>NC_045426.1:318873873-320073873 GCF_902635505.1 Sarcophilus harrisii | reverse complement strand
TTTGTATGATCTTGCCCCATTAGAAAGGAAGCTCTTTGAAGGCAAGCACTATTATCTTTTTTTTTTTTTTACTATATTTATGTCGCCCTGCACCTAGCAAGGGTCCTGGCTTAATGAATGCTTGTTTTCTTCCCGGTCAATCCGGCACTCTTCTGTAGTCTGTAGTCTGTTTTGTTGTTGTTGTTGTTATTGTTTTTAATTGCCTAGAGTACTAAGAGGAGTCCATAGTCACCTAGCTAGTCACACTTCAAGTCAAGCTCCTCCCAAACTAGCTCTCCATCCACTCTACTATCTGCTAGTTTCTGTTTTTCACACAATAGGCGTTTACATAAAAATGTGTGTTAAATTGCATGAGATCAAATTATATTAATAGTTCAAAGAGATTCCTTCCTCAGCTTGCCAAAGAAGCCCTGAGTAAGTGGCTCTTGAATAGTGATTAAAAATAAGAAAGTAAAATTCTCTATTGTCAAGAATATTTAAGTAACAAGGGAAAATCTAAAGGTTCCCAATTATTTAGAAGCGAACCCAGACTCCGGTGCTAGAACTCTCGAAAGTTTCGAGTGGGGCCGCCATCCTGCCAGGGTTCAAAAGCCGCTGTCACTCCCAAGCGTCCTGAAGCCCATGGCTTCTCGGAGGAGGGACTTCAGCCCAGCAAAAGCGAGCGGGGCTGAGCGGGTGCCCCAGGGCTGGGAGGAGTCACCCGAGAACTACTGGGCGAACCATGGAGCCTCCCCGGGTGGTGCTGGTGATGGGAGTGAGCGGCTCGGGAAAGTAGGTATTTTGGTTGGGGTCGCGCGCGTCCCCACGCAGGAGCGGGAGGAAGCAGGAAGCCGGGGATGAGTCTACAACGCGGGGCTGACTGGGGACTGAGACCCGAGGAGAGGAGGTCGGGCTGGATGTCAAGACTGCTGTGCGCCTGGGGCCCAGCGGCCTGCGGGGACGTGGAGCTGAGTCTGCCCAGCTCACCCAGCAACGCAGCAAGCTGCAAGGGGTCAGTTTAAGGATGGCTCGCCCCCCAGACCCAGGGAAGCCGCGTAGCCCCGGAACTAGGTTCTCGGCCCGCCCAGGCCCACGCGCTGCTACGTCACGCGTGGTCACCCCATTCATGAATCGGATTCGCTACTGCACTGCTCTGGCACCCTGTAAAGGGTCCAAAAATGATAAGAGCCACAATTTCCCCATGCTCCGCCTCCACCCCAATCTAAACTAGAAACCTAATTTAGGTTTAGTTACCTCTAACCGGACCCCGCTGACCAACATTAGTTATACAACTAATTGTGCTGAGCTACCTCTCCTCCCCACCCCTACCCCCCCACCCCCACCCCCCGACTTCCCCTCGCCCCGCCCCAGCACTTCCCCACGTGCTGGATGAACCTCATTTTTAAAACGGACTTTAGCACCCTAAAGAGATGAGTTGGCTCTTTCCCTACGGTCTGCTAGTCTCACCCCACCCCCATCCTTAGCTAACATTGAACAATTCTTTAAAGTCTAAAGCATACTTTTAAAGACCTAGTAAAAGAAAAGGATGACTCTGGGGGAGTGAATTGGAAAGAGTTGTTCAAGCTGTAATTTAAGTGCAATTTTAAGAGAAAACCAGTGCAGCTGGTGACTGGCACAAGATATATATGTTTGTTGGTTGATTTATAAAGTGACAGTAAAAAAGTAATTTTATCTCGAAACTGAAATTTCTTTATCATCAAACAAATAATAACGCCTTCATTTTTAATTTATTATTTTAAATCTTTAGTTATTTTGTCTTTATTAGACTTGAGATCCCGGACTGTTTTTTGTCTGTGCTTGACACATTGTACTCGATTAATAAATAGTTGCCCTGTATTGACTCTCTATACTCTGTAATTTCCCTGACTGCTTCTGGGGCAGTTGGTAGGTAAAGAGCAGTTCTTGCAGTGAGGAAAACAAGGTTCAATTTCTATTCCGATACTTATTAGCTATGTGACCCAGAAAGTCACATAACATTTCCGATCTACCATTTTTTCTTTATAAGTGGACTAAAAGTACCGACCTCAAGACACTTGTTTTTGAAAACACTTTAGAAACCTTAACTAGTTCAATTGATTAATGATGGACAGAAGCAGCTACATCCAAAGGGAAAAAAAAAAAAAACCCACTGGGAAATGAATGTAAACTGTTTGCATTTTTGTTTTTCTTCCCAGGTTATTTTTACCTTCTGAATCCAATTCTCCCTGTGCAACAAGAAAACTGTTTGAATCTGCACACATACATTGTATCTAGGATATACTAGGACATATTCAACATATATAGGACTGCTTGCCATCTAGGGGAGGGGGTGGAGGATGGGAAGGAAAAATCGGAACAGAAGTGAGTGCAAGGGATAATGTTGTAAAAAAAAAAAAATTACCCAGGCATGGATTCTGTCAAAAGTTACTATAATAAAAAAAAAAAAAGAAAGAAAGAAAGAAAGAAACCTTTAACTAGGCAAGGTGGGAAGCATTTATTAAGCATTTATGTACCAGGTACCTGGGTGGTAGTCGGATGGAGGATGTTAATATAGTACTCTACACAAAAAAGGGATCCGAAAAAAGGGGCTGTAGAGGAGAGGGTAAAGAAATTGTGTAGCACGTTTAACCTATATTGAATTGCTTGTAGTGTAAGAAGAGGAAGAAAATTTACAACAGCTTTTGCTAGGATGAATGTTGAAAACTATTTTGGCATGTATTTGGAAAAATAAAAGCTGATATGGAAGGAAAGAGGAAGAGAGTGATGAGGTTAGGGTTCCTGGTGGTCGGGGAGTTAAATGATGAAGTTAGTGGTAGGTTCCGGGTTCAGGGAACTAAATGAAGAGGTCTGGCTCCCCTAAATCCCCCTAGGATTCCGGGCAAGGTAGGGAGTTGTGGGAACCCACCAGAAAAGCTAGATTAGTAAAAAGAAGAGTATTGTTGGCATTGGGAAGTCAGCTTTTGCATGAATAGAAAGACTGAATTGCTTGGTGGCAAGGTCCTGACAGAGAAGTAAAGTTTCTAGCAGAGAAATCTCAACAGAGAGGTATAAAGTCTTGGTAGGGAAATAAATAGGTGAGGAATGTAAAGAGAGGGTAATGCTGAAAGAGAATATCATTTCAGTGGGCAGAGGTTTCTGCTCTGCCAGGAAGAGAGATTCCTTGGCATGTTAAGTTCTCTACAAGGACTGAGCCCCAAGTTGGCTCATTTTATCTACAAACTGGGGTTTGCTCTTGATGGGGGCTGGTCAGCATAGCTTGAGCTGGAAGTGGAATACAGAATCTTTTTGAATGAATGTCTGTAGAGTGATCTTTAATTCAATGGGAAGCTTAATTAGTAGCGAGTGTTATCTATGGGGGTGGTGCCCATCTCTCAGGATAACAGAATGAAGCTATTTATCCTGTTTCCCTCCGTTGGGGTCTTTTACAAAGGCAGGGTTCAAGGAGAATCTCTCCTTCAAGGAGCTTCCCAAGTTCTTCACCTCATAGCTTACCCAGAAGACAGAGAGAGAGAGAAAGAGAATTTTGGGGCTCTCTTGGTCATTATGAAGAAAAGGTCTAGAGAGTCAAAAACAGAAATAGTCTTATTTCTAGCCATATGAAAAGATGCTCCAAGTCATTATTAATCAGAGAAATGCAAATTAAGACAACTCTGAGATACCACTACACACCTGTCAGATTGGCTAGAATGACAGGGAAAGATAATGCAGAATGTTGGAGGGGATGTGGGAAAACTGGGACACTGGTACATTGTTGGTGGAATTGTGAATACATACAGCCATTCTGGAGAGCAATTTGGAACTATGCTCAAAAAGTTATCAAACTGTGCATACCCTTTGATCCAGCAGTGTTACTACTGGGCTTATATCCCAAAGAGATACTAAAGAAGGGAAAGGGACCTGTATGTGCAAGAATGTTTGTGGCAGCCCTCTTTGTAGTGGCCAGAAATTGGAAACTGAGTGGATGCCCATCAATTGGAGAATGGCTGAATAAATTGTGGTATATGAATGTTATGGAATATTATTGTTCTGTAATAAATGACCAACAGGATGATTTCAGAAAGGCCTGGAGAGACTTACATGAACTGATGCTGAGTGAAATGAGCAGGACCAAGAGATCATTATATACTTCAACAACAATACTATATGATGGACCTGGCCATCCTCAGCAATGAGATGAACCAAATCAGTTCCAATGGAGCAGTAATGAACTGAACCAGCTACGCCCTGCAAAAGTACTCTGAGAGATGACTAAGAACCATTACATTGAATTCCCAATCCCTGTGTTTTTGTCCACCTGCATTTTTGATTTCCTTCAGGCTAATTGTACACTATTTCAGAGTCTGATCCTTTTTGTACAGCAAAATAATGGTTTGGACATGTATACTTATTTTATATTTAATTTGTACTTTAACATATTTAACATGTATTGATCATCCTGCCATCTAGGGGAGAGGGTGGGGGGAAGGAGGGGAAAAATTGCAACAAAAGGTTTGGCAATTGTCAATGCTGTAAAATTACCCATACATATAACTTGTCAATAAAAAGCTATTAAGAAAAAAAAAAATTTTAAAAGAAATGTAGTTAAGGAAGGAGGATTTAGATCCTTCCCCAAATTGAGGGCCCTGGAGAAACTAACCAAAAAAAGAAAGGAGTTGCCATGGGCCCCGCCTCTCACCTTATAGTCTTTTGAAAGTTGCTCTGGCCAAAAAAATTCTTTGACCTTTACCCAAAATGGAGATGAATCTTTCCAAACTGCTATTTTAAGCCTAATACATCAAAGTTATGGTCCATTATCAGATCTAGGTACTCTAATTCTCCTCTTTCAGTTTTTTGTGGGTCCTAGTCTCCCCTTTAAATGTAGGCTCCTTGGGGGCAGGTATTATCACTTTTCCACTTCTGTGCCTTTCTAGTTTGGTAGGTTAAAAATAAACTCATTTTCGCGAATTTACTCTGCTGTGTACTCCACTGAAACCTTCCCTTATTTAAATTCCATCACCTTACTTTTTAAAGAGGGGAAAACATTTTAATAAGAATCTGGGGTAAGAAAAGGGAGAGGAGAAGGAATACACTGAATTATAGAGTCACAAATTTAGAGCTTTAAAGGACCTGAGAAGTCAGATGATCCAATCACTTCATTTTATAGAAGAGGAAACTGAAGCCCAGTGAGATTATGTGATTTTGAAAGGTCATCCACTAAAAAAAAAAAAAAAAAAAAAAAAAAAAAATTAGAAATTAAAAAAAAAAAACATTTTAAGTCATACAACAGTGACTTGCTTAAGGTCAAACAGGTAGTGAGTATGTAGGAAGATATTTGTATCCTCAGTAATATGGGGGAAAGAATGTTCATGCTAGTCAGAGACTCTGGTTCAAATCATTCCTTTGATTATAAATGCCTGTATAACTTGAGACAAACTTTTTAATCTCCTTGGACCTTTGTTTCCTCATCTATAAAATGGGGGGAAATTGACCTAAATCACCTGAAATCCTTTCTAGCTCTAAACCTATAATCCTTAAGACTCTAAATCCATCAGCCTTTCAAATGTTGCATTTTCCAGTCATGCAAAATTTGATCAGATACCCCAATGGTAATTTTCCCCCCTCAATGCTAAAATTTAAACTTTTATAATATACAAGGTTCCAATGTATATTTCAGCCATTCTCTTTTATTCTTCTTTACACAGTAAACAAGTGTACATTAGCCCCTTCACTAGCTAAGGCCAAACAGTTGATGTTCATTATTTCTGCTTATAATATTTTTCACATTCTAATAACATTGATAGCAGCAGAGAAAGCTATTTCTTGGGCCTTCACTCACCATCTCTCAACAGTAGGGAAGAATATAAAATGTCAGAAGTCTGAATATTGGTGTATTCTTTTACAGATCTACAGTGGGATCACTCCTGGCAACTGAGGTACTGTTCTGTGTCCTCATAGGTGTTTGAATCTGCTCAGTTATCTTTTTTCTGTCACCCCTCTTCTGTGTGGCAAATAAACAACCAGGAACCTTCAATTCCCTCTGTTAATTTTTAAACCAGACCTATCATTTCACTGGTCTTCGTGGCTAGTAGTGAATAATTACCTCTGACAAATGAAAACCAGTACCAATTTTTCAAGAGTTGCCTAGCCCATTCCTTAGGAGTTTGAATGACATGCCAAACTGTCTCAAAGGTGAAAATTAACCAGAGTCTGAAGATAATGAGATGTCCTCCTTACTACATTGCCCCACATCCCCTCATACCCTCTATATCAGGGATTCTTAAGTTGGCATCTGTGAACTTAGTTGTTTTTTTTCTTTCAAAATATTTTGATGACTATATTTCATTAGTTTCCTATGTATTTTATTTTACATATTTAAAAATATTCTGAGAGGAAAAAGGACCCACATGTGCAAAAATATTTGTAGCACCTCTTTTTACAGTGGTAAGGAACTGGAAAATGAGTAGATGCGCATCAATTGGGGAATGGTTGACTAAGTATATGAAAATAATGGAATATTATTGCTCTATAAGAAATGATAAGTGGGCTGATTTCAGAAAGGCCTGGAAAGATTTACATGAACTGATACTGAGTAAATCAAGCAGAACCAGGAAAATATTGTACACAGCAACAACAGGATTGCGCAATGATCAACTATGATAGATTTGTTCTTCTTAGCAGTTCAGTGATCCAAGAAAGTTTGGATGGAAAATAACATTCACATCAGAAAGAGAGCTATGGAGAGTGAATGTAGATCAGAACATACTATTTTCACTTTTTTTCACCCTCTTTTTTTTGTTCTGATTTTTCTCTCCCAACATGATTTACATGAAACTTTGTAAAAAAAAAAAAAAAAAAATGAATGTACATGTATAACAAAAAATGTTTTTACATGTAACTGGGGAAAATAAAAATAATTTTAAAAAATTTAAGGAGAAAAGGATCCGTTACACAGAAAAGGTTAAGAACACCAGCTCTACTGTGTATAAAATGCAACTTTTTTTTATATATCTCATTTTCTATCCTGGTGTTTTAAAATAATGATTTATAAAGGAATGAACTAGTGCCTAAAAATGGAAAGTATTGTTTAAAATGAAGTTTTTCCTCCTGTGAAGAATGCACAACTTTTGGGGTGGTTTATTGTTATGTGAGACAGCAGCACAATGAATAGAGTGTGGGACTTGGCATATAAACAAGTCCTAAATTCAAATCTTGCTTTAGACATTGTCTAACTTTGTGAATCTGGGCAAGTTACTTAAGCTCTGTCTACCTCAGTTTCCTCATCAGTAAAATGGGGATTTAGCAACAAAGTCTGACATTATGTGCAGTTTTCTGCAAGTCTTCATTTCTACAAAAAAGAACAGTAAATTTTCACATCTCTTCTTCATGCCAAGCTTATTCATTATAATTATACAGAGCTTATTAAATTTTTTTTCCTTTGAACTTAAGTTGTTGTATATATTTTGTTTTCCTGGTTTTGCTTACTTTACTTTGCAGCAATTTTGTAATAGTAACAGTAATCCTATCATTTTCTGTATTATTTACAGCTTAAGTTCAGTACAGATTAAGTTCAATATTCTCTAATTTTTATGAGTCTAGGGAAGTTACTTAACTTCTGTTTGCCTCGGTTTTTTCATCTGTAAAATGGGGATAATATTAGTATCTTATCCACCTCAACAGATTGTTATGAGGATCAAATGATATACATCATTTGCTTTATATATCTTAAGTGCTAATTATTATTATAATGGAGAGAAAACTGCTATCACTATTCTTGACTAAGCATTGTCAATAACTTTTAACTATAATTTGGACTGTTCAACCACCCATTTGTGATATTTTTGGTTTTTTTTAAGCTGGGGTGGAAATTCTATGATGCAGATGACTACCATCCTGAAGAAAACCGAAAAAAGATGGGGAAAGGAATACCACTGAATGACCAGGTAATTTAATGCTACAATGTGATATATAGGAAAGAACACCAAACTTGAAATTAGATAGATGGTGCCTGAGTTCAGCTCTGTCATTTAATTCTTAGTTCAGTTTTGTGTTTTTGCAGGGAGCGAAAGGGGGGAAAATGCCAAGGGTCATTCTCTATGCAGTAATGCCAAATTTCCTCTTCAATGGGAATAAAACTGGGGCTACTCCTCTTGGATTCTAGTGAAGATCAAATAAAAATAAGTCTAAAGGTCTTCCTTCACGTAACATTAAGATCAGGAGGGTATATTCTAGGATAGGTTAATATTCTTATCTTACCATTTCTACCAGTCATGAGGGGAAGAGTCAGGCTCCAGGACAGAGCAGATATCAAAGATCACTTGGAGGCCAGAGGGCTAAAACATTCATGAAGTATATAAAAGGGACTGGAAGTGAGCTGATACAGATAGAACTATTTTCACTTTCTATAAGTTTGACCTATCCTCATCTCATCCCCAATCTAGTTTTAAGCCAAGTTATTACATTTTCTTGACTATTCTCCATTGACAATGCTTTCATTACATGCAACCCTGAATCAATATTATTGGTCTCTCTGTTAGGTATGATAAGATATTATTGGGTAGTTCTCAAGACTATACTTATTATACTGTAAGAAATCTAGTGCTGGTGAATATTTAACAATCAGCTCTTGGGGATGGTGGTGATAGAAGTGTATATATAATACACTTTTAAGTTCAATTGCATTATTAACATTTTCTCCATTATTTTCTTAAGTTTCAACAATGACCTGAACCATAAATCAAGTCCTGATTTTTACCAATTTCTGAGGTGTGAATGCTCACCATGAAAATTTAATAATTGGCTTTTGCAGTCAATTCAAGCTAGTTTCCATTCCCCCATAGATATAGGTTTTATGTTTCACAGCCTGCATCTTTTGACAATCAAAACTGAATTCACAATATTTGAAATTAAGAAAGATAAATAGGATAATGGAGCTCATGAGCTCCTCTTTAGACACAAGTACATGTCACAAATCACTACAAGCAAAATATGTTAGTAATTTGTACAAAAACAGAATCAGGGGCTGTCACTTTTCACTTGGTAGAGCACAGTTCAGATGAGACTAGAATCTCAAGTAATCAGGCAACCAACCAGCATTATTATCTATTATAGATGAACAGATTTAATGAATTCATTCCAGAATCACAGAACTATTCAGCCCCTGATGAAAAGGGGATGGGCACAGAGCAGTAAAACATCACTAGGATCAGAAAACCCAGGATCAAGACCCAGTTTCATTGTTTACTAGTCATTGACCAAGTTACTTAGCAACCTGTAACCTTCAGAGAATTCATTTGTACAATAGAAATAGTGGTACTAGAGGGTTGTTGTGGGGAGGAGAAGTACTTTATAAAACTATAATATAAGCATTTCTTTTTGGCACCAATGATTTCATTGGTGTAGGAAGCTTTTAATAAGAAATTTCCTCTACCAGTATAGGTCAGCATCTTGTCCACAATTAGAGTTACCTAGAACACAGAAGTTAAGTGGCCACCCAGGGCTGCATAGCCAACAAAAGAGGAAATTGAACCCAAAGTCTTCCTGACTCTGTAGCCACTTTCTAGCCATTGTGTTCCCCTGCCTCTCAAGCTATGATTATCTACTAGATTTTAGTATGATTCCTTCAGAGTAGCAAACATGTCCCAGGTATCTTTGAATATCTCCAGTGTATCACACAGAATTTGCAAGTAGTATATTGTTGATTATTATATTGATAGCTAAAAGAATATGGTTGGATAAGTACAAATCCATCATGACGACTAGAAAGACCAACACCAGTACCTGCTGATAATGTATTAGCAGTATTGTATTAGTATTCTAAGCAAAAGTAGGATAGAACTAAAGCAAGTAGAGAAAACCAACTTGCTAAATAATGTTAATATTTTTCTGAGTTTAAATCTTGCCTCAGACATTTGCTAGCTAGGAAGACCTCTATGTTGGATAAATGAAAAATTTATATGACCAAGAGTTGTATAGGATGACAAGGCATGGATGGGTGGTAACCATTGGAGGGAATACCTACATTGATATCAGAAAGTCAAGGAAGATGTAAATGGTCCCTCTCATTAAATTTGACATGTTATATTTAACATATATTGGATTGCCTGCCATCTAGGAGAGGAGATGGAGGGGAAGGAGAAATCTGAAACACAAAGCTATGCAAGGATCAATGCTGTCAAATTATCTGTGCATGTTTTGAAAATAAAAAGCTTTATTTAAAAAAAATTATCATGTTAGATAATTTCTGAAATGTTTTTAGCAAGAGACCAATCATGATTCCAGAGGACCATCACAAAGCAACATATCTATGTTTTGACAGAGAGGAATAGAATCATGTTGCAAAATGAGACATATATTTTCAGGAATGGCCAATATGAGAATTTGTTTCATTTGACTATACATATAGGCTGTAAGGATTACTGCCCCCCCCCCCTTTTTAAACAGTTTTTTTTTTCCTTTTTCTTTTTCCTTTTTCTTTCTTTTTTAGAGGGAGAGGACTAGGGATCAGGAGGAAAAATGGTGAAATCATTGCCCAAAAAAAAAGGAAAAAAGAAAAAGAATCATGCAAACACATTTGAAATTCATAAAAGAGAAAGAAGGCCAGAGGAATCACAGGATGCAGAAAAGCTTTGAAAATAAAATGCTAAATTTCTTAAATACTTTAAAAGAAAAGCAAACCATATGTGAGACCCACAATTTCATGTATAATCTTTTTATCCTCTTTAATACACACACACAGACACACACACACATATATATGCTCATTACAGTTAATATTTGTCAAAATTTTTTTAATGGAGAGGAGGAAAGCTCCAAAGTAGTTCACGTAGCAAAATAATAAATTAGAAATAAGAAACTTGTTAAAAGATAGAAAGGAAATTACCACTGTGGCCCACTTTTATGAAATAAGAATTATTGACATTTGAAGCCAAATACCTACAATGGCATTCTGGTTTGAAAAAAGGTTTTGTGGGCCATGTTTATCAATTAGTGAACAGATAAACAAGTTATATGAATGCAAGGAAATAGCACTGTGATATAAAAAATGATGAAAAGTATGGTTTTCAGAGAAACCTAGGAAGAGTTATATGAACTGATACAGATTAAAGTATGCAGAACCAGGAAGACAGTTTATACAATGACAATAGAATGAGATGGACAGCTTTGAAAGGTCTAAGAACTCTTACCAATGCAATAAGACAGCCATGAATCCAAAGGATCAAAGATGAAGCTTGCTACTCATCTCCTCAAAATGAGTAATAGGGGACTCAGGCTACAAATTGAAACATATTTTTGACACTGCCAATGTGCAAATTTGTTTTGCTTGACCATACATACATAAGGGGTTTGTTCTTTGCTTTGTTGTTTTTTAATCAAGGAAAGTGGAAGGAAAAGAAAAGAAATGCTTATTTTAAAAAAATTTTCAATTTTAAAAAGTACCAGAAGTAGGGTTCAAATTTAGGTCTTTTCCTTATTCTAAGGTTGGCCCTCCAATAACAATACCTAGCACTAATCTAGCCTTTATAAAGGCAATTTATAAATATTTCATTTTATTTTTACAACGCTGAAAGTAGATAGGTAATTGATATGGTTATTCCAATTTTACAGAGGAGGAAACTGAAGCAAACAGTTTAAGTGATTTGCGTAGGGTTATGTAGCTAGCTATCCATAATCACATTTGAACTCAAGTCTTCCTAACACGAGTTCAGGGATCTTTATTCTCCTGGAGCTAATCTTGTCTATTAGCTATCCCCTGCTACTTCTCTTTTCTCTTAGTATGAATCAGTAGAATGTTATGGGACACTGAAAGCATCAGTTTTTATACACTGCCAGATGCAGATCTTCTCTTTCTCCCTGCCCCACCAGGGCTAGGAAATTCTGAGTTAATAGATTCCAAAGGCTTTTCTCCTGATGCTTTTTGTTTGGGCCCAGGCAAAAATGTTCCAAATCAATTATAGTCCATTAAATATTGGTTTGGTTATTATCTATGTGATTCTTTCTCATTTTGTAAATTTGTCTCCCACAAAGGGTTATGATATGTGCAATATTTTCATGAAGAAATGTACAGCACTCCAAGGCTTGTTGGATATCAGGTGGTATCTGACCTATATAGATAAACATAAGTATATTGTTTTTAAATGGAGCCACTTATAAGTGGGTCAAATAGCCCTTCAAATAAAGCATCTTAATCACTAATTAAACCTTGTGAATTGTTTACTCATTCATGTTTCTAGTTTCCCAGAATTATAAGGGAGCTGAGACATAATTAAGCTTTAGTAGGACCTTTGAGATCACTTGTGAAATACAAACTATGAAACCAAACTCTTTTTAATGAGACATTACTGTTTGTTTGCTTTGCTTTCAGGATAGGATTCCATGGCTTTGCAACTTACATGACATTTTATTGAGGTAAGAGAATGGTTGGTCCATGATGTATGCCCATTGTAAAGCATAGGTATAAAAAAGACATTAAAAGATTAACTAATCACTAACAAAATATCCCAGTGATCATTCATTCCCAAACTTTTTGCCTCAGGACCCCTTTACATTTTTAAAAATTATTTAAGACACCAAAGAACTTTTGCTTATTATGGGGTTTATATAAATAACATCTTAGTGTTTTATTATAAAGTTTTTCATGGGTTTGCCAAAAGGGTCTCAAGTACCCACCATAAGTCATTAGATTAATACTTTGAGAATCACTAATCACAACTACCCTAAAGAGGTGCTGTTGTTATCCCCATTTTCGAGATAAGGAAAGTGAGGCAGAGTGCAAATGACTTGCTCAGGGGCATATGCCTATCAGTTATCTGAAGCTGGATTTGAATGCAGTGTTCTATCCAGTGTGTGCCCCTATTGCCTTTGACTATAAATCAATGACACTGGTTTTATGTAGTACTTACAGCAATCAGCATCTTGTACACTATTTTCTGTTCCCAACTCAAATTAAAAAAAAAAAACAAATATATTTGATACAAATGTTTAGACATGATACATTATAGCATATGGAGAACATTTATCCATGTAAGGCTAGGAGGGACTAAGTATATTAGCCTGGAAAAGATTGGGAGATATGGAATATGGGAATATATGAGAAAAGCTTTCAAGTGACTGAAGGAGTATTATATGAAAGAGGAATTAAATTTGTTCTTCATTGCCCTAGAGGGCAAAACTAAGAACAAATGAATAGAAATTGCCAAGAGGCAGGTTTTGATCCATAGAAAGCCAAATTCTCTTTTCATTTTTTCATTTTTTTTAAGCATTTATTTTTCCAAATTCATCAACTCCATTTTTGTAACACTTTGTGTATTCCAATTTTTCTCCCTCCCTTTCTAACCTCCACCTACCCCTCCAAAAAAGGCAAGCAACTTGATTCTGGGTAAATATGTACAATTAAAAGCCCAATTTAAAAAAAAAAAAAAAAAAGCCAAAATTTCTAATAACATTGTTCAGAAAATGCCATGAACCACTTTGGGAACTAATTGGCTTCTCTATTGAAAACTTTTAAACAAAGGATGGATAACCACTTATTGGGGGGGAGGAAGGGGGAGAGGAGTTATTTAGTTATTTTATTAAATTGTTCTTGAAATGTTGGTTAGGATATATTATATTAGGATACATAAGGATGTATTTATTTTTATATGCCTAATTACCATGCAATTTGGTAACTAATTATTAAGTACATGGTAGATCAACTTTGTTCTAAGTTTTAATTCAGTTATAATACAGTGCACAGGATTTAGCAAATAGCCTTCTGGTCTTTACGATCAGAGCAGAAATGTCATAAAAATGTGATTTCAATACTGTGAGGTATTTCCTCTATTAATGCAAGTTATTACCTTCTCCTCAACTTGGATAGTCTTGGAGAATTGACTCAAATGGCATGCCATAGTGCTCTGCTGCCTCTCCTGTTTCCATCTTTCTACTATTGCATATTTAGATTTTCCAGGTCTTTCCATCTAACTGACAGCTGGACTTTGCTTTATATGTTGCCCCTCCTGGCCCCCCCAATTAGAATGTAATGTCCTTGAAAGCAGGAATTACATCCCCTTTTTGTTTGTAGCCCTAGATTTACCAGTGCTTATTAGAAAAACTTTTCAATCACATAACTCTGATTGCCTCAAAAGTTATAGAATAGGTATCACGGCATTCATCTACATTAGTCAAAGAAGTTCCCCAGACTGATGAAATCATGAGTCCAAACAAGAAAAACTCAGAGATTAAGTATTTCCTCTCCTTCCTTCCATTGCCTGCTTCTGACCATTTTTTGGTACTTTTCGTCACTAGCACAAAACACAAAAAGGAAGAGAAGCTCAGAGATTAAAATCAAGTAAACATTGCTGTTTAGGAATAGTTTGGTAGAGGGCAGTCACTGCAAAATCAATTCAATTTTTGTATTACCAATAAAGGAGGTATGCAGGCATATCGATTCCTTGCCATCTAGATGTTTTAGTGTGTAGAGCACTGGATTTGGATTCAGGAAAACTACTTCAAATCTCCCTCAAGTACTTACTGTGTGACACTGGGTAAGTCACTTGACCTATTTATGAGTTCCCTCATCTGTAAAATAGTTCATAATAGCACTTTTCTCATGGATTTTTGAAGAGCAAATGAAATGATATATGTACAGTGTTTTGCAACTATTAAAATTCTATATAAAGATTAGCTTTTATTATTTTAAATCATGCCTTTGGATCTGGCTTTAATCCAATGATAAATTTAAACATTCACATATTGTAGATCCTACTGGCTTCTCCTGATGCCCCTTCCCATACATCTATTTTTTGTTATTTTTTAAACAGAAACATTTCCTCAGGTCAAAGTGTGGTCCTTGCCTGTTCTGCTTTGAAGAAAATATACAGAAACATCTTAATAAGAGGAGAAGGTGCTACAACTCAGGGGTATGATGAGCCAGGAGAAAAAGGATTCCCAGAGCTGAAGCCCCTTGTGGTCTATTTGAATGGATCTTTTGAAGTGATTTCTGGGCGTTTAGCCAAAAGAAAGGGACATTTTATGCCACCAGAGTTGCTCCAGTCCCAGTTCGACACTCTGGAACCCCCATCAGCACCGGAAAACTTTCTGTCACTTAATGTGGACAGAAGTGTCTCAGAAATTATTTATTTTATTGTGGACAATATAAAAATTAAATGAGGTCTCTTTTGGAGCAATCATCAGATCTGAATTAGACTTAATCATTTTGTCAAATCTTCATTAAGATATTCCTACTCATAAAAATTTTCTCTACTGAATGTCATTCTCCAATATCCCCAAAGTTGGTTATTTTCCCTTTCAAAATATCAGACTGTCAGCAAGGAGACTTCTTTCCTCCTATGCCCCGGCCCCTTGCCCCACCAGCCACTGGGAGGTCTCTGCTTCCCTTCCCCTGCTCCCTCAAGCTGCCCACAGGGACTTGGTCTCAAGTCCACCCTCCCTAACACTGATGGGGAGCAGAAACTGTAGAGGGAAGAAACCCATTTGATCTCATTTCCTTGCTGCTCCAGCCCATAGCCCTCTCTCCTCTGTCCCTGGTCATAGCCGAAGGCTTTAACTTTGCACACTTTGGGGCCACGGTGTGTATCAAATAAGCTGAATAAAACAAGCAAAGACATATATATATATATATATATATATATATATATATATATAATCAGAATTGTTTCCCAAAGTACTTTCTCTTGAAACCTGATGAAGAATCCTCCCTTATAGCATAGCAGGTGAAACCCAACCAATAACGACTGCATCAGAAAATACATGCAACGTTACAACCTTGTAGCTCTCCATATCTCTACCAAAAAGAGGGAGGCATTTTTCCTTTTCTTTAGTATCAAAATGAATGTAACTTTTAAATCTATAATTGGCATTTGTTTTTAATTGATATTATTGTACTCATTGTGCGTTTTGTTCTCTGGCTTTATGTTCTTTACTCTGTATGAGTTCATGTAAACCTTTTGATGTTACTCCAAATTCCTCCTAATCATTGTTTCTTGTGGTACAATAAAATATTCTTAAATACCTTTAACACTTTAGTTTGTTCATTCATTTTCCAATTAATGGGTAAGAACTTTTTTTTACTACCACAAATATTTTGCCATTTATGGGATTTTTCTTACTGTTGCGATATTGTTGGAGTATAAACCTAGTAGACAGATGACTGGATCAGAATATGAATAGTTGAGTGATTTTTCTTTAATATTCTTGGAACAAATTACTGTCTTGGCATAGTTTAAGAGATTTCCAGTGATTTTGGAGCTATTCTCTGTATGTGGGATTTGAGAATAATTCAAATCAAAGTTTTAAATGGGATTTTGATCCCATTCAGAACAGCTAGTGATTAAAGGAAACTTCATTAAATATAATGGAAAACACTATCTTAAATAGAAATAGATGAGAGAGATTGCTGAGGAAAAGAATATAGAGAAAAGAACAAAGAGCAAAGAACAGAATTGGAAGGGATGACCACTTTTGGGGACCAAGAAGTAGAAATACCAAAAAGGGAACACATGAAGTGGTCAAGCAAATTGGAGAACGAATAGAGGATTATCATAAGAGCCAAAGAAAGAAAGAATGAAGAAATAAATGAACAAATGAATGAAAAAGCATTTCACTGGGATACAAAAGCAAAAACAACCTGTCTTCTAGCCTACCTTCTATTAAGTCATTTATCAGTTATGTGCAACTCTGTGACCCCATTTGGGATTTTCTTGGCAGAAATACAGGAGGGGTTTGCTATTCCTTCTACAGTTCATTTTACATATGAGGAAACTGAGGCAAACAGAGTTAAGTGACTTGCCCAGGTCACATAGCTTGTTTCCGAGGCCAGATTTGAACGCAGAAAGAGCAATCTCCTGACTCCAGGCTTGAGACTCTATCTTCTCAATCCACCGTACCACCTCGCTATCCCAAGCTTACATTCTCAAATGGGAAAATTACACACCAAAACGATAGGAAAGATGTCAATGGTATTAAATACTGAAGAAAGAACAAAGAGGATGAAGACTGACAAAAAGTTATTGAATTTGGCAATGGTTAGGAAGCAGTTTTGGCAGAAGTCAATATTGATACAGTGACTTTTGGCAAGTCATTAAACTTTCAGAGAGGTAGTGCAACTCAGAAAGTAAAGTGCTAGAATCCCACTTTTCTGAGACTTACTTAACAACCTAGCCCAATGACTAAATGTAGACTTAATTGTTAGGAGGCAAAGAAGAACCAATATGACAGGGCTTATAAGACATACATTTTTGATAAAACTAATTTCTGATTTTCAGAAATGAAAATTTGGAAGGATACAATAGGGAAAGGCAATGAATTTGGATTTGAGGAGCCAAGTTCAAATCCCATCTCTTTCACTTACCTGTTTTAAGTTACTTAAGTATTTTGGCACTAGGATTCCTCATTTGTAAAAGTAGGAAGTTAAACCAGCTGGCCTAAGAGGTCCCTTCCAGTGCTAAATCATTGATACTATGATGATCAGGATGTCAAGGGGAAAATGTTTCTGTTGATTTAGAAGGGGAAAAATTCCAGGGAAAATATGATAGTTATGTAACCTTGCGCAAGTTATC
The DNA here is from genome assembly GCF_902635505.1 of Sarcophilus harrisii. Lineage (NCBI taxonomy): Eukaryota > Metazoa > Chordata > Mammalia > Dasyuromorphia > Dasyuridae > Sarcophilus > Sarcophilus harrisii. Next base: position 320,056,360 of record NC_045426.1, on the reverse strand, counting down.
TAATCTTTGTTTCCTCAACTGTAAAATGTGGATAATAGCAGTATCTGATAGATACTGCTATTATCCACATTTTACAGGAAGGAAGGGAGGGAGGGAAGAAGGAAGGGAGGAAGGGAGGGAAAGAAAGAGAAAGCTTTTAGCTATTTCTGGTCCTTTTTTAAAGAAAATGGATATGTACAGTGATTCGCTACCTGAGTTTGCACCTGCACAGAGTCTGGCAGCCACTGCCCCAACCACAAATTCATCATAAGCTTTTTTTTCATCACAAGAAACAGGCACAAAAATACAATGGTAAGTCAGCCATTCAGTCAACAATCATCTGTTAGGTGCCTATTTTGTGCTACCTTGCAAAGCACAGGCAATGCAAAGAAAATTAAAAGTCCCTTTTCTCAAGTAAGTTCCAGTCTAATGTAGGAGGCAATATGCAAATAAGTATGTACAACAGATAGATGGATACAGATAATCGATAGAAGCACCGGCATTAAGAAAGATCAGGGAAAGCTACTCTCATTCACTGTCAATGAGAAACTAGAATTTAAGGTTTTTTAAGATATAAGTTATCTCCCAAAGTCAAAAGCAAAATCATTATCTCTATCACCATCATAAAAAAGAACAAAAGCACAAAAATCTTTCCAGAGACAGGAACTATGAGCAAATTCTGCCCTCTGGTGGCCTATATTTGTACATGATTTACTTAAATGTAAATTTCTAAAATTTCTAAATTTATGAAATAAATCTCAGCATCAAGACTTCAGAGGCCATCTCATCTTCCAGTAACTCAACACAGACAAGCCGTCTTTACCATAAGTCGTCTAGCTTTTCCCAAAAGATGCCTAGTATAGTGGAACCCACATCTCCCAAGGCATCCCAGTACACTTTTTGACACAGCTGTAATTGTCAAAAGGTTTTGCTAATCTCCAGCTGAAACTTATCCTACCTAACGTCCATTCAATGGACCAAGTTCTATCCAAGCAAAGTCTAATCTCCCTTCAAATACTTCATGACTACTTTCATGCTCTTCTCTAGATTTCATTTTAACCATCTCTCAAAATCATCCAATAAATAAATAAAAACCACTTGTCACAGTTTGGTTGTCTTTAGATATTCATATAGTGCTTGAAGTTCCTTGAAGGTATCCAATTACTCTGCCCATATCTTTTACCTATTTTGGGGAGAAAAGATGAGAATTTGAAGAGGGGAAAATATGAAAGGAACTTAGAAATAGGATAGAAATATAAGGGTGAGGAAAAGATGTGGGGAGAGTACTCAAAAATGGGAGAGAAAATTCCAAGAGCTATCATCATTTTTCATCAACTCAGGCAGAACAAGCTTGTAAAGATGGGCACCAGGACATGTACAAGTAAATGAAGATGCGAGGTAAATGGGGAAGATCAATCCTACCATTTCTTCTTCATGATGGAGAATTTATAAGTGTACATCTCTATTAATACTAGTTGACATTTTGTTCCTCAAATGTTTCACTGTCAGCGACTATAATGCAATAGGAGTTATAAGACCTAATTTTTTCATGGATTTTGCCTTTTTTTGGTTGCATGTTTTAAGTTTTCATGGGTTTTATTTTAACATCAGTCATTCCTCAATAAAGGCAGTTAGATGACAAAGTGGATCAAACATCAGCGCTAGAGTTTGGGGGATCTCAATTCAGATCTGGCCTCACACATTTACCAGCTGAGTCCCTCACTAAATTTGCCTTAGTTTCCTCATCTATAAAATGAGCTGAAGAAGAAAATGGCAAACCACTCTATTTTTGCCAAGATAATCCCAAAATGGGTAATGGAGAGTTGGACACAATTGAAAGGATTCCACACTCCCCCAATGTTATAACCTCTCCTTCAACTGTACCAAAGGAACAAATAAAATCAATCAAGACATTTACATACATTCTATGTTGTTCAGTTGTCTTTCGGTTATATCTGAGTCTTTGTAATGCCATATGGGGAAGGAGAGGGAGAGAGAAAGGAGAGAAGAAAGACATCCAACAAAATGAAGTAACCTTTGGTAGAAAGATGCTAATATTTGGATGGACCATTTTCTAAAGGCCTCCAATAAAAGAGAGTATTGGAGCTGTTTTGAGAAAAAAACAAGGATTCCAAGAACTAAAAGAGAGCAAGGTAGGGCACTCCAGACATTCTAGGAGATAACCAGCACAAAATGAATGAAAATGGAAGACGGGAGCATAATGTATAAAAGAATAAAAAGCACGCTAATACGGCTATAAACAGAGGACAGTAAGTGGAGTCAGGTTATAAAGTGTTTTAAATACCAGAATTGATAATTGATCCTAAAGTTAAGTGACATTGGAGTTAGATGGAGTAAAGGAGTGATCTCATCAAACTGGAACTCTGTGTACTGGAATGACAAACTTGAGGGACATGAAAAAAATCATTGCAGTAGCCCAGCTAAAAGGAATTTGCACTTTATCCTAAGGGCAATGGAAATATTCTTGAGTAGAGAGGTATAACATGATAAGACTCGCACTTCAGGAATAGTAATTTAAACATTTATGGAGAATGAAGTAAGGAGAGACTCTATTGGAAATTATTAGGCAACTTATCTTTCTGCCTAAATGATACTCCCTCCAAATTTCAGTATTTCCTGTCAAGGGAAGGACAATTCTTTTAGTCACCCAAATTTGCAAGCTATGCATCAAGCTATGCATCAACTTCTCCTCTGGTATCCTCCACTCAGATATCTTACACTAAATTTTTTTTTTTTTTAATCTCTCATATTCCTTTCAACTCACACAACAGCCACTTCAATTTAGGCCCTAATTTACAAACTTGCATCTGCTTCCAAGGAGAACAAAAGGCTGGGAACTGAGAGTAGGCCATAAAATTTCACAATAAAGAAATCACCTAGAAGAGAGCAGAAGGAAGATATGGGTGTGCAGGAATTAAGCTCACAGAGAACATAAAAACAGCAAATAGCCAACTACTAACTATAAGCAGTTAGTGCTTTCCAATGTACTTCCCTTAAACTTTGCCAGACCAGCTCCAAATTTCTTTTACAAATTCCCAAATGACAACCTTTCAAAATCATTTCAAGCACTGACCTTTCAACAACCACTAAATTGGTGACACTGGCTTCCTGGCTGTTCCAAACAAGATGTTCCATCTCTCTTGCCCAGGACATATTTTCTGGCTCCCAACCTAAAACACTGTCCCCTTCTCAGCTATCTTCTCAAAACTTTAATTTTCAACAAAAATCCCATCTTTTACTAAAAGCCTTTCCCAACCCCCATTTAATTGTCTTCCATTATTTCCTATTGATCCTGTACAGTTCATGTGTGTGTATATATACATTTGTGTATATCTACACAAATAGCTACATAAAAGATTTATCTATATATAATGTATATGCATATGTGTGTGTTTTACACACAGAAAGATAAATCTTTATGTAGCTATTTGTTAAAATCTTATCTCCCCTATTAAATGTGGGCTCCTTTAAAGTCAGACTTTTATATTTTATTTTATTAACTTTTTTCCAGAAAAATGGGTTCATTTACAACCCTCCATATTAATTAAAATCAATGAAAATTGATATCGTAGTTCACCTTGTACATTGTAATTTGGAGTTTTGTCGCAATTGCTGAGATTGCAATTATTTTAAAAGTTGTTCCTATTTTTTCACTATTTATGTCAATTGACTTTACAAGTCACTATGCCCTCCCTTCCAATGTTGTCTCATCTATGTTACAAATTGGTTATAATACATGATCCTTAGGATCCCTTCCAGTTTTGATATTCTATTATTTATTTTACTCAACAACAGGTTCAAGGTCTTTCCTTCCCTTCAAATCCTTAGGAATTTTAAACCACACTCAGGAGTATCTATGAAATCATCTTAACGAGCAAACAACAGTGCTTAAGAGATGTAGAAATAAGGCTTATGTTCCAAGTCCTACAAAGATGCTTACAATCTAGTTAAGGAAGCAGAAAACACTGGAAATTAATCATATAAAGGAGTATATGCTAAGTAACAAGCCAATTTTAATTGCTTTGTAATTTGCAAAGACAAATCACTGAGCTGGGGCAGTTGAGTGGGCATCATAGAAGAAATGAAATCTGAGTTAAGCTTCAAGCAGACGAAATGCTTGAACAAAGCAAAAGAAAACAGCATGTTAGAATTATATGTTTGGCTGAAACAGTTTGTAGAACGAGGCTGGGAGTCAGACTGCTCAGCCTTGAAAATAATACGATGTTTGGACTTTGACCTATAGGCAATAAGAAGTGACTAATAGTATGAAAGGAATTCTACTCCAACTTCCAAACATGCCCTAAGCATTACTGTCTTTGTGGCCTGGCTCACTGTTCCCTCCCTATTGCCAGAATTTTCTCCCTCTTTCATCATCTACTGAATTTCAAACTGACCTTTTAAAACTCAACTCAAAATGACAGCTCATCCTATGAAGCTAATACCTCATAACTACTTACTTACTTTGATCTCATACCATTTTTTCATAATTCTAACACAATTCATCTTATTCATGTCTGACAAAAATATTCAACAACTATGCACAAGACATTATACTAAGTACCAGAGAGATAAAATTGGGGGGAGAAAAGTCCTTTTTAAAGTCCTTACATTTTGCGTATGACGTATAATGAATAAAAGGCAAGATGTTTCAGAAGATCTAAAATACCCTAGGGAAAATGTGACAAGGGGAAAGCAAGAAGCAAATCAAGAACTTCAAAGACTGTACCTAAAGACACTCCAGCATTGAATGATAAGCTACTATTTTGCATTTGAATAGTCTATCAAACTTGGGGAACAGCTTGGCAGAAACATTTAAGTAAACTGAAATATAGGTGGGAAGGTAGGTTAAAGATTCATTCATAATAGGAAAATGTGGATGTCCCCTAAGGATGTTCTGGGCATCATTCTTTCATCCCTCTGTACATATGATTTCATCAGCGCCATTGAATTCAATTTTCTCTTCTGCTAATGATTTGCAGATTTAACCAGCCTAATCTCTCCCACCTCCAAATCTCCTTCTCCAGTTGTCTATTGGACATCTTGATCTGCATATCTTATAGATGCCAAACTCAATTATGTTCAAAATTTAACACATACTTTTCTCAGAAACCCTACTCCTCCCCCTAATTTGCTGTTTCTGTAGAGGGCACCATCATTCTCACAGCTAATCATACTTGAAACTTAGATATCATCCTCTCACACTTCCATCTCCAATCTATTCTTAACTCTGTACAACTTATCACATAATGCAACTATTCTGATGTAGGCCCTCATCATCTCATACCTGGATTATTTAAATAGATTTTGGTGGGTTACTATTGCTTCACTCCAGTCCATCCAACTACCAATCAAAGTGATCTTGCTAAAATTTAAGCCTGTACCATGACCAAGTAGGATTTATACCAGGAATGCAGGGCTGATTCAATATTAGGAAAACTATTAACATAATTGACTATATCAATAACCAAGTTAACAAAAACCATAATTATCTCAAAGGATGCAAAAAAAGCATCTGATAAAACCCAACATCCAAATGTACTTTTCCTTAAAATAGTCGGTACAATTTATTTAAAACCATCACCAAGGATCATGTGTAATGGTGATAAACTGGAGCCATTCCCAATTAAGTTCAGAGGTGAAACAAGGTTGCCCACCATCACCATTACTATTCGATATTGTATTAGAAATGCTAGCTTTTATACCCAGAAAAAGAACTCTGGGAGATGACTAAAAACCATTACATTGAATTCCCAATCCTATATTTATGCACACCTGCATTTTTGATTTCCTTCACAAGCTAATTGTACAATATTTCAGAGTCTGATTCTTTTTGTACAGCAAAATAACGTTTTGGTCATGTATACTTATTGTGTATCTAATTTATATTTTAATATATTTAACATCTACTGGTCATCCTGCCATTTAGGGGAAGGGGTGGGGGGGTAAGAGGTGAAAAATTGGAACAAGAGGTTTGGCAATTGTTAATGCTGTAAAGTTACCCATGTATATATCCTGTAAATAAAAGGCTATTAAATAAAAAAAAAAGAGAAAAAAAAAAAAAAAAGAAATGCTAGCTTTGGTAAAAAAAATTCATTTGGCAAAGAAAAAGAGATTAGAGGAATTAGGGTAGCTAATGAGGAAACCAAAGTATCACTCTTTGCAGATATGACAGTATCTTTAAGAGAACCCTAGAGAATAAACTAAAAAACTATTAGAAGTAATCCACACAGCTCTCTTTGTAGTGGCAAGAAACTGGAAACTGAGTGGATGCCCATCAATTGGAGAATATCTCAATAAATTATGTTATATGAATGCTATGGAATACTATTGTTCTGTAAGAAAACGAGCAGCAGAATGATTCAGAGAGGCTTGGACAGATTCAAACCAGTTCCAAATGTTTAGTAAAGAGAATCAACTACACCCAGAGAACGATGGGAACAGAGTGTGGAACACAACATAGCATTCACATTCTTTGTTATTTGCTTTGCATTGTTTTCTTTCTGGTTTTTTTTTCCTTCTTTCTTGATCTGATTTTTCTTATGCAACAAGGTGACTGTATAAATGATTTCAACAATATTTAACACTTACTGGACTACCTATCAGCTAGGGAAGGGGGTAGGGACAAGGAAGAAAAAATTTGGAACAAAAGGTTATGCGAGGGTCAATGTTGGAAAAATTACCCATGCATATACTTTGTAAATAAAAAAATTTTTTTTAAAAAGATGTAATCCACAACTATAGCAAAGTTGCAGGATACAAAATAAATCCACATAAATCATCAGCATTTTAATACATCACTAACAAAATCCAACAGCAAGAGACAAAAGGAATCTATCTGCCAAGGGAAAGTCAGGAACTATATAAACAAAACTATAAAACACTTTCAACACAAAGTCAGATCTACACAATTGGAAAAACATCAAGTGCTGTTGGATAGGTCTAGCGAATATAATAAAGATGACAATATTCCCTAAACTAATCTATTTGTTTAGTGCTATACCAATCACTCCTAGGAAACTATTTTACTGACCTAGAAATAATAACAACAAAATTCATCTGGAAGAAAAAAAGGTCAAGAATTTCAAAGGAATTAATGAGAGAAAAAAAAGGCAAATGAAGGTGGCCTAGCTGTACCAGATGTAAAATTATATTATAAAGCAGTAATCATCAAAGCCATTTGATACTGGCTAAGAAACAGTAGATGATCAGCGGAATAGGTTGGATTCATAGGACAAAATAGTCAATAACTAGAGCAATCTAGTGTTTGACAAACCCAAAGACTCCAGCTTTTGGGATAAGAATTCACTATTTGACAAAAACTGCTGGGAAAATTGGAAACTAGTATTGCAGAAAATAGGCACTGACCCACACTTAACACCATATCCCAAAATAAGGTTATAATCGGTTCATGATCTAGACATAAAGAGATTATAAATAAATTAGAAGAACATAGTTTTACCTCTCAGATATATGGAGGAAGGAATTTGTGATCAAAAAAGAAAGATCATTATTGATCACAACAGATAATTTTGATTATATTAAGCGAAAAAAAATTTATACAAACAAAACTAATGCAGACAAGATTAGAAGGAAAGCAATAAACTGGGAAAACATTTTTACATTCAAATGTTCTGATAAAGGCCTCATTTCTAAAATATAAATTTGACTTCATTTTCTATACAAGAATTTAAGCCATTCTCCCACCAATTGATAAATGGTCAAAGGATATAAACAATTTTCAGATGAAGAAATTGGAACTATTTTTAGTCATATGAAAAGGTCCTCCAATTAACTACTGATCAGAGAAACGCAAATTAAGACAACTCTGAGATACCATTACACATCTGTCAGATTGGTCAAGACAAAAGGAAAAGATAATGACAAATGTTGGAGGGGATGTGGGAAAACTGGGGCACTGAATTGGTTGGTTGAACTGTGAATTGATCCAACCATTCTGGAGAGCAGTTTGGAACAATGATCAAAAAGTTATCAAACTGTGCTTATCCTTTGACCCAGCAGTGTTACTACTAAGCCTAAAGAGATCTTAAATGAGGGAAAAGGACCCACATGTGCAAAAATGTTGGCGGCAGTCCTTTTTGTAGTAACTGGAAACTGAGTGGATGCCCATCAATTGGAGAATGGCTGAATAAGCATATGATTCTTATGGAATATTACCAGACAAGAAACAATCAGGAGGATGATTTTTGAGGATTGGAGAGACCTATATGAACTGATACAAAGTGAAATGAGCAGAAGCAGGAGATCATTATACATAGCACCAAGACTATACAACAATCAATTCTGGTGGACATGGCTCTCTTCAGCATTGAGATGATTCAAACCAGTTCCAACTGTTCAGTGATGAAGAGAGCCATCTATACCCAGAGGGAAAACTGTGGGAACTGAGTGTGGTTTACAACATAGCATTTTCATGCTTTCTGTTGATATTTGCTTGCATTTTGTTTTCTTAAGTTTTTTCTTTCTAGATCTGATTTTTCTTAAATATGTATACATATATTGGATTTAACATATATTTTAACATTTTTAATATGTATTGGACTATCTGTCATCTAGGGAAGGGGGTGAAGGGAAGGAGAGAAAAATTTGAAAAAGTTTTGCAAGGGTTAATGTTAAAAAATTACCCATGCATGTTTTGTAAATAAAAAGCTCTAATTTAAAAATAAATGGAAATTAAGTCTGACCATGTTTAGTCCCCCCCACAACTTCCCTAACTTTTCAAATAAACTTCAGTGATGGTTACCTTCAAAATCAATTATATTATAAATTATAATATACATTATAGTATAATTACATATAACTATATTATTATATAAGTCAAATTATAAAATACTTTTTGACTTCATAACATGGTTTTCCTAACCTATCCCTTTTTTCCTATCCTCCTTGTTCTTTTCACAAGATTTTCCATCACCAGCTCCATGTGTTTTCACTGTCTATCCCCCATGGCTGGAATTGCTCTCCTCCCCCCCACCCCCCTTAACTCTCGATATTTTAAAGTTCCAGCCAAAATCACACATCTTTTGCAATAAGCCTTTCCCATTCCTACTTAAGGTACCTTCTCCCAGAGGGTATCTCCAATTTATCCTGTCCCTGTTTTGTTTGTTACACAATTGTTTGAATGTTGGTTTTAGATTATGAAAAGTTCCTTGAAGGGACTATTTGTTTTTTTTTATATCCCAAGTGATGAGCCAGTGCCTAGACCACATTAGTTAACATTTGCTGACTTAAAGCTGAATTGTGGAGAAATGCAAATACTAGCCCTAAAACTATTGCTGTTATTTTGGAAGTTTTGAGACATCTGATCACTTCAATACCCTAAATCTTGATTCATGGCAGTGACTTGGAAGAGGAATTGCAGCTTATCCTTCCCCAACCATTCTTAGTCGCCCCTGTGTCTTGGCAGATGTCTAATAAACATACTGAGCTTAGGTTATTGAGAAGGGGGGAAAAAAGGCTGTTCCAATTGTTCCAAAATTGTTGTTTTTTTAAATTCTAATATAGTAAAATAAGTACCAAAGCTGGGCATCTATCTTAAGGGGCTAGATCTGGAGTATGGAAGACCTAAATTCAAAACTGGCCTCAGACTCTCATTAGTGTGTAACTTGGAGCAAAACTTACTTAATCTGTTGGAGAAGTCACAGAACATTAAGCCAATTTGTTACTGATGTTTTGTCATATATAGATTAAGAAATGACATACAAATTTAACATGAGAATCAAAATCAAAATCCTATAAACTAGGGAAGAAGAGTTCTAACCACTTGGCAAAGCTAAAGAATTAAATCCTTTTAAATATAAAGGAGTTAGATTTTAAACAACTGTTATTAATAGACCCATCACAATACAACAGCAAAGTAAACAAGTGTCATTTTCTGTGCTGAAGCTAACAAATCTAATAGAGATATAAAATGATTCCATTTTGGAGAGAAAAGTACTAACAAATAAAATAAAAGTGAGCATGCGGGCACGCACTCTCACTCTCTCTCTCTCTTTCCAAAACAAAAAAGCCAACTAATTCAGACTCTTTGTTTTAACAAAAGATTAAATTATAGCACACCAAGGAAGCTGTAATTCACCCATAGGCAGTTAATTAATGGCAGTTTGCCTAAACTAAATCTCTTGACCTTACCAATCAAGTTCCAATCAACGTATGCAAGTCTACATTTGAATCAATTTATGGCCAGGGAGACTTTCAAAAACAGAAAAAGTATGTGGGGGAAAAAAATGGAATTAAACTTTTAAAAGCTCAACTGTCATTGTGGCTTTTTTTTTTTTTTTTTTAAATAACTGGGGCAAAGAAGAGAAGAAAGGGATTAAAAGTCATCTTTTTCTCACAAAATAAAGAAGCAAGACAAATGAAGTGTAAAAGCTAGAGATTTATTGTTATTTTGTGATTAATAAATTGTCAAATTGGCTATGACACTTTCCCACAACTAAATACCACCATTCACCAGTACAGAAGTTGGTACTTAACCAGACTGAGGAAACAAGGCAGAAAGAGCAGACATGTGAATATCATTGGTAACTCAACTTATACTCTTTGTGCCTGTGTACTGCACATTATTCCCACCAAGGAAAAGTGTCCGAACAGATTAGTGGGGCAATATGGCCTCCACAACCTTTTTTGTAGCAAGCAGTTACAGAAGTAATAGAATTGAACTTCAATATTTCCCTTGATTTTATTGGTCTGCACCCATGTTATTTGAACATATTTCAGTTTTTTAAAACTATACACAAGGGAAAAAAAAAAAAAACTGACCTAAGAGAATACTGAACCAGTCAGTCAAATATATGACTAACTTCTAGGTCATCTTTGAATTGGTCCTAAAGGAATGTACCACCCTAACAGTTTGAGAATTAGGCAAATAGGATTTCTCTGGAAGAAAGGCTGTATAAAGAAAAGCCAAATGTTCTTACTATACAGTCAGAACAGCTCTTGAGCTTTCATCTGTAAATTATATTTCTATACTACCCAATATCCATTTCAATTCAAATAGATTCTTGGTTACCAGGTATAATCCCGGTCTAATTTGGAGGCAGATTTCCTCCAAAATGTCTCCTTTTTGAGCCTCTGAAAAGCATAATGTTCAACTATTCTTATAGGACTACCAAAACACTTCGGAAACAAGTGGCTCACAAATCATTTTTAAATTCATTTATTACCTGTGCACAAGAGGAATAGCTGATAAACCCAAAAGAAACAGTTTTATTTTTACATGGTGGTTAAAAGTAATTGAAATATCACGACACTTTCAGTGAAAGTAACATTTCTAATTACAAATCATAATGCATGTTAGAATTGCTATGGTAAAGCTGAAAAGCCTTAGGCAAAAGCACTTTCTGGAATAATATAGTGCTTCTTCAGTCTGCACAAGACTAAAAGGTAATTTACAGTCGATCTGTGAAAGTCGAGACAATGTTACAATGGAGTTTTCTGTACAATTAAATGTATACTTAAAGAGCTAATCAGAATCAGCATTTTTACTATATTTTAAATGAAGTTGCCTAAACAGCACTTTTGCTGAGAGATGTTTATCAAAGTTGCTGTAAGATTCTACACAACTAGGGAAGTATCTGTTTTTCATATTTAATTATTTTCTCCTTTTTTTTTTTTTTTTTTGGTTACAAGTGTCCTGCTCACTTAATTCTATTGCAATGGATGTTTTTCCAAAATGCACAATTTCAGGTGTGCATACTGTATTTTATACAAATGAAGCAAAAATGTTCAGTTAAGTGGTATAAATCTTACAGCACTCTGCTAGCAAAAATACATGCCTAAGTCACAATACGCAATATTGTACCACAAATTATAGCATCAAATAATTTGTTTCTTTTCAATACGTTTTATTCTACATAAATTACTACCATAGGCTAATGTTTAAAAAGCAAATAAATTGGACAGTTGCAGGCCAAAACCTGTTTACCCAACTGTAAAAGCTGATATCTGTTTCCAAAAATCACAATAAATGCAGAACAAAGAGAAGTGTTTGATGCATGCAACACCTTTGAGTGAAAAAGCATTGATTCCCACTGTTGGAAAAAACAAAAAACAAAACAAAAGGAAAAAAAAAAAGAAAAAGAAAAAACCTACTGCACTCCACCTTAAAATGCATTGCATTGGTTTAGTTTTTAACTGGACAGAATTCCAAGAGTCAAAATGAAATAAAGCAGGTATTTTAAAGATTTAAGAGCCGTTATCAAAAATAAATTACATTTTTTCAAGATACAGAAATGTTGCTATGATGGCTGGGAGCCCAGTAGCCTTTCGATGGCTGCATTGATATCTCCTCCTGTTGCTATTAGAGCCTGTAAATTTGCTTCACGGTTCAAGAAACCCATCGCGCTGAGCTGTTCCAGTTGCTGCTGAAATCTGACTTCTGGATTTTGTAACTGCTAGGAAAAAAAGAGTTACTACTTTAAAATTTGCCAGCAAATAATATTTTACTTTGTTCTTGTAATATTCCATAAAATAAACAAAATAAAACATGCTACAAATAAAAGATGCCTTTTTAAAAATGGCATCTGAAACAATTTCTTTTAAAGATTGAGTTTCAATAAAACTCAGTAAAAAGTGGATTGCTATCTTTTAAAATACATTAACACCTTCAAGTTGAGAGATTATTAGGTAATTAATATATAATACACATATAGCATAACATGCTAGTTTTTGAATGAAAAAATACCCTGAGCAAATTAAAATAAATGTCAATTTGGAAAGAATGAATCACACAAAGCAGTTATCAGGCATATGGAAAAGAAAAGATCATAATGGAATCCAATTATTGTTTGATGCTGTTTTGGTTTTTGGGAGGAGGCGATATTTCCAAAAATTTACAAGTCTAGGAGAAATAGCTGAATATGTGTGCTTTTAACTATTCGTGGAAGGGGACACAGCTTAATGAATGCTATTTAATAGATATTAAATAAGGTATTTATTAACTGACTGCTTAGATTACTCAAAGGGTTAAGTTCAAATTCAAATTACTGTTGTTTCGTGCCCTTGTATACGAACATAAAATTCCATTTAATGATCACAGACCAGAAAGAACACACCTAATACTAGGTCAATGGTCTCACACATCAGGGATGGAGGAAAAAAAAACACTGTTACACTAAATTCCACATGAATATTAAATCTTAATAAGTTGAGCATCTTAAATAGCTATCAACTTTCTGCATTGCAGAGAGAGAATTATGGAGACTGAATGTGGAAGGAAACTATTTTCACCCTTTTATTTTTCTGGTTTTGTTTTCTCCTATATGGTAGTTTTTCCCTGTTGTACTAATGTTTCTAATTTTTCTTTCCCAATATCACTCATATGGAATTGTTAAAATTGAATGTACACATATAATCTTTATCAAATTACTTCCTTAGGGAGAAGGAAGGTCAGAGAAGGAGAAAAAAAATTCAAATTCAAAAATCATATAAAAAGGAAAGGTTGAACATTATCTTTGCATGTTAACTGGAAAGAGAGTATATTATTAAAATAATTTTTAAGTGCCTTGCAAACGCAAAATAAATAAATGTCCAAAAAAAAAAAAAAAAAAAAAAAAAGATTATTTAGAAATCACCTATTTTATTCAGCAGGCACTATGTTAGGCAATGTATAAAGAAAGGGAGAGTAGCCAGATGGTAGATAAGAGCACTGGCCCTAGAGTCAGGAAAACCTGAGTTCAAATCAGGCCTTCAACACTTAACACTTCCTAGCAGTGTGATTCTGAGCACTTAGCCTCAATTGCCTCACCAAAATAAAACAAAACAAACAAAAATAAAAAAAAATAAAAAAATAAAATAAATAAAATAAAATAAAAACCAACACACATAAAAAGAAAAGAAACAATGCCTACTCACATTTTAATAAGTAAGACTACTATGTATATACATATTTTTGTCTATAGAAGATCAATGTGATAAATGCAAAAGTTATACCTTACGTAAACATTCAAAACCCCTTTATTACAAAGAAATCTTGGTTGCAATTATTATATATATTTTTAAAATTCTAAATGTAAAAAAATTAAAAATAAATTTTATGCAGTTAAGAGATGGGATATTTTAAATTTTTACAAACAAATCTCATATTTTTAAAAATAAGATTGCTTGGCATAAAATCTCAGAAATTGTTCTTAAATTAAGATTTGTAGTTGGTTTGTTTTAAAATATTTGGCATAACCGGGTGTGTAACATTTAAAAATTAGTTTAAGACTAATCAATTTTAAGGATGGTAAAAATAAACAAAGATTATAGGAAGTTTTAGATACAAATATAAACTGAACTGTTCTAACTGTTCTAATTAAGACAATTATTCTTGAAATGTCTTTCATTATAATAATTACTCAAAACATTATCTGAATTCCATTTCAAAGCTTTTGAAATACGAAATGATACAATTTAGATTTTGAAAAATAGGAAGGTATCATTACCTGAGGGTTTGCCCCAGCAAGAGCCTGCAACATCTGTTGAATAAATTGTTGGTGTCCAGGTTCTGTAGTTCCTGATGACGGACTTGTATTTTCGCTAGGTGCTGAACTAGACACATTAGTTCCTGTAGAGCTTCCAGTGTTTCCCAATCCCCCCAGGCCAGGAGTAAACCTGAGCAAATTATATAAAAAAGTCACATAGGCTAACAAAGATCTGATAATTCATCATTTTCTTACATGGGAATGTTGGCAACACAGCTTTTTTTTTTTTTAAACAAAATTCAGTTTCACCAAACAAAGAATTACCTTTACAACATAGCTTGTAACAAACAGCCCATTTCACTTGTTTAGTTTTTCCTTATATGGAATTCCTTATAAACAATACCTGCCTTTCTGCAACTACTCTGCAACTCTACTCCCCACTGTGCCCATTGAGGCACCAAAGCCTCATATAATTCCACTTCCACATAGAACAATTCTTAGTAATAATAACTACCACAACCTCCCTGAAGCCTTCCCCGAGTTGGGTGTCCTCAAGTGATCCTACATGGAATAGTTTTCAGCTACCATCTCCTCAGGATATGCTTCCATCTAAAATTGTCCCTCCTGAAATACGTTAAAGCAAAAAACAGTAAAAAAGGTACCATTCCTCCATCAGGACACTGTGCTTCCTTTAATATAGCCTCCAAATGTTATGTCACCTTGTTGACTCAAACTAAGCTATCAGATTTCTTTTACTGTACTTTGAATTTATGCATGTAGCATCAAAGGATAACAATACTGCTTAAACAGCTTCCTCTAAATCCAAAAAATAACACTTTGATAACGATCCAAGGATTATTAATTATTCCCTAATTATCTTACCCCGGTATGAGACCCGGTGCTTCTGTTGCTAATGTCTGTAGACCCTGTTGAATTTGTAACAAGGCCTGCATCGCTCTAGGGTTGGACATTGCTGATAGTGTGTCAGGATTCTGCATCTAAGTAAGTAAACAAGAAAGAAATCCAGTAGTTAAGATAGTGAATCAAAACAAGTAAAGATGAATTTCAAAGTCTTTTTTTTGCTTGATTTATGTGGATATTTCTAAACTCTGAACAACTATCTTTTTTCTACTACACACATCTACTAGGCCATAAACTTTAACACAACTCATCAAATTGTTACTAATTCACTTTGTAATGAGAAAATTCCTTTAGAGAAGATAAACAGACTATTCTAGAATCAAAAGAGATGTTCTATATTTAACATGTATTGGTCAACCTGCCATCTGGGGGAAGGGGTGGAGGGAAAAAGTTCAAACAATAGGATTTGCCAACTGTCAATGCGGAAAAATTACTTCTGCATATTTGTAAATAAAAAGCTATTTTAAAAAAGAGAGAGAGATGTTCTGTTCCACCTTTCAAAAGAAACAAAAGCAGGACAACTATGCAATAAATTAAATGGCAATATAAAAGTAACTTCAAAATTTTGTCATTAACACAATAGTATTCTGTCAAATCTACTGCCTAATAAATATTTCTGAATTTGAAGCAAATTTCAGGAAAGAAATATTATCAAGAACCCCCATTCATCAACCACTGAGAATTACAGATGGGGAAACTGAGGTTCACAGAAGTTATGTAACTTGTCTAAAATCATTCAACAAAGTAGCAGCTTTCACTACACTACCATTTAGACCTTCTGAATATGCCACATAAGCACATCATTCTTGGCCAGTTGTACGTTATGTTCTCAAAAAACAGCTTTCATAATTCCTGAAGATAATACTTTTACACTCCCGTAATAAACATTAGGTTCCACACCTACCCCCCCTCCAAAATGTTAATTTCTTAATACCTATATGCTATAGAAATATTAAACCAAAAATGTCCCCCACAAACACTAATTTTCAATGTAGATTAAACATAACAGCCAACAAGTTGCTGTTATTTTTCTGCTTGTCATTTAAAAAAAAAAATCATGATAACCAGTTAGCTAAAAATTTTGCCATGCTGGTTCAAATATAATCTGTCCCTTAACAGACTACATCTCTATGAAATCTCTTTGAAAAGAGAAAAGTATACAAACATACAATAAAGAATAACACTGATTACAGGTTACATTATGGTTCTATGTGTCAAACTTGGAGAATGTTAGTCTAAGTTTAGATTAATACAGTGCTTTAATATATTGATCACTAACTTTATGAAATCCAAGGACAAATCAGCATGGCAGTACTCTGACTATCAATAAAAACTACAACAGCCCCCTTTGCCGTAAATGGCAGTCTTTGCAAGATACTGAAACCAAAATTCATCTGGTGGCCAATCTTCTGGTAAGGAAACCTGAACTTCAAAGATAACTTTGATTTAATTAATTCCAAGTTTATGAGGAATACTCCTTTGTCACATGGGCATTACATGTTATATTAAATGACAAAGCAATGACAGAAGAGAACATTTATTTTCCATTATGCCATATAGATTTGTTAATTACTTTAATTGTTAATAACTTTAAAAAGATAGAAGACTATACAAAAGGGTTAGGAAAGCAATATATTGAAAAGGTTTTTTATTAGTGAAACCTCCAGTATGCCAGGTACTCAAATAAAAAAATTGCCTCCATCTCTTCAGAACTTAGATTTTAAGAAAATTAAGCAGAGAGACCTGTTTGCAGCAATGAGAAATAGTTCAAATTTACATTAAGCTAAACCATATGCGGACATTGCTAGACAGCAATGATCAAATGCTATAAGGAATGTTTTGCTATCTGCCAGACAAGAACATTGACAATAGTTGTAATGAACTTTTTCCAGAAAATCATTTTTAGAGACAGTTATTGCAGACAGCTAGCTTACTCACTTGTTGGAGGAAAGTTGGGAGCTGTTGTCTCATTTGTTCTTGAAGCTGAGGATTTCCAGCAAATAGGGGATTATTCAGCATCATCTAAAGGGCAAGTGTGCAAACAATTTTAACTAGGACCTGAAAGCAGTAATGCACCTTTAGTATAATTATTCCCCAAAAGTCTGCACTGGGGCTTAAACAGAAGGTTAAGTTTGTGCCCGACAATAGCTTCCACAAATCTTGAAATTACTATAGCATTTTCTCTCAATTATGGCATTTTTAAAAAATGAGAATAGGGTTTTGGGTGACTATGACAATAGCAACATAATGCCTTTAGGCAATTCCTTGAAACTTTCTTTAGGACCACTATTTTCATTAGGTTGTTAAAAAAGGGTTGAAATTAAATGTAGATGACCCTGATTAAATGCCAAGAAGAGATCTAGACACTGAGTTATATCGGGGTCACTGCTAGCAACAGGTCTCCAGGATAACATGCTTTACTTCTTATTTGGAAGAGGCCTTGCTAATAGAGATGAGAAATATAATACTGCTATAATTTTTAGGCAACTAACATACATGGATGTACAACTAAGAAATAATAGACATGTAAAGTTTTGAGAAAGAGCACAAGCATTTATCGTTTTTTAGTGGAAAAGTGTCAAAGTTGGTTTTCAAGCCAACCAATAAATTGAGACCTTATCCCTTTGGGAAAATAAGACCGGATCTTTGCCACAAAAATAAAATTAAACATGTAAGGATGAAAAAGACATTAAAGATCATTTAGTCCAATCCCTTTGTTTCCCAGATAAAGAAACAGACAGAGAGGTTAAGTGACTTTGTCTAAGGTCACTCCACAAAGAACAGATATGAGCTCTAACTTTCTGTCTCCTAGTTCAGCGATTTTTTCCCAGGGTATTATTAGCCCTGCAAGAGTGTTTAAAATAATGTTTACAGGAACAACTCCTAAAGGACTAATTCACTCGTCGTTGTCTTATAGTTCAAGACTTAAAGGGAGAAAAATCTCTCATCTTTGCTACCTTTATAATTGATAACCACAAAACTAAAAGAAAACATAACATGCTCAGGCATGCTTGGTGGGTATGTTGGATGCACCAATATCTTCTACAGACGTTTAGAATCAAAGCAAACACCAAAATCAAAATACTAACACTTTCCCCGCTCCTTTCATCAAAAACATCCACTGACAGCATATATTCACTAAGCAAGAGAACTACTTCCCTTATGGTTACAGCTCTATTCCTTAACCTCTATAACCTATAGACTTACTATGCAATTTTATTTAGTATTATAATGTTGAGATTCTCCTCCCATTTATATTTCAGAATATATTACATTTAAATTACATCCAACCTGGGAAACTATTTTATAAACCTATTATTTAGAGCATTCAAGATTTCTGTAATATTAGCAATTTCAACACAATTTTTAAAATAAAAAAATGTTATCAGAACAATTAATGGACAAAGAACTCTTAGTGGTTAAGGACAGGGACAAAAAGAATACTGTCTATTACTATAAAGTCACGAAATGACTATAGATGAAAATACATTTTCAATCTATTTTCCTTGACACCGCATTCAGAACACACCTGAGTCTTTCCATATATTAAATGTTAGTTTTTATATATTCTGAAGTCCATTTTAAAATGTCACTTTTCCAACACTTCAGCTGGCATGATTTTAAAAAACCACAAAGAATTTTTTAAAATCACCAAACTCTGCAAAATAGACATAAATATAAAATTTCATCTCCTTTCTTCTATAAAACTGAAACATTTTAGTTTAACTCATAGTCAAAAATAGCTACAACCAAGCTATGGGCATGATTATAGTCACTCCTATTTGGTGATTACCACCACCAGCAAACAATGAAAAGGATAATTTTTTTTAAAATAAAGAAATGTTTGACAAGCAAAAATGAAGGTGATAAAGACGTTCTCTATTAAAAATGAAATCTTTCTTATCCTTTGGTCATTTACAGAATAAGGAAAAATTTGTTTAAAATAGAAGCCAAATTATCTATTTGGATAAAATAGAATACTCTCAGGTAAAATTAAAACGCTGTTTGGCACTACTAGTGGTCCAGTACACATTTAAAATCAACCTATGTCTTTAATTGTTATGGTCTTTGATTAAGAAAAAAAGGTGGGAGGAAGCATTTTTTAAGATAAAAATAAAAAGAAACAGACTAGGAATCTGAAATATCTGAAGGGCTTTTTCTTACAGGCTCACATGTTTACACGTTTCAATTCAATTCAATTCAATATATGGGTATGCATTTTTTCTCTTTCTCATTCCATTTTATTCAACTACAGAAAGAGTCACTGAAATGGGGTAAAACAGGTAGCTGTTGTTAAAAGCCTTACTCATATTTGTGAAGTTAATAATTGAACAAAAAAGATTCCTACAACTTTTTCTTTGCCAGGCTAAGAAAGACATGTTTAAACTACCTTTCTACTGTTTTTAAATACCAGATCAGAGGATGTCTCATCTATCTCTAAATCTAAATGACTTAATACAGCAAAATTTCAAATTCAATAACTTCAATTAAATAACATCACAAAGTAATTTTCATTAAAGTATACGAAACACAAATTTCCAACCTAACCAGCAAAACTGCTAATTCAATACTTCAGCAGAACCTATATGGTGCAGGTTCTCATTTCAAGAAGGATTTTCCTGCTTTAGTCATACATAAATTGCTTCTTGGTAAAAACACTGAAGATAACAATATGCCTCCCATATAGCTATGCCTTATACCTGTAATAAAATGACTACACATCATCAATTCACACAACATGTAATCTCTAGAACATACCTGTGCAGCAAGATCAGGATTCTGGCTTAGTGACTGCATCATGCTTCTCATATAGGGTGCAGACAACATGTTCTGCATAAGCTGTGGATTTTCAGTTATCTGTTGCAATAAGCTCTGCATTCCAGGTGTGTTGAACATACCAGCTTTAATTAAAGTAAAATAAATAAATCATATGTGGCATTTTCCTTAGGGAAGCCCACCAATTAGAACTGTCCAAATTTATTATCCCAAAAAAGATTCCCCATACTTAAAGTATGTAAATACGTAAATGTATATTGTAGATTATTTTTAAAAATAAGCAATCATCATGAAGGAAAAATTATGAAGTTATAAAGTGGAGAAACACTACTGACTTAGGAAAATCAGAGGACATGGATTCAAATCTTATCTTTACCACCTGTTTGATTTTGGTCAAGTCACTTAATGCAGACTCATTTTCCTCCTCTGTGATGAGGTCATACTCAATAGCCTCAAAAGTCTCTTACAATTCCAAATATATAATCCTACAGCTATACCTTTAAAAATTAACCAGCTCACTATATAAAATTCAGGGGCATTATAATGTTATTAAAGAGATGGCAAAGAAATTAATTCCTCTACAAAAAAGGTGTGCTATGTGAGATACGCTACATTCTGAAATTCATAGTCCAGTCAAAAGGTTTGAATTATGATTTTGTCAGAAATAATATTAATGAATAGACATTAACATCTATTTTGTCAATACAAAGAAACATAGGATCTTTACACTGGACCTACATAGCTAAAATCAACAGTTGTGTTGTCTTCCCCATAAAATGTACTCTTTAAAAGCAGTGATATTATTTTTTTCTCTGTACCACCTTGCTTAGCATAGTGCTTTATAGTGAATAGCACTTAAAATCAATGCTTAATTCTTCAGTCAAATAATTTATATAGACAAATAAATCATACACACAAGATTCTATAAAATGAATGTGGTGAACCTTGGAAGGACCTAATTATCACAATCAATTTCATAATGAAGTTGCTTATGTGTGTCTTTATTTTCTTTAAATTCCATTAGATCACAAACTAAGTCTTATTTGTTTTTGTATCTTATATATCAAGTACAGCTCAGTCCCTAATACAATATAGCTTTACATTTAACTTTATACATAACTACATATTTTTGTTTATTTTCAGTCTATAATGTAATTTCCCTGATATAAATAATACTCAATGAGGATGATTCTACCAATGCCATCAACTGTTCTATAGTCTGAAATGTTAAGAAACTGCTTGTAATACTAGGAAATTAAATAACTTCCCCAAAGTCATACAGCCATTAAGGAGGAAGTAAGATACAGAATAGAGCAACCAGTACTACAGTCACAGGACTTCATTTTAAAATTAATTTCTCATTCTTATGGTAACCCTGGACCGAAGTCACTTAAATTTCCTGGATTTCAACTTCCTCAAGTGAGTCATATGATCTTACAAATAATTCACTGGTAGAACTTAAAACCAGGTCTTCCTACAAGGTCAAATCCCTATCCAATTAGGACACCAATCTCTCCCCCTCTCCCTTCCTCCTCCTCTTTATCGCGCCCTCTCTCCCTCTCTCCCATCCTTCCTCTCTCTCTCTCTTTTTATTCTTATATAAATGTTTGTTGAGTCAATGATCTTTGGTCAAACAATTAGCACCTTTTTCTTACACCTAAAATTTTTAAGAATTCCTTTTTTTTTTTTAAACTTCTTAACTTTTCTTCCTTTCTAGGAAACATTTCATATAAACATTTTAGAACATGCTCTCCTCCACTAACTTAAACTATCTATTTATATAAATCTCCAAAAGGGTATTATTCACTTTGCTCTCCTCCCTTTGTAAATTCTAGACATGAAACCGAAGTCTCATCCCCCAAATATTAGAAAACACTGGATAACACTAAATCATCTTCCTATTTAAGTGAATAGCATTTAAATATTTCTAAGTAAATGAAAGGATTATCTCAGCTTTTACAGGAAGCAGAAGTCTAAAAGAAAAGATAATTGATCAAGTCAGCAGCTGAGGGACCTAACAACTCTACCATAGATTTTGGCACTTCTTTCACCTTTAGGATCTCCATATAAAACTAAGTATATGGTATATTTTCCCTTATATCAAATTATGGTAGGAGGATATAATAATGTGAAGATGCCACAAAAATTTCAGTGTTCATTCGTCTGCACCACTGGTCCACAATAAATTAAACTGTAATTATCGTTTCATTTTACAATCTGAGCTTTCAAAATAAAAAAAAAAAAAAATTAAAGACATTAAATACAAAGAAAATAATATAAAGGGGAAAAAAGAGGAAAAATCCTTGCACCATTTGGATAATTAAAGTTGAAAAAAGTATAAAAAAAGTTTCTATTGAACTTACCTCCCACTCCAGGTCCCAAATTTGGCATGGTGTTACTTTGTCCAGTAGAGCTGGTAGTGCTACTGCTCACATTGCTACCAGTGCCACCAACACTGGTGGTAGTATTACTGCTGGTCGTTGAACTCTGGGTCCCAGATTGTGGAGCCCAAGGATTAGGTAAAGGATCTCTATTCTCTGTGCGAGATGGCTGACTTCCTTCGCCAGAGGGTGAATTGCTCACCAATGACGCAAATGGGTTACCACCAAACTACAACAGGAACAGGGGGAAAAATGCAAACACCATCAGGTTTAAGCCAAGTGCTAAACCTTTCCTTTAAATGCTATCTCAAGGTCCCTTGTAAAACAATCCTATTATGAAATATACCTGTCATACAACATATGAAATGAGTTTAGTAGTTTAGTAGTCCCTAAACTTATGAAATTGAAAATCTGTTTCTCACCTGTTCTTGTGCTGCATTCAACATCGGTTCTTGAATATCAGTGTACATTCGCCTCAAAGCATTGTATCCACCTGGTATACTTTCAAGATTACTCAAGGCTCTGTCTTGATTTCTCATCATTTCCTGCATCATTGCTGGATTTCTTGCAAGTTCTAATGTCTTCAATAAAAAGAATGTTCCAACTCACTAATAAAAATGTACTGAAGCACACATAAACTACTTTATTTCTATCAATTTTCAGAGGTTTTATAATGTCTGAAAAATCATTAGTGTCTTACTTTTAAAAATTCACATCGAATCTACACTTGAAAAAGCAAGTGGTCTTATATCAATGACATACATTACTTTACAATACTATTCTATTAACTAATAACAATTTGGAGTATCAAATGAAAATAAATGAACAATGTGACTATATCACACAGAGATTAGATTAGAAAAGTTACTTTAGATACACAAGATAACTTACATACAATGTAACACTTGGAAATGATGATTAAATGTTACATAACCATAGGCAACTCACTTAACCTTTTAGTATCCCTAAAAACTGAGACTTCTGAGTTACAAGACAAGTTGCAGAACTACATAGGTGTATGAATTTCCACAAACTGATGAAATCATAGATTCAAAACAAAATTCACCTCCCAACACTATCTATCTGTGAGAAATCTCTAGCTCTATTGATACACACATGTATCTATTTTAAATGGCATTAATTATTTCAAAAACAATTTAACGTACTTGTCTCATTATATCTGGATTGTTAATCATGTGACTAATCTCCGGATTTCGTTGTATTAACTGTTGCATTTGAGGATTGGCCATAATTAACTGTCTCATCAGGTCAGGATTTGAAAGCATGCTCTGAACAAAGGGATTTTCCATGATCTGGACCATCATTTCTGGGTTGGACATGAGTTGCCGCTGCATTTGACTTTGTAGTTCAGAGAAGTTAGATGTATTCAAGCCCAAGCTACTCAGACCTGCAAGACCTCCAAGGCCACCTAAGAGCAAAGGAAGGAAAAGTATAAACATAGTATCAATAACTATAGCATTCATTTTTAAAGTCATTTTTCATTTTCATACTAAGATCTAATGTATTTTAAGTCCCTTAAAAGGAATGCTAATTTCACTGGTTTGCTACAAGAGACTGGTATGGCCAAAAGTGATAAACAAATGAAAGATGACAAATTATTTTCTGTACTTAATGCAAAACATAGAATATGTAACACAATCAAATGCTAAATTTGCAATATCAGTTTCATATTGTTAATTGACATTTACTTAAATCTATATTCTAATTCTGCATTCTACTTTTTTTTACAATCAAAAGGAATTCCTTTTATAAAAGCCAAAGGGAAAAAAAAACTTTTATCTTTGAAATTTGTGTGACTTCTGCAAGATAATGAATTCATCTATTTATTAACCAGAAAACGGCAAAATATTTATTGTCAAAGCCTAGTCCAAACAATAAAAGAGGCATAAACATGAAAAACACGAATATCATAATAGTTGCTTTCTACACTATAATAGGAATTTGATACCCTTTCAAAAAAATAGTAGATTAATAAATTCTGTCTAAAACAATGAAACTTTATCAATCAGCTGTCAAGAAGAGGACAAAAGTAATACATGCAATTATCCTAAGTTACCAGAATTCATAGAATACATTAAGTTTCCATGGATTAATGGTGGAAGTGTTGTTCACAAAAGATCTTTTCTGAAAATGTTCAAAAATTCTCAAAAAGTCCAAACAAAATAAAAGCAGATAGTACAGGGCTTTTCTATGTGAAACTAAGATTTGGAATATTATTGCTCACATACTGTTCTAAGATAAACCTGAGAAGTTTAAGATTTAGAATGCTATCTAGTATTGAAATTTGTCTTGGAAGAATAGAACAAAGAAATAAACTACAGTGACTCACAATCCTGATTAAGTTCCAATCACTTAGTGATCAATCTGCTAAGCATTTATTGAGGATCTATCACTACCTGTCAGATAATGTGCACAAAGACTGGATAAAAATACCAAAACACAATATATAATACCTGTTAGTATAAATAATCAAGTATTGTCTCTATACTGAGAACCAATTAAAAACTTATCTCTCATAAAGTAATTCTGCCAGTAACTCAAGAAAAAGTGTTAAATGGAGTTTCCAGGTAATTTTCAAGTTGAAAAAGGTCTTATATATCACCTACTCAACCCTCATATTTTAAAGAAACTGGTAGAGAGGATTTCCAGAAAAAAAATGCAGCATGAAATCATAAATTCTGAATAAAATACCTGCCAATACTATCTAACAATCTATCATCTCTAGATGTATAGATACAAATATGTACTCACTTACATAGGACATGCTATCATTTATGTATCATAATATTTCATACACATTTATATGTATAAAAATTTGAACAACATTAACTGTACCAAAAGCAATTTGCAACAAGTTTATTTTAAGACAAACTGCCATAAATAATGTAGGTCAAGATAGAAAGTAATCTATATCTCTCGATAACTTTAAACTTAATTAAATAAGCTAATTCTGAAATTATAAAGACTAAGGTCACAACAGGACTCTTACGTATTTTAATACATTTACCTTTCATAACATCTAATTATAGATTTTTGTTTTATTTTCTTTATTTTATTTTATTCTCATTTTTGTAGTATTTGCCAATAATTTTTTCCCATTCCCCTATTAACACTTACTTTAAAAAAAAAAAAAAAAAAAAAGTCTTACCTAAACCAAAAGGATTACTATTTGTAGAAACTGGTGTGGAGTTACTATTGGGAGATGCTGATGTGGTAGAATTACTTCCAGTGGTGTTTGTTTGTTGAACTGGATGATCCTGAGGTCTAGGGGAAAAAAAATTAGACCACAACTTAAATCACTATTTTTAAAAGTTTCAGAAATCCCAGGGATTAAAGGGTCAATTTTTTGAGTATTTTTTAATTGTATTAAACTTTTCCCAATTATATTTTTTAAATTCATTTTCCTTCAGCCCCTCCACACCCACTGAGAAAGTAAGCAATGACACCTATTATAGACATGAAGTCATATAAAAAACATTTCCATGACATGTTACACAAACAAAAAAGTGTAAAAAATAATCTTTGTTCTTTGTTCTACACTCAGTTATTAATGCATTCTCTTTCTGAATATGAGCAACATTTTTCATCACAATGCCTCTAGAATTATAATAGATAATAATAGTATTGATAAGAGTAGATAAGTCTTACAATTAATTATCATTACCACATTGCTATTATTCTATAATACACGGTTCTCCTGGTTCTATTCACTTATTAACTCATCAGTTCATAAGTCTTCCCATGTTTTTCTGAAACCACGCTCTTTCGAAATTTCTTACATATCCAATCACAATAAGACACCTTAATTTGTTCAATCATTCTCCAATTCACAGGCATTCTCTCAATTTCCAATTCTTCATGATCACAAAAAAGAGCAAGTATAAATATTTTTAGATATATAGGCCCTTGTACTTTTTGTTCTCTTTTGGGTAGGGATTTAGTAATGGTACTACTGGAATAAGATTTTATAGCCCTTTGGCATAGTTCCAAATTGTTCTCAAGATGGTTGAACGATTTCACAACTCCAATATTCCCAGTTTCCTACTTTTGAAATGGTCAGTTTTCAAACCAATTCTAAATTATTAGTTAAACAAACAAGTAAGATTGCTCGAGGGATGACAAACTAAGAAATATTCTAAGTCATAAAAACATTTAGAAGATAGTTCATGTTACCCCAATTAGTTGATGTCACTGGGTATAAATATACTTTAAGGGGAAGAAATATAAAATTTCTTAAAATCTCTCCCCACTTTAAATTTTTTTTCCAATACATAATAACAATTTAAGACATTTATTTAAAAATAATTTTTGATTTCCAAATTCTTTCCCTTCTCTTCTCCTTTGAGAAATAAGCAAGTTGATAAGATCATATATATAGTCATGCAAAACCTATTTCTATATTTGTTTTGGGTTTGGTTTTTTTTTAACTATGAATTGATCTTCATTAAACAGCATTTTTCCTAAATCTTTCAGAACTCTCTTGGATTATCTTAGTATTGCTGAAAATAACTACGTCAATCATAGTTGACAATTGTGTTCTCCTGGTTCTGCTCATTTCACTTTGCATTAGGTTCATTTAAGTCTTCCCAGGTTTTTGAAATCATCCTGGTTCATTATTTTTTCTAGCATGATAGTTTTCCATCACAATCACATAGCAACTTGTGAGTCATTCCCGAATTCACGGGCATTTCTTCAGTTTTGAGATCTTTGACACTACAAAAAGAGCTCTATAAATATTTCTTGTACATATAGGTCTTTTCCCACCCCCACCTTTTTTAACCTCTATGGGATACAGACTAAGTGGGTAATCAAAGGTCATAAACACTTTTTACAAGCCGTTTAAACAGTTCCAAATTGCTCTCCAGAATAGTTACATCAGTTCACAACTCCACCAAAAAGACATTATTGTCCCAATTTTCCCAATATTGTCCAAATTTGTCCAATTTGTCCCAATCCCTTCCAAAATTTGTCTTTTTCCCTTTTAATTATATTAGCCAATCTGACAGTGTGAGTTGGTGTTTCAGAACTGTTTCTGATTTGCAGTTCTACTGCTATTTTTTTTCATGAAACTATAGAACTTTGATAAGAAGAGAAACAATAAACTGGGAAAACAATTTTATAGTCAAAGGTTCTGATAAAGGCCTCATTTCCAAATTATATAGAGAATTGACTCTAATTTATAAGAAATCAAGCCATTCTCCAATTGATAAATGGTCAAAGGATATGAACAGACAATTCTCAGACAAAGAAAATGAAACTATTTCTAGCCATATGAAAACATGCTCCAAATCATTATTAATCAGAGAAATGCAAATTAAGACAACTCCACAGCTGCCACTACACACCTGTCAGATTGGCTAGAATGACAGGGAAAGATAATGATGAATTTTAGAGGGGATGTGGGAAAACTGGGACACTGATACATTGTTGGTGGAATTGTGAACTCATCCAGCCATTCTGGAGAGCAATTTGGAACTATGCTCAAAAAGTTATCAAACTGTGCATACCCTTTGATCTAGCAGTGTTTCTACTGGGTTATATCCCAAAGAGATACTAAAGAAGGGAAAGGGACCTGTATGTGCCAAAATGTTTGTGGCAGCCCTGTTTGTAATGGCTAGAAGCTGGAAAATGGATGGATGCCCATCAACTGGAGAATGGTTAGGTAAATTGTGGTATATGAATGTTATGGAATATTATTGTTCTGTAAGAAATGACCAGCAGGATGAATACAGAGAGGATTGGAGAGACTTACATGAACTGATGCTAAGTGAAATGAGCAGAACCAGGAGATCATAATATTATATACCTCAACAACGATACTGTATGAGGATGTAGTCTGATGGAAGTGGATTTCTTTGACAAAGAGATCTAACTCAGTTTCAATTGATCAAGGATGGATAGAAGCAGCTACACCCAAAGAAAGAATACTGGGAAATGAATGTAAACTGCTTGCATTTTTATCTTTCTTCCCAGGTTATTTTTACCTTCTGAATCCAATTCTTCCTGTGCAACAAGTGAACTGTTCGGTTCTGCACACATATATTGTATCTAGGACACACTGAGACATATTTAATTTGTATAAGACTGCTTGCCATCTGGGGAAGGGGGTGAAGGGAGGGAGGGGGAAAATAGGAACACAAGTGAGTGCAAGGGATAATGTTGAAAAAAATTACCCTGGCATGGGCTCTATCAATAAAAAGTTTAAAAAAAAAAAAAAAAAAAAAAAGAAAGAAACTACAGAACTTTGGTTTCTTCTAGTGAAAATTGATTATTCATAGCCTTTGACCAATTTATGTAATCAGGGAATATACTGAATATGATGCAGTTCTCTGTGTGTTAAAAATCAGGCTTTTCTGCATTTGTTTTTGAGCTTTTCATGTCCTCAATTATATCTTTACATGTAGTAATGTAGTAAGTTTATTATTAAATTAAAATCTCTTATGATCTCTCTAATATTTGTTTTTTATAGTACTCTTAAGTCTTACATTTGAAAATCACTTTTTATTCAGTTCTGATCTTTTCATCAAGAATTCTTGAAAAGTACTCTATTTCATTAAATGCCCATTTTTTTCCCCTTGAAAGATTATACTTAATATCTTTTGAATAGTTGATTGGGTTGTAATCTTCTTTTGTTTGCCCTCTGATCTTCATTAAATTAATGTAGAACCTGCTAAGGCTTCTTATATGATCTTGACTGTAATTCCACAATATATGTATAAATAGTTTTTTTTTGTTCAGCTGCTCACAATATTTTCTCCTTGACCTGAGAGCTTTGAAATCTGGCTATATTCCTGGAAATTTTCATTTTGGGATCTCTTATAAGAGAAGATCAATGGATTATTTCCATTTCTACTTTACCTTCTAGTTCTAGGATATCAGGGCAGTTTTTCTTAATTTCTTGAAATCTGATGTCTATGCTCCTTAAAAACAAAAACAAACAAACAAACAAAAAAAAAAAAACATCATGGCTCTCAGGTAATCCAATAATTCTTAAATTATCTCTCCCTATTCTATTTTTCAGGTCAGTTGTTTTAAGATATTTCAGTTTCTTCTATTTTTCTTTTCATTCTTTTGATTTGACTTTGTTTCTTCATGTCTCATGATGTAAATAGCTTCCACTTGCCCAATTCTAATTTTTAAAAAAATATTTTCATCAGTGAACTTTTGTGCTTTTCTTTTGGGACAATTCTGCTCTTTAAGGAGTTGTTCTCTGCCAGTCGATTTTTATGCCTCTTTTACCATTTGGCCAATTTTTTAAAAATACTTTATTTTCTTCAGTATTCTTTTGTGCTTCTTTCCCCATGCTGCTAACAATCATTCTAATTTCTTTCCCCAATTTTTCCTCTGCTTCACTTATTTGACTTATGAAATCCTTTTCGAGCTCTTCTGAAGAATTCTTTTTTGGCCTGTGATTAATTCACATTTTTCTTTGCAGTTTCACATGTAGCCATTTTTATTTCTTCTTAAGATTGAGTTTGTTTTGATATTTCCTGTAACTTTAGTAACATTCTATAGTCAATGTTTTTTTTGTTGTTATTTGCTCAGCTAGCGGACAGATTTCTCCTGTTGAGCATCCTATGCCGACTGGACTAGAAATTTGTTTCTACCAGATTTTTTGTTGGTTCTGATATTCCAGAATTTTCCTCGAGGCATTATTTCATTTTTAAAAGCAAAATGCAACATCCATAATAATTTTGAAGGTTAAAAAACAGACCATGGAAATAAAGTGATTTCCTTCTTGAAGTTTTGTTAGCCTACTATTATTTGATATTGACTTGATGAAAATTCTCCACACAAGTAGCAACTTCATAGAATATTGGCTTTTGAATTTAATGAAATTCCTTCCAAATAAATTTAGCATCAACCTAGAAGTTAGAAGTGACTGGTAAAAGGACAAGGGAGTAAATAAAGGTACTAGTAAAAATGTAGAGAAAGGGGAACAGTATTAAGATAAATCAGTTATCAATTTAGGTGAGAAAACCAATCCAAACAAGTAGGAACTGTTAATGCTTTTGGAGGAAAATAGCAATTCAGTCTATTAAAAATAAGTCTACTAGTCTACTTTAAATTGTTATGTATATTGTTAAGACAATTTCACAGTTCCAAAGTATAGCAGCTATTTTTATCAGAAACTACCTTGTAAAAGAATTCTAAATAAATCCACACTACAGATCAAATCAATTACTGCTCTACAACAATAAACTCAAAGATGTTTTTTCTCAAATAAGTGCTTTTGTCTTAGTTGCTAATATTGAAGAATTAACAAAATTCTTTTAAAGACTGGAATTTATTAGCTTACTTAGTGACTCTGAATGTACTATTTTCTTATGGATAATGGACAATTAACTGATTACTTCCATTTTTGCCAGCGACTGATTTAAAATCATAGAATTTCAGTCTCACTTTACTGTTTCAGTTTGTTTAAAATAGCATGCGTTCTATAATTCAAAGTTCAGATATGGAAGACATTCAGTGTAGTAAAACACTGGGAACTTTAAAAACTAAGTTATTAAAACTTTAATCACTAGTTAAACACTTATATTATAATTTCAAACAACTTTGTTCTTATAGCACAATCAACAGTAAAAGAACTGAATTTCTTAGAAAGTTTATAAAGCCCCTTGTTTTCCCATATAGTTTATATAGAGAGAAATCCTATATTATCAGGAATAAGGAGTCACTAAAAGAAAAACATTCCTCCAATGTTTATTCAAAGCTTACCTGTTTTGTGTTTTTATGACAAGGTGAACAGTAAGTCCATCATGTATTCCATGCTGGCTCAGAGTATCTTGATCTTTTAAAATTTTTCCAGCAAATATTAACACAAGTTGATCAGGATGGGACTTGAATCGTTTGGAGATTTTTTCCTTAAACTAAATAAAATAAAGAGTTTAATTAATATGTATTACAAGATTTAATATGATTTTAAACAAGGTAGGAGGAAAAAAAAAAAAAAAAAAAACAAGAGCTAGGATCACTGCAATGACCAATCATGATTCCAGAAGACTGATGACTCCTGCTTCCTACTTCTTGACAGAGATAAGATGGGGAGGTGCTGAATGAGTTGTGCATTTTCAGACATGGCCAATGAGTGGATATTTTTTGCTTGATTACACTTATTAAAAAGCAAAAATTGGAGATTTCTGAGGTAGGATAAGAATAAGGGAGAAATGAATAGAAAGAAAGAATCAAAAAAACATTTTAACAGACAAGAGAGCAAAATAGAACAAGTAAGCAGGGCACAGTGCTGCAACAACTATGTTAAATTTGCTATATACTTTAAAAATGAAATAGACACCAGAAACTTATGGTGTTGTGCAATCCTCTTTCTATAAATACATGTTAATGTTACTGGGGTTTGTCAATTTAGAAATCATTTTCTAATGTTTTTAAGAAGTTGGAAAATGCTTAACAATTTTTCTGATTTCTCAAAAGCAAGGAACTTTTATATAATTCTTCAATTAATTATAGACCCTTACATTCAATTTTTAATCTCTTTACCAGGAATACATTTGCTTCTAATGTCATATTTTGAGAAAGATTTTCGTGATCTAGAGAGTATCTTGATAATGGTAACCAAGATGGTAAAGAGTGAATTCATAACTGACTGAAGACTTCTTGTGAAATCTGACTGAAGTGAGGATGCTTGATAATGCCATAACATGAACCTGATTGAGAATGTGCAAAACATATCACAAACTTTATTTGATCTTTACAAAAACTCTGTAGGGTAGCCTAATATTTTTATTTTATAGTTAAGAAAATTAAGCATCAGAAATGATTTGAACCCAGATCTTCCTGACTATAAATCCTGCACTCCATCCCCTAGTCTAACAACTTTTTAGATTTAGCTTGGAAAAGAAACATGACAGCAGAAACATGCTAGCCATCCTAAAGTATTTGAAGAGTTATCACAGAGTAGAGGGATGAGACTTGTTTTAGTTGTCCCCAAGAAAAGAAGTAACAACGCATAGTTACTAGTTACAGAGGGGAAAGACTCAGGACTCAATACAACTTCCTAAAAATAAATTAGCAATGACTCATCAGAAGGTAGTATGCTCCACCATCTTTTCTCAGTTCTAGCTCTTTAAGCAAGAATAAGTGATCACTTGATTCTGTAGAGGGGTTTCTTTTTCAGGGAAGAATTTGAACTAGATGACAACTGAAGTCTTTTCTATTCTGAAATTACATCACTTCTTCAATTATATTAACTTTGTTATTTCAACTTTGAACATCATACCTGCAATACAAGATTATGATTATTTCATATACTATATCTACTAAATTCCTTCTCAGATCCTCTAGCTCATTTTCTACCTATAGCAGTGTCCTCCTCTAATTGGCATATATAAGCTACGAAAATCAACATTTTCTAAGACTGAACTCATTGGCCAACTCCTTCCTCTTGGTCCTGAAAATTTTTTAACTCAGTTCTAATATGCTCATCTCTTTTTCTAAACATGTCCTTCACTTGGTTTACCTATAGAACAGCTTAATTTTTCTTTCACATCTCCACTCCTCTAAATTAACCCTTTCTCTAATGAACTGTCACTAAGCCAGCCTCTTGGCCTTTTTTCAGACAATTTCTTAACATTAAAAAGCACTTTTCCCAAAATTTACCTCATATTTACTTATCTTCCAAGCAGCTACTTAAATTCTGCATCTTTCATTAAAACCTTTTCCCTAAATGCCTACACACCGTATTTTTACTCTATAACCCATAAATTTCCTAATCATCGATACGAGAGAGGGGGCAGAGGTAAAAATCAATCTTAACATGGGGGGGGGGGGGGGGGAGAATTATTCATCCAAATCAGTAAGGTAAAATCATAACTGTTTAATTTACAGCTTCAAAATAATGTTCCCATAACAGATAATTTTCCCCCAGGGGCAGAATCTCAATGACTTTTATACAGTATAAGTCCATGAATAATATATAATGGAAAAATAATTACTGGCTCTAGAATCAGAGGACCTGGGTTCAAATTCCATCTCTGATCTCTGGGCAAGCCTATCTGAATTTCAGTGATCTCATGTGTACAATGAAGAGAAGATTAAATGGATGGCCTCAAGTCGCTTCTAGGTATGAAGAATTCAGGGAAGCAAAGACAGACTTTACAGAGATACGAAGTAAAAATAAGTAGAATTAGAAAACACTCAAAGACAATAACAAACACTCAGAAATGAATATTGCTTAAATAAAATGATAAAATGGACAAGTAAGAGATGAGAAATGTACCTCCCTCCCATCCTTATTTGCAAAGGTAGAGATTATGTATGTGAAATAATGTGGTCACATTCTGTTAATATGAATAAACTATTTTCATTTTCTCTTCTTTTTTTCCCCTGCTGCTTACATGGGATGGCTCCTTGAGTACAAGAGAGAAGGGTTAGCCTCCACAAAAAGTAATTCTACAATGGATGTACATATATAAAGAAATGAGTAAATATATTACCAAGATTTTAGTCCTTTCAAACATCTCCTTTTTCAACTTCATTTAAACATAAGAGGGGATGATTCCTGTCAATGAAGACCTTCAAAATGTCAGTTAAAAACTAAGGAATAAGCATTTATAAAGTGAAGGAAGTACCTGGTCTTTGGAACTGAAGTATGATCTCAAAACACTGCTTCTATGAGGCTAATTTAAACTCCTTTGAATGAAAATAATGTACGCTTCCCTCAGGATCTCAACATTAATCCTGTTAAATTCAAATGTCACTATTTTGGCATACTTGGCACTGTTAAGATAAGTCAGGACCCTCTAAACTATAACATAATACTCTATCCACCTATCAGGAAAAAAATACATTAACTAGATAACTCAAAAAAAAAAAAAAAATAGAATTCTTTAAGCTTCAGAAACTTAGTTGAATTACTTTAAGGACCAAAGGGAAATTTTATATACATGTATGTATTTTCCCCCCACAAAAGCTATTGTGCTTGGTTGTCCACTCAGAGTTGTTAAGGTTCAAAAGAAATCTCATAAAAGACTGCTTCACAAACTCTTTGGGGAGCTTATGTTTCTGGCTTGGATAAGATAGAATGGTCCTTCAGAATCTGGTTCTCACTGTCTGGGTCAATGGTAAAATCACAAGGTAAAGCAAAAAAAGGCGGAAAATCAGGAGAACATAAGGGGCTTCCAATTTTGTGTGCACCAAATATTACATGTCAACTAAATTATCACCATTCAAATTATTAGATTCCAACAGGGTAATTTCTAGAAATGGTTACAACAGTGACTTAAAAGTCATAGACTATTTTTTTTTATTTTTGTCTTTGTACATACAGCACCTGAATAAGGACTTGGTCACTAATTTTTTTTTTAATATTACCATTCAGTGATAATATTCTTAAATACCTTTAGAACCCTAATAACGTAAACTCGAGAGACAATTAAGTGCAACAGTATACAGAGAATCATAGACCTAAGGAGGACCCAAATTCAAATCTAATCTCAGATTATTTATAAGCCATGTGACCCTGACCAAATCATTTCACCCCAATTACCCCACCAAGAAAATAATAAAAAATAAATTCAATGAGGCCATCTAAATGAAAGAATTCCCTAATAACCCTATGCAACTTATTATTCCCAGGCCAAAGAACAATAACTTTGGCAAGAGTTAAGTAGTTCTTCCTTTTCTCTATCAGATTAGCAATGGTCCCCACTCAATTTCAAGTTCGTTCCTTTGATTTTCCCTAAGCTTTTGGGATTCATCACCAGTCTAGACAGATCGTGCACTTCAGCTCTCCAGACACTATTCTTACAGTGTCATAAGTTTTTTGCTTTGTCCATAGTTACCTGTTCCCGTTTACATATTCTTTGCATTTGTTTATAAAAATGTAAGTTAGAAAAACCAATGTAACCAATCTTAGAAGGCAAGTAGAAAACTAGTGGTTGGGGAGAGGATCTTTTTTACATCCAAGATTTCTGATAAAGTCTTATCTCTAAAATACATAAAGAACTGACTAAAATTTATAAGAATACAAGGCCCTCTCCAAAAAATGGTCAAAGAATATAAAATGATAAGGTAGAAAAACCAATGCAGCAAAGATTAGAAGAGAAGCAGAAAACTGGGGGGAATAAGGGGGAATTTTTTACATCCAATATTTCTGATAAAGGCCTCATCTCTAAAACATACAGAGCTGACTCAAGTTTATAAGAATACAAACCATTTTCCAATTGATAAATGGCCAAAACACATGAACAGACAATTTTCAGACAGAAACTAAAGCCATTTCTAATCATATGAAAAAATGCTCTAAATCACTATTGATTAGAAAAATACAAATTATTAAGACAATTCTGAGGTATCTCAGATTGGCTAGGATGACAGGAAAAGATAATGATAAATGTTGGAGGGAATGTGTGAAGACTGAGACGCTATTACAACAATGTAACACTAATACATTGTTGGCGGAGTTGTGAACTCATCCAACCATTCTGAAGAACAATTTGGAACTATGCCCAAAGGGATATCAACTATGCACTCTTTTGATTTAGCAGTGTCTCTACTGGGTCTATATTCCAAAAAGATCATAAAAAAGGGAAAAGGAACTACATGGAAAAATGCTTGCAGCAGCCCTTTTTATAGTGGCAAGGAAATGGAATTTGGGATGCCCATCACTTGGGGAAGGCTGAATAAGTTACAGTATATGAATGTAATGGAATATTGTTTTTAAAGAAATGATCAGCAGGATGATTTTAAAAAGGCCAACTGATGCTAAGTTAAGTGAATAGAACCAAAAGAACACTACACAGAGCAATACCAAGATTATGTAATGATAAACTGTGATGGACTTGGCTCTTTTCAACAATGAGGTGATTCAGGTCCATTCCAATAGTCTTGTGATGGAGAGCCATCTGCATCCAAAAGGAGGACTATGGGGACTGATTATGGAGCTCAACATAGTACTTTCACCTTTTGTTGTTGTTATTGTTTGCTTGCCTTTTTCTTCCATGTATGTTTTTCCTTTTTGATCTAGTTTTTCTTGCATACCATGATAACAAAGGAAATGTTTAGAAGAATTAAAAATGGTTAGCCTATTATCAAATGGCTTGCTGTCTTGGCTATGGGGGGAAGAAAGTGAGAAAAATTTACAACAATTTACAGGAGCGAATGTCAAAAATTATCTTTGCATATATTTTAAAAAATAAAATACTATAATAAAGAAAAAAAAAGATCACTTGTACCACCTTCCCTCAGCTGTTTTTTTATGAAGACAGGAAGAAATTAAATCCTAGACAATTCTTGAATCTCTAATTCCACTCAATTTCAACTTGCCTTTTATCTTTGATTCATAATCCATGTAGTGTTGTTGTCATTTTATTTATTTTTATAGAACTTCCTCTGGTAAAATTCAGAATGACTTTAAAATCATGAACCATGTGATTTCAACTACAAGTTCCACCAGAACTAGTCATCCTAGCAATATCAGCTCAGAAGGTCCTAAACATTGCAGTTTCTCTCTCTACCACAAACATCTAACAACCATGTCATGTCTTCTTTCTTTCTTCTCTCTTTAGTCTCCAGTTTCTTAACCATTTCTTATTCTCCCCATGCTAACTCTGACTAAAAAATGACTCTCTCAATCAGTCACCCATACTTTATCAATAAATCTAGTGGCCTTTAGCACCTGAAACATACCCTCTTTCTGCATGGTGGCTCTCTCAATATGTCCCTAATTACCCTCCTCCTTATTCTCCTCATGCTAGCTCTAGTAGACTTGGCTATTTTAAACACTACTCTACAAACCCTACAAATTTTTTAACTTTACACTAATTCTCTTACTTGCTAACTCTTATACCTAAGTTAGTCCAATATTTATTTCTCCACTCCAGCTACTACATTGATAATTATATAAAAGGATAAAGAAAGCTATGAAAAATCAAACTAATTTCACCAATAAACTTATTATGTATAAATTCACCTGGTCCTTCATTGTTGACCAAGTAATCTCTTCTACTCTATGTACTTCCTTTCACTCCATTGTTCTAAACCTTTTCCATTCCTAAAGCTCCTAACTACATGTCCAATAATGTTTACAATTACTGGACTGTCCAACACTTCAATGAGGTGATAAAAGCTTAATGACATGAATCTTCAGTAACCATACCTAAACCACTTAATAGATTTATATGGTCATTATGAGGAATGGTAGGATTCTGAAACTTGGCAACAAGAATAAGCAACTGGGGAGAGTCAACCCAATGGTCTATATGATCCTGGCCAGGAGTAATTTTAAAACCATAAGACATAACATCCAAACCCTACAGGGTTCAAACTTCATTCAGTCACAATGCTCTTGATACATTACTGCGCATGCTTAATTAGTCTTATTAGAATCAGCTTCCCCTCTCCAGTTGCTTAGTCTTCATTGACATAATATGCAAGGCATGATCAGGGAGGGGGGATATGTATGTTGTATATGGTGAGGGTGAATAAGGAAGAATTTTGTAACCCATGAGAGTCCTGACCAACCAGGACTAAAGGGAGGAGAAAAATTAACATTGAAGTATATAAGAGCTTCCCACTTCTGTATCAGTATAAGCTCATTAAAGAGTTACACATCTGCTTCTTTCAAGGAATGAAATAAAAGCCTTCCTCTGTATACTCCATCTCTGAGTCAAGTCATTTCTAACATTACCATCCTCTCACCTGCCCATTCCACCTCAACCCTGGATACTCAGGCTGATGGTGATCTTTAACCTTATCTTGCAGGAGGGTAGGCTTCCCTTCCTCTTCTCCACACTCTCTTTCATAGTAACGTCTTCTATTACAATATAAGGAAGACATTAATAATAAACATTTATTAAATGTTTTATGTATCATCTGTAATTCTATTCCCTTTTCTCCCAGATGAGGAGATACTTTCAAGTCATAGTAAATGAATGAAAATGCAATTATTAAGCACTTATTCTATGGGGAATACAAAAAGAAGGAAATTAGTCCCTACCCTTTCATTTGGGAGAAGGACAACCCATAAAAGAAGCTGTAACCTCACTTGCAGATGATTTTTATCCACTGTTCAATTTAAGTTCATAACCTCCTATTCTTTTCCAAGAACTTGTCCAACAAAGTGTCCCTTCTCTCTACTTTCAATTGCCCCACCCTGGCTCCATTTTATTTTTTTAAATCTTATAATATGGCTTCTGTCCTCATAAGAGAAAAATGGTTCTCTCAAAAGGTCATTCATGACTTTATCAACAAATCTGGTGGCTTTTGGCATCTGAAACATGCCTTTTTTCGGCATGGTGGCTCTCTCCTATGTCCCTAACTATCCTCCTTCTTATTCTCTTTCTGACAGATGTTTGCCTGACTCTCCTTTCTACTCTATCTTAGCATCATAACATAAGTGGAAAAAAATTAAATATGCTCCTTTATTTTTTAGTTATGCTAAAGGATGCCATAGTGACCTGACACCTGGGATTTGGGGAGCTTTGCAGTTGGTACTCAATAAATACCTACTGAATGGCAGAAGGTATGTATACTGTTAATTAACTTATTGCAGTTTTAAAATATTTTTGCAAGGACCATAGGTTTTATATATAGAAAATTAGGTATCCTGCTTCACAGTTCATTTTTTAAACATACATATTTTTCTAAGAAAAACTACCAGTTAATGTTTGAATTATTTATCCAGGATATTTTCCTTTAATTAGATCACAGATATGGACAAATTGACTAGATTAAACACTGGATTCCTTAATGTGATACAATGTTTAAAAAAAAAAAGGATTTGAAGATAAATGAACCCAAGTTTGAATGCCAGTTCTATGAATGACTACCTAAGTGAATTTAACTTTCTTTCTAGGCCCCAGTTTCTTCCATTGTTAAAAAAAAAAAAAAAAGGTTTGTACAGGATCTTTCCATCTCTAAGTCCTATAATGCAGTGTATTTAGGACTAATTTACTCTTGCTGAGTGAAGAAATAATCAAGTAATATTAAAAAAAAGTTACCAAGGATATGTTCAAATTGCTATTTATCAATAGCTATTTAAACATAATTAACATATATACCAATTATTCTATCCTTATGTATGTCAGAGCAATAACTCTGTAGACCTCTATTTACAAGCAAAAATAAAACCAAAACAAGACTAGTTTCCCCAATTCTAGGTACTGTTTTGTTCCTAAAACTCATTTCTTTAAAAACTTTCTCCAAGAACCAGGAATGTAATACATACAAGAACAGAAAATGGAAAGAACAAAAAAACATTATAATTGAATGTTACAATTATAAAGACCCATCACCTATTTTGGCCCCAAAGTTGAAAAAATACACCTTCCTCCCCTCATTAGAAGTGTGAAGGATTCTGGCAAGTGGAATACTGCAAATTCTGTTACTCAGCTGATGGGATGATCATTTCTGTGAACTGCTGTTTTCTTCTCTTTTTGTTTTAAGGTATACTTAACTGAGTAGAAAGGAAGAAAATTCAGAAATGAATGATTTAAAAACAAAAGAAAATAAAATCATGTCAAAATCAGAAATTTTCCCTAAACCCAAGGGATGTGGAAGTCCTAAATTCAAATCCCTATTCTTATTATTGGTGTGATTTCAGATAAGACTACTAATTTTATTTGTTGGGGAAGATTTAACAGTTGAATTCTCAAAGTCAGTAGATGAACTACTTACTATTTTCTTGATTACTCACTGTAGATTTTAACCCTAGATTGTGATCTGGATCACAATCCATTCAAGCTGACATCAATCAAAATAAAGCATTAATAAATCTTAATACCTTCCAAAACCCACACCCAGAGTGAGGGAATGGGAAAGCATTTGCAAATTATTTATTAATTGTAGTTCACATTTTTAAAGCCATAAAACTGGCTGGGAGATCAACTTTAAGATCCTACTGTACTCCATTAACAAGCAACACCGTGTGATAAATTTGACAGACTCTCGGCAATACAATGAACTAATTCCAAAAGACTCATGACAGAAAATGCTATCCACATCCAGAGAAAGAACTATGGGGTCTGAATGCAGATTGAAACATAGTGTTTTCACTTTTTTGTTTCTTTTCCCATGGTTTTTCTCTTTTGTTCCGATTCTTCATGTGGAAATGTTTAATATGCATAGGGCATACATAAACCCCTATCAAACTGCCATCTTGGGGAAAAGGGAGGACAGGGAGATGAAAAATAGAAATAATATAAGATTCCACTGCACTTTTTCTTGATTAAAGTATTTCAGTCTAGAATGTGGTTTTAAAGTTTTTCCTCCAAGTGCCTTCCACATTTTAAAACCATGCAAAAATATGAACAGATTTAATGACCAAAATAATTTTTCAACAAGCTGTTGTTTTTTTATCTAAGGTATATATTTATCAGGATCACGGAGCGACCACAGAGAATATTCTAAGCAAAATCCAAATGGAAAATGATCTTATCAGGAATGAAATTTTCAATAGTCTCTATTATAGTTAACAATATAGGTTATAAGTAACATTGTGTTCATTTCACTAAATCCTAGAATACTGAAAGATCATTTCAATAAAATCCAAAAATATATTAGAAATATAAAGTAGAAAAGTTATACTACCTACTAAACACATAGTTGAACAAGTTGGTCACTCAATCAGTCATAAGCAAATATTTGAAGGCAAAAAAACTTGTATTAAAATTCTGGTTCTGTCCCTTACTAAGACATTGTGACCTTGGAAGTTATTTACTTTTCCCAGACTTCAGTTTGCTCAACTATAAAATGATGAGATTGGGGGGGTTGGCTATAACCTTGAAGATTCCAGCTCTAAATCTATCTTCCTGCGATAGCGTACAAGTACTACACTTGTTGAAATGCAATGGCCTTTTTTCAAATGTTCATCTCTCTTGACACTATCAAACATCATATCCTCTCTCAATTCTATCAGATGGCACCTCAACATCTCCTTTGCTGGATCTCCATCCCGATCACACCCAACAACCTTTTATTTTCCACAGGGCTTTGTTCTAGGCTATCTACTATTCTCTATGCTACTTCACTTGGTGATCTCAGCTCCCATGGATCCAATTATGATCTCCATGCTGTCTCAAGGGATTATACAACTATATGCCCCACATATATCTTAAACTCATTATGTCCAAAAGTGAAGTTGTTATTTTTGCCCCTAAATCCTCCAATATTTCCAAACTTCCCCAATACCATTGAGTGCAGCATCATCATCCTCCTAGTCCCCCACATGCATAACACAGGGGTCATCTCACAACATCTCACCCACTATATCCAATCTGTTGCCAAGAACCGTCCATTTCACTTTTACAACATCTCTCAAATACACTCCTTTCATCTCCTAACAATGCTACCATCCTGTTAATCTGGATTATTGCAATAGCTACTGGTTGATCTACCTGCCACAAGTCTCTCTTTCCTTCAATCGCCAAAGTGATTTTCCTAAAGCACAGATCTAATACTTCCAATTAACTCTGGTGGTTTCATATTACCTCCACAATTAGAGGACAGAATACAATGCTGGGTCTGAAATCAAGAAGACTCAGCTTCTTGAGTTCAAATCAACACTCAAGACACTTAGTACCTGTGTGACCCTGGGCAAATCACTCAACTCTTGTTTATCTCAGTTTCTCATCTATAAAATGGGCCAGAGAAAGAAGTGGCAAATCACCCCAGTATCTCTGCAAAGGAAATCCCAGTATTCTTTAATCCTATAACAAGGATTGCTACCTCCCCCCTTCTACCCACACTGGGCATATTCACTGGCTCTTCTCCATGCCTGGAATGCTCTCTCCCAAAATCCCAATCGCTCTTACTTCTGGTATCTTTTCTTCTACTGATTATTTCCTATGTGTTCTGCATGCTGTATAGCTTGCTTGCTCACAGTTGTTTGCATGTTTTGTTTCTGATATTAAGATTATAAACTCTTTGAAGACAATGAATGTCTTTTGCTTTTCCTTATATCCTCAGTGCTTATCACAGGGCCTAGCATAAAGCAGATGCTTAATACTTTAAAAAAAGCCATTTTACAACATTCCTGACAAATGGTCATTCAGTCTTTGAATGACAATTACCAATGTGAAACGCAGTACCATGTCGCTTTTTGGTATATAGAAAGCTGAGAAAAAATTTTCTTACATCAAGAACAAATGTGTTTCTGGAACTTTTACCCAATGTTCCTAATTCCTCCACCTGGAAATCTCTAAGATTATTGTTTAAATCTGGGAACTTCTAAGGTTTGCAGCATAACTAGTCTTGTACAAATATAT
The DNA here is from genome assembly GCF_902635505.1 of Sarcophilus harrisii. Taxonomy (NCBI): domain Eukaryota; kingdom Metazoa; phylum Chordata; class Mammalia; order Dasyuromorphia; family Dasyuridae; genus Sarcophilus; species Sarcophilus harrisii. Next base: position 320,013,613 of record NC_045426.1, on the reverse strand, counting down.
GAAGATAAATATCACATCCCCTTTTAACTAGTCTCTCATTCCTTCACGTAATCATCTTGTCATCAAACAAGAATTAAGAAAGCACCTGTTATGTGTCAAATACTGTTCTGAACAATCCCCAGTTTGTTTGTTTTTTCCTAAAATACACTATACGCGATTTTACACAGCACATAAAATACAAGAATGATACGTCATTACTCTGGGACAATATACCTCTCAATAAAGTCTAAAATTATCCACTTTGCTGGCTGCCATATCACAAAGTCAAATTTGTAGTCTGCTAAAACTCTCAAGATCTTTTTTTCCAGATAAATTACCTAGCGCCAATTATGGATATCATGCTTACAAAGTTGATTACTTAAATATAAGACTGGAATCTCCTTCCAAAATATCAAATCATTAATGACTATTCTTTAGATCTGAATGACTTACTTTTAATAAACTTTCAACTATCCCAAGCTATTGATTGTGTAAGAGTTAATCTTTCAAACAAATAATTTTCGTCCAGTAATAACACTGTTACTGTAAATACTAGAGAATTGTAATTTCAGAATTATACTTCCAGGCAACTCAAAAGAAATTCATTAGACTCAAGAACGATAAAGGATATCACCCAAAATGAGTAAAGGGAGGGTGGGGAGGAGAAGGGAGAACACCAATGATATGTACAACCAAAAAAGAAATGAGCTCATCAGGTAATAAAGAGTGAGATGTAATAGATGAATAAACTAAATGCTGCACTGCATTCACAGAATATTAAAACCAGTGGAATCAATGTGTTGCAGAGAACCTCAAGAGTTTTGAAAACAAGTTTCATCTGAACCTAGAAATGATCAAAGAAAGAAAAGGATCCAACCATATAAAAATATTTACAGTTCTTTTTTGATGGCAAAGAATTGGAAAGAGGGGTGACACCCATCAATTAGGAAAGAGTTGAGTAAATTATGATATATGGATGTGATGGTGTAATATTGAGCTTTAAGAAATGGAGGATGATTTCAGAAACCTGGAAAAACTTGCATGAACTGATTAAAAACTCGAGTAGAACCAGAAAAAAAATTTATTCAATAACATATTATAAAGACAAACAACTCTGAAAAACTTGACAAACTCTGATGAACAATAACCAACTAGAGATTCAGACAACTCGTGAGAAAACATACTACCCATCTCCATATAAAGAGGTGAAAGATTCAATGGAGAGTGAGACTTTTCTTTTTTGACAAAAATAATGCAAGAATGTTTCTGATTTTATTTTTCTTTCTCAATTGGAGGTGGAGAATAGGGCGGGAACAATGCGAACTTAGAAATAAAATAAATGAAAAAATAATAAAACAAATGTAAATGGACAGGTAATGAATATTTTACTTACTGATTGAATAATCCAGCCAAATTAAAAGTTCATCCTCAAACTTGTAATGCCCTTTTCCAAAGTCAAAGTCTACAAAGTAATATAATAAATGGGTGCTTATCTTTTCAATTTCAAAGACCAATTCCATTCTCTATAGCAGTGTTTTTAACATACCTCTTATACAAGGAAATACTGGACTGGAATCTAATAGCTAAAGACAAAGGAAGCAAAAAAAAAAAAAAAAAAGCGCACACACACAAAGGAGTTCTAATACTCCTTGAAACAGATGAAAACATAACAGCATGTCAAATATTCAAAAGTTTAGGCCAGAATCTGCTTTATCACAAGCAGAGGGGAGGTCCCAGAAAAATGAGATCCTGAAGGGAAGCAACTGGTTTGTTGTTTAAGATGAGAATTGTCCTTCGTATTCCCAGAACCTATACTTGTTGCATTTCTTAGAAGTCCGGTAAAAAAAAAAAAAATCCCCCAAAAATGACTTTGCCAATCATGATGTGCACCTTTAGGAAAAAAAATCTGGCTATCAGATATATTATCAATGGAATTGAAGAATCAGGTAAGTAATTTTATACTTATATAGAAAAAGGGAATAGTGAGAAGGGAGGACACTCTCAATTTTCCCAGTCTTCTTACAATTTATCCCACTCCCTAATACTTAGCAATCCAGTGACAAGTCAAGCTTCTTGAAAAAAAGAGTCTAGAGAATTGCCACCTACACTTCCTAACTACCCACCAACTCCTTTTAACTAAGAGCAATACTAATTCCATCCCTACACTTTCTACTAAAAACTGCTATGAGGCACCAATGACTTTGTTGTTAGATCTACATCAGAGGACCTGGATTTGAATGCTACCTTTATTATCTGTGTAATCCTGAACAAGTTTCAATCTTTTCACCTATAAAATGAAAGGGTTGGACTAGTTAACTTTTGTGGCCCTAAATCTATATTATGATCCTAAGTGATTTTCCATAGCTTAAACTACTGTTTCTATGCATATGATTCCCAAGTCAGTGTCTCTGATGTGGATTCATATTTTTACATGATGTGGTGTTTTATTTCTTTTGGAGGACAGAAGGGTTTTTATACTCTGGAGGGAGAGAGGGAGAAAAAAGCACAGGAGGAGGCAGGCAGGCAAGCAGACAGACACAATCTCTAGGTATTATCTTGTGGATATGAGAGGTGTTCAAAAATGGGGATTGAAGAATGTAATAAATCCATATCTTTAAAATTAAAGGTCATATTAATGCAACTAACCTATTACTTAGTATTGTTCTCATACTTTAAAATATATCCAAAAACATTAGTATTTAAAAAAGCTAACTATTCAACATTAGAAAAGAGATTAAAATTTTATATTTTCAAGAGTAAATAAGCCAGGTTCTAAGTTTCACAGAAAAATAAAATAAAATCAACTCAAAAAAAAAAAAAAAGAGAGAGTGATTAAATTACACGGGGGGGGGGGGGGGGGGGGGAAGGCGGGAGAGAAGAGAAGTGATATACTTAGAAAAGTCTAGATTTTCAGAAAACAGAAATGTTTGATACCTTAAACAAAGTAGCAGAACATAAGCACTTACTAAGCATCTTCTACCACTGATAAGCACAGGAAAGAGATACAAAAAATGAAACAATTCCCACTCCTACAGGAGCTTACATTATATCAAAGTAGATGTAAATACACACACACACACACAGACACACACAAAAATAAATACTAAGAGAATATTTCTAGAATACCAGATAGTTCAGATAAGGATTCATTGTAGAAGGGAATGCTCAAGTTATATCCCAGTAGGAAGAAATAATTTCTATGAGGCAGAGAAGTAAGTAATAAGGCCAGGTTTGAGCAAAAGAGAGAAGAATTAGTCTAACTAGACGAGGGCTTCTTAAACTTTTTCCATTCGCCACTCCTTTTTACCTGAAAAATTTTTACGTGATCCCAAATATGTAGGTAAAAACTGGATATGCAAATCAATAATAAATCAATTTCAAAACTTCCACATGCAATTACAAGACCTCATATGGATTTGTGAACCATAGTTTTAAGAAACTAGATCACAGTGTAGCAGAAGGTAAATAGGAAGGTGGAAAGATAGGTTGGAACTAAACAAAAATTTTTATTTTATCCTAGAGGCAGTAAGAAGTCAGTCACTAAAATTTACTGATTAGAGAATGAAATTGTCATGCTTTAAAAAAAAAAAATACATTTTGCCAACTGTGTGAACAAATGGACCAGGGTACAGAAACAACTTGGGAGAGAGGTAAATTGGGAAACCACAGGCAGTCATCTCTGGGTTAAGAAATACTAGTTGTATGAAAAAGCAAAGGGGAGCCAGATGGAAGAAATATTCTGGTAGGAACAGTAAGATTGAGCAGCAGACTAATTCTTTGGAGTGAAAAAAGTGCGGCTTTGTTAAAAGATAATGTTGAGCTTATGAAGCCAACAGACTAGAAGACTAGTAGTGCCTTTGGCAGAAATAATGCAGTTAAAAAGAAAAGACATGAAGTTCTGTTTTGGACACATTGAGTTTGGGATGACATTGAAACATCTAAAATGTCTAATAGGCAATCAGTGATAAAGGAATGAAGCTCAGGGGACAGAATAAGCTGAAAATATAGAGGTGGAGTCATCTACAAAGAGTTATATCCAAGACAGATGGTGAACTCACCATGAGATATTATGGAGAGGGAAAAAAAGGAAGTCTAGGACAACACCTTGGGGAACTATTAGAGTTAGGTATGAGCTTGCAAAGGATCCAAGGGAATAATCAAACTGGTTAAGAGATTACCCAGGAATTATAAAAACCCAGAGAGCAGAGAATATTCAGTAGATGAGGGTGATCAACAATATTAAATGCAACAGAGATGAAAAATGTATAACTTAAACCATATTATATAGTGATTGGAACTGTATCTGTGATCTCATTAGAATAGGAAATCGCCAAGATTTCCCATTAAGAAAAATGCCCGAAATTTTGATCAGGAAATTAATCACTTGTGGGTAATAGCCCAATACAGGGTGTGATCATCTCTGGATGCCTAGTTCTGAGAAGAAATGAAGGATCTGAAGAGCCTATGAAATTGGGAGGCTAAGGAATATCAAGATGAATTTGAGTTGAAGAGAAAACAATGAAGTACTATGACCTAAGTTCTATATGGCATCCACTGAGGTCTATATAGGGTGAAATTTCTTTAAAAAAAAAAAAAAAAAAACACCACAAACTTCTACCAACAAAAATCAGAAAAAAAGGGTAGAGATCCCACTAAAATAACGACAAAAGGAATTAACATCTAAGAGTTAATTGACCAAACTATACTGGTATTTTAGATTTTCAATTACAGAATATTCTTCATAGAAATAAAGAATGTTCATTGTCCAAGACTGAGCCATGGCAATAATAAAATTGATACTACCTTAAACTACAGATTTAATACAATACTTTAACTAATTCTACTTTTTACATCTGGATGATATAATTTTTAAAAATCATTTGGGCAAAGTTAAGAATTTCAAAGGAAATAAAGACTAGGAATGCCAGAAGGATAACCACATTACCACATCTCCAATTTTACTTTAAATAATGAAATCCACTTAAAGAGAATCTTTAAAGAGAAATCACTTAAAGAAAAACTGAGAGATTAAGGACTATCAGTTTGAATATTTAAATAACCTAATGTTAGTATTTGATACTAATTTAAAAATAGAAAAGCAAACTCAGTAAACAAGACCTAAAGGCAAACAAATAGTACTCCAAATTTTGATAAATTCTAGTATACTAAGAGAAAGATTTGCTCCTAAACAAAAAAATACTACAAAAAGTAGAAAGGAATCCTTAGAAGACATGCTTAGATGATTATTATACAATCAGTTCCAAAAGCATGTGATCTAAATATAAATGGTCAGAACAATAAAATAAAAAGTAAAAAAGCAAACTGACCCATATGAAAAATACTCTTATAAAAAGAGGAATTAAAATTAAAACTCATCTTGAGGTTTTTATATCACATCTAATATGGTGACAAAAATAAAAGACAGAAACAACCCCCGAAAAAGTTGTGGGAAGACAGATATAATAATATGCTGCTAATGATATGTAAATAAATTTAATTACTAGTTCATACTTTGTGGCCTAATGATTATATTCCTTGAGAATACCTCAAAAATGTCAGTGAGTCTCATATATAAGAAGATATTCATAAAGCAACAATATTAGCAAAAATTGGAAATGAAATAGTGGGATTAAAGAATGGCTGAATTCCATAAATAAACATAATACAATGTTGATATACAATAGAAATGATGAATATAAAGAATTCAGAAACAAGAGAACACTGGGAAAATATATACAAGTTCTACGATCATATAACTGTTAATAACAGAATTGAGATCAAATTCTCAGTAGGGTCCAGAAACTGTTGCTAAAACACATGTTCACTCAGTTAAGTTTTGCACATAATCTATTAGTTAAAGTTGATGTTTTAAACTTTACTTGCTTTGGTTTTTATTTGTTTTAAACTAAAGATGAGGATTGCAGGATATTAAGATGTGATGATGATATAAAAATACAAAATGCATCAGTAAAATGTTCAAAAGTAAAATAAAATATACCTGTGTCCCATTTGGTTCTCTTTGTAACCTGAAAATGAAGATAGTGCTAAGGTTCATGGGACAAATTATGATGTGGTCAAGCTTATCTTTGTCCACCCAAAAAGTTTTTTTCTCATACTTCTCTCCATTCCTTGCTAAAAAAAAAAAAAAAAATCACAAGATGGCAGAAAATGAAAATCAACTCAAAAAACACATTAAGTGCTTAAGTAAAAAGCAATATACTTAGTATCCAATACAAGATCATCTTTGCTCTCAAAGTGCTTATTTTATTGGGGAGAAAAGAAAGGATAGGCCATAATACAATATAAAACAGGTAAATATATTCAGACAAGAGGGAATAATAACGGGGATGAAAGCACAGATGCAAAGAATGGAATGAATGATTTCAATTTCCTCACCTGGAAAATGGGTATATTACCTCTAAAATTTATTCCCGTTTTGTTATGAGTCAAGTGAGATAATCTTTATAAGACTCTTATAAGCTGTGTAAAACCTTAAAGCACTATATAAATTTCAACTATTATAATTATTCACTTTTTTGTAATGCCATTCATAATGTTTTTTTTTTTTTCATTTTTATTTAGCACAGTGTCTGGAACATAGTAGACATTTAAATGTTTACTGACTGATTTGGCATCTTCTCAGTTATCTTAAAGTTTCTTGAAGAGCCTGGAAAAATTGAGATGAACTGATGCCAAATGAAGTGAGCAGAACCAAGAAAACAACATACACAATAAGAATAAGATTATATCATCAACTATGATGGACTTGGCTCTTTTTAATAATGAGGTGATTCAAAGCCAATTCTAATAGATTTAGGATAAGTGACATCCAGAGACAGAACTATGGAGACTGAATATATATATCAAAGCATAGTAGTTTCATCTTTCTGTTGTTTTTGCTTGTTTGCTTTTTTCCCCCAATTTTTTCCTTTTGTAGCTGATTTTTCTTGCATAGCATGACGAATATGGAAATATGTTTAGAAAACTGCACATGTTTAATTTATATCGGATTGCTTGCTATCTTGGGGAGGGGAAGAAGAGAGGGAGAAACATTTTGGAACTTCAAAGGTAAATGTTGAAAACTATGCATGTATGTATTTGGAAAAATAAAATACTATTTTAAAAATTTCTAAATTTTTTGAGTACCTTCAAATCTGTGTAATATCTCAGATTTCTTGTGTATTGTCTGGTCCTCCAACTCTTTTTTTAAATCTTGCTAACAAGTTTGTCACTTCTCTCCAATACTACCGCCTCCCTTTTGCACTCCAGAGCTGGGTAATTGTGCCTTCCTCAGGTCTCTCCCCAGTCCAATCCATCCCCCATTAGCTAAAAGTAATTTTCCTATAAAACACAGGCCCAACTATACATAAAACACCTTTCTTCTTAATATGGGTCATCAGCTCCTTGTACCCTCCAAGAAAAACATAAAATCTTCTGGCATCCCTCATAACTTAGTCTCCTCCTTCTCTCCAGTTTTCTTATATTTTTTTTTACCTGCCTCTTCAATCCACTATGTCTCTGGATTGAACATTTTTTCTGACCTCCTGGCATTTCCATGAACAAGATGCTCCATATCTCCATACTCCATTTCTTGGCTCTAACTCACTGTCTCCATGCCTGGAACACTCTAACTCCTTCTTCTCCACACTACCTGCCTTCACTGATTTTCTTCAAGCCCAAACAAAAATCCTTCCTCCAAAATCTCTCGACTCCTCTTAATTCTAGTGCTTTCTCGGTTACTTCCTATTATCTTTCACATTGCTTGTGTATATTTGCTTAATAGTCTCCTCTGCATTTGAGCCATATTAAGTACTTAAATAAATGCTTACTGAATGACACTAGATACCGGAATAATTAATTATTTGGTCTATAATATTATTAATATTTTTCTTGCAAATAACTTTTCTGCAGATGTTTTCCCCTTCACAGCTTTTTGGTTTTGTGAAGCAAAAAATGTTCATAACCTTCCACCATGAGCTGAAAAAACTGCACTGCCTATGGCTCTCCTCTTGCTAAGTCAAGTATAAAGCATTTTTAAAATGTTTCCTATTTTATTAGTATGCTATTTAAGAGTTTAAATTCTGGATTTAAAAGCAAACTTTTTTCTTCTAAATTAATTTTAATGTACCATAAACAACCCATATGCATAAAATATTCTCCCCATCCTCATCCCCCAGCTAAGAATACTATAGATTCTTCTAAATTACCTGAAATTCCAAAAATCAACAAGCATTTAACTCTATCAAATGTACCAGGCACTGTGCTGTATACCTAGATACCTTGCAAATAATGAGAGGGAGGTTACTGGATATGAGATGAGGTCAGAAAAGGTCTCGGCATTTGAGCTGTACTTTAAAGGGAGCTAGGGACTTTTTAAGAAGTGCAGATGCCGAAGCTGAACACTCTAGTCATGGAGAATAGTCTAAGCAAAAGCAAGGAGTAGAGAGACAGAGATGGAACTGTGTGTACAAATGGTTTAGCTCAACTAGAACACAAAATGGGGCAGGAAAGAGCGAAGGAGAATAGTAAGGTATAATGTGCCTGGAGTACGAAAGGTCAAATGCCAAACCAAGAATCTGAATTTTATCCAGGAGCCAACGGTTTTTAACCAGTGGTCTGAAATTTTTTTTTTTAATATTTTGATAAAATATATTTCAATGTAATTCGTTTCCCTTGTGATATTATGTATTTTATTTTACTCATTTAAAAACATTCTGAGATGTCCACAGATTTCAGCAGATTGCCAAAGGGCCTGGGGAAAATGATTTCGGCTATTTAGGAACATGTTGAGTTTGAAATGCCTATGACACATCCAGATAAGATATGGCTAGAAGGAAACATAGTCAGTCAACAAGCATCAATTCCTTAACACAGCACAATTTACCTTTACCAAGGACAAGAAAAAACTATGCTAAAAAACAGAAAAATTCACTTGGAAACTCATCTTTTAAACCTAACTGCCCTCTTATCTATTATGGCACAATATATTTATAAATATTTGCATATTAAGAAACAAGCAATAGTGTGTAAGTATTTCTGGTTCTAAGACTAACTTTTATAAATGCTAATTAAGAATTGATAGTTTTTCACCATACATTCAAGGATACTCTTGCCTTGTGTGGTGGGTTTAAAAATGATCCAAAGCCATGTTTCAATATATTTGAATTTCTAACCAAAATACCACAACAGTTTTTCTCACAAAATATTCTTAAAAGTTATAGAGATGCAAAAAATCCAACACCTACAAAAAATACTTTAAGATATATCATTTTAATCAAAACATAGAAATACTTCTCATTTGGTTTTTAATTTTTTAAAACATCTGAATTTGTAATTTGTAATGTGAAAACTCTTTTAAATAATATAGGATCATTTTTAACTTACAATATGAGTGAGTTCCTGCTTAGTGTACAAAGAGTAAAGTAACTTGCCTGTGGTCACAAATGTGTCTTTTCAAGACCAGCACTAGCCTACCCACTATTCAAAGCTGGTTTCCTCCTATGTGTATAAGGTGTCCCAAAAGTCAGTGCAAAAGTCCTAGAATAGGAGTTAAGACACTAGATATTTCAAGATCAGACTAAAACCATAAATATTAAATTCACTTGATAAAGGTTTTTTTTTTAACCTGGGAGGAAAAAAAGTTTAGCAGTTTATATATTGGGATTTTTCTGTAAAAATTGAAAAGCATGAACTAAAATCATCTAATTATAGCAACTATGAATACTGTCCATCTAAAGAATAGTTTTTTCACCACTATAATGACTTTAATTTGTTCCAACAATTTTTTGCAAAACAGAGTCCCAATTAATGAAAAAAAAAATCAAATGATGGTGGCTTAGCTGTACCAGATCTAAAATTATATTATAGAGCAGCAGTTACCAAAACTATTTGGTATTGGCTAAGGAATAGAGTAGTTGATCAGTGGAATAGATTAGGTTCAAGGGATAAAACAGTCAACAAATATAGCAACCTAGTCTTTGACAAACCCAAAGATCCCAGCTTTTGGGATAAGAACTTACTGTTTGATAAAAATTGCTGGGAAAATTGGAAACTAATATGGCAGAAACTAGGCATTGATCCATACTTAACGCCGTACACCAAGATAAGGTCAAAATGGGTTCATGACCTAGGCATAAAGAATGAAATTATTAATAAATTAAGAGGAACACAGGATAGTTTACCTCTCAGACCTGTGGAAGGGGAAGGTCTTTATGACCAAAGCAGAACTAGAGATCATTACTGATCACAAAATAGAAAATTTCGATTATACCAAACTGAAAAGTTTTTGTACAAACAAAACTAATGCAGACAAGATTAGAAGGGAAGCAATAAACTGGGAAAATATTTTTACAGTCAAAGGTTCTGATAAAGGCCTCATTTCCAAAATATATAGAGAATTAACTCTAATTTATAAAAAATCAAGCCATTCTCCAATTGAAAAATGGTCAAAGGATATGAACAGACAATTCTCAGATGAAGAAATTGAAACTATTTCTAGTCATATGAAAAGATGCTCCAAGTCATTATTAATCAGAGAAATGCAAATTAAGACAACTCTAAGATACCACGGTACAATTGTCAGATTGGCGAAGATGACAGGAAAAAATAATGATGATTGTTGGAGGGGATGCGGGAAAACTGGGACATTGATGCATTGTTGGTGCAGTTGTGAACGAATCCAACCATTTTGGAGAGTAGTTTGGAACTATGCTCAAAAAGTTATCAAACTGTGCATACCCTTTGATCCAGCAGTGTTACTACTGGGATTATATCCCAAAGAGATTATAAAGAAGGGAAAGGGACCTGTATGTGCACGAAGTTTTGTGGCAGCCCTTTTTGTAGTGGCTAGAAACTGGAAACTGAATGGATGTCCATCAGTTGGAGAATGGCTGAATAAATTGTGGTATATGAATATTATGGAATATTACTGTTCTGTAAGAAATGACCAACAGGATGATTTCAGAAAGGCCTGGAGAGACTTACACGAACTGATGCTGAGTGAAATGAGCAGGACCAGGAGATCATTATATACTTCAACAACAATACTATATGATGACCAGTTCTGATGGATCAGGCCATCCTCAGCAACGAGATCAACCAAATCATTTCTAATGGAGCAGTAATGAACTGAACTAGCGATGCAGAAAAAGAACTCTGGGAGATGACTAAAAGCCATTACATTGAATTCCCAATCCCTATATTTATGCACACCTGCATTTTTGATTTCCTTCACAAGCTGATTGTACAATAATTCAGAGTCTGATTCTTTTTGTACAGCAAAATAATGTTTTGGTCATGTATACTTATTGTGTATCTAAGTTATATTTTAATATATTTAACATCTACTGGTCATCCTGCCATTTAGGGGAGGGGGTGGGGGGGTAAGAGGTGAAAAATTGGAACAAGAGGTTTGGCAATTGTTAATGCTGTAAAGTTACCCATGTATATATCCTGTAAATAAAAGGCTATTAAAAAAAAAAAAAAAAACAGAGTCCCAGTTAACTTGTTATAATATAGTTCACCTTAGTGGATTTTTTAAAATTGAAAGCTGTTAGCTTTGACAAAACTAAACTAAAAACTAAAACATAAACATGATTCTTCAGTAAGGCCAAAAATAGTATCTTTTCAAATAAAGCAGTTTATGGTAAAATACTCCCAAGCAAACACAAAACTATTTTCCAATTATACCCAAAAATTTAAAAAATTAATCTTGGTAGAAGGTGTTTCAAACATATGATTATTAACTGACATCTCAAATTATCAAAACACTTTTTAAAAATTTAAGGCACAAGTTTGAATAATAGATCATAAACATTTCAAAATTAAGTCTTGTCTGTCTGAACCCCAAGTAGGAAATATCTGTGAGGCCTTGGGCAAGTCACTTAACCTCCTTAGGTCTCAGTTTCCTTGCCTGTAAAATGAGAAAATGATCTTCTAAGCTTCTGGTTCTATTTCTATGATCTATGAATTAAAATATATTATCTATTTTTACTGAAGTAAAAAAATTTGTCAACACTTTTGGAAGACATTTAACAAATATTTATCAAACACCTATCATGTACCACACTGTACTAGGAACTGGAATGAAAAATTTTTCTGAAACTACTTCATCTCCCAAATCATTCCAATTAATAGGAAATCATACTCAAAAACAAACTACATTTATCTTATTAAATTTATCTTTGCAAAGTACTCAAAATATCTTAATGTTTGTGAAACATAAAACTGTGGATACTGAGAACTGACATTCAAAAACTTAATGATTTCGGATTCCACCACTCATTGAAAAACACACTTGTCTTTTAAGTGAAAATTAACATCCACATTAATGAACACAAAAAGTAAAAGCCATCATCAAAAAAAAAAAAAAAAAAATCAACATTAAGTACGCACACTAGCCAATATATATAGCATCATATAGAAAGTTAAACAGTTTCTGGCCTTTTAAAGGAAAAGAGCCAACTTGGCCAAGACACTATTTTATAAATACAAGATAAACTATTAATTTAAAGATTATGTAGACATAACACTATTTTATAAATGCAAAATAAATTACTAAACACATTAGAGATTATGTAGAACTATTAAAGTCAAGGGAATTTTAAGTTATCTTTTTTAATAAAAGTGAAAGCTCTAAAGGTTCCTTTTCTGAGAGCTTTTTCCCACCCCAAAATAAGAAATTTTCATGATAAAAACTGATGTATAGGAGACAAAACCCAAAAATATCAAACCTAAACCTAGAAACTTTAAGGCATCATTTCTTTCATTTCTTTGATCTGTAATTGCACTTTTGTCCCTCTCCCATGAACATATCATATGATACTTTGTATTAGTCATTTGTGTCCCTGTCTTACCTTTTCTACTAGATGTAAGATCCTTGTGGGAAAGAGAAGTGTCTTATTTGTCTTTGAATCCCCAGTTGCCTTGTAAATTGTAGGTGGTTAATAAATATTTGCTGAATTGCAATGATCCTAACTTCTTTCTTAATCTCATTTTTGGATTGTCTCCCTAATGTCAAAAACAAAAAACAAAAAACGATAGAAAAACCTGTGGCAGATAGCCATTTCCACTTTGCTGCAATTTTTATTCTAATTGTTCGAAGTAGCCAAACAACGTTTTTGATGTTTACTTCACTCCAATAATTAAACTGCCTAACACACCATTTATTGTAAATAACTGGAAAGAGCACTGGCTTTAAGGTCAAAGGACAAGTCTGAACCCCAACTAGGAAACTTACTATCTGAGATCTTGCCAAGTCACAACCTCCCTAGACCTCAGCTTCTTTGCCTAATGATAATCAAATCTGTCATTGGCTTTTTGTTGCCTCATTAGTAAAATGGGTATAACTATTAATGATGGGTGGTGTACAGAAGAGATACAGGTGAACATGCAAATTTTTCAAACTTAATGAAGACTTGAACCCAGACCTTATTCCAAATTTAGTACAATTTAAATTACACTACACTGCCTCCTAGAGTCCAATCCACAAAAAGGCAAAAAGCCTAAAAAGATTAAGCTAAATTTATATCAATTGAGGACATATATTTTAAAATAATTAAATGTAAATTTCAAGATGGCCCAAGAGAAAACTTGGCTACAATATGTAGCTGCAAATTATACTCGTGTTTTATCAAAAAAGGATGTTTTCACTGAACAAGTATATTAAAGTATATGACTTGTACAATAATTTTACCTTCAAAAGAATTCTACTGTCTTTAAAATTCTTGAGTCTAAAAAGGAATGTCATTTGTAGTCTAGACAACTATCAAAAGATCAGTGAATATTCATCCATGCTAACACTAGCTTTCCAGTACAAGAAAAAAAATATAAAGGTTCACAAATTTTAAAGGTTTAATTTCATGTATGCCCTAACACCTCATAGCTCAATTTTCAAAAGTTGACTAACATGGATTTTCCAGTTTATATAATTTTAGCTGTCAAATAATATCGTAGTAAAAGAATTTTCCTTTTTGATTACATGCAGAAGAGTGCCAAAAGGAATCGTCAAACTTAGGGAAGTGAAGCTAGAGTACTGAAAGAAAATCCTGGGACTTCAAACAGTAATTTGGAGATTCAATAGGTGGCACACTTTGCACTAAAGTTCATCTCGATTCCGTCCGGTCCAGTGTAAAGAACACAGTTGGGAGCTGTAAATCAATCTCATAAACCTCTGGTTTATGTCCCTAACACCTTCCGCTACATGTATACAAAGGTGCTTTCAAAAGCAGTCAACTAATTCCTTTATCAGTAAATGAACGGAGTATAGTTTTGGAGCTTTATGCCAAAATTAAAGCTAAGGTTTGTTTGTTTTTTCAATAGTTTTTTAAAAATTTCATTAAAAAGTGACCGGAACCAAATTGGTGGGGCCCAAACAATTTAGGTTATTCCCAACACCAAGAGATAGAAAATCAGATTTTAAATTGATTATCCAATCCTATTCAGTCTATGCTGACTTCATATCTCTAAATTCACATAATAAAAAAACCGTCATCCCTCAGATCAGCATCTAAGCTCAAAAAAATGTTTTTAAAAAACAAAACACCGGTGAAAGAAAATTATTCACCTTTTTCTAACAGCCCGGTAGTACTTATTCCTCAAATTTGGCCGGGTACAATTTCTACGTCATCGAACAAAAAAATAATAATGTTACGGGGGGGCGAGGTGGAAACGATTTCAGCAGTCAAAAAAAGGCAGAACTGCACACGTGTTCCTCAACCCAAAGCCTACTTGAACCCAGGAGGTTTAACACTCATCCCTAACAATGAAACTTTTCTGCTCCGCAGCTACCCCGGGGACTCGAGAGCGCAGCAAACCTCCACCCCCGCCTCGCCTTCCCCCATCTCCGCCGAGCCCAGCGACGAGCCCCAAGCCAGTCTGGCCGATTCCTTTGTGAAGAGGACGGCCGGGGAGTGGATAAGCAGCGGACCCTCTTCTTCCTCCCCTTACTCCGACTCAGAGAAGGAGGCCCAAGGCGGTCTAAGCAACTCGAGAATGGAAAGGCCGGCTGCCGGGCGGGCGCTCCGAGGCCATTACCTTAACCCGGCCCCAAGCCTCGGCCGCGGGCCTGGAGATCAAGGCCGCCGTCTCCCCCACTCCCCGCGCCGTCCCCATTACGCCCAGGTTGGATTCCCCACACCCCCGTCTCGCTCGGGCGTTTTCCTATGTAAGCGTCCGGCCTCAACAGAGCCGCACCGGCTCCTCCGCAGGCGCGCGTGTCGCTGGGCCAGGAGGCGGAGGTTACAGGCCTGGGAAAGGGGCCTCACCTGCTGGACAGAGCTGGTCTCGGGCACCGCAAACTCCTCCTTCTCCTTCGGGGTCTTCACAGTGACTTTGATGATCTTAGGGTCACCGACGGGGGTCGTGGCGCCGTCTACTGCGGCGGGGCCCGAGGGGCCGCTGCTCTCGCCGCTTTCAGCCATGGCGGCGGCGGTGACTCAGGCGAGGAGCGAGGCCTCGCTGCGGCGGCGGCGGCTGCCGGGCCCGGAGGCTGAGGGGGGGTGGGGGGAGGGGAGGGACGACGACCAAGGGGGGAGGGGGGAGCGGTAGGAAGCCCCCCCCCGCGGGATGAGGCGCTGTGGGGGCGCTGGCGCGGGCCCGGCCCTCGGCGGCTGCTCCTGCTGCCGCGGCCACTGCTCGGTGCTCCGATCCCGCTCACACACTCACTCGCTGCGCGACACCAGCCGCCGTCGCCGCCGCTTCCTCATCCCCCGCCCCCTCCCTCCCTCCTCCTCCCCCTTCTGCCCCCTCCCCTCTGCCCTCGGCGGAGCCGCGCGAGGCATGCTGGGAAACGAAGCCGGCGTCGCCGAGTCACTCTGGGCCGTCTGGGACTTTAGTTAACATCCTATCGCTGCCTTGTCTTCCTTTCCTGTCTCCCCTATGCTACTAGACACACTAACTCCTCCATCACTGGAGCTGAGAACTTTCTAGTAATTTCCCTGGGCACAGGGTGAGGTCTGGGATTTGTTTTTGCGCGTGTCTGTACGCTGTTTTTCTTTAGATAAGCAATCGTAAAAAAAAAATGAAAATACCAGCCGCCGTAGCGTCGCACGGAGGTGACGTCACGAGCCAGGGAAGTTACTAGAAAGGAGACTCGTCGGGAGGGGGAAGGGGGGGGGCGAGACGACTGGCTAATGTGCGCTTGCGCATAAATTTTCCCAGAGGTTTTCCCCACCGATCTCCGTAACTTCCCTCACATCCACCTTTCCTTCTTCTCTTCTCCTGCCCTTTCCCTTTTGTTTCTCCACCCAAAGCTGGGGATATCCGTCCTGTCGCTTTTTCACTGATTCCCTTTAGGAGAATCGGATGCTTTCCTTGTCTGCTTGCGATGTCACAAGACTGACGCCGCTATGGGGGTCCAGGGTGAAATGCAAACTCTTTAAAGTGTCTGACACCGTTCCACCCCAAGTGTGGGAGAGCGCGGAAAGGTTCCCAGGCGGTGGTGGGGGAAGATGCCACCAACGCCTGCTGTCCAACGTTACGTAACCTGTCTTTCTCCCCTGATAGGGCTTTTCTTATCCCTCCCACCCCGGTTGGTCAAGCAGATCAGACCACTGGTGTTAAAAAAAAAAAAAAAAAAAAAGTGCCCTCTGCTCGCCCCAGTTGGTCAGCCTGAGTCTGCGGCGGGCTCTATTCTTGCTGCTTCCACTGGTAGTACTAGTCTCCAGGATTAGTTTGGAATGGGAGGGGGAGCGCGATGACCTACCCTTTGGCCAGCCGCTTGGATCGGTTTCAGGCTACTGCTGTTTTCATTCTCTGGTTCTGTGGCAAGAAGGTTGCTGCCGCATTCAGCGGTGCTGAAGATAGGATTCATGTCCAAACGATTGTTCTCATGACAAATTTAAGAGTGGATATTAAAAGAGTCGAGCAACTTTATAATAGGATTTTTTTTTCTTCTGGGAAACCATAATTGACATTTTAATAGCTTGACTTTTTTAACTATTTCTAAACCAGAAACAACCAACTTCCTCAATTTTAGTTGTTAATATGAAAATGCCATTCCAAAAATTTCAAGTAAACAAAATAAGAAAAAAACACTTAATCTATAACCCAAGCATGCTCCATGTACCTCACCTTTTCCACTGTAGCTGAAGATGGCTGCAATTTATCGTATCTTGTCATAAAAATGCTGTTAGAGCAATTCAATAAAAATGCTGCAGAGTTCCTTTGGAATATGAGACTACACAGTAATGAAGAAGAACAACAGCAGTGCTCTCAAAAATATGAATTGTAATTGTAATTACAATTACTGATTTAATTTTACTGATTTAAATTTAAGTCTCTACCCTCAAGTATGATAAGGAATTGTAATTGTAATTGTAATTACTGATTTAAATTTAAGTTTCTGCTCTCAAGTATGATAAGGATATCAATTGATCAATAATATGTCTTTCAACTTGCAAGGCATTGAATCACATCTTATTCATCTTTATATCTCAGTTCTATTCAACTGAGCTGTATTCAGCAAACATTAAGCTCTATGCTGTGTATGATACTGTGCAAAGAGCTAGGAACAATAAAAACAAAATATAAACTGTCCATGCCTCTAGTCTATATTCTTCTATACATGGGATGCAAAATATATACAGATAAATAAATGAAGCAGAATTTGAGAAGAACGAGTTCTGACGACTACAGTTATGAGAAAAGGCTTCCTTTTAAAAGTGGCACCTGAGCTGGGACTTAGAGAAAATAATAGGCAGAGGTGTGGAGGGGGTGTACATTCCAGGCATGTAGGACAGAGTGAAAGCACAGAGGATTACTGGGAACATTTAGTAGACTAGCTTGGCTGGAGTTTTGTGCAAACTATAAAAGTCTGGAAAGACAGTATAACCCAGGCAGGTCTGGGCATGTTCAGTTCATGCAATGTGGAGGTGACCCAGAAGGGCCCCTGCAGCATACCTGGGTTGCCTCCCTAGAGCTTTGCTTCCCATACCATTGGGATGTGAGGGTTCTTCTTTAAATCTGGTGACCTGAGCCATTGGCTTCTTTTCTTTAACTATGCTCTTTTCTGCTACTCTCCTTTTTGGCAACTCTTGTTTGCTGCTCACAAGCCAATGAGTTGACATGGTGATCTCTCACTTCTCCCTCTTTTATCCCTTCTCTGAGAAAGGTTATGATGGAAGGTAAGGAAGATATTTCTGTTCTGTATTCTCAATTTTATGTGCCAAGAGATCCTCATAGCATCCCACAAAGACTCGAAGCCATAATGATCTTAAAGTCAGGATCACATGCCAGATGGTGCAGTTGAAGATGCCATTGGGACACCTAGGTAGAGATGAACTCCACTTTCTACCTACAATTGTATTTAGTTTCAGCTTCATGGGATATTCTCTGGTGTCACACACACATACACTACAGCTTCCTTTTGTGTGTATTGTCTTTCTCCATTGTATTATAAGGTCTTTAAGGATAGACATTTACCTTTCTTTTTTCTCATTTGTATCCCCATTGACTAGCACAGTGCCTAACACATTGGAGCCACTTAAGAAAGGTTTAGTGTATTGAATTGAATAATCCATCTAGCATAATAAAGTAGTTAGAATAAGGATAAGAACACACTTCTTAAAAAGAGTAACAAAAGATTATTTACTACTATATGAAAGATTGCTGTAAATAATAAGACATATATAAATTAAAACAACCTTAAGCTTTCAGCTCATCTAGCAAATTATCAAATGTTAGGATGGGAAGATTATTAACCCAACCTCATTCCATTTAAAGTAAATGGCAAAAAGTCCAATCAAGTTCTGTCATAGACCTCTAAATTGGAATGAGGCTGCACAAGAATTGTTATTTGGATAAGCTGAAGAATCTTGGTCACACCCTTAAAGTTGTTTATATATTATCAAGCTAGTTAAGAAAAGATAAATTCTGAAGCTTAAAAGAAATATATTTAATTAAACCCCATTGGAAAGAACTTCTTATGGAGAAAAGGGAAGAACAGAAGAAGTCTTGGGTCTAGCTTTAACCTAAGCATCCCCCCACAATTTGACCAGAGGAGTACCTTGTGAGCTTCAAAAGGTTTAGAAGATTTTGTATTTCTCATCTTCCCTTTGGTCTTAACTGCATCTGCATCAGGAACCTAACATAGATGCTTGGGGATTCACCATGCTTAGGGGAATTTCTTGAGCATCCAAGAAAAGGGAGAAAAGAACAGGTAGCAACCAATTACTGAATTAGCCTTTGCCATATGTGCTTTCTGCACTTGACCTCAGTTTTTCCTGGACTCTATATGTACTTATGGGAGGATGTGCCTTAAGGGAGATATTTGTGCCAGCTATTTTTAATGTATCACCTAAATAAATAACCCCTTCCTAAATGTTATTTCAGACTGGCCGATTCTCAACTGATAATTGAAGGGTGAAGCACATTAAGTGAGGAGCTAGATATTAGAGAATAATTCTTGATTCCTCAGGTATAGAGACACCAGGTAGAGTTGAGCACTTGCTATGGGACTTGAAATTCATTTGTAAAAGTGAAAGTTGGAATGAGGATCCATAGAGCATAGAAGAAAGGTATGAATAGTTAGTGATGGAGCTATGGAAATAAAACACTAGTGCACTATTTGGCAGAGCTGTCAATTTGTCCAATCTTTGAAATTACCTAATAAGATTGCTTAGAGGCAATAAATATGGTATAATGGATATAATGCTGGCCTTGGAATCAGGAAGACCTGAGTTAAAATCTCACTTGCTTATTAGTTGTGTGGCTATGGATAAATAATTTTATCTCTATGAATCTCAGTTCCCTCAAATGTAAAACAAGAGGGTGAACACTAAGGTCCCTTTCAGTTTTAAATTTTTGATAAATTTTTCATGCTAAAATCCTATTGTTCTGTAAGAAATAATGAATATGTTAGGCCTAGAAGATTTATTTGAACTAACAAGAAATAAGTTGAACCACCAAAACAATATACATAATAACTACAACAATGTAAATAACAAAAATTAAAACTATGATGTATTTTTATAATAAGAAAATTTGACACAGATGTAAAAATGCATCTTCCTTTTTTTTTTTTAAACACAGTGGTGAGGATTGTAGAATAATTCATATACTACCATGTTTAATTGAGTAGTACTACTAAATTATTTGGGTTTTTGGTCTTCTTTTTTCAGTACTAGAAAGGGTGGTCAGAAAATGGTATCTTTCAAAGAGATCCAGGAAAATGGGAAGAATTAGAGAAAATAGTCTAAGATGAAGGATGAAGAGCAATTCCTTAATAATATAACATGAATCAAAGAGTATATAATGGAAGAGGAGAGGAAGAGAAAGGTAGTTAGAGACTAGAATCAAGAAAGCGCTGTATCATTGGAGGAGAAGGGGACTTTCACCTCAGCAAATGGAAACTCAGATTCCCTGGGTAATGGGATTTTGCTATCCATAGGGCAAGTTTCCCTAGATATTCCCCTTATTACAGGGTGGGACCAACTTTTTCTCTAGCTAAACATCAATGGGCAGGTTGTTGAGATGGGGGAAGAAAAGATCAGTCAACTAGACATTATAAATAACTGGTAATTAAGTCCTCACGGAACTAACCATTCATTTTTAACCTTATTCCAAGATGGATAATACATATGCAGAAGATAGTCTGAACATAGACCCATATGTGCAATATGTCCTTCTTGGACCTTGTATCTTGGTATTTTAGTATCTGAATATTTAATGATTATAGAAGGTGTTTTTCTCAGGCAGTTTGGTGAAGGAAAAGTAAGTACTAATTGGACACATGACAGTAGAATAGTAAGTTTCAAGGTGAGGAGGTTTTCCAATTTAGTCCTAAAGAAGGCTGATCCAGAAATGGTGAAGAAAGGAAAAGGTTTGAGAGGAGGGGGAATCCTTGTCAGCAGCAGGCTGCCTAGTCTGGCCCCTGGGAGGAAAAAGAAAATCTGTTTTCTCTTAGACTGTCCTGGGAGGCACCAGCCGAATAGTTTCATCTATCACCAGTGCTAATTCGCTGTCATGTAGCTAGCCCTCACACTCTCTCTCTGGAGGATTACCCAGTTCAGTCTCCTCAGATGAGGGCAGCGAGGTGGCACAGTGGCAGAGTGCTGGTCTTGGAATCCCGAAGACTTGTCTTCATGAGTTCAAATCTGGCCTTTGTGACCCTGGAAAAGTCACTTAATCCTCTTTGCCTCAGGTCCTGGTTTGTAAATCCCAAATGTGGCCAAAGAGTCAGGTATAACTGAACTGACTGCACAACAACAAGAAAAAAACTGAGTGATGTTCCATGGTAACAGACTGAGGCAAAGATGGAGGCATCTTCATAGTTGGTTTGGTTATGCTGAACAAGAAAGGTACAAGTTCTAGTCATGGCAATAGGTTCTGCGGTAATAAGACCTTTGAATTCAGTCTTGGATTTCTAAGTATTGCAGGCTCCCTCACATGCTCCATAAGGATGAGTCAATTTGCCTCCAGTATGTTTGACAGAAAAATTTTAATGTAATTTACAAAGAATAAATAATCAATTCCAAAATAAAGGCAGATGCTCCATATTTAGTCCCAAGCATAGAGTATATATATATATATATATATATATATATATATATATTTCTATTCCTGAGCTATCCATACCTGCTGAAGGCAGCTGAATATTATGTCTGAAGTCAGAATCCCTATAGCAATATCATAAAAGTACTGCAAAACCCCTTTGAATATGAGATTAAGTGATAGGAAGACATAAAAAATGATAACAATGTGTTGGAAAGTATAAACTGTGATTTGTTCTCCTACTGATTTAAGCTAAGTTTCTGCCTCATCAGAAGTCCAGTCCTATGAGGAAATCAATTGATCAATATTCATTGAATGCCTTTCTACATTCAAGACACTAAATCAAGTTTTATTGATCTTGGTGTGTTTCTTAGTACCAGGCATAGTGCTCTGCACAGACTACATACTCAGTAAATGTTTGTTGAATTGTAATAAAGTTAGAAAGCTACAGGAATTAGGTTGGGATATCTGCAAATACAGATCAACAAATCTTCAATAAAAATACGGAAAATATTTTAGCTATATCATCTTATGGCATCCCTTTTCAACAGTCACTGGCTACAGGTATTTGACTCAAATAGCTATCATAGTATGTACTGTAGCAATGATCTAGACTTTGAATCAAACAAAAAGCACAAACCAGGGACTGATCACTTTTCATTAGTCTACTATTTGTCTAATTCACCTTAAATTAAAACAAAATATAGAATCAGAATATAGTGATGTTTGTTACCATTGTTGTATTTCTAGAATTTCAAACATATTATAGAATCACAGAGCTTAAAGATCTCTATCCCTACTCTGCGGGTATAGAAATTAAAATTCCACGGATGTTAAATAATTTGCCCAAGATCACACATGTTGCAAAACTAGACTAGAACCAAGATTTTCTGAATACCTGCATATCAAACCAAATTTTTTCCTACATTACTACTTTCTTTTACTCAGCATTGTGGATGCAAAAAAAATTCTGTACCATTGCCAACTCATAATAGAGTGGCCACAAAGGCAATAACAATTCAGAGTTAATCTAAAGATTTGTGGGTTGTTTTTTTTTTTTCCTTTACAACTGTTTTCCCTATCATTCTCTTTAAAAACGCATTACATTTAAACTTTTTCTATTTTTTTTTTTTTCTGGTTTTCAATTTACAAAAAAAGTCAATAGTCAGCCCTAGCTTGCAAGGGTTTTGTGAGGTTAGAAATATGTTTAAAGGGCCTTAAAGAAGAAGATGCTATTGCATGTACATATCCAAAACAAGGCCATTTTAATTCAACTCAGCAAGCATTCATTATTCATCTACCACACGAAAGTAAGACCTCTTGCACAATAGTAACAAGAAGCTGTGCTGTCTTTTCAGAAGCTCATCTAGTTCATGATTCTGCAATTTATCTTTCCAAAAGACAATTACTTTAACAATTCTCAACAAATGAGGGTCCATACTGTGCTGATGCATAGATTTTGCTACTACACAGATCATACTTATTTGGGGATTTTATGGAAATAAATATAACCATATCCAATCTTATGAAACCTAATGTGGAAAAGTTCACCCTACCAAAACAAATTAACCAAGAAATGAACAAATCACAAAAGAACTGAATCAGTCAAGTATTTATTGAGCAAGACCAATTTATTGGATATAGTAAAATATAGAATATAGTCTCTTCTCTTGGGCCTTACAATCCATATAAAAAAGAGAGGATGCCTAGATAGGCTATTATAATACATGGTGATGTATTGACATCACTTGTTAAATGTTAAGTGTCATGAGAGGAACCAATATTTTACAATATTTATGTCATCTGCCTACTCAAAAATTTCCAACTGTTTTGCACTTATAGAAATTATTCTTTAGTAGCTGCTCTTAACATTTCTTATAATATGTCAGTAATTCTTTATATTAACAAATTGTTCTAAAGTTACCCTGAGGATAGATTATCACCTGATTGCTTTTGCCTTTATACTTATATATGTGTTGGAATCACTTTTGCCAAACCTCTCAAAATATTTTTTATTTTAAGATTACATTATTCCATTGGTTTCTTGAACATTCCTTTGTTAGTGTTTTGGTCAAACCACCTCTAACTACGAAAATCATAACCTATAAATATGTCTGCCACTGTCTGAAATCCTTCATTTTTAAAAATTTGGAAAATGAATCATATTTTCATCCTTAACCTTTTTGTACAAATAATTCTCTATCAATTGTATATGTAAATGAATGTTGCATCCTTAATATATTCCAGGCCCATATACTATAACCAGATAAGCAAATAGGATAAAGCAAACTTCTCACTTTAGGAGGACTTCTAGGGATAGTGGACAAAAATAATTACAAGCTAATTATGCTATTTCTGAGGTTGATCAGGTGAAAAGTATTATTTTAGAATTTTATAACATGGTAAATTAAGAATTGAGAACAATGCATATATTATAGTATTTGCCTAAAGATAACATGCTATTCTACAGGAGACAGAAAATATCAGCTTGGACATAGTGTTTTTTCATCTGCACTGCCGCTAACTCTTCCCCCTTGTGTTGTCTTTCCTAATTAGAGTATGAGCTTCCTGTGAACCCAAGATTTCTTGTTTGTCTCCCCAGACTTTATCATAGTCCCTAACACTTAGGAAGCACTTAATTCTCTCTTCATTCAGTCTTTCATTCATTCATTTATGAAGGGGGGGGAGAGGGGAAGGAGGAAGAGAAGCATTGGTCTGTCCATTCCCCTCCAATAACTCCCTATTTACCTTCAAGATCAATTAAAAAAACCATCTGTTTGGGATTCAAAGCCCTTTATCACCTACTCCACTTCCATCCCTCCCATCTTCCCAGTCTTATTATATCTTATTCTTTTCTATACATCAAGATCTAATGAGAAAGGCCTTCTTGCTGTTAGCCATTTTGTTTTAGGATTCTTTTAGTATGCTGATAGAATTGTTGCAATTTATATTAAGTGAAACTTTTTTACTTAGTGCTCTATGGCCTAACATTCCTCAATTTTTCCCTCTTAATATTCTAGTAAATCCTTGATTTCATCTCCAATTTCATCTAACCTAGGATATGGGGTAAATTTTTTTCTAACAATTGGCCTGGAGAGGCGGGTAATATATTATTGTGTGACTTGGAGCTGAGGGTACCATTAACAAAAAAAAAAACAGTGTCAAGTCCTGTCTTATATAGTACAAGTGGACTGACCTATGGGGTTGGTCCTTATAGCATTCATAGCTATCTCCTGCATCGTCCCAATCCAGCCTACCATTCTTGCCCATGATGAATCTGGCATTTGTACCCTGTGATGACTGAATGATTGACAGGTGAACCACAGTGTGCATACTAAAGGGGTAACCTTCCCATCTGTCCTGCTTGCCCTCTTTTTACTTTGAATTAAAGTAAGGAAGAAGAAGAAGCAGCTGCTTTGGGCTGCCTCCTAAAGAACCAAGTTCACCCACTTGGCTTTCGTTGCTGTGAGGACATAGTCATCTCTCTCTTTTTGTGTTTTCTTATCCCAGGCAAGTACATATTCTGGATTGGAAGTATCTGAGTAAGCTTGTGAGTTCAGGAGATCCAGATGTTTCTATCACTAACTGGAGCTAAATATCAGCCACAGCAGTGTCTTATCAATTTGGCAGCAGCTGGAGACAGGAGAAGTCCAAAAAGTGGAGAGACACTGGGAGCAAATAAATACGAAGCACAGTCACCAGGGAAGACCCGATTCATGGCTGTGTGGCATTTGTGGCAAAGAGAAGTGTTGGCCATGACCGTAACGTCATACCTTTGAGCCCAGCAGAGAGCTACATTATCATACTCTCCCAACCTCTTCATCTATGTCTGAATAGTCATATCACACCCCACTGGCAAGTGAAGATCAATCAGAAAAACAACAATAGTAGTTTATTTTTATATAGTACTTTATGGTATAGAAAGGGCCTTAATTTTATATTTGATTCTCACAACATCCTCTGGGAGAAGCAATGAAGGTATTATTGTCCCAGTTTTGCAAAAGAGGAAACTTTCAGGCCATGTGACCAACAAGATGCAGAGGAAACATTTCCTCCAAACCTCATGACCTCTCTAAAACAGAAATTTTATGCAAGAGATAAAGCAATTCCATCTGTCTCCATGACCCAGGACAATAAAAACTCTAATAAAGTAATAATTCAGTTAATGAACAGCAAAGAAGGTTTAATCCCTAATTTCTAACAAGCTCACTCAACATCTTCTCCCCAACTGTCCACCATATTCCAGCAGGGCTGCATAATCCAACCCACGCACTTGCAGTAAAATAAACTGCTCTCTCAATGCCAAGAAAAACCAAACCAAAAAACTGAAGCTTGTCCTGGAGCACAAAGGCGCTCAGCCAGAAAACTGAGGAACAGAAAAAAACTAGGACTGTACACATGACTGTGGCTGTATAGCACTCCAATAAGCCTGAAAGAGAAAAAACAAACAGTTCTGTCCTCCCAGAAATAATTTAAGGAAGAGAATGAGACTAATAAAACATGAATTGCCTAGTGTGGGAGGATGTTGAAACAGATTTGAGATTTATCCCCCAAGGAAACTGCCATTGAAGGAAAGGAGTCAAAAAGTGAAGAGTAGGGTAATATAAGGGAAAAAGACAATTTATCAAAAATTTCGGGAGATAGAAAACTCAGTTAAAGACTGAATGTGAGCAGAAACTAAATTGTACTAAAAGGAAACATAGCCAACACACAAGTATCAATATTTACTTATATGCTTCAAAAGCCTTAGCATCTAAATCCATAAAGGAAACATTAACTGAACTATAAGACATAGGCATAAGACAATTTGGCAGGATATTTCAATGTCCTTTCAGTTGTAGATAAATCTAACAGAAAAATAAAGAGAAAATATGAAGTAAACAAAAATCTTGGAGAAGATAAAGCTAAAAGAGTGTCTTCTAAATTGGGACCCTTAAGAATAAATGTATTTCTCATCACTACTTGAAACCTTTACAAAAACCGACATGTAATTGGTCAACCTGCCATCTAGGGGAGGAGGTGGGGGGAAGGAGGGGAAAAATTGGAACAAAAGGTTTGGCAATTGTCAGTGCTATAAAATTACCCATGCATATAACTTGTAAATAAAAAGGTATTAAAAAAAAAAAGAATTAAAAACAAACAAAAAAACAACTGACATCAGGATACAGAGATACTGAAAATAAATATAAAAAGCAGAAATAGTAAATTTATCCTATATAGATCATAAGACAATAAAAATTAGTTCAAAGAGCATGAATAAATGATACATGAAAATGGAGACTTAACAACAAAATCTTAATTAATGAGTGAATCAAAGAATAAATCACAGAAACAATAATTGTGTGAAAGAAAATAAAAATGGCAAACAGCAAAAACCCCAACATTTCCAAGATGTAGCTAAAGCTATCCTCAGGTAGGGGTTTTTGTGTGTGTGTGTGTGTGTGTGTGTGTGTGTGTGTGTGTAAATAACATTCTTAAAAATATACTTTTTTTTTTTTTTTTTTTTTGCTGAGGCAATTGGGGTTAAGTGATTTGCCCACAGTCACACAGCTAGGAAGTGTGGTGTCTAAGACCAAATTTAACTCAGGTCCTCCTGACTTCAGGAGTGATGCTCTATCCACTGCAACACCTAGCTGCCCCAAAATATAAATTTTTTAAAAAAGAAATAACGAGCTGAATATACATTTTAAAATTAGCCAATTAATAGACAAACTTAAAATAAGCAGAAAAGGAAAAAATATTTAAAATTAGAGAAGAAATAGATAAGGTGGCAACCAAAAAACCCATTGGAACAATAAACCAAACTAAGTGATTTTTTAAAATGTTTTTTTAAAAAAAAAGATCATAACTTGATAAACTTTTAGACAATACAATGAAAAAATAAGAGGGCAAAAAAAAATCAATTTAACCAAATAGCAAAAATGTGATAAATCAAAAAAAAATTTTACAGATAAGAAAACTGAGGCTCAGAGAAATAAAGTGACACCAAACTTTCATATTAGTAAGTGGTAAAATTTAATTTGATCATGATCCAAATCCAATGCTCCCTTCTGCTTCATAGTTATCTTCTATTCACAAGGTAAAAATATTTCAGAAATAATGAAAGTAAATGTGAGAAGTTTTCTACTTTTTAACCCACTATTGCATGAAACTAAATCAATTTGCAAATTAATTATATGTAATAGAACTCAGAGGCAAAATTTTCTCCAGTTTGGACCTGTAATCTTATGGGTATAAGGAGCTCCAGATAAGCAAAGTCCTTCTAGAAATGCATCTCTGTTAACTGTTTGGCAAATTATGGTTTTAGCAATCTGTCTGAAGCATTGTGGAAAGTTTAAATGATTTAACCAGTTTGTGTCAGAGGTGAGACTTGAACCCAAATTTTCCTGACTCTAAGACTGGCCCCCATATCTACTATACTATACTGCTTCTCTCTTGTTTATTGTTATGGGAACTCTGTGTTTTATTATAAATGGCTTTGGACATAACAAGAATCAAAGCCAAGTACTTCCAAAATATTAGCATTAGGAAAAAAAAAAAAAACCCTGATGTTTGACTACCAATACAGGTATTTCCACTGCATTTCATAACATTATCATACTTCATATGATAGTGCAAAATGACTCGTATGTTGTAAGCCTGAGGGATTTTAGAGAATTGTGTTCTCTATAGCCCAGTTTCTTAAACTGTGGTTCATAATCCCATGTTGTAACTGAATGTGGGGATCACAAAACTATGACTTATTATCAGTAAGTGTTTCATTTGTATACCTTTCTTACATATGTATATATCTGGGGTTATACAAAAATTTCTCAGGAGAAATGGGGTCCCAAGAGGAAAAAGTTTAAGTCCTGATTATTCATTTATCTTTTCCCCCTAAATCCTCTCCTACCTTCTTTAGTAAGGAAGAAGATAGGAAATAGGGAGGTTTTAGGGGAAAAGAATGAGTTTTGTTTTGGAAATGTTGAATTAAAGATGTCTGCTGAACAACTAGTTTGAGATGTCATGTTAAGACAGTTGGAAATGTGTCAGCAGAGAGATGAGGGAAGGATAGGTAGATTTGAAAATTATCAGCTGGGAACTGATGAGACACCTATGATTAGTTGACATGACCTGGATGAGAATCCATCAAAGGCAACTGAGAGGAAGTTTCCTGGTCTATCATGATAGGAAATGCTATCCATTCAGGTCAATACCAATCAACTTGTGATGGAGAGAGTCAGAGAGAGGACTGTGGGGACTGAATGTGCATCACAACATAGTATTTTCACTCTTTTTGTTGTTGTTTGCTTGGTTTTTTTTTTCTCATTTTTTTTTTCCTTTTTGATCTGATTTTTCTTGTGCAGCATGATAAATGTGGAAATATGTATCCAAGAATTGCACGTGTCTAGCATATATTTGGATTACTTGCCATCTAGGGCAGGGGGTGGGGAAAAGGGAGGGAGAAAAATTTTCAACACAAAGTTTTGCAAGAGTGAATGTTGAAAACTATCTTTGCATATATTTTGAAAATAAAAAACTTATTTAAAAAAAAAAAAAAGGAATATGCTATCCACATCCAGAAAAAGAACTGATGGAATCTGAATGCAGATTGAAGCATATTATTTTCACTTTTTAAATTTTTTTCTTCTTGATAACACCGAATGTTGGAGGGGATGTGGGAAAACAAGGATACTGATACATTGTTGGTGGAATTGTGAACACACCCAGCCATTCTGGAGAGCAATTTGGAACTATGCCCAAAAAGTTATCAAACTGTGCATACCCTTTGATCCAGCAGTGCTACTACTGGGCTTATACCCCAAAGAGATACTAAAGAAGGGAAAGGGACCTGTATGTGCACGAATGTTTGTGGCAGCCCTGCTTGTACTGGCTAGAAGCTGGAAAATGAATAGATGCCCATCAATTGGAGAATGGTTGGGTAAATTTTGGTATATGAATGTTATGGAATATTATTGTTCTGTAAGAAATGACCAGCAGGATGAATACAGAGAGGCTTAGAGAGACATACATGAACTGATGCTGAGTGAAATGAGCAGAACCAGGAGATCATTATATACCTCAACAACGACACTGTATGAGGATGTATTTTGATGGAAGTGGATTTCTTCAACAAAGAGAAAATCTAACTCAGTTTCGATTGATCAAGGATGGACAGAAGCAGCTATACCCAAAGAAAGAACACTAGGAAATGAATGTAAACTGCTTGCATTTTTGTTTTTCCTCCCGGGTTATTTATACCTTCTGAATCTAATTCTCCCTGAGCAACAAGAGAACTGTTTGGTTCTGCACACATATATTGTATCCAAGATATACTGTAACTTCTTTAACATGTATAGGACTGCTTGCCATCTGGGGGAAGGGGTGAAGGAAGGGAGGGGAAAAATTGGAACAGAAGTGAGTGCAAGGGATAATGTTGTAAAAAATTACCCTGGCATGGGTTCTGGCAATAAAAAGTTATTTAAATTTTTTTTTCTTCTTTTTGCAAACTGTGGGATTTTTTTTGCAAACTGTTCCTTCTTTCACAACATGATTACTATGGTGTGATAAAGGGAAAAAAAACAAAAAGTTAGTGTTCCAAAAATCAAGAAAGAAGAGAAATCAAAGAGAAGAAGGTGATTAACAGTGTCAAAAGTTTCAGAGAGGTCAAGAAGAATAAGGATTGAGAATAGGCCATTTGATTTGGCAATAAGAGATCACCGATAACTTTGGAAAGAGTAGTATTAGTGAAATGATGTCAGAAGATGTGTTGTAAGAGG
The DNA here is from genome assembly GCF_902635505.1 of Sarcophilus harrisii. NCBI lineage: Eukaryota > Metazoa > Chordata > Mammalia > Dasyuromorphia > Dasyuridae > Sarcophilus > Sarcophilus harrisii. The sequence continues at coordinate 319,983,386 of NC_045426.1, read as the reverse complement.
TTAAGAAGTGAGTTAGAGAGAACATGAAGTACTTATTGTAGAAGGCCATTGCAAGATATCTGGCCACAAAGAATAGAGGAGACATATAGGACAATAGATAGCAGTAAAGGAAGGAGCAGAATTGAGGATGGGGACACAGACATGTTTGTTAACAGAAGAAAAAGAGCCAATAAGAAAAAGGGAGATTCACTTTTTTTCCTTTTTGATCTAATTTTTCTTCTGCAGCATGATAAATATAGAAATAAGTTTAGAAGAATTGCACGTGTTTAATCTGTTTTGGATTACTTGCTGTCTAGGGGAGGGCATGGGGGAAAGGGAGGAAGAAAAATATGGAGCACAAGGTTTTACAAGAGTGGATGTTGAAAATTATCTTTGCATGTATTTTGAAAATAAAAATTATTAATTTTTTTTAAAAAGAGGGAGAATTCAGCAGTCCCACTACTGGTTCTATATCCAAAAGAAACCATAAAAGAGGAGAAAGGGTATGCAAAAACGTTTGTAGCAGCTCTTTTTGTGGTTAAAAAAAGAATTGAAAAATGAGTAGACGCCCATCAATTGGGGAATGGCTGAACAAGTTAGGGTATATGAAAGTAATATATCATTGTTCTATAAAAAATGATAATTTTATTAAGGCCTGGAAATATTTACATGAACTAATGCTGAGTGAAACAAGCAGAGCCAGAAAAACATTGTACACAACAGCAAAATTGTGCAATGATCAACTTTAATATACTTGTTTCTTCTCAGAGGTTCGGTGATCCTAGGCAATCCCAAAAAAACAGGATTTAAAACACCATCCACATCCAGAAAGAGAACTATGGAGACTGACTATAAATCAACATATGCTATGTTCACTGTTTTTCTTCTGTTTTTTTTTTTCTCATTTTTTTTTCTTTTTGTTCTAATTTTTCTCTTCCAACATGATTCATATGGAAATTTGTAAAAAAAAAAAAAAAAAAAAAAAATGAATGTATATGTATACCCCTCCAAAAATGTCTTACATATAACTGAAGAAAATTAAAAAAAAAAAAAAAAAACAATAGTGTAAGGATGACAGAGAAGACAATCTGATGGAAGAAATAGGATAAAATGGGATAGCTTTTGTAGATGGAGAAGTGAATCTTTTTAAGGGGTAAGGGAACTTTTTCATGTGAGACAGGTGAAGGAAAAAAGAGTAACAGAAGGCATCTGAATGTTGAAAAATGAAAAAGAGAAGAGAAAGCTCATAGCAAATGCCCTCATTTTTTTTCTATAAATAAAAGGCAAGGCTCTCACCTGAGAGGTTGAGGGAAGGAGGAACAATGGGGAGGGATGAGAAAGGATGAAAAGATTTGGAAAAGCTGCTGTAGAAAATAGGATAGTAAGTTAATAAAGAGAGGTATAAAAGGCTTGCCTAACCAAAGGGAAAGCCCAGTTAAGGTTATTTAACATAAATTTGTAGTGGACTTGGAGCAATTACATGGTTTTCTTCACCTAAATTCAACAGCATATGTATAGGAGTAAAGGGTGATGGTGGATGATGGGAGTCATCCAAAATTAAGGATTGGCAGTGCACAATTGATAAGATGATAAAGGTACTTAAGAGAAGAGTTAAACTGATTTAACAAAGTTAAGATGAGAAAAAGAGAATAGATGGACTAATGAGGTGACCTAGAAGAGAATTGAGTTAAAGGATTAGAGGTCAAGGTGAGGATGAAGAATGGGATTTGGTAAGGAAAGGCAGAGGAAGAATTGGAAGGATTATGGTCAGATAAGGGAATTTCAGAATTCTTGAACATGGGGGTAGTGTACATGTGGTAGATGCTCAAGGATATGACCCTCTTTGTAAGTGACTGAAATAAAGGAGAAGGAAGATAGAAGGTTGAGGAAATGAGTAGTTAGAGTATGTGAGAGAGAATCAATATATCTATATGAAAGTCCATAGTATAAAAGCAGAAGTTGGGAAAGAGAGAAAAATTGTGAACCATATACCAAACTCACTGAGGAAGAAAAATGACCTGGAGGTCTATAAACAATAGCTACCAGAGGTCTGCTCAATACTTGTTTTAAAAAAATTAAATATAGGCTTACTATATTATATAATAAATATAAATTATTAGACCTAAGCATTGGCAAGTAACTAGTTCAATTGTCTACACCAAAGTTTCCTAAATTGTGTTTGAAATTCCATATAGTCACAAAATTATGATTTATTATCATTAAAGGTTTTATTTGTGTGTGTATATACATATACATATATATATTCTATACCTATATACCCAAGGTCATGTAAAAATTTCTCAAGTGAAAAGGGGTCATTAGTGGAAAACATTTAAGAAGACCTGGTCTACACCATCTTTCTTTCTGGTTATACTGAGCTTGTTAACTCTAAATAGTTAATGACCCCAACGACCTGATTTTGGGGTTAAATGGAGAAGTTACAGAAAACTCAAGTTAGGATTTCATGACTGTTGATACCTTGAGAAATTAACATGAGTCCTAAACATCAGATATTTATCTCAGCTATGCCCCAGTGATATATTATGTGAGCAACACCAACATCCTCAGAAAGCTAAGAATCATTTAACAAATAGCATCAATTTTTTAAAAAAATCTATATGTGTCAAAGTATTTAGAGCAGCAGAAATAATTAAAGCTTCAGGATAATTGAGGCAAAACTGCTAATAAACAACAAAAAACAATGTTCTTACAAGTTAAACAAAATGCAGGTAGGAAATATCCAAAATTTTGAAAAAATCTCCCTTTTTTCCATGAAGGATTTTGATTTTTATAGTACTAAATTGGGTGGATTTTTATAGTACTAAATAGTACTGAATTTTCTGCTCTTTGACATCCAAGACTTATGAGAGTCCAATAGATGCAGAAAAAGCATTTGATAAAATCCAACATCCATTCCTATTAAAAACACTTGAGAGTATAGGAATAAATGGACTTTTCCTTAAAATAATCAGCAGCATCTATTTAAAACCCATCAGTAAGCATCATATGTAATGGAGACAAACTGCAACCATTCCCAATAAGATCTGGAGTGAAACAAGGTTGCCCACTATCACCGTTACTATTTAATATTGTATTAGAAACGCTAGCTATAGCAATAAGAGCTGAGAAAGAGATTAAAGGAATAAGAATAGGCAATGAGGAAGCCAAATTATCACTCTTTGCCGATGACATGATGGTATACTTGGAGAACCCCAGAGATTCTGCTAAAAAGTTATTAGAAATAATCCACAACTTTAGCAAAGTTGCTGGTTATAAAATAAACCCACATAAGTCATCAGCATTCTTATATATCACTAACAAAATCCAACAGTCAGAGTTACAAAGAGAAATTCCATTTAAAGTAACTACTGATAATATAAAATATTTAGGAATCTATCTGCCAAGGGAAAATCAGAAACTTTATGAGCAAAATTACAGACCACTTTTCACACAAATTAAGTCTGATCTAACCAATTGGAAAAATATTAAATGCTCTTGGATAGGGCGAGCAAATATAATAAAGATGACAATATTACCTAAACTAATCTATTTATTTAGCGCTATACCAATCAGACTCCCAAAAAACTATTTTAATGACCTAGAAAAAATAACAACAAAGTTCATATGGAAAAACAAAAGGTCAAGAATTTCAAGGGAATTAATGAAAAAAAAATCAAATGATGGTGGCTTAGCTGTACCAGATCTAAAATTATATTATAGAGCAGCAGTTACCAAAACTATTTGGTATTGGCTAAGGAATAGATTAGTTGATCAGTGGAATAGAATAGGTTCAAGGATAAAACAGTCAACAAATATAGCAACCTAGTCTTTGATAAACCCAAAGATCCCAGCTTTTGGGATAAGAACTTACTGTTTGATAAAAATTGCTGGGAAAATTGGAAACTAATATGGCAGAAACTAGGCATTGATCCATACTTAACGCCGTACACCAAGATAAGGTCAAAATGGGTTCATGACCTAGGCATAAAGAATGAAATTATTAATAAATTAGAGGAACATAGGATAGTTTACCTCTCAGACCTGTGGAAGGGGAAGGTCTTTATGACCAAAGCAGAACTAGAGATCATTACTGATCACAAAATAGAAAATTTCGATTATACCAAACTGAAAAGTTTTTGTTCAAACAAAACTAATGCAGACAAGATTAGAAGGGAAGCAATAAACTGGGAAAATATTTTTACAGTCAAAGGTTCTGATAAAGGCCTCATTTCCAAAATATATAGAGAATTAACTCTAATTTATAAAAAATCAAGCCATTCTCCAATTGAAAAATGGTCAAAGGATATGAACAGACAATTCTCAGATGAAGAAATTGAAACTATTTCTAGTCATATGAAAAGATGCTCCAAGTCATTATTAATCAGAGAAATGCAAATTAAGACAACTCTAAGATACCACTACACACCTGTCAGATTGGCTAAGATGACAGGAAAAAATAATGATGATTGTTGGAGGGGATGTGGGAAAACTGGGACATTGATTCATTGTTGGTGGAGTTGTGAACGAATCCAACCATTTTGGAGAGTAGTTTGGAACTATGCTCAAAAAGTTATCAAACTGTGCATACCCTTTGATCCAGCAGTGTTACTACTGGGATTATATCCCAAAGAGATTATAAAGAAGGGAAAGGGACCTGTATGTGCACGAATGTTTGTGGCAGCCCTTTTTGTAGTGGCTAGAAACTGGAAACTGAATGGATGTCCATCAGTTGGAGAATGGCTGAATAAATTGTGGTATATGAAAATTATGGAATATTACTGTTCTGTAAGAAATGACCAACAGGATGATTTCAGAAAGGCCTGGAGAGACTTACACGAACTGATGCTGAGTGAAATGAGCAGGACCAGGAGATCATTATATACTTCAACAACAATACTATATGATGACCAGTTCTGATGGACCTGGCCATCCTCAGCAACGAGATCAACCAAATCATTTCTAATGGAGCAGTAATGAACTGAACTAGCTATACCCAGAAAAAGAACTCTGGGAGATGACTAAAAACCATTACATTGAATTCCCAATCCCTATATTTATGCACACCTGCATTTTTGATTTCCTTCACAAGCTAATTGTACAATATTTCAGAGTCTGATTCTTTTTGTACAGCAAAATAACGTTTTGGTCATGTATACTTATTGTGTATCTAATTTATATTTTAATATATTTAACATCTACTGGTCATCCTGCCATCTAGGGGAGGGGGTGGGGGGGGTAAGAGGTGAAAAATTGGAACAAGAGGTTTGGCAATTGTTAATGCTGTAAAGTTACCTATGTATATATCCTGTAAATAAAAGGCTATTAAATAAAAAAAAAAAAAAAAAAAAAAAAAAAAAGACTTATGAGAGTCTCTAGACACAGGAAAAAAAGTCACCTTGACACTAAGGCATATAAATATAAAATGAAGGGCATTCCTATTATTTTATAAATTCAAAGAAAATCTCCATTTGTTAAAAAAAAAAAAAACTAAGTTTAGGAATTCATTTATAAATTTGTCTGCATCATGAGGCAAAGGCCTAAGGGATCATTAATTCACTTAGCATTTCATCAATATTTCAACAGCATCATATACTATCTCAATAGGCTTCCTTCAAGAACTGTATTTTATTACTACTGGGCTTATATCCCAAAGAGATAATAAAGAAGGGAAAGGGACCTGTATGTGCACGAATGTTTGTGGCAGCCCTTTTTGTAGTGGCTAGAAACTGGAAACTGAATGGATGTCCATCAGTTGGAGAATGGCTGAATAAATTGTGGTATATGAATATTATGGAATATTACTGTTCTGTAAGAAATGACCAACAGGATGATTTCAGAAAGGCCTGGAGAGACTTACACGAACTGATGCTGAGTGAAATGAGCAGGACCAGGAGATCATTATATACTTCAACAACAATACTATATGATGACCAGTTCTGATGGACCAGGCCATCCTCAGCAACGAGATCAACCAAATCATTTCCAATGGAGCAGTAATGAACTGAACCAGCTACACCCAGAGAAAGAACTCTGGGAGATGACTAAACACCATTACATTGAATTCCCAATCCCTATATTTATGCACACCTGCATTTTTGATTTCCTTCACAAGCTAATTGTACAATATTTCAGAGTCTGATTCTTTTTGTACAGCAAAATAACGTTTTGGTCATGTATACTTATTGTGTATCTAATTTATATTTTAATATATTTAACATCTACTGGTCATCCTGCCATCTGGGGGAGGGGGTGGGGGGTAAGAGGTGAAAAATTGGAGCAAGAGGTTTGACAATTGTTAATGCTGTAAAGTTATCCATACATATAACCTGTAAATAAAAGGCTATTAAATAAAAAATAAATTAATTAATTTAAAAAAAAGAACTATTTTAGAAGTTTTTCTTTCAAGGTAGCTATTAATCATCATAATAATGGGTAACATTTATATGACAGTTTGAAGTCAACAAATATTATCCCATTTTACTCTCACAACAATATGTGAAAGGTGGGCTTTTATTATTATCCCCATATTACAAAGGAGGAAACTGAGGCAGGTGACAATGGATTTGCCCAGGATCACACAGCTAGGAAATTTCTTTGAAGACAGATTGGAACTCGGGTTTATTCTGATTCCAGACTTAGCACTCTATCCACTTCATCACTAGCTGTCTCTTAATTGAATCATCTATATACCCATGGGGCAGCTAGGTGGTTCAGGGGATAGAATACTGAGCCTGGAGGCAGGAAGATCTGAGTTTAAATGTGGCCTCAGACACTTCTTAGCTATATGAATCTAGGTAAGTCACTGTGTATCTCAGTTTTCTCATCTGTAAAATGAGCTGAAGAAGGAAATGGTAAACCTCTCCAGTATGTTTGCAAAGAAAACTCCAAATGGGTCACAAAGAGTTGGACATGAATGAAACATTAAACAACATACCTGTACTAAATCCTATCTTACTTTGCATTGCATTTTCTGTTGCTGTCCTCACAAGCTACTCAAAAGATCCGTGGGGACTATTTGAGGTTTACAGGCCTTTTGTACGACAGCAATTTCTCTGGGCATGACAACATACTTGAAACAGATTCCAAATAAAATTGCTTTATATTATGTTTTATCACTTAAAGTATCCATGAAGGTTGTATTTGCAAGAATATAATCTCCTAAGGTTGAAATTAAACTAGATTCACACTAGGAAAATATTTTCTCACAAATTATCTAGGATTCCAGCAAAGTTGGATTATATTACTGCAATAATCATAAGACTTGCTCTCATGCCTATATTTATCTGTCACTAATTGTCCCAATACCTAATCTAGTTAACTGAGAAGCCAAAGGAAAATTAAGTGTGTGAACATTGAATACACAGGAAGGTAATAAAAATTGAGGGAAAGAATTTTTTAAGATGGCCTAACAATTGTGATCTTATATACAACACTCTTATATTCAAGTTATATAAGAGAATGAGTATAATTAATTCCAGTATGAGTCATTTCATTCAGTTAAAACACATTACATTTTGCATTTTTCCCCAAAGTAGAATCTGTACTGCCTGAGGAAAAAAAAAAAAGATAAATAAATACCTCATTGTGGCAATATCTGTGCTATCCTTGTTTCAGTTTCCTAATCTTATAAATTAATCAATATCTACTCTGTGCCAGGCATTGTGTTAGACCCTGGAAAAACAAAACTTAAAATTAAACATCCTTTCTTTCAGTAGCTTGCAGTCCATAATCACATGTAGTAATGTGTGGATTTGCTTTAGTCCCACAGTTTGAGAACCAGGTTTGTTTCATCCTTTTCCCCCTCCTCAGGCCCCCAGAGTTTTCTGGTATTCTGAGGGAGTTTAGGGTAGCCTCTTTGTTCTCAATCATTGACTTGAAATACTACTGATTGTGTTCTACCCATTTTAAAGGGCCAGTGACTAGCACCTCAGTTTCATTTATCAGATTAACTTTCACAAAGGAGTATTTGTTTAAAAAAATATAGCAAGAACAAACATTCTAACATTTCACCTCCCCAGGAGGAAAGAGAGGGAGAAATAATTCCTCCTTATGCTATTTTGTATCTGAAGAGTTCTGAGATCAGGATTTCCCAGGTAGCTGCCTGAAACAGCAGCCTGAAACCCAAGGCCCAAGATACCCAAATCCAAGGATCTCAGGGTCAGTACTCTACTATTTTCACTTAGAACAAGGGCAAAAGAAGAGCAAAATCTTTTTTTCTCAGGGTCAAATGACCTAAGGGAAGGAAGGAGTAGGGGAAAACCATTCTGGTTTCAGAGACAAAGGGGGAAAAATCTGCTACCAATCACATGGTAATCCAATGCAGAATGTCTACACAAACACCGGTTCTTCTCTCTCCCAGGAACAGATACCAAGCATCTTCGCATAAGCAACATCATTTTTCAGGGCTCCTCAAACTTTTTAAATAGGGGGCCAGTTCACCGTCCCTCAGACAGTTGGAGGGCTGGACTATAGTAAAAACAAAAACTTTGTTTTGTGGACCTTTAAATAAAGAAACTTCATAGCCCTGGGGGAGGGGGAAAATCATCCTCAGCTGCCACATCTGGCCCACGGGCCGTAGTTTGAGGACCCCTGTGTGGTCTAGACAGATGCCAAATCCTAGTAAGTACAGTATGGAATCAATACAAGGTGAATACAAGGAAGTTTAAGGGAGGAGAATAGTATCAGGTATCAGGAAAGCCTTCAAGATGGACCTTGCTTTAAGTCTTGAAGGAAGACAGAGGCTCTCTGAGGTAAAGGCAGGGAGAGATCCCCACAAAGGGATCCTGCCAGGTGAGAGGCACAAAAATGGGAAGTGGCTTGTAATATGTGAAGAGCGCCGGAAGGCCAAGTAGACCAGATGGTGGGTATGGGAAGAAATATATCTCTTGCCTTTTCAATGGGTGGGAGGTCGGAGGGAGGAAAAGAATTTGCAATTCAAAAAAAAAAAAAAAAAAGAATTTGAAGGCAGTGTCTGTTCTCTGGTATTGTGTTGTGTTTATGTGATCACCTCCCATCAAGTCAAGCTATGGGCTGACAGGATCCTTGAGAAGGTGGAATAGATAAGTAGCCTTGTCAGCAACTACTTTCAAAGGTTTTGGGAACAAGCTCCTGGGGATCTTGGTTTTTGACCCTTAGGTCCTCACTTACACTTCTGTCTGTTACTTTCCTGATTGTTATTCTGCTTTTAATATTTGAACCTTGCCTTTTAAATCTGCTAATAAAATTTGTGTCTTCCAGGCTAGTCTCAATCATATTTCAGATAACCTTATAGGAGGTATATAAACCTCAGCCTCTGGAAGGTATATCCTACCACCTGGATGCCCCTTATCAGCCTGAAGCAGTTATGGAAGATGAGACCTGCATCCCTAGCCCCAAATAATCTTGTAAAAACAGAAATAAGCCTGGGAAGACATATGAATTGATGTAGAGTAAGGAGAGTTTAGGGAAACAATATACACGATCACTATGATAGTTTAAATGAAAAGATCAAAAACAATGAGAAAATGCATTTCTCTTTTTCACAGAGCTAGAGGACTTTGGATATGAAATGTTATATCTTTCTGTGGATGTGTTGATTAGTTTTGTTGAACTGTACTTTTTGTCTTTCTTTTTTATATACAAGGAATTGGTCCTTAGGTAGGTAGGGAAAGAATGTATTTGGAAATAAAGGTGATACGAAAACAAAAATTGTCAACATATTTCTTTAAAAGAATGAGTTCTGATGGGTCAAAGCATAAGAACCCTAACTCTGAATAGAACTAGTATTAATTTAGATCTCACTTTCATACTTAAACTGATTAGTAAATATTAGGATCTCTCTCTCTCTCTTTTTTATAATAGCTTTTTATTTTCAGAATACATGCAAAGATAATAGTAGGACCCCTTAATAAGATTCATGTATATAAAGATACCAATGCATTAAGCAAAACCATTATTCCTATATTTGGTTTTCATCATTATTTAGATTCTACTTGGTTTGTCTATCAGGGGTCCTCAAACTATGGTCTGCGGTCCAGATGCAGCAGCTGAGGACGTTTATCCCCCTCACCCAGGGCTATGAACAAAGTTTTTGTTTTTACTATAGTCCCGCCCTCCATCAGTCTGAGGGACAGTGAACTGGCCCCCTATTTAAAAAGTTTGAGGACCCCTGGACTCTATAGGGTCAGATAAATTGAAATTCAAATCTTTCCTCTTGGGTTCTGGTCAACCAAACAGAAATTTTGCTCCTTCTGGGTTGAAATAATTTGCCCTATTTACTATTTTCAAACCAACTTGCCATCTAAGTGATTGCCAGTCAGGAAGACTGCCCAGGCCTGGAGTAGGAATTCCACTTCGTTCTCTAGAACCACTTTGTGATATAGAGCAAAGACATAACCAGCTGCTGGTGGTTCCATAAGGGTGCAAAGGTTATAGATTCTATCTGCACACATATATTATATCCAAGATCCACTGCAATCTATTTAACATGTATAGGACGGCTTGCCATCTTTGGGGAGAGGGCGGAGGGAGAAAGGGGAAAAATCGGAACAGAAGTGAGTGCAAGGGATAATGTTGTAAAAAACTACCCTGGCATAGGTTCTTTCAATAAAAAGTTATTAAAAAAATAATAATAAAATTTAAAAAAAAAGGTTATAGATTCTATAACACAAAGATGAATCAATGCTGCTCACCTGTTCATTAGTATCATCAGTCACAACGAAATATAAAATGTCATTTTCATTGGAAAATTCTCTTAACAATTCTCAGATAAAGAAATAAAAACTATTTCTAGTCATATAAAAAATGCTCTAAATCACTATGGATCAGAGAAATGCAGATTAAGACAACTCTAAGATACCACTACACACCTCTCAGACTGGCTAAGATGACAGGAAAAGATAATGACACATGTTGGAGAGGATGTGGGAAAACAGGGACACTGATACATTGTTGGTGGAACTGTGAACACATCCAGCAGTGTGAGAGCAGTTAGGAACTATGTCCAAAGGACTATCAAACCTTTGATCTAGCAGTGTTACTACTGGGTCTGTATCCCAAAGAGATCCTAAAGGAGGGAAAGGGACCCACATGTGCAAAAATGTTTGCAGCAGCCCTTTTTTGTAGACAAGGAACTGGAAACTGAGTGGATGCCCATCAGTGGGGGAATGGTTGAATAAGTTATGGATGAATATGATGGAATATTATTGTTCTGTAAAAAATGACCAGCAGGATGATTTCAGAAAGACCTAGAGAAATTTACATGAACTGATGCTAAATAAAATAAGCAAAACCAAGAGAACATTATACACAGTAACAAGATTATATAATGATCAATTCTGATAGATGTGGCACTTTTCAACAGTGAGGTGATTCAGGCCAGTTCCAATGGTCTTGTGATGGAGAGAACCATCTGCACCCAGAGAGAGGACTGTGGGAGCTGATTGTGGATCACAACATAGTAGTTTCACTTTTTTTGTTACTGTTTTTTTTGCTTGCATTTTTTCTTTCCCATTTTTTTCCTTTTTGATCTGATTTTTCTTATGCAGCATGATAATTATAGAAATATGTATGTAAGAATTGAAAATGTTTAACATACATTGGATTACTTGCCATCTAGGGGAGAGCATAGGGAAAAGAAAAAAAATTGAAACACAAGGTTTTGCAAGGGTGAAGGTTAAAAATTATGCATATGTTTTTTTGTTTTTTTTTTTTGTTTGTTTTTGACTTTTCTTTTTTTTTTTTTTAATTTTTTTTTTTAATTTAATAGCCTTTAATTTACAGGATATATACATGGGTAACTTTACAGCATTAACAATTGCCAAACCTCTTGTTCCAATTTTTCACCTCTTACCCCCCACCCCTCCCTAAATGGCAGGATGACCAGTAGATGTTAAATATATTAAAATATAACTTAGATACACAATAAGTATACATGACCAAAACATTATTTTGCTGTACAAAAAGAATCAGACTCTGAATTATTGTACAATTAGCTTGTGAAGGAAATCAAAGATGCAGGTGTGCATAAATATAGGGACTGGGAATTCAATGTAATGGTTTTTAGTCATCTCCCAGAGTTCTTTTTCTGGGTATAGGTAGTTCAGTTCATTACTGCTCCATTAGAAATGATTTGGTTGATCTCGTTGCTGAGGATGGCCTGATCCATCAGGACTGGTCATCATCTAGTATTGTTGTTGAAGTATATAATGATCTCCTGGTCCTGCTCATTTCACTTAGCATCAGTTCGTAAGTCTCTCCAGGCCTTTCTGAAATCATCCTGTTGGTCATTTCTTACAGAACAGTAATATTCCATAATTTTCATATACCACAATTTATTCAGCCATTCTCCAACTGATGGACATCCATTCAGTTTCCAGTTTCTAGCCACTACAAAAAGGGCTGCCACAAACATTCGTGCACATACAGGTCCCTTTCCTTCTTTATAATCTCTTTGGGATATAATCCCAGTAGTAACACTGTGGATCAAAGGGTATGCACAGTTTGATAACTTTTGAGCATAGTTCCAAACTACTCTCCAAAATGGTTGGATTCGTTCACAACTCCACCAACAATGAATCAATGTCCCAGTTTTCCCACATCCCCTCCAACAATCATCATTATTTTTTCCTGTCATCTTAGCCAATCTGACAGGTGTGTAGTGGTATCTTAGAGTTGTCTTATATGCATATGTTTTGAAAATAAAGTTGGGTTTTTTTAAAAAATGGAAAATTCTATTCTCTTAAAGTGGCATATCATAAATCTGATCTAAATTTCTGACAGTGCAACTTTGCATCCAGAGAATCTCTTTCTAACTATAACACTGTTAAAAAGCTACAATAAGTCTTATCTTCCTATGGGACTGAATAAATTAGGATAGTTACTTGGATCTGCCAAGAACCACAGAAAAGCTAAGCCCTCTTCCTTCTCTCATGTCAAGGGAATTTCAAAAGAACTTTTCGGTATGTTGAATGAACCCCTTATGGCAAACTTATGGGAGGACCTAGACAAGATCATATCATAGACCAGAATTATAAGGGACATTAGAGACCATTGAGTACAACTCCCATGTTAAACACATGAGGTAACCTAGTTATAGAGAAATTAAGGGCCTTATCTGGGGTCATATAGCTAGGAATTTGACCCCAGACTTCCCTGTCTCCAAGTCCAGTGACCTGTCAACTATATTAAACCACAATGGGTCACTAGATGGACAGGTACGGATAGATTGCAATCTACATCTGGTGGGGTGAACATCCAAATAAATGAGATTGTAAATCTGTGTGAGTGGTTAAAATAAAGCTTTTAATATGACTACCACGTGATATCACTCTCCCGGCACAATCAGAGATACAGATGGGATAGTTCTCAAGAAGGATAAAACAGGACATTCTGTACTAGGTGCCTGAGTGAACAGTTCATTAAACCCTGAGGAATTAGATGGTTATCACATCTGTAAATCTTAGAAGAAAACTGAATCTTGGAAAACAGGGAGGGAGAATCCTTTTTTCTAATTGTATATGATCTCTTGATTCTGATAGATTGTAGAATTGGAAATTTGTCATAAATTTGGGACAGTTAGGTTGCATAGTGGGTAGAGCACTGGTCCTAGAATCAGTAGGATGGACATGAGTTCAAATGTAACCTCAAGTACTGACTAGTCACTTAACGTCAATCACCTCCCCAAATAAATAAAATTATTACTGTAAATGCTACATACAACTGCTAACGACTTGATCTATTAAACCTAAATTAATATCGTCCCCAGTCAACTATTTGTCATAGTGCTTTTTTTTCTTACTGTGTGGCCCAGTGGGTAAAATCTTGGATTTTGGAACCAGGAAGCTCTGGTTCTGGATAGCCCTCAAATTATGGATCATACAATTGGTGTCAGTCATGTGACTACTTAAAAAAACATCAATTATTCAAGTGGCATATTTCATTTCTAAACTACTGTAGGCTGTCTGTTTCATAGCCTGGAAAATGTCAGATGTTTTCTTGAGTAGTTTTATAAATATATAAAAAATATTAAAAAATACATGTGTGTACACTGACAGGGGTGTATTGTATGTGTGAATGTGTGTGTTGCTATTTGTCCTTCATTCTCAAAAAGGATCATGTCTTGCAAATGAGTTGGATTTAAGTGAGGGAGGGCTGTGTAGTCACCAGCCTCACTCTCCCCTCCAGAGTCATCTGGGTCCAGTGGCAAGATATAGATCAAGCTGGGGCAGCCAGGTGGTGCAAATCTGGCTTCAAACATTTAACACTTCCCAGCTGTGTGACCCTGGATAAGTCACTTAACCCCAATTGCTTCAGGGGGAAAAAAGATATAGATTAAGATAACTAGGGATGATCCTGGATGTAGTGGGAGGTCTTGGCCTTTTTAAACTAAGGTTTTAATAGGTCTCAGTTTGTCTGAGGCAAGCATCCATTCAGTAATTAAGGCTAGCAAAAAATGACACAAAGAACTGTAAGCAACCCATAGAGTTGTATTTCCATGCAGGGACAAAGAATTAGAGACAGGTCACAGCAGCTGATCAAGTTACTTGTACAAAACAAGATATTGAGTAGTTGAACTGATAAGCTGATAAAAATCACTACAAAACAAGAAAGGGTAAAAGGTAACTACAAGCACTGACTGTTTATGCATAATGAGTTAATTAATATTAACTTCTCCCACAAAGGAGGAGTTTTCTGCTATTTTGAACATGGATTATGTGAAGAAGAAGGGGAAACACGACAAAGAGGAATGTGCAGTGGGAGGACCAAGCAGTCTGTTCATTTCATCATCCCCAATCAACTGAGCAACAGACAGGGAAGGGACCTTGAGTTTCAGAGTAGGAAATAAAAGGCTCATTCTATAACATGATCTACCCAGGAACTGCCTCTGGGAGGACCTCTCCTTTCTTGCAAGAACAGTAAATAAACCAACTTAACTTCATACACTCCTGAGTCCTTTTTAATCTTTGTAGCATATTTCTAACAGAATGCCTCTTTTACCTAGTCAAAAAAATAAAATTAATCTGGGAGGGGAAGAAGATTGGAATTTTGGGCTAAAACAGAAACAGTTGCTATTTACATTCACTCTGAATTAGAATCCAAACAATAACAAATGAGGCTTGCACTAATATTGGTCAATTAATGGAAACCAGAGTGATTTGGGTTTAAGGCATGATTCATAAAAAACTAATTTACCCCACAAACCCCAGGATATCTTGCTAAATTTCAAAATTTATATTCCTTTGGGCAGAATACCCAGAGCTCCCTATGTGGATGAAGGAAGGAAGGAAGGAAGGAAGGAAGGAAGGAAGGAAGGAAGGAAGGAGGGGAAGGAAGAAAGGAAGGAAGGAAGGAAGAGAGGGAGGGAGGGAGGGAGGAAAGGAAGGAGGCAGGGAGGGAGGAAAGGAAGGAGGGAAGGAAGGAAGGAGGGAAGGAAGAAGGGAAAGAAGGAAAGAAGGGAGGGAGGGAGGCAGGGAGAGAGGGAGGGAGAGAGGCAGGGAGGAAGGGAGGAAGGGAGGGAGGGAAGGGAGGAAGGGAGGAAGGAAGGGAAGAAGGGAGGGAGAGAGGAAGGGAGGGAGAGAGGGAAGGGAGGGAAGGGAGGGAGGAAGGGAGGAAGGGAGGAAGGGAGGAAGGGAGGGAGGGAAGGGAGGGAGGAAGGAAGGGAGGAAGGAAGGGAAAGGAGGGAGGGAGGGAGGAAGGGAGGGAAGGGAGGAGGGAAGGGAGGGGGGAAGGGAGGGAGGAAAAGAGCTGAATTGCTCAACTGGAACTGGACAATTGGGTCTCCACTGGGACAGCTTACAGTAATCGTAGATTGTTGTTTGTCCTTTGTTTTCAAAGAGAACCTTGACTTTTTGCACAGCCTCCCTCCCTCAATTCCATTTCACTTGCAGGTTGTGAGATCTTCCTGAAGACATGGTGTGTAATATATATAGATAGACAAGTGGGTGGTATAGAGCATTTGACCTGGAGTCAAGTACCAAGATCAAATCTTGCCTCAAACACTTACAAGCCATATGATCCCAGGTCATCTTCTTCAGATTCCTTATTTATAACATGAAGCTAATAACAATAACCACCTCCCAGGATTGTTCTGAGAATCAAATGAGATAAAGCATTTTGCAAACCTTACAATTATATATAAATGCTATTACTCCTATTACTACTAGTAGTACTACCACTACCACCACCACCAATACGCTTTGCCTTCTTCACTGAAGAGCAAATGACATTCCAGAGAATCAAGTAGTCACAGGTCTAAAAATGACCTTAAGAGTTTATTTTCTTCCTTTCCCAGGTTTTATGCAGAATTACAGTTAAATAGTCCATAAAATACCTTAATACTAAATTTTAGTGTCTCATAACTTTTATGTTACCTTTAAAATACTTTAAGTACCTCAAAAATGATGCAATGTGAATAAAAGGTTTATCATATGATTTGTCATAGGGAAAAAGTTAGATTTGTGAAAAATATTTGTATCTTCCTTTAAATTTTTTGGGTTCCTTTACTTCTTTTTAAGATTTTAAATGTTTTTATTGATATTTTCTATTTTTTACATTACCATCATATCTCATGTTTCCTTTTCCCTCCTTGTCCCAAAGAGCCATCCCATATGCAAAAATCTGAAAACATGTGTAGTGTATAATACCTCCACAAAGGTGTAGGTTCTTGTTCCACTTGGTCTTTATAATTTTGTTATATTTATTTTTGAATTTTTGGATGAGAAAGTTTGTTTCATTTATATTGTTGTAGTTACTGTATATATTGTTTTCTTGGCTGTTTATTTCACTCTTCATTAGCTCATCTAGATCTTTCCATGCTTCTCTGTATTCATTACACACACATTAATTTTTTTTAACAGCCCAATTACATTCATGTACCACAGTTTGTTTAGCCATTTTTAGCTGATGGGCACCTACTTTATTCTAATTCTTAGCTATCTTACTTTTTTCTTATTAATGGTTCTATAATGGAATCTCTGGTTCAAAGATTATGGGCATTTTAATCAATTTATTTACATAATTCCTAAATGATTTCCAGAATGCTTATACATTTCATAGCTCCAACAACGTATTAGTGTTTTTTTCCACAATTTCTCTGATATTAACTTGCCATTTTAGCGGGTTTTGCCAATTTGCAGGTTGTAAGGTGAAATCTCAGGGCTATTTTAACTTGCATTTTTCTTATTAGTGATTTAGAAGAATTTATTTCATATGGTTATGGGTACTTTGCAGTTCTCTTGAGAATTATTTATCCATATTTTATAGCTACTCATCTATTATTGAATAGCTATTAATATATATGTATATGGGTAATGTATGTATAGTTTATGTATCTTGTTATCAAACCTTTATCAGGGAAATTTGATACAAAGACTTTTCCCTATTTGATTAATTCCTTTCTTATCCCATATATGGGACAGTGACCACTAACTCAAAATAATTCAAATAGATGTTTCTCAGAGCCAGAGCCGAAAGCAGCTTCTAGTCTCCCTCACGCAGCCACATGATGGTGGATAAGAGTCCTTACCTTCTTTCATGGATGATTTCTTTTCACCCACAGAAACATTCATTAGTGGACCCCCCTCCCACCTCAAAAATAAGGTTTCCTTCCTTCTCTCCATTACCTCTGCCCTACCCATTTTTAGTCTTTCTTCCTTCTTCCTCACCCATTCCCCAGTAGGCTCCTCTCTTTCTGAAACCACAGAAGTTACCTTTTTCCTTTTTGATGACATTTGATTAAACCTTGGCATGTCATTCACTAGTTTCTATACTCCTTGCTCTGCTCCCCCTCCCATTACAACTTTATTTTGTAGTGAAAGACTAGCAACAAAAAAAAGAAAAAAATTGATTCCCCTGTAGACGGGTGTTGTCAGATTCTATTCTAATATACCTCACTAACTCTTCATTGTTATCTCTGTCAGATTTCTGCCTTCACCCAGGCTCCTTGAGTACATTTAGAAAGAATTCTCTTATTTGATTTCTCTGTTGTCACTCTGTTGATGTTAACTATCCTTGCCTCCTGCATATAGTCAGTCCTTCATTTTGGTTCTTTGGGATGTCTAGAGACAAATAAAAAACAAACAAACAAAAAAACCACTTCTGGTTTTAAGCATCTTTCTTAAGATTAAGCATCAATCCCTTTGCATGGAAGAGATGGTAGGAGAGTTTATTCTTGAAAGGAGCTTCTCTTAATATTATTGAAAAATTAATCTCATTTTTTTCTTTAAAAAAAAATAGGATTAGCAGACTGATATAGTAAAAAGAATGATGGCCACAGTAAATCAGAATAGGAAGGGATCTGAATCAAACCTTTTAGGTAAAACAGAATAATCCCCTTAACAATAACTTTAGTAAGTAGTCATCTACCTTCCCTCAGTTTGAACATTCCTAACAAAGGAGATGGAGTATCTTATCTAGAGGCATCTAGGTGGTGCAAACCTTAGGGAAATAAATATTAGGAGTTTATTCTGAACTGTTTTTGAAAGTCTCTGGGTTTTCTCCACCCTTGTATTTCCTAAAACATTCCTGACCTACTGGAACTTGGTTTTTTTTGTTGTTGTTGTTTGTTTTTTAAGGTTGGTTTCCTACTCTTTGACTCTTAATATGACCCACCATTTAATGTTGGGCTTCTTCATCTTGGGTTCATTTAGTCTGGTCAACTATGTCACTGATTAAGTAGTTTACATCTATACAGCCTAAGGCTTCTTTTGGGGTTCTATCTACCATCATATGGCTGCTTGAGGGAGAGTAAAAGCTGCTAGGAGTCAGGGAGATCTGAGTTCAAATTCAGTTTCAGACATTTACAGCTGTGTTTCTAAGCATTTAGGAACTGCCTGTTCCTAAATTAGCCTCAGTTCCTTATAAGTAAAATGAATTGGAGAAGGAATTGGCAAACTACTTCAATATCTTTTCTGAGAAAACCACAAATAGACATAAAAAATTGGACGTGACTGAAAAATGACTGATCTGATCTGAATGAGGGAGAGTTCTGGTAGATATGGGGAAGGATGGTGACTTCTTCCTGAGTGAAAAAAAAAAGCAGTTCTAGTCTTAGCAAGATGACTAGTCTTAGCCATTGTTTTAGCATTGGTAAAGTCACACAGCTAGGAAGTGTTAAGTGTTTGAGGCCAGATTTGAACTCAGGTCCTCCTGACTTCAGGGCTGGTACTCTATCCACTGCACCACTTAGCTGCCCCCATGGCTGTGATCTTGATGAAAACCAGTCTCTGGATCAAAGACTATATGGTGAGTCCCTGTCCCCATCAGAAACCATTCCTTTACTTGTGTAAAGCTGCTCCTCTGCTCTCATCGTATAGTCCCTAAAAGCAAAGACCTCTATCTTTCCCTTCTAGATGTGCTGAACCAGTTCACTTTCAGTCTCATTCTCCTGGTAGGCAAATTTTGGCAGGACAGTCAGTAATAACAACCAGGAAAGACTGGTCTTGGCACCTTCTTGACTCCCAGGCAGTCTCCTCCAATACCCACTGAGCTAACTGGTTTCTATCCCCTTTCAGAGGACCACTGTCCTTGATCAGAAATATGATTCACTCATACCCAATTCCATAATCCAATTACCCCACCATCCACCTAACTCAACTATAGGATGAGCCATAAGTCCATCTCATCCCAGTTACTGACTACACCAAATGTTGGGAAACACCTAACTCCAGCAACCCTGTTAGCTCAGGTTTGGTCTGAGAGGAAATGAATCACTCACAAGTCATTGAATAGTTAACAAAACAGAAGTGCACTTTGCCCTAACACTATGAGGATATGTAACAGTGATAAGGAAACAAGTCTGCTCAGCAAGACAGGATATGATAATTCGAGTGATCTTAAGATATTTACCAGTTTGAAAAGGTCCTAATTCCACGTGGATGGGACTTTTTAAGTATTTAGGTGACTAGGAGCTGCATTAAAATAGGCAGAAGCCAGTGAGGGGGAGAAAGAAGAGAGAAAAGGAGAGGAAAAAAGAAGAGAAGGAAAGAAGGAAAGCAATAGAAGAGGAGAGGGAAAGGGGGAATGTGAAGAGAAGAGAGGGAGAACTCTTTGTAGCCTTTTAGGGAAAACTAATCCCTCTTTTAGGGAAATGGAAAAAGTCTAGTCCAATCACACAGGTGCAGTCTGGATGAAGTTCCATCAAGGGAGACTGAGAAAGAGTAATCAGACAGGCAAGAGGAGAAGAGAGAGAAGTGAAATAAAAACCTGGAAAGGAAAAAGGATTCAAAACAGGGATCTCATCAATGTCAAAAGCTATTTTTGTTCTAATTTTATTTACTTTATTTTGCAGTAATCATAGAGGTCTTCCCAATTTCTGCTTTCCATTTCATCATTTCTTATGAAACAATAAAGTTTCATTACATTCATATACCATATTTTATTTAGCTATTCACCAATAACAGGTGTCAAAATATTAGGAAACACCCTATTTTCCAGAACAAAGGCACCTAAGCTGGGCATAATAATAATCCTTTGAGCTTATCCTCTGGATGATCTCACCCTCTGACAAAATCATAGAACTTTTGTATTGCTTTGATCCCTATTTCCCATGGGATACCCTGGTATCTAGTACTAGAGCAGAAAGTGACCAATCAAATCTCCTGGCTTGCTAAGTGAACTGAATTAGGTGCTTTACTCCTATTCCTGCCATGTTAATTCTGTGGTTTTGTACTCTTATGAACAATCAATCACAAGATTCAAGGACCCTAGTGACTTGAGACAGTGACAATGCTCAACAATTCTAATAACTTAAAAGACTGTTCCCACTAGACTCAAGAATATCTGCATTGTCCCCAAAATGCCCACATGCCTAGACCTGCCATAGGAATTATTACTTAAGACCTAAGAATGACTGTGTTAGGTCCCTCCTTTTTCTGACTTTTGTGCTTAAAAAACCTACACCTGCCATAAAGCCATAAGCCTTCCTTCTCAGGACTTTGGTTTGCAAAACTGTTTTCCTCACTCTGAAATTAAACTTTTGTTGGATTCCTGAATCCTGTCTCTATGCTGCTTTGCTTGGCTCTGGCCACCCGTAAGTTAGAGGCTAGTTCTGATCCAATTGTCACAATCACTTTTTTAGTTTCTAATTTTTGATTACTAACAAAAGAGCTGGCATAAATATTTTTGTACATCTCTTTGGGGCCTAGTAGTGATATAGTTGGATTACAGAATACATACAATTTAGTTTGAGGGCATATTTCGAAACAGCTCTCCAGAATAGTTGGACTAATTCACAATTCCATATATTGTCCTAGTGTGCCTATTCTCCCACAATCTCTCTAATAATTGTATTTTTCCTTCTTTTTCATCTTTGGCAGGCTGATGAATGAGAGGTGGAACTTCAAGATTGCTTTCTTTTGCATTTCTCTAACAATTACTGAGGGTAGTTAGGTGGGGCTGGAGAGTCTGGGCCTAGAATCAGGAAGGCCTGAGTTCAAATGAAGACACTTACTAGCTATGTGAACCTGGACAAGTCACTTAATCCTGTTTATCTCAGTTTCCTCATCTGTAAAATGAGCTGGTGAGGGAAAAGGCTAACTATACCAATGTCTTTGCCAAGAAAATCCAAATAGGGTCATGAAGAATATAATTGAAATGACTGAATAATAAAATAATTAGTGATAGAGCATTTTTTCATATTGTTGTTGATAACTTGGATTTTTCTACCTTTGAAAACCTTCTGTTCTCATCCTTTAACCATTTATCCACTGGAGTTCTCTGAATAACATGAAAATCATTGGAACCAGGACCATGGACAGGTCGAGGGAATACTAAGAAGTTTTACCAATTAAATGGAATACTGAGCCATACACATCTAGGAAAGAGGCCATTGAGAGGGGAGGGAAAGCATAATTACTTATTAAGCACTACTATATACCAGGCATTATGCTAAGCATCTTACAAATATTATCACATCCCTGGAAAGTTCATGCTTTTATTTGTGTGTTTGTTTATTTTTTGCTGAGTCAATTGGGGTTAAGTGACTTGACCAAGGTCACACAGCCAGGAAGTGTTAAGTGTCTGAGGTCAGATTTGAACTCTGGGTCCTTCTGACTTCAAGTACATGCTTTATTAATCCCATTTTATACTTGAGAAGGTGAGATAGAGATTAGTGACTTGCCAAGGATCACACAGGTAGGAACTATCTGGAGCTGCATTTAATCTCAGACCTTCCTGACAGTAGGTCCAGCATTCTATCCACTGCACCTCCTACTTGCTCAGAGACCCAATTTTGGTCTATTATGCCACAGTTCTCTTTTATTGTCCTGACTCAGTTTCCCTAATTATCCTGGCTCAGTTTCTCTAAATTGTCCTGTATTGGTTTCCCTAATTGTTCTGCTCAGTCCTGCAAAACTACCCCTCCCTCTTAGAATATTTGATAAGGATAAAAGATCTTATATTTTAGAATATCAGAATGCCTCTCCCCATTCCAAGCTATTAGAATATAAGATACCATCTTATCAAGATGCCTCTCCCCATCTCTGGTGGCTCACCCCACCCTATCAGAGTCCAGCTCCTGCTCTCAGCACCCTGACTCAGACCCTGCCTCAATCTACCCCTTGAGTCTGAGCCACTTGTATATATATCATTGAGAACTCACATTGTTTGCTGGATCCTTTTTCCCCTGGCTTTTTATTGAATGTAATTTTCATTGCATTGGTCTGAAAAGGATGCATTTACTATTTCTGCCTTACTGAATTTGAATTTGAGTTTTTTCTATCCTAATATATGGCCAATTTTTGTATTGGTTCCATGAACTGCTGAAAAGAAAGTGTACTCCTTTCAGTCTCCATTTCATTATCTCCATGGATCTATCATATCTAACTTTTTTAGTATTCTATTTGCCTCTTTGACTTCTTTCTTATTTATTTTGTGGTTTGATTTATCTAATTCTGAGTACAAGGTTGAGATCTCCCACTATTATAGTTTTGCTGTCTATTTCTTCTTGCAGCTCTCTTAATTTCTCTTTTAAGAATTCAGATGCTACTTGGTTCGTATGTTTAATATTGATATTGCTTCATTGTTTATGCTACCCTTTAGCAAGATATAGTGCCCTTCCTTATCTCTTTTAATTAGATCAATTTTTACTTTTGCTTGATCTGAAATCAGGATGGCTACCCCTGCTTTTTTGACTTCACCTGAAGCCTAGTAGATTCTGCTCCTGTAATGCCAGAGAAACTGAGCAAGACAGAGATTAGAAAACAATTTAATAATTTATAAATGGAGATATACTGGGACAAAATGGATCCATGGTTGGTCCCAGGGCTGAAGGAGACTATGGTCTCAAAAGATCCAGCAGTGAATATCAGATAACAAGGTTCTTTTATAGGGTAACAAGAACAATGACATAATGGGGGAGGTACCTGAGTGGGGATGATCTAATGGGGTGAAACACCTAGGATGACATAATGAGAGGTACTGGAGAGGCTCCTGATATTCTAATGATGTCTAAAATGGATAAAGACCTTTTCCCATTAAACATTAAGAGGGAATAAGTATAGCCTAAAGTCTAAGATATAAGACCTTTATCCTATCAAACATTAAGAGGGAATGGTTATAACCTGAGGCAGAGTAACTAAATCAAACATTAAGAGGGAAAGGTTATAACCTGAGGCAGATAGGACAATGGGGAAACTAGGTCAGGACATCAAAAGGGAACTGTGGCATAACACTCCAACCTTTTACCTTTACTCTGTATGTATTGCCCTCCTTCAAGTGTGTTTCCTGCAAACAACATATTGTAGGATTCTGGTTTTTAATCCAGTCTGTTAACCACTTTCTTTTTATGGGGAAGTTTACCACATTTATATTTATGGTTAAAATTACCAATTCTGTATTACTTGCCATCTTGTTAACCCCTATTTATGCTTTTCTCCCTTCCTTCCCCCTTACCCACCTTCCCAATATTAAACTTGTGAGCACCACTTGCTTCTCACAGTGCTCCCTTTTTAGTATCCTTCCCTCCACCTTAAAGTTCCTCCCTATCTTACCCCTTTTCTTCACAATTTCTGTATTCCCTTCCACTTAACTTATTCCTTCCCTTTTCACTTTTCCCTTCTCACTTTTCAATGAAGTGGGAGAAGTTTCACCATAAATCGAATATATCTAATATTTTTCTCTTTAAGCAAATTCTGGTGAGAGTAAGATACAACCTATATTCATCCCCCTCCATTCTTTCTCTCAGATATAATAAGTTTCCTTTGCCTCTTAATGAGATGTAGTACCCCCACTTTACCCTTTCTCTGATACAATTTCCCTTTCACCTCTAGTTTTTAGAACAAATTATACGTGTTCTTTATATATCTTTATAACAGAAATATAGTTCCTAAGATTTCTTTTTACCTTTTTAGGTTTCTCTTGAGTTGTTTGATGGATTCTTGGAGACAATAGTCTCATTCAACCCTGGGACCAAACCATGGATCCATTTGGTCCCAGTAAATCTCTCCCTTTTAAATAAATTATTAAATACTCTCTGATCTCTATCTTGCCTTGGTTTCTCTGGCAGTACAGGTCATGTTTCTTTTTCAGTGTTTACTTGGGCCATAATTGAAAGAAAAACTATTTCTCCTGATGAATAGAGAATAGATGAATAGGAAGTGAACAGAGAAAAAGTTCAACTCAAAAATGAAGTTAGAGGGGATTGCTAGGAAAGAATGGTGCTGTCCAAATGAAGGTGAGGGCCCAGGAGAAGGAGTAACCAACTTGCCTGGACCAGCCAACATATATGAGCCTAGTAATGCCATCACCATTTTGGTATGCACACTCCAGGTCAGAGTAGCATGTGAGATGAAGAGGAAGAACTATGTCTAGCTGGAGATAGAGCATGGGATGATTAAGATAGGTTTCATAAAATAAACACTTACAATTTGTAAGCTAAGATAGATACAATCTATCTTATAATTTGTGATAAAGGAGGAGAAAAGCAGGGATAGACTGACACTGCTCTTGGTATTTGGGAAGAGAAGATTTCAAAAGGATTCAAGAAATAACAAGTAAAATTCCATGGACTACAAGTCCATGAGTCAAGCAGCTTCAGAGAAATGGATAACTCTCAACTGAGTCACACTAGACCAGTATTTTTTCCCTTTGTTGAGAGGTTGACTAAGCCATAAAATCCGGGAAAGAATATAGATAAGGTTTAACTAGATACAATATGATAGAATAAACATTAAGTACCTACTACAGATACTGTGATAAGCACAAAAGATACAAATAAGAATAAGAAAGTTCCTGCTCTCAAGGACCTACAATGTAATGGGATTAGACAACATACAAAAGTAAGCTGAAAAGGTGGAGGGAGTACCAGAAAATATTCAGCCAGAGATATGTAAAGATGATGGTGGAGTCAAAACTAAGCAGAGCAAACAGCTGGTGATAAATGAAGAAATGGCTAGTTTTTTTTCCTATTCTATAAAGGGAGATTATGAAAGAAGTTTTTTTGTTCTGCCCTCCAATCAAAGAAGCAAAAGCAACTGAGAGATATTAGCAAAGGATATGATCATGTTATTCTTGTAGGAAGGATGTGACATATGGGTTAGATAATAGTACATTAGATGGATTGGACTCTAATGGAAGTGATAAGGTCTTAAATATTGGTGTAATTAGCAGAGGAATTGATAAAATTTAATCCCTGAGGCTGGCAGGCAGAAGCCACCAAGAGACATCCATGATTCTACCCTCTGAGGAGGTGGTCCAGTCTGACATTCAAGTTATGGCAGACTCCTGAGACCCCCCTTCTGTAGGGTCTCCAGCAGTCTCACCTTGCCATGCCCTGTCAGAAATCTCAGTCATGTCCTTGAGGTTAAATTTTCTCTCTAAAATTTCTCTCTAAATTCTCTCTAAAATCATGGACCATTCCATGGGTCAGTCCTGCCACAGTATTCTGCCTCATCGTGTCTTTCCACTCACCTCTCCTCCCCCATGCATGTGGTGTCTCCCCTAACTTCACCATGATTCTGAACTCCACTTCTCCTCCTTACAGCTAACTCTTTTGGGGTGCTAAGCCCCTTTTAGGATTTAGCCTGCCAGCTAAGCTTATGTCCCACCCTCATGGAATGCTCCCTTTCTAGGGAGTAATTCTGAGTTCCACTGAGAAACTTGTTTTTCACATGCTCTCCCACTGTTTCATGTTTACGTTCCTATTGTATCCCTTCATTTTGTCTGTAACCTGCACTGGTTCTGAATAAACTGAAATAAAGTAGAGAACATTTTTTTTTTCTGAAAATAATCATAGGATTTCAATGAACTCAATATGAGTCAATAATGAGGCATCATTTTCAGGAACAAAAAAGTGAGAATAGTATAATAAAATATATTTTACTACATAAAAATAATTATGTGTGGTTTAGAAATGGTGAAGGGTCACCATTTAATTAAAAAAAAAAAGCTGGAGGTCTCTAGAAGCAAAGCAAAGTTTATTGTACATTCTGGCGAGAAATTGAACTTGACCAATAAGTACATAGTTGCCCATATTTGATTGAAATAGGGAGAAAGTGATGTCATGGGAGGATAGCAGGAATGGGACTTAAATATGTTCTTAAGTCAGTGCTCAAAGACCTTCAGGCCTACTCAAACTCTGAAGTAGATGAAGCCTTACTCGATTTTCACAACTGTCTTGAAAGATCTCACCTCATCTCGTTCAATCACATAAGTCATATAATAAAATAAAAATAATTTAATCAATCTCTGAAATACCGTGTTCAGGTTCTAGGTACCACCGAGCATTGATCAGCTGGAGAGCATTCAGAGGAAGTGTCCAAATTAGTGAAGGGTCCATGCTACACAAGGATATATTGAAGGAACTGGGAATGCTTAACTTGGAGAAGAGAAAACTCAGGCAGGTCATGAAAAATAGCCCAAATGTTTGAAGGACTATCATTAAGAAGAGCTGGGTTTGTTCTCTAGGAGCAATGGGCAAGAGGCCATGTGGGAGGTAGGCTCCCTGTCACTAGAGGTCTTCAGGCATAATCTAGATGCCACCTAGTGGATGTGCAGAAGTGAGATTTTTTTTCAGATTATAAATTGAACAAGATGACTATTGAGATTTCTTTGAATTTCAAGATTTTGAAAAAAAAATTCTGCGATTTTGATTCTGTGAGTTGTCTTGTAGAAGACAAATTAGACTTATTTTATATGACTCTGGAGAGCAGAACAAAGGTAAATCAATGGAAGTTTACTGGAGAGATAAATTTAGGCTAAATGAAAAAAATGTTATAACAATTAGAGCCATTTAAAAATCAAATTCTGCTTTTGTTCCTGGATATATTCATGAAGAGAATGAATTACAAGCAGGACCAGGAGATCATTATATACTTCAACAATGATACTATATGATGATCAATTCTGATGGACAGGGCCATCTTCAACAATGAAGGTGAACCAAATCAGTTCCAATGGAGCAATAATGAACTGAACCAGCTACACCCAGCGAGAGAACTCTGGGAGATGACTATGAACTACTACATAGAATTCCCAATCCCTCTATTTTTTATCCGCCTGCATTTTTTATTTTCTTCACAGGCTAATAGTACACTATTTCAAAGTCCAATTCTTTTTGTACAGTTAAATAACTGTTAGGACATATATGCTTTAACATATTTAACATGTATTGGTCAACCTGCCACCAGGGGGGAGGAGATGGGGGGAAGGAGGGGAAAAATTGAAACAAAAGGTTTGGCAATTGTCAGTGCTGTAAAATTACCCATGCATATATCTTGTAAAGAAAAAGTTATAATAAAAAAAAAAAAAAGAAAAGAAAAAAGAGAATGAATTACCACCATGAAGTGGATTTATGCATAAGGTGGGAGGTTGGACTCTAATTTGTTCTTTAGGATTTATTCTTTGATTGTATTGTGACCTAGAGGAGGATGGTTAATGCCTTCAGTTACAAAACTTTTTCCCAGTCTAGAAAGGACTGGGAGATTGGAATAGCTCAGGGCTAATGAAAAGGCCTACAAGGAAAAGAGTTTGCTTCCAGGACTGAGACTGGATTCAAACTTTTGGGTCTAGCCACTCACCTAAGGAGTATGGGAGAAAAAACTAAGTGAACTGAAATTAAAGATTCCCAGGCTTACTGAGGGTTGGTTGAGGTTTTAGTTTTATTTTTTTTAAGTCTAGGAAGGATTTATCCAAAGTGGAAGGTAAGTCTCTCTTCTTCTGCCAGAAGTTAAAGGTCATTGTCCTAGCTGAAAGAACCCTGTAACACTCCAGCTTGAAAAGGCTACAGGAAACTCCAGCTGATGACACTTAAGAAGCAACCAACCAATCCTATGGCTGAAACTAAAAGAAGTTGCTCATTGAAGAATGAGTCCAAGAAGCAAGTGAATTGATGGGTCCAACAAACATACCATACCTTAGGAGGAGCAAGCCTAATTGAACTGCCTACCCACAAAGAACCAACCTAGCTTAACCACAGTGACTCATCCATCACCAACTCCATGCCCAGGAGTGAATAAATGTCATGAGGAATCTCCAATCAATCAATAAACATTTATTAATTGCCTACTACTCAGGTACTGTGTTAAGTGCTGGGGGATTAAAAAAAAAAAAGAAACAAAAGACAGCCTGGAAGCTTAATCTAGTGGGAGAGATAACATGCAGACAAACATATTCAAAGAAAGTTATATAAAGAATAAAGCAGAAGTAACTAACAAAGGGAAGCCACTAGATTTAAGAGGGTCTGGGAAGGGCTTACTGCTCCAGAGAGAGAAAAGATTTCTAGGACCTTCTAGGCCCAGAGCTATGAGCTGTCTTGACCATATGTGTTTCTCTCTGTTTCTCTCTTCTTCCCTTCCTTCTCTCTCTCTCTCTCTCTCTCTCTCTCTCTCTCTCTCTCTCTTTCTCTCTCTCTCCCCCTCCTCCCTTTCTATCTATCCATCAATCTATCCATATAATTTCATGCCTACTCTTTCACCCCTCTCCTGGATCCTGTATGTATTTAGGGAGAATATGATATTAGGGAAAGTTTTGTGACTACAGTTTTTATTAATAATGATTTAATTTAGGGGAAACAATTTTGGCACCAAATGATATGATTTAGGAGAGCAATCTCTATCCAAATGTTGGGGTTTGGTCATGTGAAGAATTCACAGGGGAGATTCTATTTAGCAAAAGGCAAGTTTATTTGGGAGAACAGGTTACAGATAAAATAAAGACATACAATAGACACCAAAAATGGAAAGTTGGGAGAACATGTAACAATTAACAATAGAAAAGACAAGTTTCCTGGTGGGACTCACAATTAATTAGAAGAAAGGTGGAGTAAGGCCTTAACTGACAGGCTAAATCCTGAAAGGGATTTAGCATTCTAAAAGACAGGTATAAGGAGGAGAAAGAGAGGAAGGACACCATGAGGCATGGTGGGGTGATGAGAGTGATGGAATCTAGGGGAGATGTGGCAGTAACCCTAAGGTTACCTGATCTTAACCCTAAGGTCTTCTGGCCTTGGGAGAGCTGTAGTTCCACAAACATCACTAGCTGTCAGATAGCACTCTGCTGGTCAGTAATAAAGTTTCTGAGATTATAGCATGCGTACCAAATCACTCTTCCACTCTATGTCTAAGCCAAGCCGTAGAATTCAATAATGAGGTGCATACCAAATCACTCTTCAACCCCACCTCTAAGACCACTCCTCAATTCTACCTCTAAAGCCATAAAATTAGCATATTAATAACACAGAAGCATCAGATCTCTCTATCTTTTCTCTATAAATTTGCTTGTGCTTCTTTGTTAAATTCTTTTGGAATTTAGCCTGCTTCAATTGGTGTTACAATTACAATAAACTTTGTGCCTTGACTTGGAGATGGGTTCAAGCTTGCAAATTCTTTTGAGACATGTTACAACACTAGTGTGAAACTCCAAACTTTTTGAAGTCTCCTTTCAACCCCAACATTTGGTGGCCCCTATAGAGAGAGTCTAATCTCTCCTAACTTAACCCTCTCCTTGTCAAGATAAGCCTCCCCCATTCTTTTTTCGCCACAATCCTATAGCTGGGTCATCCCTAGGAAAGGCTTGTCTGAGTCATCTTGAGCTCCAAACTCAGCAAATTTTCTTCGACTAGAGATGCTTGGACTTGGAAATTCTTGCAATTTGGGGCAAAGTTCCTAGGGAACCTTTGCCACATTTTGACTCTCCTTGGGGCACCAGAAGAGGCAAAGTGCTGTAGGATGACTTTTGGCAAAGAATTAACCTTTGCCATCTTTTTTGGCACTCCTCCCTGGAACACTGGAGGATGTGAAATTTTATGGCTTTTGGCAAAGATGGGACATTCCTCTTCCATGTAATTTTTATCTGGGTTTGTGTCTCTGTGCAGAATGTCTGTGTCACATTTGTTCTGTGAATTAGATTCTGTTCATTGGAAAGATTAAAATTGTAGCCAGCAAGAAAAAAAAAAAAAAAAAAAAAAACTTCTATGCTGTAGTTAGAATTCTGGGAAAGATTTCTTAACAGCCTTGATTCCTACCTTAAAAAGGGAAAAGCCTGACTTTTTTTTTTTTTTTTTTGTGGACCCTGTTCTGATCAAGCTGGGGTCTACGAGATAGTTAGCTAATTAAAATTATAGAACTGCTAAAATAATATTTTAGCAGATTCTCATGGTTTTGAGAGCAATGGTTAAGGAATTTGGCAATCATTTTAAGATGGCAAGAAAAAAAATTCCTGAGATATTGGGGATAATTCCATGAATTTTCTCCATTTTGAAAGACAGTGGAAAAAGAACTGAGTAAATAGCAACATTTTATCACCCCTTCCTTGATTCCTATCTTGTTTGGAGTCCCCTTCTGCTCCACTGGAAAAGGAAAATATGGTGCACTTTACATAAAGACTAAACTAGCATCTCAGAAACTACCCTCAAAGGGAGATCCTGGCACCATCCACTCCAGCCTTCAGCAGGTTCTGTCCAGCAACTGCCTGGGGAGAAGCTGGGTATCCCGGGCAGTACCCAGCGTGGCAGTGTGAGATGAGAAAGCCAGTCACCTTTTGCATTTGGTAAGCCTTCTGTTTCAGTTGCAAATATGTATTAGCTGTGCAATTTATTACAGATTATTTTATCTCTGCCCAGTTTTCTGATTTGTAAAGAGAAATAATAATGGTGGTTGTTGTGAAGATCACAACTGCAAAAGGGCTTAGCATAAAGCAAATGCTGTATGAATGTTAACTGTTTTATTGGATTTAATTGCTATATTGATAACTTTATATGGGTTTTTAGATATGACTAACATACAATGCCATTGTTGAGATAGAGCCCAGAGCCCAGCTTTCCCTTCTGAAATAATCCAAGCTGTGACTGAGGCACACATTAAATATCTCCACTCTGCCTGTCATCCTCCCTACCCAATGCTTACTGCTTTTTAAACATTATATTTGCACCCTAGGCCACCTGAGCACTCCTTTCACTGTGTATAATGCCATTGTTCCTCCCATTGCCCCTACTTCTTTGAGGAGACAAAAGCCAGAATTTGGAGAAGACATTCTTGGGTATTTATCCTAGGAAAAGTTATCTGGATGCAAGACATTCATGATAGCGTTATTTCCTCTCTTAAGTCTTCCTCTGGGTAGGATCCCTGGTTACTGCCCCTAGTAACCCCCATACTAACTCCACTTTTGATTATTATTTTTTGCTCATTTTTGGCCCTTGTTTCTAATCTACTTGTGAGATTTGTTTCTTCCAGACTTCAAATCATAAACTTCCAACTACTTGTTCAACTTGAATATCACCTGCTACCTGATTCTGACACTCAGCAACAATCTGGATGCTGCTGCCATCTTCGGTGGTGTGTCTCCCCTTCTCAGTCTGGACCCCACTGGGCAGGGACAGCCCTACATCCCTTATTAGCCTGAAGCAGCTCCAGAAGAGACCTTCATCCCTTTGCCCCAAATGAATTTGGCTTCCAATGGATTGAGGGGAAAATGATGGAGTGCAATTTCTAAGGAAGTTGTGGCAGTAACCCTAAGGCTACCGGATCTTAACCCTAAAGTCTCCTGGCCTTGGGAGAGCTGTAGTTCCAGAAACATCACTGGCTGTCAGATAACAATCTGCTGATTGGTAATAAAGTTTCTGAGACTACAATGAAGTGCATACTGGACCACTCCTTGACTCCACATCTAAGCCATAGAATTCAATAAAGATGTGAATACCAAACTACTCTTCAATCCCACCTATAAGACCATTCCTCAGTTCTACCTCTAAGCCATAAAGTTAGGTATTGTGGGATGAGAGGAGAGACACCATTAGTTATTGTGGGATGAAAGGAGAGACACCACATGGCATAGGGAAGGAGTGAGGGGGAAAACATTATGAGGCAGAGTGACCTGGTAGAATATAACCCCAAAAGGGATTCAACAAAGATGGTATCTTGTTTCAATTGTTAGTCTATTTATCATCTTAAAATGCTTATTATTCTTCATGGGAAAATTTGTCAGAGAACCCTGAATTCCTCTCAGAAAGGAGACTTGAAGAAAATCAGGAATATGTTGGAATCCTAGTGTTAACTCAACTTGAAACAAAGTACTAAGTGGAATTGAGAAACAATGCTTGTGTTCACTCCTGTACTCACTGGAGTTCACATGATTGGGAGATTTCAGGGTTTACTATGAGATATCCAAATTCACACCTCCCTTGAAGCTCTCAGGGTCAGAGAGCACTCTGGGAGAAACCCATAATCCCTCACTCAGAAGAGATCCTATATAAGAAACAGACAGAGGCTCTCTCAGGGAGTTGAGCTGAAAACACTGAGAGGGGAGTTCAGCTGAATTAGATTGGAGAAGGGAGCATCAGTTCAGTTGAGGAGAAGCCCTCTCTCAGAGGCACAACCAGATTCAGCACTCTGGGAGATTGAGAGTCAGAAGTTCTCTCTTGGAGGCAAGAGAGATTCATTCCATCTGGAGGCTGAAGAAAGCAGAGGCAAAGGACAAAGCTGCAAGAGCTCTTAGAACCAAGGAGAGAGAGCAGAGGTAGAAGCAAGGGACAATCTGCAAGAGCTCTTGGAACCAAGCAGAGAGATAGGCCTCTGAGCTAACCGGGCCCAAGGAAAGAGACAAGACTTGGAAGGAGAACACTGAGAGAAGAGTTCAGCTGAATTAGATTCGAGAAGGGAGCGTCAGTTCAGTTGAGGAGAAGCACTCTCTCGGAGGCACAACTAGATTCAGCACTCTGGGAGACTGAGAGCCAGAAGCCCTCTCTCAGAGGCAAGAGAGATTCATTCCATCTGGAGGCTGAAGGTTGCCTCCAGAAAACCTCCCCAAGAAACCTTCTCCCAGAGAGAACCTTCATATTTTATTATTTTAAAGAAGAAAAACACCAACAGGAATATGTCTAAAAATTTCATTCTTATTATACAGTCTTCATAACCTATGTCAATACTTCAAATTCATACATTTTTGGTATTCCAGATACTAAAGTATTTATGCATCTAAAAGCTCTCTATACACACTTAAAAAAAAAAATCTTTAAAATTCTATTATTGAGTCCAAGGGACCTTTTTTTAATTCAATTTTTAAAAATTTATCAGAAAATTAAAGGTCAGATAGCTTGGGAATGCACAATGGATTTAATATTTTCTAGGACAATAAATCTATCTACAAAGCTTTATGAGTTAAAAAGTGTGATAATTTCCTTAGAGAAATATTAGTATAAAGATTTAACTTTTTTTTAAGTCCCAAAAATGCTTCCTTACTAGTTCTTTTAACGGTACTACTCTCTCTGATTTATTTAATATATAAATCATATTTGCCAGAACTGATTAGGAATCAGTTTTAGGTATCTGATTCAATAAGTCATTAAACCAGTCATTGATGATAGAGAATAAATAATATTGAAAGGTTTTGGTAACTTTTTCTTGGGCACGCAGGTGGCACCATAGTGTATAGAGTATCAAGGTCTATAATCAGAAAAGACCCATTTTACTGCGTTCAAACCTGTTCTCAGACACTTACTGTGTGACTCTAGGTAAGTCACTTTATCCTATTTGCTCTCAGTTTCCTCATCTGTAAAACGAGCTGGAGAAAGAAATGGCAAACCATTTTGGTATCTTTGCCAAGAAAATCTCAAATGGGATTACTAAGAATTGGACACAACTGAAAAATGACTGAACAACAACTCTCCTTTAACACTACTAGGATGAGTAATAGTCCTTTTTGAGTTAATGTTTCACCTAATCATAATAAAATATCCTTGTCTGTCTGATTTCCTGGGAAGAAATATGAATCATACTGTGACTGTCTTATTTTTGGTTCATAGAAAGCACAAAGCTACTCAAGTTATCAGTAGCTTCCAGACATTTAATAATAATAATAAGTATTTAATGGAAATATATTTGAAAGAAATGCATATATTTAACCTATGTCAGATTTCTTGCTGACCTGGAAGGGGGGAAGGTAAAAAGGGAGGAAGAAAAAATTAAAAACACAAATTCTTACAAAAATGAAGGTTGTAAACTATCTTTACATGTATTTGGAAAGATAAAATACTATTGAAAATTTTAAAAAATGATAATATTTATATAGTCCTTCGAGGTTTGGGAAGTACTTTACATGTTACCTTCCATGATCAGTAATCCTGTGTATGGTTGCCCTACATCAGATTAATTGGTTTCTTTAATCTCCCTATACCTCCAAGTATGTGAAGGTAATCGAATATTAATGTTCTATAAAAAGTGATAATCAGGCTGATTTTAGAAAAGCCTGGAAAGTTTTACATGAATTGATTGATGTGTGTGAAACAAGGAGAACATTATATATACAAAAAGATTGTGTGAAGTTGCATTTTGGATCCTTTCAGCAATTTAGTGATCCAAGGCACTTCCAATAAACTTTTTTTTTTTTTTGAGAGGCAATTGAGATTAAGCGATTGGCCCAGGATCACACAGCTAGGAATAATTCCTAAGTGTCTGCAGCTACATTTAAACTCAGGTTCTTCTGACTCCAGGGGTGATTCTCTATCCATTTCGCCACCTACTGTAAACTTTGGATGGAAAATGTCATCCAAATTCAGAGAGAGAACTATGGAAACTGAATGCAGATCACAATGTATCATTTTCATCTTTTTTCCCATTTTATTTTTTTCTCTTGTGGTTTTTCTCTTTTGTTCTGATTTTTCTCTTCCAACATGACTCATATGAAAATATGTAAAAAATGGATGTACATGTATAACCTAAGAAAATTGTATATATAAATACATATATATGAAAGAAAAATAAGTGCTTTCCAAGCTTCACTCCTAATTTTCAGGATCTTTTCTGCCATACTACAGAAGCCTCCTCATCATGGAAGTTTATTCACTCCTGGATTTCTCAGACTGTAAGTATACTCAGACCTTGACTCCTTCTTCTTATTGGTTGGTTGCCCCACAACCTCCACTGAAAGGAAAATGTCCAGACCAACTCTGTCTTCATTCTGCCCCCAGAATCGACTCTGGAATCACCTGATTTTCACTATCATGTTCCCCCCCCCTACCCAATGCACAGGATATATTTTAATCTGTGGTCTTTCCCCATTAAAATTTTAATTTAATTTAATATTAAAATTTAAACTTTTTGAGGATAAGGACTGTCTTTGTTTCTTCTTGTAGTACCAGTTTACATATTGTTGTTCAATTATGTTCTTTTGCTCTTCAGGATCTTTTGTGTGGTTTTCTTTTTTTCTCTTTCTCTCTCTCTCTTTTTTTTTTTTTTGTGTGTGAGACAATTGAAGTTGTGAGAAATAGATGGCAATTTGATTTCCAGTTATGAAAATTAAATAGAAGAAATGAAACTTAAATTTAAAAATTAAAACCCACAAGGACAGCAAAGAATAATCAGGGATGGAGGTTTTATATTTGAACAGGAGCCCTCTGAACTTTGCCTCCATAAGAATGTAAGTTCCTTGGGGGAAGGGACTGGCTTTTGTAATCAGGGGTAAAAATTGACATTGTATAATTTTTGTACAATCCAATTAATGAGTAATCGGGGAGGGGATTGTACTTCAGGATAGGAAATAAAATACTGTTCTTGCTGTGCTAAAAGTGTCTACTAACTTAGGCACCCATCTTGCAAGAATGTAAAATAACACATGCTATCTTAACTTCTTTTTTTCTGTTTTTTTTCCTCTCCTGTGTTTTTTCCCCATTTGTTCTGATTTTTCTTTCAACATGATTCATAAAGAAATGTATATTAAAAAAGTTAATAATGTATAACTAGAAAAAAAAGAAAAAAAAAAGAATGTAAAATTTATTAGTGAGTCAGTAGAGTTTCCCTAGTAGGATATTTTGTTTCTTACATGATTAAGTGACTTGCACAAAGTCACACAGCTAGTAATGCCTGAGGCTGTATTTGAACTCAAGTCCTTTTGACTGCAGGGTTGGTGCTCTATCTACTTTGCTAGCTAGCTTCCCCTTGTATGCAAGTTTCCTTGATAAAAATACTGGATTGGCTTTCCATGTCCTTTTCCAATAGATGAGGCAATAGGGTTAAATAACATGTCCAAGATTCCACAGTAAACATCTGAGGCTGGACTTCTTGATTCCAGGCCCAGTGCTCTTTTCAGTGAGTCATCTAAACTGCCTCTGCACATAGTAAGCATTAATAAATACTTATTGACTTAAAAGCAAAGAGGTCATAATACAACACTTAAATGATTCTTTTTGATGTTTTTTCTTTTACCACTGCCATAAAAGGACAGAGAAAAGCTAGCAGAAGCTAATAGCAGTAAGGTAGGAAATCATTCCATAGACCCATGAATAAGAAGTGTCAGATGCTTTGGTTTTCCTCAACTGTAAAATGAGGGGGTTGGACAAGGTGATTTGCAATCTTCTAATATTTCAATTATACTCTCAAGAGGAATATAATAGTACAAGAGAAAAACTAAGAATGCTAATAGCAGAGGGAACATTATATTCATTTACAAAAAACATCTGGCAGGATTCTTAACTGCCCAGTCTCACATGGATTCTAAGCTTTAAAAGGCAAACAAACAGTAACAACAGCAACAAACCAGCTTATGTTTGCTTTTCCCCTTATGTTTTTATCCCTCTAAGAATGCCTGGTTTTTGTTTTTGTTTATTTTGTTTTTGATTTTTTTTTTTTTAAATAGCCTTTTATTTACAGGATATATACATGGGTAACTTTACAGCATTAACAATTGCCAAACCTCTTGTTCCAATTTTTCACCTCTTACCCCCCCCCTCACCCCCTCCCCTAAATGGCAGGATGACCAGTAGATGTTAAATATATTAAAATATAACTTAGATACACAATAAGTATACATGACCAAAACATTATTTTGCTGTACAAAAAGAATCAGACTCTGAATTATTGTACAATTAGCTTGTGAAGGAAATCAAAAATGCAGGTGTGCATAAATATAGGGATTGGGAATTCAATGTAATGGTTTTTAGTCATCTCCCAGAGTTCTTTTTCTGGGTATAGCTAGTTCAGTTCATTACTGCTCCATTAGAAATGATTTGGTTGATCTCGTTGCTGAGGATGGCCTGATCCAT
This sequence comes from Sarcophilus harrisii, assembly GCF_902635505.1. Classification (NCBI taxonomy): domain Eukaryota; kingdom Metazoa; phylum Chordata; class Mammalia; order Dasyuromorphia; family Dasyuridae; genus Sarcophilus; species Sarcophilus harrisii. The sequence goes on along the minus strand of NC_045426.1, from coordinate 319,945,963 downwards.
CAGAACTGGTCATCATCTAGTATTGTTGTTGAAGTATATAATGATCTCCTGGTCCTGCTTATTTCACTCAGCATCAGTTCGTGTAAGTCTCTCCAGGCCTTTCTGAAATCATCCTGTTGGTCATTTCTTACAGAACAGTAATATTCCATAATTTTCATATACCACAATTTATTCAGCCATTCTCCAACTGATGGACATCCATTCAGTTTCCAGTTTCTAGCCACTACAAAAAGGGCTGCCACATTGTTTTTGATTTTTGAAAAACTCTTTAAACACTTTTGATACAGTTGTTCTAGGCTGAAGAAACCTTCAAATGGATTTATTTCTTTTCTCCCTCTCTCATACTGTACAAGAATCCCTTAAAATCCCACATTTTGAGTCCTTTCACAAATTCTTCAGTTCAAATTTTAATGTCAGATTTTTATTTTTTTGTTATAAAAATGGTGGGTTATTTTTTCTTTTAGGGGACTGAATAGACAAGAGGGTATGGAGGAAAGGAAGGCTTAAAAGAGGGCATTTTCTGGCTGATTTCTTTGGTCCAGTAGTGTTTCATTTTATTTATTACCCAAGAAGTTCATCAATAGCTTTTTATTAACAAATTAGTTATTAAAGTTTTTTTTTCTTTTAGAAGAATGCCTTTATTTACACCTCCTAAAAACCACGTGTATTTTTCAAATGTGGATTAGAATTTACTTATTTTCCTCTAAAATAACATAACTATTTTATCTCTACTATTCTTTCCTTATTCTAATATAATTCTTTCCACCCATCCTGTTCCTAGATAACACACAAAGATGGGCCAACTCTTGAAACTATCTTGATTAACATACCTAAGACACTTTTTGTGTACCTGGTAACTCCATGGGCATGCAAGTTTGTTCTCAACTAGGTCCCTCCCTGGCCTTTCCCTAACTCCTTCCTAATTCCCTAGTCCTGCCCTTCATTTCCCTCCTCCTCTTCCCTTTGATTTTAAAAGTCCAGCCACTCAAAGCATCTAGCTTAATCATAGATGGTTTAGCCTTGCTTAATCACATTTGAGTTAGTCTGTGAGCCATCTCATGATAACAAATGGCATCCTTTGTGGTCATTAAATGTCTAATGAGTTGTTCACATGCAAATTGCCCTCCCACCACATGCATGGGTACTTCATTTATTTGATAATTTTTCTTAGGGTGCCAAAAAAGTTGGTTTGATTACAGACACAAAGGTAATGTAAGGTTACTCTGATTTAATAAGTCCTGTTTCTCCATGCAGCAAGAGCACTTGGGAAGTCCAAGCATTCCTGCAAGGAGTTCATAAGAATCAATTAACTACTGAGTGCCTGATTAAGATTGGATCTCCTCAAGTAATGCAGTGATGGAGATTGTTTCTTTGATTTGGTTAGGACCCCATGATCTCAGGACGCTGGCTGATGGGTATCAGGCTGGGAAAAAGGGACTTGGAAACCTTACACTCCCCCAAATTGCAAAGTAGAACTATAAAGCTGACTTCAGCACACTTGGAAAGATCAGGAAAATGACTCAACCAGGGGTCTTTCTGTTAAGGTTTTAAAATGCTCACTTTGGTTGATTTTGTCTGTGTTTGCAAAATTTCTGTTCTGCCCCTGTTGTGAGCTAGACTCCATCACCTTAAAAAGGTCTAGGTGAAACCAGCAAGAAAAAAACTTTTCAAAACTGTGCTTAGCAGATATATTAGCATTACTAAAGAAAAGGGAAGACCATTGTTGGTGACACAGATACCCTTGAAATAAAGCTAAAAATAGAAAAATTGTTAGAAAAAAAAATCTTAGCAGGTTTTGGAGGTTTTAAAATCAATCATTTAAGATTGCAGAAAAGAAGACCCCCTTCTGAAACATCTGGATAAGTTTTGGGGTACCAATGTGTAGAATTCTTTTTAAGGACAGAACATATCTCTGGGAGTAACTTCTCTCCCTTATGGAGGCTCACAGGGCGTGTCCTAGCCAAGTCAGGGCCCTTGTTTGCTGGTTCCGATCTGAATTCTTTGAGAGATTACACTGTAAGAGTGCCCCAACATCCCTGGTGTACCTACCCCTAACATTTCTGGTGCCTTTCCAATTCAAGGTAAGCTGTCTACTGCTGGCTTCCTCAGTAGGCAGCTGATAGACTTGGGGAAAGTTTTGGGCCAATCCCTGTTTTGGGATCTGATCCTCCCTGGTTCTGGACCCTGCAAGTTCTCTAGATAGGGAGAATTTTGTTTGTCTTCTGTTACTCATGGGACAACATGTGTAGAGACAAGCATGACCACCCTAACTCTCAGAGAGTTCCTCTCAGCCATTGCCTGGTAAAGTCTGGGTATCCCTAGTACCAACTTCATGGCAGCATGAAGTAGGAAAACCAGCCAGTCTATCTTGTAAGCACCCCTTTTATGTTTTAATTGAAAAATCTATTAAGTAGGCAGTCAAATCTTGTGGGGTCTGTTAAATTTTGGGGGGCAAAGTCAGAACCCAACTCTAGTGTTTAAAACACTGCTTTCTCTAAAAGAATGATTGAAACCACAGTCACATGACTGTTAAAGTGTTTTGGCATAAGGCAAACACAAGCTTCATACTTGATAACTTTATATAGGGTTTTTTTGTTTTTTTTTTTTTTAGATATGACCAACATATATTGCTATTTTTGAGGTAAATGCTTTTCTGTATGATGTCATTTTGATTTTCTGTGTGAGGTAATTTGGAAGTACATTCAACTAAATTTAGGTCACCTGATTGGTAATTAATGGGATATTATAAAAGCAGTTTACTTCCACTTTTTAAAACCTTTGGGATCCAGGAAAAGATTAATAGCTGTACCCCTGAAATTTTCAAAGTGAAGGCCCACCCTATGAAATGAAAATGGCACTTAACCCTTTTCCTGGCTCATAAAGAGAGAATTGGTATTTGTGTATCTGGGAACGACCAGAAAGTAATTGGGATTGAACATATAGTTAGAATTTAAGGAGTCTCAGAAACTAAAGAACTAGTTAATTTTAAAATAACTTTAAATTGGTATTTGTTAAAATTGGGAACTTGACTATCTTTATCTTAGCATGAGACTCAAACGCAGAGGGAAGAGGATCCTAGTTCTTTTAGGAAACATTTATATACAAAGCTGAGAGTCTTTTTATTGGGCCCATATCCCAAAAAGATCTTGCACATGTGGGTCAAAAAATGTTTGTGGCAGCCCTCTTTGTAGTGGCAAGAAACTGGAAACTAAGTGGCTGTCCATCAATTGGAGAATGGCTGAATAAATAATAGTATATGACTGTTATGGAATATTATTGTTCTGTAAGAAATGACCAACAAGATGATTTCAAAGAGGCCTAGAAGAGACTTACATGAAGTGATGCTAAGTGAAATGAGCATCAATATTATACAGTGATTAATTCTTTTTTTTAAATTTTTTTAAAATTTGGATATCATGTTTATTACAAAACACAGAATTTCTTTAAAAACAATCTTGGACAGAACCACATACCTGCCCCTTTTAATTTAAATAATAAGGGGATCCAAATGCAGATTATTTATTATCCTGGTGTCTGACATAGACTATGAATATACAGTGATTCAATAATGATTTTTGTTTATTATAGCTTTTTATTTACAAGATATACGCATGGGTAATTTTTCAGCATTGACAATTCCAAAACTTTTTTGCAATTTTTCCCCTCCTTCCCCTCACCCCTTCCCCCAGATGGCAGGTTGACCAATACATGTTAAATATGTTAAAGTATAAGTTAAATACAATATTCCAAAGTTATTTTGCTGTACAAAAAGAATCAAACTTTGAAATAGTGTACAATTAGCCTGTGAAGGAAATAAAAAATACAGGCAGACAAAAATAGAAAGATTGGGAATTCAATGTAATGGTTCATAGTTATCTCCCAGAGTTCTTTCACTGGGTGTAGCTGGTTCAGTTCACTACTACTCCATTGGAACTGATTTGGTTCATCTCACAATGATTAATTCTGATGAATATGACTCTTTTTAACAATGAGATGACTGATGCCAGTCCCAATGATCTTGTGATGGAGAGATCATCTCCATCCAAAGAGAGAACTGTGGGCACTAAATGTGGATCACAACATAACATTTTCACTCTTTTTGTTATTGTTCACTTGCATTTTATTTTCTTACTCATTTACTTTCCTTTTTTATCTGATTTTTCTTTTTTCTTTTATAGTTTTTTATTTAGAAGTTATATGCACGGGTAATTTAATAGCATTGACAACTGCCAAATCTTTTGTTCCAATTTTTCCCCTCCTTGTCCCCACCTCCTCCCCCAGATGGCAGGTTGACCAATACATGTTAAATATGTTAGAGTATAAATTAAATACAAAATAGGTATACATGTCCAAACAGTTATTTTGCTGTACAAAAAGAATCGGACTCTGAAATAGTATAAAATTAGCCTGTGAAGGAAATCAAAAATGTAGGCAGACAAAAACACAGGGATTGGGAATTCTATGTAATGATTCTTAGTCATCTCCCAGAGTTCTTTCACTGGGTGTAGCTGGTTCAGTTCATTACTGCTCCATTGGAACTGATTTGGTTCATCTCACAATGATTAATTCTGATGAATATAACTCTTTCTAACAATGAGATTGACTGATGCCAGTCCCAATGATCTTGTGATGGAGAGATCATCTCCACCCAAAGAGAGAACTGTGGGAACTAAATGTGGATCACAACATAACATTTTTACTCTTTTTGTTATTATTCACTTGCATTTTATTTTCTTATTCATTTACTTTCCTTTTTTATCTGATTTTTCTTGTACAGCAAGATTATTGTATAAATGTTTACACATATTGGATTTAATATGTTTAACATATACTGGATTGCTTGCCATCTAGGGGAGGAGGTAAAGAGAAGGAGGGGCAAATCTGAAACACAAGGCTATACAAGAGTCAATGTTGAAAAATTATCTGTGCATATGTTTTGAAAATAAAAGGCTTAAAATATACAAAGTTGGGAATGGTTACTACATGACTTTAAAAATATGTATACATTAACTTATGGATAATCTTTGTAAATGATAACAATATTGAGATGTTACTACTAGCGATTATAAATCTGGATTTGTTTTAACTTTTAAGTCAAAATCTGGGCCTGAAGCAAAGTTCTCTCCTTAGTATTATGGTAAATTATGCAACCTAATAGGAAAAGATAATTTGTTATTTGACATTAAAAAATTAGCTATTGTAACAATAAATTTATTGGCTATGTGGCCCCAAGAAAGTTCTATCTTCTTAAATTTACTGTTCTGTAATAATAGAAACATCTCCTAATGCTGTTAGGATCACATGATCATTTGTAAAACATTTGATGTAAAATGTTTGATAAAGGGCAACTGCTATATGAATGCTAACTCTTTTATTAGATGTAATTAATTTAAGGTATATTTCTTTCTAAATTATATATTGTACAATTTGCAAAAATTATATGAGCTATGTTTCAAAATGATTTGGTTAGGAAGCAGGTTATTGTATCAACTGCTGACCATGTTCTATATCATCTGAAGCACTGTAATTAGGAACTTAGAAAGTTTTGTAAAGTTTCATACAAAATTATTTATCACTAATAAAAATTGTGAGATTAATTATTTTTGTGATAGATTATGTTCTATCTGAATTTTATTATCTTGTTTTCTACCTAAAATGAAGAAAGAACAGGAGGGAAAACCCTCCTGAGAGCTGATAGTTTGGGAAAGGAAAATCCTATTAATTGTGTCTATGAGAATCAATAAATACTAACTGATAAGTAATGGGTTTTTAGAATGGAGATTTGGCTCGTCATTCAGTAACCTAAAGTACTCATAAAGATTATGAACTAAACAACTAATAGAATGTGGAAAATTTATTTAAAACCAATTCTTCTATTTGGGGAATTAGATATTTTATTTTATTTTACTTTATTTTATTATAGCTTTTTATTTACAAGCATATGCATGGGTAATTTTTCAGCATTGACCCTTGCAAAACCTTCTGTTCCAGCTTTTCCCCTGCATCCCCTCCCCCAGATGGCAGGTAGACCAATACATGTTAAATATGTTAAATCACATGTTAAATATGTTACATGTTAAATAGTTACATGTTAAATATGTTAAAGTATATGTTAAATACAATATATGTATACATATTCATAGTTATTTTGCTGCACAAGAAGAATCAGACTTTGAAATAATGTAAAATTAACCTGAGAAGGAAATAAAAAATGCAGGCAGACAAAAACAGAGGGATTGGAAATGCTATGTAGTGGTTCATACTCATTTCCCAGAGTTCTTTCGCTGGATGTAGCTGGTTCAATTCATTACTGCTCCCTTGGAATTGATTTGGTTCATCTCATTGCTGAAGATGGCCATGTCTTGATCATCATATAGTATTTTTGAAGTATATAATGATCTCCTCGTCCTGCTCATTTCACTCAGCATCAGTTCATGTAAGTCTCCCCAGGTCCTTCTGAAATCATCCTGCTGGTTGTTTCTTATAGAAGAGTAATATTCCATAACATTCATGTATCACAATTTATTCAGCCATTCTCCAATTGATAGGCATCCATTCAACTTCCAGTTTCTAGCCACTACAAAGAGACCTGCCACAAATATTTTGGCACATACTGGTCCCTTTCCCTTCTTTAATATCTCTTTGGGGTATAAGCCCAGTAGTAGCACTGCTGGATCAAAGGGTATGCACAGTTTGATAACTTTTTGGACATAATTCCAGATTGCTCCCCAGAATGGTTAGATTCATTCACAACTCCACCAACAATGCATCCGTGTCCCAGTTTTCCTGCATCCCCTCCAACATTCATCATTTTTTCCTGTCATTTTAGCCAATCTGACAGGTATGTAGTGGTATCTCAGAGTTGTCTTAATTAGCATTTCTCTGATCAATAGTGATTTCAAACACTCTTTCATATGAGTGGAAATAGTTTCAATTTCATCACCTGAAAATTGTCTGTTCATATCCTTTGACCATTTATCATTTGGAGAATGGCTTGATTGAGGAAGTTAAAATTAGGACAATTTGGATAACACTTATGAATATTCTAAGATTGTTAACTTATTAGAAATTGTTTTCCTTATGTTAAATTATAAAATTTATGATTGAAAAGTATGTGATCGTTATTTAAATTATTTGAAACTATATAAGATGAAAACCTTTTCCAGATGAGTTTTACTTTGTAGATAAGTTCACCTTGGAATGTGAGGATATAAGACACTCTTATCCCTGCATAGGTTAGGGGGAGGTGAAAGGAAAATATCCACAGTTTCCCTATAAATTTCTTTAAATCAGTTTAATGAAATCTCTTCACCTTAAAATTGTCTCCATTGTTTAAATGTTAGGTAGTCTATGTTCATGTCCCTTTGAATATAATTAATAACGGAATGTGTTTTACTTATATTTCCACGTCTCAAATCTTTGCTTGTATACAGTTGAGCAGTGTAGAGCTAAATCATTTGTGTTGTGTTGATCTTAAGATCAACCTGCTTAAATATCAAAGTAAGTTCTGAATCTCCTGTGATAAATCTCTTACTGTTACAAATGTAAGATTATAGTCAATACTTATATAGAACAGTACTTAAAGTTCTGATGTGGGACTTGCTATTTGAAATAAAATCTCTTGGGACTGAAGCTGACTTTTTTTTTTTTTTTTTTTTTTTTTTTTTTTGAGTTTTGAATTCAGGTGCTTGTCTGCTGAGGCAGTAATCTAGGCAGTAATTCACCATTTGAGAAAAGTTCCACAAGCTTCTCAGAAGGGTGTGGTGGTCCTGAATTTTTACAAGTGGAGATCTGCATGTGGGCAAGAGTTGGAAGAACTATGATAAGCCTTTCTTAGGGTATGATCCTTCTAGCTCAGTTTCCCAGATGTGTTCCTATGTTTTCCACCTGATTATCCCTGAAGAGAAAAAGAGCTAAGGATGTTTTATCCTACTAAAATGTCTTTTGTCCTGTCCTATTTTGTCCTCTTATAACAAATTCCTATATTTAGAGCAAGTAGTCAATAGAAACCATGAGAAACATCTGTGGAGAAGGAAAGACTTTATGGTCAAAGAACTAGAGTACATTATGGAATACAAAATGGATAACATTGATTATATTAAGTTTAAAAGTTTTTATACAAACAAAACCAATGAATACAAGATTAGAAAGAAAGCAGTAACTGGGAAAAATTTTACATCCAAGGGTTATGATAAAAGCCTCATTTCTTAAATATATAGAGAATTGACTCAAATTTATAAGAATACAAGCCATTCTCCAATTGATAGTCAAAGGATATGAACAGACAATTTTCAGATGAAGAAATTAAAACCATTCTTAGTCTTGAAAAATGCTCTAAATCACTATTGATTAGAAAAATTCAAACTAAGACAACTCTGAGGTACCACTATACACCTCTCAGACTGGCTAAAATGACAAGAAAAGATAATGGTGAATATTGGAGATGTAGGAAGACTAGGATACTAATACACTGCTGATGGAGTAGTAAACTGATCCAACCATTCTGGAGAGTAATATGGAACTATGCCCAAAGGGTTATCAAACTGTGCATATCCTTTGATCCAGCAGTGTTTCTCCTGGGCTTATATTCCAAAGAGATCTTAAAGGAGGGAAAGGAACTCACATGGGCAAAAATGTTTGTGGCAACTCTTTTTGTATTAGCAAGAAACTGGAAACTGAGTGGATGCCCATCAGTTGAAGGATGGATGAATAAATTGTGGTATATCAATGTTATGGGATATTATTTTTCTGTAAGTAACAACCAACAGGATGATTTCAAAGAGGCCTGGAGAGAGTTACATGAACTGATACTAAGTGACGTGAGTAGAACCAAGAGAACATTGTACACAGTAGCAACAAAATTATATGCTGATCAATTCTGATTGACATGACTCTTTTCAACAGTGAGGTGATAAAGGCTAGTCCCAATGGAACTGTGATGGAGAAAGCCATCTGCACTCAGAGAGAAGACTGTGGGAGCTGAGTATGGATCACAACATAGCATTTTCACCTTTTTTTGTTGTTTGCTTGCATTTTGTTTTTTTTCTCATTTTTTTTCCTTTTTGATCTGATTTTTCTTGTGCAGCATGATAGTTGTAGAAATATGTATAAAAGAATTGCTCATGTTTAACGTATAATGGATTACTTGAAGTCTAAAGGAGGGAAGGAGGGAAGGAGGGAAGGAGGGAAGGAGGAAGGGGGAAGGGAGGGAGAAAAAATCTGAAACAAGGTTTTGCAAGAGTGAATGTTGAAAACTATCTTTGCATATTTTGAAAATAAAACTTAAAAAAAGAAACTATGAGAACAATGCAAATATGTAAGTATGTAAATCTTCCTGTTTTCAATTTGAAAATGTATAGTCATTAGGTAAATAGTATTTGGCCTAGTCATCAGCCTTTTACCAGATATATATTTGTATGAAACAAGATCCTTAGACGTTCAAAATGATGTAAGAACAATTGGTATTGATAACAACTGTTTGTGGGACCCAACTGTTATTCTATTCATTATTGAAACTAAATCTGACACATCTTCAGTTTTAGATAAGGGAATTACTAGAATAAGTGGAAATGAGTTTTCTTAAAGGATGTAATTTATACAATATTTTATGTTACATAAATGTTAAAGTCCATTTTATTTAGATTTATTGCTAATATGGGAACAACATCTGCTTATACTGTGTAACTTTTAGTGTTACAAACTGTTTTCTTATGAATAACTTATTTTGCACAGATCAAACCATAGGAAATAGAAAATGCAACTACAAAAGAGGCTGCTCACTAATCTATTAGCCTTCTTATTCCCTTAGCTCCCCAATTCTTTTATTTCATCCTATAACAGACCCTTGCAAAAGAGAGGGATATATTTTTTTCCTCTCTGAATGATTTCAAACACTCTCAGACAAGCTTCTAATCCCAGAAACAAGCCAGTGGAAATTTCTCTTTGGCCTGCATGAAGCTACTCTGTGAAACTTATTTTCATTGGTCACAACAACAACAATAACGTAAAGGTGAAGATAAAATTTCCTTTTTTTTTTTTCTTCTGAGGCACTTGAGGTTAAGTGACTTGTTCAGGGTCACACAGCTAGAGAGTATTAAATGTCTGAGGCCAGATTTGAACTAGGGTCCTCCTGACTTCAAGGCTGGTACTCTATCCACTGCACCACCTAGCTGCCCCCAAGATACAATTTCTTAAAGAAAAGTGAATCCTGAAGATTCTCTTTTATATATATTCAGAGGAAGGATACATATCTAGGAAAGGAATGGTAGACAGACATTATACATCTCACATAGGAATTTCAAATATTTCTGGGTTTTTGTTTTGTTTTAATATTTCTATCAACTTAGAAGCCTTTCCTTACATGTAGCAAAGTCTATGCTAAAGGAGATCATTCCTCATTTTAGTCTTACCAGCTTTAATTGAGTGATAATGGCCCAGTTTTCACATCACAAATAACCTAAATTGTGGCATTTAAATTAATTACTATCTCCATTCTGCCTGGCATCCTCAGTGGAAAAAATTGATCATACTCTCTTGGGGTCAATTGCTTTCTCCCATAATTCTTGAATTATTTTCTCTGTTCAACTTTTTGAAAGATTTATTCAACAACTGAAAGCGGAATGATGTGATAAAGGAACTTCATCCTTTGCCAGAACCCAATCCATCCATCCTGTTTCCGTGGTCACACACAAACATGGGCCAACTCCTGAGACCTCAGACAGACCTTGATCACCTGTTTGCATGCCTTTGTTCTTCACCAGGCCCCCCTTCCTGATGCCTCCCTAATTCCCTTCCTGATGCCTTCCTAAATCCATTCCTAATTCCCTAGACCAGGGGTCCTCAAACTACAGCCCACGGGCCAGATGCGGCAGCTGAGGCCGATTATCCCCCTCACCCAGGGCTATGAAGTTTCTTTATTTAAAGGCCCACAAAACAAAGTTTTTGTTTTTACTATAGTCCGGCCCTCCAACAGTCTGAGGGACAGTGAACTGGCCCCCTATTTAAAAAGTTTGAGGACCCCTAGACACTGCCCTTACCTTCCTCCCCCCCTTTTCTCTGATTTTAGCCCTGTTTAATCATATTTGATTTAGTCTGTTAGCCATTTCATGGTAATAAATGGCATCTTTTGTGGCAGTGATAAATGTCCCATGAATTTTTCACATTGCAAAACATTCTCCCAAAACATACTTCAGTACTTTGTTACTTCACTTTGTCCCAAAGATTTAGATATAGCTTAGTATGTATTTTAAGCTTCTAGAACATTATGCTATATGAATAAAGTCTTGAAAATAAAAAGTTGGGGGTGGGAGAGTCAAAATCCAAATTGTGACATTATAATAATGCTGTTCATCCTTTGTTTTGAAGAAAACCAATGACATTAAGAGGTGATGTATTTAATTTCTGTGAGTTGGATTTGCCACATTTTCAGTTTCACTCTCTCTCTTCCAGAGATATCAAAGTTCAGTGGCAAGACAAGAGTCAGAACAACTGGCAATGGCCCTGGATGCAGTAGTTAGTATAGTGTTGATCTTAGAATTTGGAAGACCTGAATTCAAATTACATCTTTGATGCTAATGAGGTAATAAAGCCAGAGCATTTTTATTCTTTAGACTTCAACACAATTTAAATGATTTAAGTAACTTATTTCTTGCCGATGCCATTTTTTTCTCAATTGCTTTCTTAGAGATCCTGTAAACACTTTTCTGATATTATTCCTCCAAAATAGGATACAGGTAGTCAGAGATTCTGATTGGTCTCTTATTTCATGTGACTTGGAGGGGTGAGGCTGGCTTAAAAAACAAATGAGTCAGGAACACTTCTGTGAACTATTAAGGATCAATTAGAGTCAACTGCCAAGTCTTTTTTTGGAAGAAGGAACACACACAGTACCAGCTTTCTCATGGACTTTCCACAAGTGATGAGGAAGGGATTTCTCTCCTCCTCCTGCCCCAGCAACTATGGCCCATAGAGGGGAATGGGAATATATGATTGCTGGGTGATCTCTGGCTAGCTACTCCTTCAAATGTGGTTTTCCTTTCTCTAGAAAGAGAGTCTTATCTCTTTCTAGAGACTCTAGTCTTTCCTAGAAAGAGAGCACAGAGTCAAATATCAAACCTGAGAAATGTACATTTCTACTTCGCTTTGGCAGTTCTGAAGTTAGCTGACTGCTAGAGGCAGGTGACCCCTGCCATAGCAGTACTTCTGAAAGGAGAAAAAATGGTACCATTGGCAAATTTCTGAAGCAGTCCAGGTGAAGGGTAAGGTGCGTTCTATTGGGCTCTGGACCCGAGTTGCACAGGCAAATTGGATGTGAAAATGAAATACCTGTTTAATGTTCCCCAAAGTGTTATAAGTTTTAAGTATTAATGCTTATGAGTTTTCTGTGTTTTAAGCATTTCTTTTGTGATAGAGGAATAGTTTACTCTATATCTTAGATCTTCTATTTTGTATATTGCATAACTTTCTAGAAGTATATTTAAGATTTGTTTTTCTGAATCCTGGTGTGAGAGATATAATCAGACACAGAGAAAAAGAAAAAGGTCCATTATCCTCTATTTAGAGTAAGGCTCTCGGCTCTCTCAGGACTGAACCTGGTCTGCTCTAAATCCAGAGCATGAACCCTATTTTTGGAATGGGTATTCTAACTATGCATAAAAAAGAGACAATAAGATTAAAAGATTTAACATGAAAATTTTGGTCAGAATAATATGTAATCAAAACCTCAAATATCAATACTTATTGCATTTCATTTTTTTCACTATGGATTTTTAAAAATGAACATATGGTATAGTGGACAGAAAGTTGGATTTGGAGTAGGGTTTGGAACCTAGGGTTCAAGTCTTGTAGCCAATACTCTGTGATTATCATGGGTACATGGGTAAGTCACTTCTCAGTTCTCCAGGTAATTTCTTAAGACTGTAAATTATAATGGAGTGATTCAAGGCAATTCCAATAGACTTGTAATGGAAAGAATTGCATATATTTAACCTATTATCAGATTGCTTGCTCCCTAGGGGAGGAGAGAGTGGTGAAGGAAGAGGGAAAAATTTGGAACACAAGGTTTTTTCAGAGGTGAATATTGAAAACTATCTTTGCATGTATTTGGAAAAATAAAAAGGTATTATAAAAATAATTAATGGTTAAAAAAAAAAAAGACTGTTATTAAGTGAATGCTGAGTGAGTTGTTTCTATGTCCAGAATTCATTTTTTCCTTATTTACTTTCCCTGGGTTCTTTCAGGTTCCAGATAAAATCTCACTTTCTACAAGAAGCATTTCCTGATTTCCCTTGGTGCAAGCAGTCATCATTGACTGCAACATATATGCTGTCAACTCAAGAGCTAAAGGGTGTTCTTTTAAAAGCATTTAAGCTACACCCAGCAAAAGAACTCTGGGAGATGGCTAAGAAGCATAACATTGAATTCCCAATCCCTATATTTTTGCCCACCTGCATTTTTTGATTTCCTTCACAGGCTAATTGTACAATATTTAAGAGTCCGATTCTTTTTGTACAGTAAAATAATGGTTTGGACATGTATACTTATTTGGTATTTAATTTATACTTTAATATATTTAACATGTATTGGTCATCCTGCCATCTAGGGGAAGGGGTGGGGGGGGGAAGGAGGGGAAAAATTGGAACAAAAAGTTGGCAGTTGTCAATGCTGTAAAATTACCCATGCATATAACTTCTAAATAAAAAGCTATTAAAAATTTTAAAAAAATTTAAAAAATAAAAGCATTTAAGCTGATCCCTCCCTCTTATGATGGGCCATCTTGAATAAAAATAACTAATTCTAGAGATTCACACTCATAAAAAACATAATGGTGAAAAAGATTAAGAAGCATATGAAGAAAATGTTACAAAAGTAATTTTTAGTAAGAACTAGCTGATTACTAAACCATTTCTTGTATTAACTGCCAATTTCCTGCTTTTTAGTAAAGAACCTTTTGTAATTTAAGGGAAAGCTAAGGGGTCCAGGACTGACTTAATAAAAAGGGGTATTACCTAAAAGCATAGTATTTTATCACATCACAAAATCATGTACTAGGAAAGGTGCATTAACTACACCAATTCAGTAGCTGAATTTGTAGTAGCCATGGCAACTTATAGCAACAGGGAAAGTCTGACCTGAATCAAATAGCGTAATGTGATTCAGGTGTTATTGTAATGACACTAATTTTCAAACACTGTTGGCACCCTTTAGCAAGGAGAACAAAACTAGACATTACTTGTCTAGCTACTCACAAACCATCTCTATGTAGCTTAAGGATAAAGTAACTTAGCTTTATGAGGAGTGTGTATTAATGAAATGGTTAAAAGTTATGAAGAAGTAATTTTTCTCACTTTAATTTCACCTGATAGTAAGAAATTGTTATTTTAAAACACAACAGTCAGCCTTGAAGATAAATATATAGATTATTGGGAAGAGATAGAAAACATTCAAGGAAATCAAGTCTTTTAATCAACAAACATGCAACGGAGAAAACATTTCATTTAATGGCAGGAACTTGGAAAATAATCCCAATAATGATGTACAAGCGTTGTTGGGTGGAAAAAGTTACAATTGGAAAGTTGCCACCAAGAAAACAATATGGCACAACACAACTGCTGGCACTTGTATCCTCAAAGTACCAAAATAAAAACTAAGCAGTAGAAAAGTCTTATCTCTTTACAATAATGGAAAAATAAAGTTTGATATGAACTCATTTTTACACTTCACTGGATGAACCATGCTAATCAATCAATTACAATGAATTCTTTACAAATAATTTGGTACAATGGTTGTTTCTCATCCCAGCCTAACAAATTTGTCTTTAAAGTAACAGCACAAGACTATGACATTATGCAAATATTACTGTAATTATATTTCATGCCTAGCAATTTCAGAAAGAAAATTTGCAAACATTACAAATTTATCCTATAAAAGTTAAAATTCTTGTGCTAAAACGTCTATCTTCATCTTATATTTACTGCTGATTTTTTCCTCCTACCCCCACAATTCATGATAGCCCAATGGATTTGTGATCTCATTGATATACCTTTCTCCAAATATTTACTCTGTATATCATTAGCTGAATTCATGTTTGTATTGCCTATCAAAAGCCTTATTTTTATCATTCTTTAGGAATATTCTATTTGGAATATGTTGAAAATTCTTTGACAGCGATAAAAACTTGTAGAAATTCACTGTTAACTTTGTTTCAGCATTTATTAGTAATCAGTGGGTTTTAATACAGTTCATTTCTATGTGCTTGCTCTATATATACAAATTTTGTCCAAGTACTCTCATAAATCCACTACAAGGGATGCACCCAACATTCTGAGGACAATTCTTCATGTTCACTTAGCATTAACTTAGCAGTAAGGTTTATAGTACGTCCATTATTTTTTGCTCTTCTTTTGTGACATAATTTTTTCCTTCTCATTTGATAACATTTTACACTATTTCTCCTGATAAATTCCTTACTTGTAATGTTAGTGCAGCTTATTCATACCCTTTCCAATGTCCTGTGGGTAATTTCCACCTTCAACTCTACATATAACACTTATAATCATGTACCATCAGAATACTACTATTGTGAAAAATGATATTCTGGGAAGAGCTTAAAAAAAAACCCCTGTAATTCTAGTTCATTCTTTTGCTTCAGCTTAATTTTAGGGTTATCTCCTTGAGTTATGGATTGATTGGCTAGCTTTGTGGGTTACCCTTCTATGATGTCTGAATGATAGGCTTTCCTCTTTCACTTTTCCTATGTGGGTAGTGGGCCAAGTTCTTTTAATTATCGATATCAAATTAGGGAGGATATACAATAATCATACAATAATCAGCAGCATTCATTTGCAAGGCACTTAAGCTATATGGGCAACTCACCTGTTTTGTCAAAATGGGGATGATACTTTGTCTCTCACAAGATTGTTGTAAAGATCAAGTGATGAGATAATGTATGTAGAGCTGACTTTAAAGCTATTAAAAGTTTTCACCTTGGTGATGGAGTTAAGATTGAGATATTGGGACAAGTCACTGTCCAACTTTAAAAAAATTTTTAAATATTCTACAGATAACTGCACAGGGGGATAAAGCACCTGTTTTTATAGCTAAATTAGGATGTAAGTTCAATTTGTATATAGGTTTGTTTAAAATAGCCTTAATTCCAGTATCAGACTTTTTTTTGTGCTTTTGTTTCTTTTATTAAGTCTCTTTCAGAAGCTTTTCGTTCCATGAAACTTAGAAATATTTGATAAGGCAACATCTGTATCAATGCTATATTCAGGTGATTGAAGTTAGTTTGGTCTGTAAGCTCCTGAGAGCTGATTGTTAAATTTTCAGTGTGAAGATTTATACCTTCAAGAATTGGCAAACAATTTAAATGAGGGCTCAATTTGTTCTGTTGATTGTTTAGATCTATGTGGAGAAAATACTAATAATGAAGATTAAACCTAAAATTGTGTTATTTGCATTTTTCCTCCTGAATATCTGGTTATCAAATCTTTTTACCAGCACACACTCCTAATGATAATGCTCCAGTTTCGGTTAGTTTATTGGTTGATTTCTTAAGGCATTTTCAGTCTCCCCAAAGCATGGGGATTTGCCATTTGCTAATCCATGAAAAGTAATTTCTAATAATTCCAGACAGTAGGTCATGGCTTGCTACAAATTGATACTTAAGCTTCTGTAGTCTATTTGCACAGCTGCTATCTATTCCTTAGTAATCTCCACAGCTTAATGAGTATGGGCTCAAGATTAAACCTGTCATTTCTACTGTCAATGAAGTCCTAAATTGCCATAATAGATCCTTCCATTTCCATAAACAAATCTGCATGTCTGATCGACAATTCATTGACTGAATTCATGGGCATGATGTTCATCAAAAGTTTTATTACTATCCTTAAGGAATATTTGTTCTATTTGGAATCTTTGCTATACCTCCCTTTGACAATGACGAACACTAGTGGCAGGTATATATCATTTGTTTTAGCACTCATTTAATATTAGTAATCAGCTATCAAAAAGTTCATTCAAAGAATTTTATATGATTTTGAAGTATGTATGGGAAGCATCTTATTGGAGTAGAGCCATTTAGGCAATATTTCTAACAAATCAAATGCTTTTTATAGTAAGGAGATACAGCAGAATCAGGTATTCTGAACACTTTTCAATTTACTGTCCTAAGATGTGCTCTATGGTCAAATATCATTTGCCAAAACCTGACTATTCCCTTTTCTTATCTTCTTCAAGAATAATAACAGTAATAAATGCAATAGCAACATCAGGTAATTTGTAGAGACCATAATTGTTAGATTATACTTAATTTAACCTATTTAGAAAAATGCTAATAAAAACATTCTATTTTACATCATGTTGAATTGGCAAAAATAACATTATGATGAAATTCAAAGCTGGAATGGCTATGGTAAAGCAGGCACATAATTAAGCTGTTAGTGTGACTATAAATTGATCCAATCTTCTTTGTAATAACACAAATTTATATCGCAAGAATTGAGAATGTGCCTTTTTTGGTTTTTTTTGCTGAGGCAATTGGGATTAAGTGAGTTGCCCAGGATCACACAGCCAGGAGACGCTAAATGTCTGAGGCCATATTTGAACTCGGGTCCTCCTAACCTCAGGGGCTGCTGCTCTATCCACTGTACCACCTAGATACCCCTATTGTGCCTATCTTTTGACCCAAGAGTCCTACTCCTGGAACCATACCTCAGGATTACTAGCAAGAAAAAAAAAGACCTCTGTACAGAATGTTTAGGAGCAAAAAAAATCCAGAAAATACATCTCAGATGATTAAACAAATTATAGCATGTGAATCAAAAGGGCTATTATTGTCCTTTGGGAAATAATAAAAACAAAGACTTTAATAGAAACATGGGAAAACATGTTAAGATATAAAGTTAAGAGAGAACCAAAGGAACATGATACCCACAACTATGTAGTTATATAAGCAATAAATCTTTGTTGTAGAAGGGATCAGAAAGAAAGGGGAAAATATTAAAATCTATCTGTACTTTTTGCATGGGGTTAATGGGCAAAAAATTTAATTTTTACAAACATTTGTATTTAACGTCATTAACAATTTCTTCTTTTGGATTTATTTTGGTTCCCTTTTCCCTCTTTTTCTCATGTTCATTTGAATACCTATAATTGTCAATGTAAACTGAAATGAAATTCATATTAAAAGGAACATGGATAGTTCCTTTTCATAGAAGGCAGTTTAGATCTGAAACGTTTTATAGTTTTATAAGATCACCATAGAATACAGATGGCAAATATTTGATGGGAAGCAGCAGCAATGAAAAATCTTCTGGGCAAAAGGCAGGCAAAGGAGCTCATGATATTGATATAAGGGGATATACTGTATTACTATGTGTTTTGTTCCTCATGTCTGCATAGAGAAGTTATGCCTTTATTAAGTTTATCAACCTACCTGTGCAACTGACCACTGATGGCCATGATAGGTAGTCATTTTCATAAATAATAAAATTTGTTGAACAAATGCAGATGAGCAAAGCTACATACAGAGGCTTCCGCCAACCATTTATCCTGAAGTTTTATGACATGCATATATTTCTAAGAGCCTTCTGATTCTGAGACGGTCAACTTAAGTTAGAAAGTAGTGCCTTCTCCCAAAGCTCAAAATGACAACTAAAAATTAAAGAAAAGATACTAAATTGTGCCTATGTGTTACTTAACTAATTTAAATCATGCTGAATGGGGATCAAAGCATAGCATTTTCATCTTTTTTGTTGTTTACTTCCACTCCCCCTTTTTTCCCTTTTGATCTGATTTTTTGAACAATGAAAATGCAAATATGTTAAGAATTATTATACATGTTTAACCTGTATCAGATTCTTGCTGTCTAGGAGAGGGTAGAGGGGGGAAAAGAAGGAAAAAAGTTAGAAATACAAGGTTTTGCAAAGGTGAATGTTGAAATATTTACATGTATTTGAAAAAATGCCACCTTGTATTAAAAAAAAAAGCAACATTTTTATTTTTGAAGACAGGGAGATATAAGAACAAGTTAGCATGTTATGTAAAACAGTGGAAAGAGCATAAATATGCAATCAGAAGACCTAGGTTAAAACCCCGCCTTTGTCATTACCACCTCTACCAGTGTCAGGCAGCTCAGCAACTTTCCTGGACTTGTTTTTTTTCCTCAAGGAGTTCCCAAAGGGACTTTTAAATATTTCATCTTATTATTACTCAATTATACTATGGAAAGTCTGATCATTCTGTTCAAGGATCACATGATCAAGAAGGCAACACGGCTCACCTTATAGTAACATCTAATAATGAATAAACCACTTTTTGAACATGTTTGATGAGACTAAAATTCATAAGACTAAAATTATAAAATGTTACAAATTGATTAATATTCAAGAATTTCTATGATGTGTTAGTAATTTTGATATTTTAAGGATACCATGCATTAGTAAAAACCATTACATGGTTTTATCACAAAACACACTATAATGGTGAAATATTTAGTATTTTAATTATTAACTTTATGTTCAAAAGAATAAACTAAAATAGAATTTGACATGAATTAATGATCTAAGCATTAAAGAAAGTCACATCATAAGCAAAATTGTTACTGTGGAAGGAAGAAAAAATTTAAAAGTAAACATGGGTAATGTCTTAAAAAAAGGTTTCTTGTTACAAAAACAAAAAAAACTTCTTGCACAAGTAAACTTATCAGTGTATACACAATAAAGTAAAAGATGGAGAAAAAAATCTTTGCAAAAATGTTGTTGGTAACAAGTCTCAAAAAGACATCAAAAGATGTATGGGAATATGGGAAAATATCAGATTTGTAAACATTAAAATCATTTCTTAATTGGCAGGTTTTTGTCAAAAATAACAAAAAGGCAATTTTTGAAAAAAGAAACTACTATTTACTTTCAAAGAAGTTCAAAATTGCTAATAATCAGAGAAATGTAAATTAAACGGAGGTATTGAACTGGAAGTCTTCAAAAAACTGACAGGATTGCTTATTGGAAAACTAGCAAACAAATTTGCTGCTGATAGAGCAAAATATTAGTCTGACCATTTCAGAAGGCAATTCAGACTTTACAATGAAAATTACAAAAATGTTCATATTCTTTGACCCAGTAATCGTATTATTTAAGGTTTATACACATAAAAGATTACTGACAAGAAAAAATATATCTGTACAAAAATATTCATAGCAGCATTACTCATAAGAGTAAAAAACTGGAAAAAATTTATGGGTCAACTGAGAAATTGCTTTAAGAAATTGTGGCATAAAAATATAATGGAATGTTATAGTGACACAAAGGATGACATAAGAAGAGTAACATAAAAACAAAACAGTTTAGGGAGTTACTAGGACAATCATACAGGATAGATATTTGAGTTGAGCCTTGAAATTCTAGTCCTGGAGACAATCTGGACAAAGGCACCAAAATGAT
Organism: Sarcophilus harrisii; assembly: GCF_902635505.1. NCBI lineage: Eukaryota > Metazoa > Chordata > Mammalia > Dasyuromorphia > Dasyuridae > Sarcophilus > Sarcophilus harrisii. The sequence goes on along the minus strand of NC_045426.1, from coordinate 319,925,522 downwards.
ATGCTGAACTGGACAGTGAATAGATTACTTTGGCTAGAAGGTATACTGAATAGCTAGCTCCTGGGCAGGTAGGTGGCATAGCGGACAGTGTTAGGCCTGTGGCCAGGAAGAACCAAGTTCAAATCCCAACCTCATAAATTTATTAGTTCTGAGACCCTGGACAAGTCAATTAATCCTGTTTGCCTCAGTTTCCTCATCTGTAAAAGGAGATGAAGGTGGTAATGGGAGACCATTATTCCAGTATCTTTGCCAAGAAAACCCCAAAATGGGATTACCAAGAATTGGACACAACTTAAAGTGACTTAAGAGATCATCTGAAGGAATAATATGAAGGGAGGTTGAAAAGGAAGGCTACAATCAGTATGTGAAAAGTTTTCATCTTAAGAAATTTAAATTAATTCTAAAAACAATATTTTTGCATACAATTTTTGAGTAGGACTATGACATGGTCAGATGTATGCTTTAGAAATGTTATTCTGGCAGGTGTGTGGAAAATGGATTTATAGGGAAGCAATGTTACAGATTTAAGACATGCTATGGAGGCAAAATTTACAAGTCTTGACAACTGAATGGAAATGGGACATGGTTATCAGTAAGATTTATAATCTGGCTTCTGAACCTCATAACTCAAATTGTAATCCCTTAGCTAGCAACTATCTCCCTTAACAGCTAAATCTGATCATTTTATTCCTTCTGTACCTCTCTTGTATTTAACACTGTCAATCATGTTGCATCTCTTTGATATTACCCTAAGTTTGTGAGACTATTCTCTCCTAGTTTTCCTATAACTTGTCTGAATGCTCCCTCTCCTACAGATTCCCAGTTCTATATCCATTCCTAATCTTACTCCTTAACTTCCATTTTGTACCAATCAGCATTTAATATATGCCAGGCATTAGGTTAAGCAATGATGATATGAAAAGTAAAACCAGTCCCTGATAAAAGGTAATTATAGAGAAGATGCCATTAGCAGTTGGTAGTAATTACCCTAGATGGGGAATTACCCTAGATGATGGGAGTGGTGGGGAATTAAGATACAAAAAGGAAATTCTTTAGTGGGTAGTGGAGTTGCCTTGAAGGAATCTAAGGATCTCAGAGTAGCATCCCAAAAATCATTAGAGAGTGTTACTAGGCAGAAATGAGGAAAAAGAACAATACCAATGAACAATGAGGCACATAAACATGATTGCAGCTAGTTTGCAAGAGACAGAGGACAGGAAGTTCAGGCACCTAGTGTAGATAGCTTTTCTAAGGAGATTATAGTTGGGAACCAGAGAAACTACTAGCAGGACCTAGAGGTTTTTAAGAGACTTGGGCTATTTGTAGATAGTAGGAAAATACACACTAGATAGGGAGAATCTGAAGATTAGGCAATTTGCTGGAGAAACTGAGAAGGGTGTGTGTGTGTGTGTATATATATATATATATATATATATGTGTGTGTGTGTGTGTGTATATATACACACACACACTACATACAGAGAGAGGGGGGGGTACCACTTCATCAGAAACTATACTAAATTAGATATTAGGGGAATGTGAAATTAGAAGAATGAGACTAGAGCCCCTAAAATTTTCAACCAAGTATGATGTGAGATCTTCAATTGATGAAGACAATGGGGTATTCTGAAAAGCTCTGGGAGAAAAAACTCATGGGAATTGGCACCATAGTGAATGTTTACACAATCAATTATGGAGTAGTTGTCTTATAGTGAGGGTCTTATTGAAATTAGGAGACATAGTGGACCCAAAACAGTTTTATGGCTTTCTGCTTCAGCAGTAGCCCACGAGTAGAAGGCAGTAACAACCCAGGGCTGAGATTTGACAAAGTTCAGTTGGCAAGAGGACAAGCAAGTGAATTAGAGTTGAGGTGAAGCAGGAAAGAGGAGAGAGGTAGCCAGAATAGGAAGGATGGCTTGGTCAAGTCCGAGGGAATGGAGATCACAGTAAAAACAAAGAATGAGGTTAGAGGTAGCAGTCAACAGGGAGAAAGGGAATAATAAAAGATCATGAGAGGATGGATGAGGAAATTTCATAATTATTCAATTTGAAAGTGTATTTAAGTAAGTAAAAGCTGGAAAAATAACTTTATATAAAGGGCATAATCTAGCAGTAACTTTGAGAATGGTGATTATATTAATATTAGGAAGATTATGCTTTAATTAGGATTTTAATTAAAGAAACCCTGTATCATCTTTCAATTTCCACTTCCCCTGCAATATGTGAGAAAAATTGTGCTGGTCAGACTTAATGTAAGAGGTACATCACAGAATCTGGGACTAATTTCAGATTAAATTATACATTAAGACTAGATTACTTTGCAAGAAAAGATGAAGTTTTATTTTAACATTTACCACATAATGTGGAAGCTAAGTTTTTTTATGATAATAAGTATAGTTTAACCATGTCATACATACTTAGGTGAAGTTTATTAGTAAAAATTGGTTTTACTTGATAGTTACCTAAGTTTCAAATATAGTAAGGAATTTTTCTGATGTAATACCCTGGATGTCCCTACAGGCATCTTAAACGCAGTATGTCCAATCTAGAATTATCTTCCCACCCACGTCCAGTGCTTTTCATAATTCAGCAAACTCAGATTCAGACTATACTTCCTTCTTTCTAATCCCACCCACTCCAAATCTAATCAATTATCAAGTATCCCACCACTCCAAATCTAATCAATTATCAAGTCTAGATGAGTTACATAGGTTTATAAAGTTAGATTTTGTAATCTCTTGTGCTCTCCCAGTCAGTATCCCATTTAGTTACTTATTACTCCCTCCCCTGAATTAATGCAACATTATTTTAATTCATGCCTTCATCCCTGCTTCCAATCTCTCCCTTCTCCATTCTCTCCTCCAAACATGTCAAAATAACATTCTTAAAAGTGCCAAGAGGCAGCTAGATGGTGCATGGATACAGCACCAGCTCTGAATTTGAGAACCTGAGTTCAAACCTAGCCTCAGACACAACACTTCCTAGCTGTGTGACCCTGTGTCACTTAACCCCAATTGCCTCAGGAGGGAAAAAAAGTGCCAAGTCATCAATCTTTTCCTTTTGAGAAGCTTATTACTTCTGGGCTAAAAGTCCTTTAGTTTGATTCTAGCCTTTACATTATTCCTCTTCATATATGTCTTATATTCTAGTTACACTAACCTTATTACCCCAAATCTAACGTTTTATTTTCCTGTCTCCCTGATTTTGAGCAGACTTTATTGCATGTTTACAACACACCAATTTGTAATTTGTTAATCCTACAATCCTTAGCTTCCATTCAGGTTCAATTCAGGGACTGATTCATTTACTTCATTAACTTCAAAAAATGTTTTTTATAGTTAAACTTAATTTTCTTTATAATCTTAGGCATATTATATTCAGTACATCTGAAAAATTAATCCTTGGATCCTTTGCCAAAGAAGTTCATGATAAAAAAAAGTTAAAATTCTATTCCAAAGGAATGCTATCTGATCTTCCTACTTAATGCTTTTTATTATACAATTTTTATTGATTTGTGTAAATGCTGTATCTCTTAAGTAGAATGTAAAGTTGGATAGGGGCTCTCAGATAGGTTGGATATTTTTTTTTCCTTCTACCTAGAATGGTACCTAGTTTTTTTTCCTTTTACCTAGGATGGTACCTAGGAAACAGTAAATTAATTGCTTCATATATGAGACCACAACAGAAATATTCACTAAGTTTAGCAGGAAATGTCAAGAGTTCAAAAGTTACTGTATATGAGAAGTCATTAAAAGAAAATCCTAAGGTTAAAAGTTAATTATACTGCTGTCTCCATTAATGTCATGAGCTCACATTAAAATTCTGACGACCTCAATTTCTCATTATTGACATTTTATTGATTTACCTTATCATCCTGAAAAATGTCTAAATGATTATGGATTTATTAGTTGGCTTGGACAACTGCTATTCCTTGAACAAACCATGCCAACTAACTTGTTTTCTCATGCCAGGAATTCTCTCTCATTATCTCCTAATTTTCTCCAAGTGCTTAATAAAATCCTTCCTTATACAAGGTTTTCCTGATCCCCCTTAAATGTTAATGCCTTCCCTCGGTTCATGATCAATTTCTCTTACAATATTTCTCGTTCCACCCTGTTTACATGTTGTCATCCCCATTAGATAGCTTCTTGAGAGCAAGAACTTGACTCCAAGATGATTGTGAATAGTGGTTTAGTTCTTTCAATCACATCTGACTGTTCATGACTCAAATTTTTGTTGTTTTTGGCAAAGATACTGGACTGATTTGCCGTTACTTTATCCACTTCATTTTATAGATGAGGAAATAAGGCAAATTGGGTAAAGGGACTTGCCTATAGAGTGTCAAACAGCTAATAAGGATCTGAGCCTTAATTTGTACTCAAGAAGATGAGCTATTTCATTGTTAAATGGAGGTCCTTATCCTGACCTATAAAAGTCTTCAATTGAAAACTTAGGACCTTTGCCTTCAATCGTTTGGTACTTTCCCCCCTCCTTCCCTTTTTTGAATGAACCCTCTACTCCCCACTTGTATTCACTAATGGTTCCCTTGAGAAAGAGGCACATGGAAATTTCGTACTTTATAGGCTTACAAGGCCTCCCAAAAGCAGCATTCTGGATCTACATACCTAGCTCAAGTTTGCTTTAGTCAAAGCAATTAATTTTGACTTAGGCTCTATTTTAGTCATGATACAGAACTTTATATGGGCCTCAATTATTTCATTCTTCTATTGCCTAATTCTTCACAGCAGCTGTTAAAAATGTTCCCTCTCTACTCAAACTATCTCAACTCTGAAGCCTCCTCACTCTCACATTAACCTTGAATCTTGACAAAGTAAGAAATATATAGGTTCTCATATATAAGTGGTCTTCCCGCTTATCAAGCTAACTTCATTTGTCCTCAATCCCATCCCACTAACATTGGCTCTGGGACTTGCTCACTTGCTTTTTCTCCCTCAGTCTTCTTTAAATATTTAATCTTTTCTAGCCCTCCCTATAAACATACTCCTAAGCAAAACATTCTCTTGATCCTGTTACTTATGGTCTATATGTGCTTTCACTTTTTCACTCAATTCTTTGCATTCTTGATTTTATCCCCCATATCTGATTGAAATTGCTCTTAAAATGTTGTCAGAGATCTCAGGATCACTAACTGCAATAGTTTTTTCTTAGTGTTCATTCTCTTGGATCTTCTGAAGCCTTATGCCCTCTTTTTGGATCATCTCTCCTCTCGAATTTTACCATTCTTTCTCCTGCCCGCTCAATGAAGACTTTTCCTAAGCCAATTCAACTTTTTCAGTTCAGCTCAACTTTTTGCTGACGAAGAGCACGGTATTATGATAAATACTAGCATATATCAATGAAATGCAAAGTCTCTGTCAAGTTACTTACATTCTATTGGGAGAAAAACCTACATGGAAAAGTAAACACAAAATACATAATAAGTAAATACAAAATAACTTTTTTGGGAATGGGGGAAGAGCACAATAACTTAAGATAGCACTTGACTTGGAATCAGTAGAGACTTGGCTAAATATTCCCCAGCTAAGTCAAGTGACTTTCCCTTTTTGAGTGTTACTCTTCATTTTGGAAAGCGCTCTCTCTTCTTCTCTTTCTCAGACTTTTCCTTGGGCTCCACACATGTATTTTCAAACATCTATTCACCCTTGTCATACAACCAACACTTTCAATTTGGTATGTCCCAAATTGGATTCCTCTTTTTTCCTCTAGTTCACCTGACTTATTAATAGCATTATGATTTCCCCAGGAACCCATCTGTAGTATCTCAACTCATCTCTGACATCTAAATCAACTGCTAAGTACTATGAACTCTATCTTCATATCTCTCCCATTCATCTTCTCTCCATTTCCCATTACCTCCAACCTTGTCCGGTCATTTTCTTTTTCCTTTACTACTATCATTAACCATTCTAATGCACAGCTCTAATACTGTCTTCTACTGCTTCACAAAGTTCAATGTCATTAAACTGAGAGTCAAAATCTTTCACAACCTGAATCCAAGTCTTTAAACCTTATTTTCCTGCTACTTGCTTCATATTTACAGTACTTTAGTTAAACCAGTTTTCCATGGTGCATATCCTTACCCATGTGCTTTTTTTTTTTTTTCTGCTCCTGAGGCCTTAAGTCTCTTCCAGTTTATGATTCTCCCTTCAAGGTTTAGTTTAAATTACTCTTTCCCATGCAACTTTGTCTAATCCAAAGGATCAACCAAAAATTGATTCTTCTCTCCTGTGAACTGTCAACATTTTGCAACTCAACTCATTTTAACACCATTTCTGTGCATGTCTTGTGTACATTATTTCCTACCTATTATAACATAAAATTTGAGGATGCTAAAAAAGAATTGTAAGATTGTTCACTGGAATTGCAACCCAAGCTTTTCTTGTTAAAATCTGAGAATGCTAAAAAAGAATTGTGAGATTGTTCACTGTAATTGCAACCCAAGCTTTTCTTGTTGTTCTGATGGTCCAATCTTATTCATGTTGATATTAACACTAGACACCCAATTTTGTTATAGGTTGCATTGTAATATAGGTTATTTCTGAATACCACTGCATTTTGCCAGTTAGTAAGACCAAATTGCTGCACACTACTTAATAGATCTGTTTTCCTTTTTATTATGTTTCCATTTAACTTTACCTTTATACAAGTTCCATTAGGGAAGTAACCCAACGTTTCTTATTTTAACTTGTAAAATCTACAAGACAAGGGGGCTAGACTAAGATGGTTGCTTAAGACCTAGGATTATGATCTTTTATGTCATTTGTATTTGTCCTCTTATTGTATTTTGCAAAATAGGTTCATATGCCAAATTAAATAGAACTCCTGAATTTGACAGATGACTTAACATTTCTGGTTTAGCCTACTCTGATACATATATATGTAGTTATGTTTATAATATATATTTAGACAACATGGATAGAGAGCCAGGAAGACCTAAATTCAAGTCTTGCTTTTTATGCACACTAGTTGTTTTATTTTGGGAAAGTCATTTAACCTCTCAAGGTTTTAAATGATTTTTAGGATTTAGTTGTTGAGAACATGATGAGGTGCAATAACAATTTTCTTATCTGGGAGTTCTCTAGACCAATGAAATCACAGATCCAGGCCCATCTGTGTCCCTCTATCTACATCAGATATCTTTTACTTAGCAAAGGCTAAGTAAAAGGCTAATGCCTTTGAAGGGCATGAATAAATCTGTCTCACTATGAGTCATACTATATAATGGCATTCCACTGTACTAAATTAATTTAAAAGAACTAAAAAAAATCAAGCAGATAAACAGCAGCAATTATAGCTTTGGTCTAATGTAGTTTATCTTGATAAATACTAAGCTAATACTTCCACACATTTCTGGGACTTAAAAAAAAAAAATCAAACATACAAATGGAAGAGTAAATTTTATTGACTGATGAAAAACTAAAGTGATGAGCATGGACAGCAAACAGTAATGATTCACTGAGTTTTTCTACTTTCCTACTTTTCACTTTAAACCAACAGAAAAATGAAATAGTTTTTAGTTGGTTAATCAATTAGTCATTTTAGGTTTCTTTTCCCCAACAAAAACTGCATAGTTCAGCAGTTGTAGAGCATTAAATATATACATTTTTTTTCCAAAACCCTGAAAAGTTTGTGTGTGTGTGTGTATGTGTGTTATGTATGTGGGTAAGTAGTGCGTGTGTGTGTGTGTGTGTGTGTGTGTGTGTGTTTGTACTGATCTCAACGGCTAATGTGATCACCTACACTGGTCAGACTCGGAGTTTCTTTTCCCTTTTCTGCCACCCTGTAAAGAAAAATAAAGGAAATTATTTAAGAATTTTCTTCTACAAGCATTTTAATTTTAAGAATCATGATTAAGGAAAATTTCTGATCTGAGGAAAAGTAGCTTTTTTGAATTCACTTTATATTTGAGCTTGTATACCTTTTCTATGAAAAAATTTAGTTGAATATTTTCAAAGGTGAAAGTGGCTTTTGGGACAGTTTATTTAACTTGAACCATGCTAGCTTAATAGGTTCTATGCTTTCATAACTACCATATTATTTTCAAAGGGGAAGTTTTTTCTCTTCTACAACATCAAATTAAAAAAAAAAATTTAAACAATACACCCACACTTAATCCCTTACAGAGCCAAATCTTTATCAAACTGGATTTAGGCAAAAGAAAAACTCTTAAACTGGTCTAAAAATGCCATGAAATTATTACTTTTCAAGGGTTTTAAACAAGATCAGTTTATAGTTAAAAGATTAACTTTAAGATCGTTTAGTGCAATGTGTTTCTTAAAATGGTGGCTGTATTAAATTTTACTGAATGATGCCAATTTCAAATGTTCTATTTGTTAGAAGTGACATCTTCTATTCCTTCACTCATAAGGAATCTAAATGGCTATTTCTTTTTCTGCTGCTCTGCTGTCTATTTCCTTCTTGTCAACAACCATTCAAGAATATTTAGTAAGTATTCACTAACAATTTCCCCATAAATAATTTCTAACTAGATGAAAATCCACTAATTTTTTTTTTTTTAAAGGAAAGGTATGAAAGAGGTTGGTATGGGCCATGAGAGATGCTTAAAGTCTTTGTGGACTACAGAGGAAACATTTGGGGCCACTGATCTATGTAATGGAATCAGGGGGGAAAATGAAATCGATTTCTGCCATGAAGAAGGAAATAATGAATGCTACTACCAAAAACTAGCTCAGTGATTATTTTATGCAAACTAGGTACCACTTGCAAACTAGGTGCATGCTCATATAGCATAAAACTCTTACCTTGCTTCTCAACTGGCAACAGTTTTTCTATAAGCAGAGGCCTGGATCAAGGGCCTGTTCCAAGGCCTCCCAGGCGAAGGCAGTCCCTTCTCCCTGGGCTGGCAAACTTCAAAGCTAGGGCTGCACCCTGGGGAGCACATTGGCAGCACAATTTTCACTGGTCCTGGGTTTTCCAGGCCATGGATAGGAACCTAGCTCTAAGGTAAGAGATGGTGGACCTGCTCCAATCTCAGGTTTTACAGAGAGGATTTATATAATAGTAGTGGCTGAGGTACAAGGGCTCTTTTACCCAACTAAAAGCTACTTCTACTGATCTCAGTTGAGAAGCGGCCCATCCCATGATTTGTTTGAAAGTGTGCATTTTTTTCTTCCCAAAAGATTTCATTTGTTACTAACAGATTTTATTAATTAAAAAAAACACCCCCCACACACCACACCTATGTAACTCTCAAGTATGGGCTAAAATAAGATTTCATTCTTCCAACTTTATTCATTTTTATCCACAAACTCTTTAGATGAGGAAGTGATTGCTGGGTAATAAAATATAGATAGATTAACAATCTATAAAAGCTAAAAATAATCATTTAACTTTCATCATTACTTAAAACTTCATGTACTTCTATACTTAATATATTTCAACACCCCAAACATTTATAATTTTATTCCCTTTACTTATGCTTTTATTCCTCTACAAATCAGTAGACAAAGTTGCCATGGCTTGAAAAATTCTTCACTCCATGACCAACTCTACTGTGGTCTCTTGGAGTGTGGCTAATAGGGATTGGTCATCAGATAAAGATACACAGTCTGTTATGAGCTTCATACTCATAGTTTGGTAAAGATCTGCCAGAGCTTGTACCACTGGCATGGCCTCTGAGAACCCAAGGTGACATCTGTACCATGATTAGCAGGGCAATAGGACTTTACCTGAGGAGACATAGTACATATATCGCTATTCCAATTATTTATTTATTTTTGCAAGGCAATTTAGGGTGATTTGTCCAGAGTCACACAGCTAGGAAGAGTTAAGTATCTGAGGACAGATTTGAACTCAGGATCTCCTGACTTCAGGGTTAGTACTCTAGCTGCCCCCTGCATGTATCTTTAAAAATAAAATATTCATAGAATTCTTAATGCCATTACTGCTTCTAGTAAAATTGAAATAAAACTCTTATGTTTCTTACACTCTTAATGAGTTCCCTCAATTATTTCTACTTATGTCCACAATAGACTTAAAACATTTTAAACTTTTAATCTTACCTAGATAGCAATCAATTCTGTTAAGATACATAAGGTGAATAAAATTTAACCTTCACATGAAATTTGTTTTTTACAGATTCCTTACTTAAAATTTAAGCTATGCAATCTAACCTTTATATCTCTACAAATTTCCACATTTGTAAAATGAGGGGGTTGGAACTCAGGGTTTTTAAGGTGCTTTCAATCTCTCAATCTGTGATCCTTGTGAATAATAACAGGCTTACCTGATATTTTGTTAATTCTGCTTGTAATGCCTTCACTTTTGATCTTTCTTGCTCTAATGCAGCATGAAGCGAAGTCACCTAAAACCAAATAATCAATGAGATTAAAAAAAAAATTAACATAAAGAACATTAACAATGACTGACAAGAATGATTTTAAAACAAATATACACATACAAGTTCAATAGAAGAAAAACAACATAACTCATTTTTTAGAAGTCAATGAATGGATTCCATAATTTAAAGGATGATAGATCTAGTTTAAGTTTGGAAGGTGTCTTAAGAGGCCATCTAGTCCAGTCCCCTCATTCTATAGACAATAAAACAGGTGCAGCAAATTTTATTTTGATATTTTTAGTTTGTTAACTATTTCCTAATTGCATGTAAACATTGCTTTACATATTCTGAATTCCAAATTCCCTCCCTCCCCACCTCTTCCTTAAGAAATAAAGGAATTTGTTATAAATACATATTTATTAGCTATATGGCATAGTACTTTTTAAACCTTAACAAGAGTTGTAGCTCAAAAAATTTCTCTATAATTTTCAGGGTTGGAGTAACCAATAGTGACACAGAAGGAAATTTAACTTTGATAGAGATGTGCCAAGAGAGGAAAGCCTGATAACCCTTATCCCTAAGTAAGGAAGAGGAAAATTAAATCCACAATCATGTTGACAATCATTACACAGGCATGGAGGGACTAAAAGCCAATAGGAATTGAAACAAAATGTAGATCTTGCAGAAGGACCACCATGGTGATAGCACTCTATGGGAATGGACCAGGGGAAGCCAAACCTCAAAGGCTGCAAGGTAAACGTGGTGTTTACGACAGAGAAGACGACCCTCCCCTCAATACTCTTCTTTGACTCATGGCAAGGTCCTAGAGCAAAGTCTTATCTGTTCTATAGCTAGAATATAAATTTTCTTACCTGTAAGGTTAGCTCATTTTTGATACTTTGTGATTCATCAACTTGAAGAAGTATTTCTGCTTTATCTTTCACTGACAAAAAGGAAAAAACAGAGGAGTTTTAAAAATTGTCAAATGACGTACACCTCACAGAGTCAAGGTGAAGTTGTCTCTCAAATCCTAAAATTCAGCATTTTTCAAACTGTGTTCTAGGGACCTCTACAGGATTCCAAAGACCATTACAGAACGTCTGTGAAGTCAAAACTATTTTCCTAATAATACTAAAATATTTGCTTGTTGAAGTACTACTTCCTTTTTCAACTACTTATCTGAAACCAAATTTTCTTAAAAGATTTCAACCAAAAAAAAAAAAAAATCACAACATATTGAATATGAGAATTCAGCTGTTTTGATTAAACCAGGTATTTGCAAAAATTTGTGAGGCAATATTATTCTTTTTAATAAATTGTTTTTGTTTTAGAAAATATTTTTAAAAATGTTAAACGGGATCCTAGGATCAAAAGATATGAGAACCATTTTAAAAATCTAATTTAAAAAAGACTATCCCTTGACAATGAAATACTTAATATTTCCAATAATTTTCTTGGAAAGATCTTTTCAAGAGAGCGGTCACATTATTTTTATTATTATTCCAATTATAAAGAAGAGAAGAACATCAACAACTGACACTGAGCAGAAAAATCTTGAATTAAATCCCTATAGTATTTAACTTGGATTTTAAAAAGATGTTGAAAAGTATTCCCTATCAAAGATTATTCTTGCTTTTATTTACAAGTTTTTTTGTCTATGATTAAAAAAAAAAATCTAACAACAGTTTTCTACACGATTTTTTAAATAATTTGATGAAGATGGTAGACAATGATAATTATTATTATTATTATTTTTTTTGTCTGAGACCAGATTTGAACTCAGGTGCTCCTGACGTCAGGGCTGGTGCCCTATTCACTGCACTACCTAGTGTACCCATGATAATTATCTTGAGGAATTCTCTTCATTTATGTAAGAATACTTTATGAAATGAGTAACAGGATTCATTTTATGATCTTTCCACATCTCAAGAGTTTACAAAAACAAGAAAAGTCAACAAAAAACATCCTTCATTTGATCGAAAGAACTCCTTAAATCTCTTCATAGTGTTAAGTGTCTGAGACCAAATTTGAACTCAGGCCCTCCTGATTCCAGGACTGGTGCTCTCTCCACCTTCACCATCTAGCTACCCCTATAAATTATATTTTTAAAATATGAAATATCCCAAATATAACTTATAAATCTAGAAATCATAAAAATAAATTACTTACTTTCACCTTCTTGTAACATTTTCAATAACTGAGCATTTCTTGCTTTTACTTCTTTATATTTTGCCTAATTGATCAAAGAGAACAAGATTGCTTAGTTATAATACATGATGTGAATCAAATCATAGCAACTAGTGAGCTAAAAATTCGAGGTACCCTCATGAACAAAAAAATACAGGTATTATTAATATTACAAATGATTCAAAATTAAGGCTAACAGGATGAAAGCAAAGGAAAGAAGTTAACACAATAGAAATTTTCCTTAAGGGATTTTCATTCTTCTCAAAAAGAAACAAAGACAACAAAATAATTTATTTGAAATATTATTTCAGATACACAGACCATAGTAATTATCCAGTTATTTCAATACTTGAATTGGTTCAAAAGTTAGCTATGTAATTAACATGCAAAGCAATTTACTGAAATAGGCCTCGGACTTCCTTTTAAATTTCTAGTGTCTTCTTTCACTCTTAATAATTATACACATATACATGTTAATTTCTGAACATAAAATGTTGAAAATATTTCTTCAAATTACTGTCCATACCAAATGGACTTCACATTTTGTCTTAGATGAGAAACTTAAGTTTCTGTTACAGGTCCTACTAATAAGAATAAGGATAGAGATTACTAATAAATTTAGGCATTTAAAAATTTTTTCAAACCTCTTAAGATTATTGTATAAGACATTTCTTTTTCCCTTAACACATATTGAAAGGCACACAGGTTATGTGATTAATATATGAAACAAAAATTAAAGTTCTCTCTTTGATCAATTAATTAGTTAATAACATATAATGAAATAAGAGATATAAATCACTGCAAAGGATCTGGCACCATGACAGATAGAAATAATTATAATAAAAGATAGCATTTACATACATTTTAAAATTTGCAAAATGCCTTATTACACATTATCTCATTTGACATTTACTACCAACAAACCCTATGAGATACATAACATTGCTGGTATTATTACTATTTTATAGATGAGGAAAATGAGGTTCAGAAAATTTGAATGATTTGGTAAAAAATGGCAGTATCAGAGACAGAATTTGAACCTAAACCTAAGTCTTCTTGGCTCCACTTCCAGAATTCTATGAATTATGCCTTATTGTAAAGAGCTGTACTAGATCAGCAGTTCTTAACATGAGGTCTATTAATTACTTTTGAACACTTCAATAACTGTATTCAATTGCCTTTTTTTGGGGGGGTGGGGATGAACCAGGCAATTGAGGTTAAGTGACTTGCCCAAGATCACACAGCTAGAAAGTGCTACGTGTCTGAAGCCAGTTTTGAACTCAAGTTCTCCTGACTCTAGGTCTGGTGCTCTATTCACTGCACCACTTAGCTGCCCCTCAATAACTCTATTTCAACAAAAAAAAGTTTCCTTTGTAATCCTATATTTTAAGCACTTTTTTAAAAACACTGTTCTGAGATATCCATTGGCTTCATCAGACTACTAAATGAGTTCAAATGTCCCTTTCAATAAAAAAATCTACAAAATCTAAGTGATCAAGAAGCATTACAGCTATAATACAAAGTACATAATTTATAGATGATCAGGTAAATGCAAAAGGCTAAATGAGAAAGATGATGCAAGATCACGGGAAATTTCATCAAAGATGTGAATATACATGAATATACAAAACAAATTTGATGATGACCATATTAGAGAGCTACAACAGGTAGGATATTTTAGTTTAAGGAAAGAATTGTCATCATTTGGGTCTCCTTAGTGTAGGAGTTCTTAATTTGGGGTCCAAAGACAGATTTCATGGGGTTTGTGGGATCAAATGGAAAAAAATACATACATATTTTAATATATTTGATTCCATTCTAATTCTGTATATTTTGTTTTAAGCAGTTAAAATATTTTATTCTGGGAAAGGCTCCACAAGTTCCACTAGATTGCCAAAGAGATCCATGAAAGAATAAAGGTTAAGGACCTTTTTCTTAAAAAAGTAAGGTTAAAAAAAAAATCTATGCATGGGGTAGAAGCAAATCAGTTAATCAATAAGCACTTTATGGGGATAAAAGGAAAGGCAAAAGCATGGCCCTTATCTTCAAGATGTTAATTCTAATGGGGGAGAGACAGCATACAAATAACTATGTACATATAAAATTTATTCAGAATATATAGCAAGTAATTTCAGAAGAAAGGTACTAAAAGAATTGGGGAAGGACTCCTGAAGAAGGTAGGGTTTGAATTCTTCTTGAAGGAAGACAAGGAATTGAGGTATCACAAGTGTGGAGAAAGGACATTTTACCCCCAAGGAGTGTTATAAGTTGGCCTGTCTAGCTAAAGTGCAATGTGACTGGAAAAGTAGGAAGAGTCAAGTTGTAAAGGACTTTAAAAGTGAAATAAGATTTTATATTTGATCCAAATGTTAGTTTTATAGCAAGCATCAGCATGATTACCATTCAGATATATCACTGATTATCGTTTTTAAAACTCATGTAATGATAGAGCTAAGAAAAAGGATACCACTACCAATCAAAAATTCTTATAATTGGGCAGCTAGGTGGTGCTGGATAGAGCACCAGCCCTAAAGTCAGGAGGACCTGAGTTCAAATCTGATCTCAAATACTTAACACTTCCTAGCTGTGTGACCCTGGGCAAGTCACTTAATCCTAATTGCCTCGGCAAATAGAGAGAGAGAGAGAGAGAGAGAGAGAGTGAGAGAGAGAGAGAGAGAGAGAGAGAGAGAGAGAGAGAGAGAGAGAGAAAAGAAGAGAAAAATTATTGTAATTACCTATAATGAGGAAAAATTTAGAACCAAAAAAGACAATACATTTCACCTTGAAATGGTAACTAAACACAAACCTCCCACTGAGTGATGTTGTTTTTCAATTTCTGAATTTCAGCATCTTTCCTTTCAAGTTCCAATTTTAGTCTTTCAGTTCTTCCATCTTTCAAGTATACCTCCTAAAACAAACACACAAATAAAATCCATTGCTTTAGAAGTAAAATTTTCTCAACATGCTTTGTTTCCAAAAGTCCTTTTGGTAAGTAAAGTTTAGCTAAAAATGAAAGCCTTACTTTTTATTTTTCAAAAGTAAATTCAAGTTCCTATACTCCCATTTCCAGAGGTTTCCCTCTTACTCAGTTAATAATTAATAACTACTTATAATCTAAATTAAAATTTTGTCATCAACCTAAAACTTTCAGTATTATCACATAACAAAAGCATGTCTTTGAAATATTTACAGGTCCCTAAAATAATTACATTAGAATAGTACAAGCATAACTACGACAAACTTCACTTTAAAAAATTCTCTTTGCTCTTCAACCTTAAGAGCATATTCAATACAACTTAAAACCAGAATAGTAGCAAAACAAAGTGTCGGGATTTAGATATTATTTCTACAGAAAATGGCTTAGGAATATACAAAAAAAATTTCATAAACAACATCCTGAAAAATTATTGTCTTACTCTTCTCATAGGTTTTATTCTTTAATGCATCATAAACAGTTAGGAATCGACGTCTTTACTTCATTTCAGCATAATGAATCACTGATCACATTTACATGGATACTCCTTTTATCAATCCAGATAATAATCCATCTAATAATTATCTTCTACAGAGTTACAAGTGACTCTCATTCATAATCCATGTTTCACAGATGATTTGCTAGTTTGCAGGCTAGGTCTCTTCTATTTCAGATTACTGCAGCACTCAAGCATTTCCTTAGCCTTGTAATTCTTGTTCTTATCATACATCAATGACCTTATTATGCTACTTCTAAGACTTACAGAATCACTGGAAATATATCATAGTCTACATCTACCTAATATGGCTCTCCATGTTTCCTGAAACTTCTGAGTTTTCAGAGACTGGTTTCCTATGATTCACAATCATCAGCAGAGGAATATTTGTGTTAAGTAGATGGGTCTTTGCACCAGGGAACAGCTTGGAAACATTGAAAGCACTGAAAAATATCCCAAGTATATAACCAACCAGTCCATTCTCTTCCTGAAATTCAAATTCTGGATACTATTTTCCATGATTTTTCCATTCTTTTGATATTCTTCCCACCCATTGAGATGTCTTATAAAATGATTCCTCAGTGTTTCAAACATTATGTCACCTCCAGCACAAATTTCCATGATGTGTGTGTATATATAAATATATATATATATATATATATCATCTTTATGGTTTGTTTAATCTTCTGACTTCAGGTGCTATTTTAACTTCCTTGTGTAGCATATCAGAGACCAAAGTGTTAAGAATCCAAATATATTAGTTTCATTGCCATTGACGATGAAAATAAATTCTTATAGGAAATAGTGACCTCTGTTCAATTTTCCATTTCATGCTGTCTTCATTCCAGTTTACTATATGAATACTTTTGGGATGATGTGGCTCAGTTAGATCTCAAACCCAAACTTTCTATAGACTTTTTCTTACACAAGTCTATAGAAAAGTATTTAAAATCATGCTCACCTGGATCTTTTAAACTTTCTCTTGCCATTTCTTCTGTCTTCAGCTTCATATCCAATTTAAAGATATTTTTGAATGTGCAACAAGAAATATGCTGTCTACTCTCCATTCTGTCCAAACTAAAGTCAGAAAACCTTTCACTCATGTACTGTTTGGTATACTCTAGAAAAAGCAAGGAAAACAACTCTGCAAAGTATTACTATTTGTCTGAAGAAATCCCAAAAATGATGTGATGAGTAAATGGTCTTCATTCACCAAACTTCTAAAAATCCTAAATTCAACTTTTCTGTTTCCTATAAAATACTTTAAAAAGAATCTATGGAGCAAAAACATAGTGAGATGTTTTAAAGTATGATACCATTAACATATAACATAAAATTACTCAATGCTGAATTTAGATGCCAGTGATTTTCCTTATACCTGACCACAAAACAAAGTAGGAGAAGTTCAACATAAATTAAATAGATTTGTTAATATCTGCAAAGGTTAAAAACTCCACAGAGAAATACAAATTGTCTATGAACAATTTGTATCTAAACATTCTTAATCAGAATCCTACTTATTGCTACTCAAATGTAGAGTTAGAAGGGACAGTTTACATTCATTTTTGAATCCTAAATCTTACCCAACATGAGAAAACAGAGGCATAAGGATATAAAATTATTTGCACAAGGTCATTCAGGTAGTCAGAGGCACAACTAATATCACAATGTAATTCTTCCAATACCACACCATCCTTCTTTGATAGCACAATGCTACCTATTAAGTTCTTACATGTCAAAGCTTATTATCCTCATGAAAGATTTTTTTAAACCACTGTCATTATAATCTACTATGAGTACGATTTTGGATGAATCCTTTTAATTCCCCAGACTTCGTTTTCCTTCTCTGTAAAAATGAAGGGGGTACATTTTGATTACTTATTAAGTTTCTTTTTTGAATTCCTATGGCTATGATTTCTGTTTGATGCAGATTTTACTATTCTAAAATTTTGAATCTCTAGTGTTAAGACTGTATTCTTCTTTTACTTAACTTATTATTTTACTATGGTTACTTAAAAAGTATCCAGCATTTTTTTTTGCCTCTTCTGACATTTTGTTGGAAAGTACAGAATCAATTTACATGGTTTTGACCTCAAAAGGAAAAACAATATACTTTTCTGACTTTATTTTGACATTCAGCACTTTTCAGGATCCAATTATTTTGTCAATATGAGCTCTTCCTCCATCAATGCAAAATAAATACAACTCTTCAACACTAAGATAGGTAATTTTAGGGGCTTTGACTCCAAAAATTACTTTTAAAAATTTGACCAAAAAAGTCAACTTAGGCTAATTCTCAGACAATAGCTAGGCAATCTCTTCAACTCATATAGTATCCTAGAGTTCTAGGATTTTTTTCAAGGAATTGAAATCAAGTCATATGGCTTATAGTTTGAAGATTTTATTGTCTTTTTATTTGCAACACTATTTGTCATTCTCCACACTTTTTGCTTGAGGCCCTAAACTAGGATGATCTGACTTCTAACTCTAATAATCTAATTCTAACCTAATACTTTTTTTTCACATTTTCTTTTATTATTATTATTATTATTATAGCTTTTTATTGATAAAACATGCATGAATAATTTTTCAACATTGACCCTTGCAAAAACCTCTGTTCCAACGTTTCCCCCCCTTCCCTCCACTGCCTTTCCTAGAGGACAGGCAGTCCTATATGTGTTAAACATGTCTAACCAACTCTTGGATTTCCAGTTGTACCTCATCTGGCCCATATGTTTTCTGAAACAGCTTTAAACGAAACAACATTTTGCAAATTATATTGTATTTGAAATATACCAAGAAAACTTGTTATTCAAAGGAATTTGAAAATAAAATTTTTAAAAAGAGAAAAGCAATGCCTAATTAATCTGTCTTGAAATTTGGATGTCAACATACTGTACTGGATGTTTAAAATGGAATTCATCTACATTTCACATTTTCAACTTCCACAGTTCCCAAGAATAAAAGCATTGCTTCACAAATATGTATTTAAATCAACTTTTTTTTTTTAAAAGAAAGTTCTTACAACATATTTACCTGTTAACCATATGTAAGGTTAATCATACGTTAACTTGGTTAACAGGTTAACTTTTGTTCTGGTATCATCATCAAAGAGAGGAGATGAACTTGCCTTGTTTTGGGTACCAATTAATCACAGTGAAATTCAACAGGGAAAAACAGCAAGTCTTTTATTTGGTTTTACAAAATCAAATTCATAAATACAAGAAAGGAGAGATGTATTTGAAGAATATCTTGGGGTCTTACAAACTCAATCATATCACTGAATATAATGTAGGAATTAAAAACAGAAAAGAACTATTTAGCTTTCAAGAATAAGGATATAACAACTCCTTTATACTATCTTAGTCATATGACTTAAGTAGCATTCAGCTCTGGATGATAATGTTTTAATGAGGACACTAAAGAGCTAGAGCAGAAGAGGAGATCAATTACAAGAATTGGCAATGGTGTATCTAGAGAAGACTGAGGAAGCATGAGAGTAGTGTTAAAATATTTTATGGACTATAATGTTGAAGACAGATGAGAATGATTCTAATGGCAAAACCAGAAATAATGAGTAAAAATTGCAAAGGGGCAAATTTTGGCTTGATGTCATCATGAAAACTTTCCAACAATAAGAGCTATCTAAAAGTAAAATTTATTACCCATGATGAGAAGTGAGTTTCCCCTCACTGGATGTCCTCATGCAAAGACTGGGTTAATTTTTTGATTATGAAAATAGCAAGGAATTTTTTCAGGTATAGGTTGGACTTGATGGCAATTGAAGACAGAAACCTGGACTATTCTAATACTTAAGACATTGTGCAAAAAAAGACTCCCCTGGAAAAGAATTGTCTCAATTGTTTATGGGTTTCTTGTAGGTTCTACATCTTCTATAAGATTAAATAAAGCCTGTCCTGTATCCAATAATTGGTTACATGAGTGCTCACAGAAGAACTTCTCTCTTTTTGTATACAAATTACTAGCACTCGGTCAATAAAAGTCAATATAAAAATATGCTATTATAGTATTAGATTTCTTTTTTGAATTCCTATGGCTATGATTTTGTTTGATGCAGATTTTACTATTCTAAAATTTTTATTATTATATACACAATAGATTCTTATTAACTAATGCTAGGAATATTTTCTATTGAATTTACAAATCAGCTTAGTTAGAAACTTTTAAATTTTATAATTGCTCAGTAGAAAGAAAATGAATGTAATGGAACAAAGTAGCAATACAAAGACCCCAACAATTTCGTAACTCAATGAATTATAATTAGCCCCATTCTTAACCTTAATTTATCACTATCTTCACAACCTCTCAGGCAGTTCCACCTGCACACAAATTCCACACAAATGAATTCCTAATAGCTGAGGAGTCCACTTATTCAAGATCTTCTCCTTTCATCCATCAATTCCTTCAGCCCAAACTTTATTCATTTCTGCAAAGATTTTCATGGAAGCAAACATAACTAACATTAATAGTTAAAAGACTTAGCTATCTGATCCTCAATACAACACCATGATATAGGGTAGTGAAAAACATTGTTATTCCCAAATTAAAGATGAGGAAAATGAGAAACAGGGAGTCAAATGAATTGTCAAAGGTCAAAAAGCTACAAGTTAACAAAGCTGGAATCTAGGTATGCTGTGTTCTGGAATTCAGGGTACATGTTTCAAGTAAATAATACTTCAAAATAAAAGTATATTTTATATAATTTATATAAATTCAGCCCCATTACATAAGGGGGCTGAAGCAGCTACATTTTTTTTACTCTATATAAAGTTATAACTGAATGCCATTGATTATATCTAGAAAATATACATTTTAATTTCAGTACTAAAATGTTCATTGTGCTTTTAAGAGAATTTCCTACTTTACATGCCTGGCTGTGTTCATGGGCTGTACAATTATCTGTTCCGTTATATTCTGTTTGCTGTTCTCTTCTCTTTTCTCTAATAAGAATTTTATGAACATCATCTTCCAGTCTATTGAAGAATCCTCCATCATGTGATAAAGTCTGGGAAGAACTCAATTCCTGCCAAAATGAATTGTGATTTACTATCATTCCACACATAAAGGTCAAAGTAATAGAACTACCCACCCACCAAAAGTAGGGCAGAAAATGAAAAGCATAATGATACAAAATACAAAATTATTTCCCGACTTCTTCCCTTTCCTTTCTTGTACCTCCCTCCAGAAGGGAAAAAGAAGAGGTACAAAATGCCCATTCAGGAAAAAGCAGAGAGAAAACAAAATGGCTATACAACTATCTACTGTAATTGTTTTTGAAAGCCAAATACCTCAGTCTTTTAGATATTATTTAAAAAGTTTGATGTCTTTAATGCATAAACAAAATGGATAGTTAAGGAAAAATTTCCAAGTATTTTCCCAACTAGGCACTGCTAGAAGTTTTATCTTAGTTATAGGCAAATTTCATTTCTTCCCCTAACTTCCTGTTGTGGAGACAGAAAGGTAAGAAAAAACTAAGTGCCAAGTCACTTTCATTCCCCGAAGTTACACTTAATTCCCATGTTTTCAAATAAGGCTGAATCAGCACCAAAGGTTTCCCCCAGTCTTTGATAAGCTTTTTTCATTCATGACTGAGTTAACAGTCTAAAGCACTAAAGTTCTTCCTCAGTTGGTAAAGGCAACTGTTTAGCCGTATGGCATTTCAAACTTCAAAAGGCCTATTATTTCAGTGGAGAAATTATTACACTATTAGCAGAGTACTTACTCCTTCATTCCTTAGTTTGACATTTAAAATCCTTTACGTTCTGGCCCCTCCCTATTTGCTGGAGCAAGGTTTTACTGACATTACTACCTACCTTTCCATATATTCTCAGAGCATACCAGCTCTCCCATCTTTGTGCATTTGTACCAGGTTGCCCCATTTCTAAAATATATAACTTTGTCTCACACCTCTGTCTCTCAGAACTTTAACCCTTGGACATACACACAAAATGTCTTTTGACCCCAAGACATACATTATCAAACATTATATAGCTTGACTACACTTATTTGTTACAAATAAAAACTCTTTTTGTGGGGGATGGTGAATTAGTAGGTAGTTACAGAGATTCAAAAAAATATATAGGGAAGAACATCAACAAAACATTAGAATTACATATATATATATATATATATATATATATATATATATATATATATATATGATGTATGTTCACCCTTTACCTGCCCACTCCCCAAACTTTCCATTAGAAGTTCCCATTAGAAAAAAATAAAATTAAAAAAAAAAAAAGAAGTTCCCATTAGAAATCCAAGGATTATTTTCACTTTTTCTTTGCACTCCCAGTACTTAGTACATAGTAGGTACTATGATTCCAGTAATTTCATGAGTTGCTGCACCCCAAAACTAAATCTACTAAAACTTGGTAGTAACAGTAAATGTTTCAGAGAATTCATTAAGATAATTTAGTATTTGAATTAAGTTTTTAAAAAAACAAATTTCCAAAAACATACTATAATAAATATCATTTTAAAGGACTAAAGACAAAATTCCAGTTCTACAAATATTGCTGTGCTCCATCCATCTCAATTCCATCACAAGAACTAACTTAGAACACTAATGAATTTTACTCAATACAATTTTCTCAGTAGAGGACAAATCATTTGAAAAACAATATAGGTCAGTTCACTAATCTTATTTTTCCTATGTATTTATTCATTTTGACTACAATGAATAAAACAATGAAAATTACCTTAAAGAAGCAATTCAAATTATGTTCTAATATTCTTCTAATGATGTTAGAACAAGGACAATGCTATATTTGTGGGGAAAGGATGCTGATAAAATTCAAAAGCTCTCTTCTGCCCACTTTGCCTACTGTGGTAATTCATTACCTGAAGCAACTGCTTGCTTCACATGGACCTAAATCAAAGACTGGCAGCACTCTGCTGCTGCTTTTAAGAAGCTTATATTCTACTTGGAGAGAATTATTCACAAAACTGTAGTAAATAAAAAACAACACATGCTTACTCAATGGCATGGCAGCTGTAGCCCCATGTAGTTTGTGTACATTCCTACAGATATATTTCTTTCTTCAAGAAAGGCTTTGTGTCCTCTCTCTCTTCTCTATAGGATCTCTTAATTTTGCTACCACCTTTTCTTCTATCTAAATTTTTCTATCCACTATCTGAAACATCCTATCTTCTCTACAACCTTCCTTTACTCTCCTAGCAATTATATCTTGTTAGCTTCTTATGCAGTACTTTTATGTTTTTTAAGCACCTATGTAAACCAGTTATTTTTTGACTCATATATACTTAACTTCTAAAAACTCCAAGGACAGGAAGTCCCTATTCCTACTTTAGCACTACAATCTTTCTTTTTCTCTCATGTTCAGTAAATATCTGATGAACTGAATAGTAATCTTCTAAATTTTCTTAAATTTTTTACTGTTCTCTCTAGAAGGAAACTGACAGGTATTTATAAAATAAACTAAAATTACACTAAGTTTTAAAAAGCTAAAAAACAAAAAACAAAAACCTTTTAAAAGTCTTTAATCAAATGTTATATAGCCCTATGCCTGATCTTTCTTATCTCCTTTTCCATGGACTCTTTTTGGTTCTTGTTCCTTAAGTTACCCTAATCCATACCTTCAACATACCTCTTTATAGCCTTTTCTATGTTCTTTCTACACACAGACACACACACACACAAGACACACACAGACACACACACACAAGACACACACAGACACACACACCCCATTGTCCTCACAAGCAGAATTTAGAGGCCCCAATTTATACTAATTGTACTAATAATATCAGCTGAAAAAAGAGATCAAATAACTATTTCATTTAAGGGGAAAAACCCCAGACTGTCCTATCCATCTAATCCATCTTTCAACAAGGAAGAAAATCCTATTAGATCATTCCTTGTACAAGAAGTTCAAAGGAGAGAGGCATTAATAAGTTTTGAGAAGTTTTCTCAGAAGAGGCTGAACTTCAAGGAAAGGAAAAAAACATTAGATAGGTGAAGAAGGGGGAGAAAAGGGACACTCCAAAGAAATAAAACAATAAAAATAAAGGCAGATCAGAATAGAGGGACTAACTTGCTTGATAAGAAAGGTTTAAGGAAAAGTTGTAATACTGGGAAATACACTTATTAGTTATGGCAATAATAGATTATGAGCAGTAAGAAAAATAAGATAAATAAGTAACAGAGAAGTTCCTATTTGATGCATTGGTCAAAAAGAAGCTATTGAAAGTTTCCAAGCAGCAAAATGACATGGTAAAAAAAAAAAAAATGCTCAAAGAAAAATTGGCAGAAATTTATAGGAGGAACTAGATGAACACCTAGAGTTATATAAACATCAATGAAGTAGCTATTTTCATAATATAAACTGGGGTAATAAAGCATAATAACATTCAATATTAGGACATAAATCAGTATTATCTCTTTGTTAGAACCACATGCAATTACAGAATAGTTTTGATAAATTTCTAAAGAAATGGCTTAACCTATATGGATATTTAAACATTAAAGTCCTAGAGAATTAAGAACTTCAACCATAACAATAACTTGATGGGATATTTGCAAAAATATAAGTTTTCCTTTGACTAATTTTCTAGTGTTGTACAAGAGAATTAAAGGTAAATTTTCAAAAGTACAAAGTTTCTTCAACTACATTGCTCATATTTCAGTTGTCAGACTCTTTGTGATCCTAATTTAAGATTTTCTTGGCAAACATACTAGCAGTGTTCGCCATTTCCTCCAGTTCCTTATAGAGATGAAATTGAAGCAAACAGAGTTGTGTCTTGTTTTGGGTCGTTCAGTTAATCTCTAAGGCCAGATTTGAACTCAGGAAATAAATGAATCTTACTATCTATCTTACTATCTCCAAGGTCAATGTTCTATCCACTGAACCATTTAGCTGCCTCCTCAGCCATATGAGCATTCTCAAAGAAGTACTTTTTTATTACCTACTTTAACAGCCCACTTTAATTCTGTTCAAACACATTCAACTAATAATTATTTTGGAAGATATAGTTATACAAATTGTAAAAGTTTCAAAATAGGTTAAATAATAATCTAATCCACATATACAAAAAATTTTTCATCTCCAAAAAAGGATCAACCCTAAAAGTGATTATTTTAAGTTGCACTTAGGTAACTATGATAAGTAATAATAGCTCATTAAGAATTATGTATAACTTTATTTAAGCCATAAAAATTATGATAAGCTAAAAAGGCAAATTATGCTTTAAATTTTGGATGTTCTTTTATAACATGTTTTATAGTAATGACACATAACTGTGAAGTGTTTTTATAGTCATCATTTATAGTTTTCATCCTTGGCCTAATAAAGTCAAGAAAAAAAAATTTAGAAATGAAAAATATATATTCTAGACAGTAACCAAAGTGCAATAAAAACAAATTAATTCAATATTTGAGCTGATGGTGGGGATAATGATAATGATAAAGACTGTTTGCTGGTAATATTACACAGACATAGAAAAACAGACACTCTCAGTCTCCCGGAAAAGAATTCAGAAGATGACTAGTATTTTGTCAGTAGTGAAAGTTATTTAAAATTTCTCAAACACAGAGGGAACTGAGTCAAATTTATAAAAAAATAAAAGCAATGACACAATTGATAAATGATCCAAAAATCTGATCTGTGCCCAAAGGGCTATGAATTCATGCATTTCCTTTGACCTAACACCATCACTACTTGGCATGAATACCAAAAGATATTTGGAAAATAAAAGGAAAATGACCTATTATATACAAAAAATTTTCATAGTGACTCTCTTTTCAGGACTAAAAAAATGAAAACTGAGGGGATGCCCATCAATTGGGGAATAGCTCAATAAACTGTGGTGCACGTTTATAATGGAATATTATTGTTCTGCAGGAAATGATGGACAGGATGTGCTCAAGGCGAAAAAAAAAAAACAAAAAACCTGGAAAGTATTCCTGAACTCAAGCAAAGAGAAATGCAGTGTATCCAAAGTAATAGCAATGTTCTGGGATGACCAGCAATGAATGACATTTTCAGTAGTATAATCATCCATCATGACTGTTCTGAAGGACTTCTATCCATCTATTCATCCCCAAAGAAGAAACTGATGGTGTCTGAATACAAACTGAAGCATTCTCTCTCTCTTTTTTTTTACTTAATTTTTTTGAGGGTTTTTATTTTCATTAGGGCAGAAGATCTATGTTCACACATACATACATACATATACATACACACACACACACACACACACACACGCACAAACTTGACTTTTAAATGGAAATGTTTTGCATAACTTCACAAGAGATTTCTTAATTGTGGGTGGGGGGTTAAGAGAGAGAACCGAGAGCTCAAAACTTTTAGAAACAAACAAACAAAAAGTTGTTTTGAATGTTTAAACTGGGGAAAATATTAACTAAATAAAGAATAATTTAAGAAGCCAGTTATTTAAATAAAGCAACTCTCATTTAAAAGCATGAGCACACTTTCCAGCAGTAATATCCTCCAATCCTCCTAAGTCTGTAGAAGCAATAGGGAAAAAACAAATCTCTCTTTGGAATAGAAAATTATGTCAATCTGAAATGGTGGAGGTTTGTACCAACCTCTAGTGGTAAAAAGATATAAATCATACTGACTTTATAACTTCCAAAATTTCCTTTCAAACATACATTTCACTTCCAGAAAATTTCACTTCCATGGAGACCTGTACAGAATTTAGCATTTTCCTATCCTAGGCACCTTGGATACTGAAGTTTGAGCTTAAGTGTACGGTATGTACTAATGAAACAAAAAAGCCTGCTATCAGATAGTACTTTAAATTAATATGCATTTTCATATTTAACTCTTCAAAGCTGTTGCTAGTTTTATTCAAGATAGCACTATGATTTAATGAATGATTACATGTGATAATATTACAAAATTATCTATTACAAGTAAAAAAAAAAGTACTTCCTGTGACAAAGGCTAGTTAAGACTTACCTCAGTTTTTTTACTAAGGTGATCTGTAAAAGAAAAGAAAAAAGATAATTCCCTAAATAAAATGGAAACATT
Source organism: Sarcophilus harrisii (assembly GCF_902635505.1). Classification (NCBI taxonomy): domain Eukaryota; kingdom Metazoa; phylum Chordata; class Mammalia; order Dasyuromorphia; family Dasyuridae; genus Sarcophilus; species Sarcophilus harrisii. The sequence continues at coordinate 319,898,499 of NC_045426.1, read as the reverse complement.
TACAATTTAAACATTAAATGACTTCCAAATTAGAGAGAAATTAAAATCACATACTTTTTTATCAGCAAAAGTGAATTTCCTACCTATTTAGAGGTATCACCAAAGATATCTAGAGAGATACTAAAGTTCTGCATTTTAACAGTCTGCTCTCTGAATATATTTTTATCTAATCATTTCAATTGTGTCCAGCTCTTGACTCCTCTTGAAGGGTTTTCTTGGCAGATTTTTATGAGATATTTCAGTTTTTGTATTTTCTCAAGTCAAACTTCCCCCCCTCAAACTAATTTAAATTTTTGTTTTAAAAAATAATAATAGCTAATGCATATCATATGCCAAGCATTTTATAATTATTATCTATTTCAGATGATTTGCACAACAGCTCTGGGAGTTAGGTGCTATTATGAATCTCATTTTACAGATGAGGAAACTGAAACAAACAAACAAAAAAAAATGGTTAACTTGCCCAAGGTCACATAGCTAGTCAGTCTCTAAAGCTGCACTTGAACTCAAAGTCTATCTAACTATAGGACCTGGTGCTATATCACTTCTCTATCAGCTACAAAAACATAGTTAATGCTATGAGAGAATCAACTAACATGGCATAACAGAGGCCTGGTCTACTAATCATCAAAGACTTTAAAAGTCCTGCCTCTGACACATACTGGCTACAACCATTCAGTACTCCAAATAAATCAATACTTTTATAAGGTATAGAGCAGTTGCTGAAATGGGTTTCTTCATCAGGAGTTCCCTATACTGAAATCAACAAATCTACACACACACACACACACACACACACACACACACAGTCTCTGTCTCTGTCTCTCTCTCATAAAACTATACCACATTATACTGTAAGGGATTGAGAAAAATCAAACCACATTTTTTGTTAGCTCTCCCAAAAAGACAACTATGAATGGCTATATTACCAAATCAAAAAGTATTTTTGAAAACTTCACAATTCTGGTATTATGGGAAGAAAATGCCAAAATTTCAAAATATTGGGGCTCAAATCTTAAAATTAATGAATTTACTGATAAAATAAAGACCACAATGACTTTACAGAATTAAATATTTATATAGCTAGTAGTACTAAATATTCACTAGGTTCTACAGTGCAGAAGTTCTGATCACTGCACAGTACCTGATATTCTAAGTTGTAGAACATACGTCAATCTTTTAATAGAAGATTCTTAGTAGGAATTCCCTATAACAATAAAATCACAAATCTAGACCAAAAAAACAAAAACAACAACAAAAAAAAAACACCATCCTAATCAGTGTAGAACTTAATTACACAATCTAATCTAGAAAGGACTTTATTGGTTATCTATTGTCCTATAGGAATTCTTTCTAAATTGCCACTACTATTTTATCTAATCTCAAGACTGCTTCTTACCCATTCTTGTAATGAAATCTGCTTTTTACTACTGGACAACTAATAATTAGTTATCAGCAAGTTTTTCCTTACAAAAAAATCTAAATGTTTCTCTGCAATTTCCACTTATTGCCCTTAGTTCTGCCTTCTGAACTGAAAAGGAGAAAGCAAAAAAGTCTAATGATTCTATTTTAGAGTTTCCAAATACTCGGAGATTACCAATTTCTTCTACCAAAAAGATCTCTCTTTTGGGCAAACCATCCTAGATTCTTCAACCAATCTTCACATGGAACATAAGTCTTCTGTCCCTGCCATTCTAATTGCCTCCTTCTAGGATTATTTCTACATCTTCTTAAAGTCAGTAATTATATATTAGATTCAAGTACCAGAATAAGATATGTATCTTTGGACATAGCAAAGCTGTGGATTTACTTTAAATGATTAGGCTTGTTACAAGAATTGTTTTTCTTTTTTCACCAGGGAGGAAGGGTTGTCCAAAAATAATAAATAAATAGAGGGTCATAGAAGTATTTAAAAATGTGCTGAAGAGAAGTTTTAGAAGCAAACAGTATCTCTGCCTTTATTCAAGTACTAGATACTGAGATAGTCTGTCTTACAAAGGCTGTTGTATCTTTATATGTGTTTTGACCCCATCTCTTTCCATCTTCTCTAATAGATCTTCATCTGTTTTTCTGATTATCTACAGGTTCTTCCATGCTACTAACATGCCAAAGTTTTCCACATTCTTAAAAAAAAAACAAAAAAAAACAACCAACTTCACTAATTCCCATTCCATTTCCTTCTGTATCTACTTCAAACTTCTGCAGCATGTTTCCCCTGAAAGAGGTGCTAAAGACCAGAAGAGTAACTTCCAGCTGTGCCAGCACAAGGCAACTCCCACTGATCCTGATCCCCCAACCAAGATACAGAGAACCTCTGGTGAAAAGAGTAGCGACCTTCCCTTTGACTTCCTCCTCTGTCCCTTGAGGGAAGAGAAATTAGAAAATCAGTGAGGAAGACAGCTTCCATCTTCTGCTGCACAGTACTTTGCCCAATCTCCAGTGTTTAGAGGAAGGGAAATGGAGAAAATGGCCTCCCACCTGATATTGCTTTCTATCTTATGTTCCACTTGTCTCCCAGGTCATTCTCTAGAGGACTGGCGACTTGTAACTATGAAAAACATTCTCATACTTGATAATACCCTATACACATCCCAGTGATTTTGAACTCTTACAGGTCATTTTTTCCAATCCCATCCCCTACCATCCAATTCCTTATTTCTTGTCCCTTTCCTCTTCACCCTAAAGTTTTTTTGGTAAAGGTGCAATTCAAGTTTTTCTATTCTGCTCATTATTTTTGCCATGCTTAATGTCTCAAGGCTTTCTCCTATTCTCTTCACTGTTCTCCTATATTATTAAACTTGATGATCTCATCAGATCCCATGGAGTCAAATTATTATATCTGAGCAGATGATGTTCAGAGCTATTTATCCATCCCTGACCTCAAGTCTCACATTATCAACTCTCTCAGAATCCTGAAATAGGTATCTCATAAACATCATCACTCAATATGCCCCAAAAAGAATCAAAAAATTTTTTTTGCCAAAACTTGTCCTATTTGCCTATTAAGCAATTAACATTTACCCACTGAGGTAAGCATCCCCAATGAGTTGTACGTGGTCAGAATTGGTGCCAGCTGCATGCCAAGCTCTTTCTCTCAGGCCTGATAAGAGTGCTATACAGTCACTCATGTGCATCATGTCTTGTTCTGTTAAACCTGTCCCATTCCCTGTCTTCATGTAATTTTTGAATCTCAGCAGTTAAACAAAGTGTTTTCTGCAAATAATGCCTTTTAGTAGAAGTCTACTGTATTATGTAATATTCTTCACTTTCCCCCTGAGTTTACTGCTGTGAAATTATAAGCAAGGCCAGAACAAATACTTGTGTTTTAAGACTAGGTTAATACTACATAAATAAATGTACTTATAAACACAGCACACTTGTTAGCATCTATTTCATGCTGGGTTTACCACTTCCTATATTAAAAATAATGTGGTTTTTTTGGTTTGACTTAAAAACCACAGTGAGTGATGTAATTACCCTCTATACCCAGTAGTCAAAAGTTAAACACTATTAAGGTGATATTATAAGAGTTTTTTTGTTAATAAATTCTACTCTAAAACCAACTATTTTAGTATGTCTTTTCTAAGACAACTAGAGAAAGAATTAACAGATGAAGTACTTAACTATTTGGGGCTAGCATTTGAAGTTAAGTGAAAAATAAACATGTATTTGAAGAAAAATGAAAAAATAAACATCTCGAGATTATATTTTGTGAAGACATTAATTTAATTTCATTTAATAAGGCTTATAAAATGTCAGATCAAATAATTAAAGTAAATATTTTAAAACAAAATGCTTTAATACATCATATATTTTAAAAAATCATTTAAATACTTCACAATTGGTTTTAGCTTATGTAGAAACTGATTTTTAAAAATAGAAATAGTTCATATGGAAACAAAATTCCCATTTTGGGGAAATGCAGGAGTTATTTAAAACATGATTTTCAGTTATAAAAGAAACTTAGAAAAAAACAAGACTTGTAACTCAAAGTTTAGAATGTTTAATTCACATAAAACAATGCATACCTATATTTGCTTCCGATTGAAAGTCTTTCAGCGACACTGTGAGTGGTTTGTCTTTGCCTTGATGATTCTTTCTTTTTTCTTTTTTATTCATACCTTTTGATTGAGGTGAAGCATTTTCAACATTTTCATATTCCTGAGATGAATTAAGCACAAAAACAACTGCACTAATTTTACTTTTCAAACTCAATCATTTTGTAATTAAGTTATCACTAAAGTCCTATCTTTCCAAGAGAAAAAAAGTTAAAATTTGTCTTGGGCTTAACTAACTGAAGAATGAACATCCCTACTCCATTATCTTTTATTGTTATTGTTTTTTTTTTTTTTAATAGACTGGCTGAAAAAAAAAAGTATCTTCCAAAATCACAAAAGTATTATTTGGCATAAAAGAAAAGTATTTTCTTGACATAGTGTCTTAAAAAAGTATAACAGCCTGAATCACTCAATGATTTTTTTCAATATCAAAAGAAAGTGAGGAAGGAAAGAGAACAATTTACACAATGACTATGGTAATGTAAAGAAAAACAATTTCAAAAGAATACTTGACTTTGATCAATATAATGATTAATCATGACTTCAGAAAGCAAATGATGATGAAGCATGCCTCTCATCTTCTGGAAGAAAGGTGATGGACAAGGAGCACAGAATGAGACATATACTACATATATATTTATATATGGGGCATTCTAGGTTAAGTGATTTATCCAGAGTTACAAACATCTGAGGACACATTTAAACTCAGGTTCTCAACTCCAGAGCCAATGATCTATCCACTGAGCCACCTAGTTACCCCAAGACATACATTATCAAACATTATATAGCTTGACTACACTTATTTGTTACAAATAAAAACTCTTTTTGTGGGGGATGGTGAATTAGTAGGTAGTTACAGAGATTCAAAAAAATATATAGGGAAGAACATCAACAAAACATTAGAATTACATACAAAAGAAAAATTGAAGTTCAGAGGGAACACCAAAGAGACAGTTTTGTTACAACACTAAATTTAATACTTTTAAAAGGCCTCATATTGTCTTAACCAAACTTCTGTTTCATATACAAGCTTTTTCCACTTTTTGTCATATGAGGAAACAGTTATGTTTGTGGATACTTATTAAGTCATAATAAAAAAGTTTAAATTTAATAATAAAATAAAACAAAAAAATCAAGGAAGGGCTCCATTATCTTAGGTGTACTCTTTGTGGTGAACTTATGATAAGCTATGAAGAAAACACACAGAATGGGCAAACATAGATGGATTGTGATCTGCATTGTATAAGGGAACAGCCAAATCAAAATACTGTTTCATTTTTATATTAAATTCTATAAAATTAATGTTTTGAGTCTTTTGAACTAGTTATTGCTTTAAAAATTACCTGCCTTCCTGCCATCATACAAATCAAAATTCACTGTCATCAATAAATGAGACCCTTACTACAAAGCGTATTGCAAATATTATAAACACTGGCTGCTTAAAATTACTTAAAACCATATTTTATATTCATTTACTCACTAATATACTAAATACATATATACACACACCATATGTGACACAAAACTAGCTTTAATGTTTAGCTATTCAGTTAAAACTAAGAAATGAATATTATATTCTATTTCATTGGAGTCAGAAGCTTTTCTGAAAAAAAATTAATCAATTTAAGTAAATCATTATATTAGTAGTTTATTCATGTTATTTTAGCAATTGTTTCATACATCTGAATGTCAAAGTAACTATAAGTATTTACTAGTAAATACATTTGGTACCAAGATTAAAGGATAGGAAAATGAAAGTAGAAAATTTTAAAACTACATTACATTTTTTACTACTAGCTTTATCCTTTCTCTAAAATTCCAAGGAGAAAACTTCATCTATTTCGAACTGTATTTCCTCTCTTTTCCTTAGGTCTCAAATGAAAGGATGGATGGATAGTTAAATTTTTTTTTTTTTAAAGGCAGGTTAAGAAGGAAAGTAGCAAAGGCAATGGATAAGAAATCACCCTAAGCAATTAGGAGGTTAGCTGTATTTAAAGAAAAATTCAGGAAGATTACCTTAAAAAAAAACCTAGGAAAATTAAGTCAATTTAATGTGAGAAATGCACTTTTTCCCTAGTTTAAGCAAAGCTGATCAGTAATAATCTTTCAAAAAATATTTCTGCACACACCAAAAGCTTCTTAAAAAAAATAGCTCTAAGAAGCATGTCTACACAATGTCTAATATTAAAGATCAGTGACAATTATGAATTCTGAGCCCCAATGACTAAAATGTCAGAAATGTCTTTCTTTGCTGTCTGTTAATTGCAAATTAAAAAGCTCAATAGCAGACAGGGGACCCCTCTTTTTAAAAGTCCCTATATTGAAACTATGTATAACTTTGCACCTTTGTTTAAAAAACGCAGACAAAATTTTTTTAAAATTACAAGTTATTTTTTTTCTCTTAATTTAAAAATAAGTGTTGAAATAAACAGAAAATGCTCAATTTAACCTTCTTTCATTCTCTCTAAAAAGCTTAGGTGGAATGAGAACATCTACAAGAGTTTGTTATATAAAAGAATTGACTCAAGATAAAATTTCAAAGTTCAACTTAAGATTTGAGAATCTGATAGTCAAAGCTTTAATATTAGACATGCATTTCTAAAATCTGCAGCTGAAATAATGTAAATACCTTTTTGTGTTCTTCATATTCTAGTTTGCTTAGCAACAATGCCTTTTCAAGATCAGCTTCAAACATTTCAGATGTCAACTGAAGGTAAGGAAAGAGAGACTTATGATTAAGTCAAATGTCAATAGTAACATAGAATTGCACACTATGTTCAATGTACATGTACAATATACAATATGTACATGTACAATGTAACAAATGTCCAGGTAAATTCAACATTTATTCAATGCTTACAATTTGCATGGCACTATAAATGTGTAAAAAAAAAGGGGAGGTAAATGTGTGTAAAATTAGGAAGCAAATAGATTAAGCATAAAGGGAGAAGAAACAGAGAACAGAGAAGAATTCTCCCAAGAGAACTAAACTAATTTATCAATGTAACTAAAATATAAGTACCTTTATTTTTTTTAATCAAAGAAAATTGGTTAAGGGGAAAAAAAACCTCTTCCAAATTTGATATCTGCTTTCCCTCCTTAGCTATCAGTAATTTGCTGATCTCTTCATTAAATTTAAAACAATAAAACAAAATCTAAAACAAACCATTCCAGGCAACAGGTCATTTTACTTCTCAGTTTGTTTCCTCACCTGAATAAGATGGCCTTTCATACCTCTCCTAGCCCTTAATTTAAGACACCACTTAAGCATTATTACATAGTATATTATTTCAAAAGACCTATAATTTAATAATTGTTATTTTCTTCATCTACAAATACAGATCACAATTCCACCACATCCTAACATCATCTTTGGCCATTTACTGCAGGGGAAAAAAATTATCTAGTATTCACCTCTCTGGTGATAACTCCATCTGAACTTAAGGTACAGAGGTCTCAAGCAACATACATACATCTGTGGACCAGTATGTTCTATAGACACTATTATTTCACTAACATAGCCTTTGACAGTAAGGAGTGCCTTTTATACCCCTTACAAGGCATAAAAAGACTACAATGAAGGATACAAATATTGTTTAAAATAATCCAAGAGAAGTTTTTATCCTGATGATCAATTGTTATGTATTAATCACAGGCACAGAAATTTCTTGCATTTAATAATATCCCCCCCAATTACATGTAAAATAGATTTCAACATTCATTTTTCAAAGACTGAGTTCCAAATTTTTCTCCCTCCTTCCTTTCCCTTTGCCTCTCCCCAAGATAGCAAGCAATATGATATAGATTATACATATGTACAATAACGTTAAACATATTTAGACATGTGAAAGAGAAATCAGAATGGACAGGCAAAAACCATGAAAAAGAAAAACCAAAAGTGAAAATAGTTTACTTCAATTTTCATTCAGACTCCATAAGTGCTTTCTCTGGATATGGATAGCATTTTCCATCACAAGTCTGAGAACTGTTTTGGATCACTATATTACTGATTAGAACTATCACAGGTGATCATCATATATAGTCAGTCCTCCGGAATGATATATAGTAAAAAACCCAAATTCTTTACAAAAAAGGTCAGATGACCTTGAAAATGATGTAATCACCACCTTAGGAATGAAGCTCCTGAGAGTGATATGGCATAACCCTGGAGAATGTGTGAAAGAAAGGGAGTTGGGCCTATTATCGTTATTCTATTAAGCTGTCCATCAAGGATTTTGGTTTTGTCACCCAAAAATCTGGACTGTTAATCTTGAACCTGAACCCAAATAATGAGCACTTCTTAGTTTCAAGGATCCTGCAGTTAAGGGACTTTCTTTCCTCCTGAGCAGGCACACTAGATCATATATGCAAGTTCACTTCCTCCTGGGATCCTCCCTAATTCTCTAGATCCCGCTCTTACTCTTCTCCCCCCACCCCTGACTTTAAAGTAGTGCCCCTTTACTCTCAGACTGTTTTTGGTTAGCCCGTGTGCCTTTCATGAAATAAGGCTCTCTTTTTGTTTATGAGTTCTCATAACTCATATTTTTGTTGAGTTTTTCACATTCCAAAGTGCTCTAACAACTTAGTCCTTTATCGATCCCACAATGCTTCCATTACCATGTACAATGTTCTCCTCATTCTGCTCACTTCACTTAGCATCAGTTCATGAAAATCTTTCCATGTTTTTCTTACATCTGCCTGCTCAACATTTTATTCCAGTACATTTACATCACACAACTTGTTCAAACCTTCCCTAAATGATGGGCATCCCCTCAATTTCCAATTCCTTTCCATCACAAAAAGAGCTCCTATAAATATTCTTGTATATGTGAGTCCTTTTCCCTTTTTTATGATTTCTCTGGGATACAGACCTAGTGGTGATACTGATCAACAATGATTATGAAGAGTTTTATAAAGGCATAAACATTTTTTAAGGAATAAGTTTTATATAATTTTTTCTATACTTCCTTAGTACTCACTATCTGGGACTTTTTAACATTCTTTCCTTCATTCTCTCTACTAAAACTGAGTGCAGTAAATCTAGTTCTTCTGAATAGTTGTGTAGTCTTGGGCAACCTCTGGGTTTTTTAATTCCTAAAATGAGAAGCCTGGACTAAATGATTTCTAACATCTCTCCTTGTAGCTCTAACACCCATATTTAATTTCCTTGCCAGGATGTTGCTAAACAATATATTTCTACAGTTCATTAAGGATTTCAAAGTAATTTTTTCATAACAACCCTGTGAAGTAGGTAATGTTCACCATCATTTAAAAAAGAGAAACTGAGATTCAGAGGGTTGAAGTTACTTGACCAAGATCACATAGTTTATAAATGTCAGGATCTGAATCTTATTCTCCTGACTCCAAGCTTAGTTCTTTTACTAATCCATCATAGCTACATCCTTTTCTAATGCTCATATACTGTAATTTTTAAGCCTTTTATATCTATATTTCTGAGAGGTCTTATTAATTATTCTCCCTGAACCAATATCAGAATTTGTAATTAGTGTTCGGTTTTCTTTTAGTGGTATATTTTTCTATTTATATTATTGTAGTCATTGTGTATATTTGAATTTTGCTTATATTTTCTTGTTATCAGTCACAGAGAAGTAACTTCCCTTGTTTCTGTAAAATTCTTATTCGTGGATTCATTGTTTCTGTAAAATTCTTACTCGTGGATTCATACTATGAATAGTCCATTATTTTTATACCAGTTTGTTCAGTCCGTCTCTTATTTGTTTTGTGGCTCGATTTATATAATTCTGAGAGTACAAGGTTGAGATCTCCCACTATTATAGTTTTGCTGTCTATTTCTTCTTGCAACTCAAGTTAGAGGCTACACCATTTGGTGCATACATGTTTAGTACTGATATTGTTTCATTATCTATGCTACCCTTTAGAAAGATAAAATTTCCTTCCTTATCTCTTTTAATTAGATCAGTTTTTGCTTTTGCTTGATCTCAGTCTGTCTCAAAATTAATGGGCACCATTTCCAATTCTTTGTTACCACAAAAGTAATATGAATATTGTGGAACCTTGGATCTTTCTTTCTATCTTTGAAAACCATGGGATAACATGCTCACTAGTGAGCAAATTGCTATGTGAAAGGTTGTAAGAACGCTGTGACTTTTGAATATTTCCAAACTTTTCCCCAAAATAATTAGCTCTCGCTATATAGTAATATATATTCCTACACAGCCCTTCCAACACTGTTTCTGGTTCTTTCCAAGTATACCAATTTGCTGATTGTGTAAAGTTAAACCTGGTGATTGTTTTAACATCTATTTCACATCAGTAGAGATTTGGAAGAAATTAATGAAATTAAAAGAAATTAATAATAAGGTCATTAACAATTTACAACACTTCCTTTTGAAAACTGTTCAAATCCTTTGACTACTTATTGGGAAATGACTCAATCTTCTATTTTGGAACCAATATTCTGGACGCCAGACTTATTAGAGATAATGCAAAAATTCAATCCCAGTTCAGTTGATAGTTTCTTTTATTTGATCTATATGGCGATTAATAAAAAATTTTTATACAACTGAAATTGTCTACTTTGTATTTTATACAAAATTTTAATCCTCTCAAATAATTACAAATTCTATCTGAAGCTACAGTTGTGGAAGGTACCTCCTTGAATTTTCTATTTAAAAAAAAATAAAAATGGAACCATTATTTAGGTTATACATGCTTATGGAGCTTATTATGATACTTAGTCTAATATGTGGCTCTAAACTTAATTTATATTAAATTGATTACCTATTTTCCCAACAGCTTATGTCAAAACAGGTTTTTCTGGTTTTACACCCTCCCCTCAATAATTTAATATTCTTGAGTTTATCCAACATTAGACTTTTACTTTTAATTTCTTCTGGTTGTCATTTATCCAGTCTGCTCCACTGAAATACTTTTCTATTATTAAACTAGTACCAAATGGCTTTGATTACTGCTTCAAAATTACTTCTTTCTCATTCCTCATTATCAATGATAATTCATAGCATTTAACATTTCTGATGTATAAAATTAAAATAGCCTCTACTCATGCATTTAGATATGGGGAAACATTTTGAATTTGAAAAATTCTTGAGGGAAGCATTGTTTTTATAAATCTTTTGCTTACATTACATAAATTACATATGACAGAAGAGTGGTATTTATATAATTTGAAATTTCCTTAGGGATCTTTGTATTTTATAACAGAATCTATTATGCAATAATTCCAATCCAGTTATTTTATATAATAAGACACAATGAAATATAATTTTACAACTGCATTTGCACTTCAATATTCCCTCTGTTCAATGATTTATAAAATCTAATGCATGTGAATTCAGGGACAAGAAGATACTATACTGATAAGGTTTCTAAGAGAATTTAAGTAGCTACTTTCTTAAATCTTTTGAAAATGCCAATTCCTGCAAGCCAGTTTTAGTAATTCATACTCCAACATGAATCTTTCTGTTTAATTGGCAACAATAATAGTGCAGTCTTAAAAATGACAAAGATGAGATAAGTAATTGAATAACCTAAGCTATATAGGGGTAAAAACATATACAGAAGGGGACACATTTTGAGAGTATTCAAAGATCTGAAAGAGGGGAAGATAGCTACTTTCTCAACTCTAGAAAAAAAATTTTAATATCTTGATCTTTTTGTTTTTTTAAATAGTACTATATTTTTCCAAATATATGCAGAGATAATTTTCAACATTCACCTTTGCAAAACCCTGCATTCCAAATTTCTCTCCCTCTCCTTCCCCTTTTCTCTCCCCAAGACAGCAAGCAAATCGTTATAGGTTAAACATGTCCAATTCTTCTAAACATATTTCCATATTCATCATCTACAAAATCTTTATGGCAAGTCTTTTATATCTATATTGAAAGTATCCTTGTTGAAACTTGAAGAACAAAGACTTTTATAAATTATTTTTCCATAGCAGGAAACTTCATCATTCCCAGGACTAAAATGTACAAAGACTACAAAATCCCATTGTGTCTGTTGCTTATTGATAAAAAAAAAAAAAAAAAAAGGATTTGGCACATTATAGCAAAATACATCTTTAAAGTCTCTCAACAATCTCTCACACATGTTAAGATCATTAAGGATATCTTAATATAAACTATTATAAATAATTTTATTTGATCCTCTGAGTGTAAATTATCAAGTATGGCACAGAAAAGACATGTATTCTTATATAACAACTATGCAACTATGGCTGCCCCAATTCATTTAATGTCTAGTTTATGGTTGCTATTATTCTTCCTATAATATATAAAAATACATATTTTTTTCAAATTTGTTCACTTGTCCTCTTTCCTTTGCAAATGTAAAGAAATTTAATAGTTTGCTAGAAAATTCATACATGCACAGCCACATTTGTAATCAATTGCCTGTTGCTATCTTAAGATTTTGCCAGTATGTGAATGAAGTACTAAACTGCCCTAAATTTTCACCTATTTATATCATCAATTATATGATTTAGTATCTGGAGATTGGTACAGGAGATTTAAGAGTTATATCAGAAATCCAGGCCACAAACTTCATACTCTCTATTTTGCCTTAAGACTTGTTATGAGTTAATCACTACCAGTGAAAGGGGATGAATTCCTGGACTCTTGGAAAGTTTCTGAGTCTACTAAAGCCATAAGAATAAGAGGAGGCAGGTCTTTACCAATCTCAAGGAAATGCTGTCAAACATATCAGAGTAGGGACCTTTTCTGCATAAAAAGAGAATTCTGGTAAGCCACCATTTGGTGCTTGCCATATTTATAGCATATACTGAATTAAAATTTAGGTCATTCCCAATTATAGCTAATAAAAACGGGGCTTCTCATGAGGGAAATCTTAAAATCTATAGTAATTCCCGCTTTCCTGAGGCTATAAAGAAGATCCTTCTACAAATTTATGCATGGGCTCTCTTTTGTTTTTGCCTAGCATGAATACTGATTTGCCACAAAACCATTCATTTGCAGCAGCACTTGATCCAATTTATATTGGAATTGAAATGGTAGAACTTGATAAATTCTTGATTTTAAGAAAAAAAATTTTTTTTTTTTTTTATCAAAAACAGTTTTAATTAGGCATTCCAAAAATGCTTGTTTCACAGTTGTAGTGAAGATATAATAGATAATGCTTATCAAAGAGGAATTCACCATAGACGGCAATGCTCTTCTTTATCAGGTAAACCCATCCAGATTATGGTACAGAGGCAAATGAGTAAGAACTACTATTGTTCAAAAGCATTTGGTCTAGCAATCTATATGAAAAAAATAAAGTGGATAAAGAATGTCAATTATCCAAACTATGAAATACCACTGGATGAACAAGCCTTGGCTTAGTCCACTGATATTCTTGTCTTTTCTTTTTCTCCCAGCCTAAGTACTACATTGATATTTATATAATGCTAAAAAGGCTACAAAAAGTCATTCAACATGGGCAAGGGTAATAAAATATGACATGTGGATGGGTTGTACCTTTGAAGAGAAGATCCACATCAATGAGGTCACAAACCCATTCAAATACTGAAATGTGAATGGACTTATGATAAGCATTTGGGAAATGGTTTTATCAAACCAAATTTCACTTTGGAATTGTAAACTGATTAATGTATACATAATAAAACATGTTTTCCAGACCCTGTCTCAAAGATAGAGATAAGCATTTTCCTGGGCACAGATGAATCGAGTTTTCTTGAAAATGAGGAAAGAAAAGCAGGATATTCTGGGGTGACTCCACCAGTCAGGTAATCAAAATGATGTGGTTAGTGACAGTGCAGAGAGTTGTAGGAATCCCTCTGGTCAAAGGTCCAACATGAAAGAATTCAAGAACCCAAAAAGTTTGAATGGCAACAGGGAAGTTTATTGTTGGCACTGAGAAGCCAGCTTTGCTAGAAGGACAGATGCCTTAGTGACAAGAAGTCCTTTCAGAGAAATAGAGGTTATCACTGAAAAGAGGGTATCTTATCTTCACAGCAGCCAAGAGTCCTGCTAGGCAGCTGTGCCAAGAGGAGAGGTCCCTTGGCAAAGCATAATCCTACTTTGGACTGCTGCAAAGATTTGGAGTTCAAAATGGTCATTTTATTGGCAGTTTGGGGGTAGGGCTTCCATTAAATGACATTCCTTCCATGTTGTCACTGCTCCCAAGTTTAGATTTCCAGTTGACTGAGACCACTCAAGTTGCAGCTACTGGGAGTGGTCCTGGGCTAATCTTAATGAAACCACTTAACTCACTGAAGGGAAGGTCTCTGTCAGGAGAATTTCAGAGCTTATCCCCATGGCTCCCCCCCCCCCCCAAAGTCAGGGGGACAGTTTCAGGGTTCATCCCTGTCAAATTTAAGTCCTGTCTCAAACCTTTAATAGCTATATGACCCTGGGCAAGTCATTTAACCTCTTTGTGCTTCAGTTTTCTTATCTGTGAAATAAGGTTAGTTTTGATGTCCTCTAAAGTCCCTTTTGGTTCTAAATCTATGATCCTATAACTCAATGAAGATATTATCAGTTATCATCAGCAGGACATTTTAAGAATGATGTTGCCAGAATGCAAAAGAATTAAAAAAGAAACTTACGACATTCATTATAATGACCAACCTTGACCTAGGAGATGAGATAGAAAATGTCCCTTCTTCCTTTCTTTGCAGAGTAGGGAGCTATCAATATCAAACACAAAACCTCCCCTCTAACTTGGTCATTTTCTTTATTTTGTTTTTTTTTAATCTTAAATTCTTTCCCTCCCTCCTTCCCACTTTCCATTTTATTTTCTTATGAGAGGGAAGAAAAAAATGACAAATTCAGGCAAGGAGGAAAACAAAAGTTATCAGTTTTCTCCTAAATTATCATTGCTATTGGCTTAAAAAAAAAAAAACAACTAAATTATTAATAGAGAATTGCAAATTAAAGCAACTTTGTGGGTCTATCTTATATTTATCAGACTAGACAAAATGACAAAAGATGGAGGGGTTATGGAAAAACAAAACCCTTTTGTACTTGTGAAAATGAGTCAATCCAGATAATATAGAAAGCAATTTGGAACTATGCCCAAAATTTTAACAAACTTTGCATTCTCTTTGACCCAGCTATACCACTATTAGGCTTACATCCCAAGGACATCAAAGGAAGATAAAAAGGATCTACATACAAAAAAATGGAAACTAAAGGTTAGAATCAGAGTCAGATTTAGGGTAAAATATTGTAGTATGTGGATATAACAGGCAACAGGTATGAAGCATATAACAGGGTATTATTGAATTATAAGAAATGATGGCCAATTTTAAAGGAAATGGAAAAAAACTTTATGAGCAGAGTGATATGAGAATTAGGCAAACGATTCATATAATACTATAACATTACAGAGAAAAACAGCCTTGAAAGCTCATAGAACTTTGACCAACTAAAGGATAAACCATGAGCCCAAAAGAATGATGAAAGATGAAACATGCTACCACTTTTCAAAAGAGATATGAAAAACTCATAAAAAGATTCATATCTTCCAACATTGCTAATGGGGGAATTTGTTTTCAATATGAGATATTTGCTGAAGAAATTTTGAAAAAAAATTTTTTTTGGAAAAAACTCCTGTTTAATAGGAATACCCAGAGGAAAAGATTGACAAAAAAAATTTGTGACTCTTTGCAGATGATATGATGGTATACATAGAGAACCCCAGAGATTCTACTAAAAAGCTATTAGAAATAATTCATAAATTTAGCAAAGTTGCAGGATATAAAATAAATCCCCATAAATCCTTAGCATTTTTATACATCACCAACAAAATCCAACAGAGCAAGAGATACAAAGAGAAATTCCATTCAAAATAACTGTCAACAGCATAAAATATTTGGGAATCTATCTACCAAAGGAAAGTCAGGAATTATATGAGCAAAATTACAAAAAACTTTCCACACAAATAAACTCAGACTTAAATAATTGGAAAAATATTAAGTGCTCTTGAATAGGCCGAGTGAATATAATAAAGATGACAATACTCCCTAAACTCATCTATTTATTTAGTGCTATACCAATCAGACTTCCAAGAAAATATTTTAATGATCTAGAAAAAATAACAACAAAATTCATATGGAATAATAAAAGGTCGAGAATCTCAAGGGAATTAATGAAAAAAAAATCAAATCAAGGGGGCCTAGCTGTACCTGATCTAAAACTATATTATAAAGCAGCAGTCACCAAAACCATTTGGTATTGGCTAAGAAATAGATTAGTTATGTTAGGTTCAGAAGACAGAATAGTCAACTATAGTAGTCTAGTGTTTGACAAACCCAAAGATCCTAACTTTTGGGATAAGAATTCATTATTTGACAAAAACTGCTGGGATAACTGGAAATTAGTATGGCAGAAATTAGGCATGGACCCACACTTAACACCGTATACCAAGATAAGATCAAAATGGGTCCATGATTTAGGCATAAAGAACAAGATTATAAATAAATTAGAGGAACATAGGATAGTTTTCAGACCTGTGGAGGAGGAAGAAATTTGTGACCAAAGATGAACTAGAGACCATTATTGATCACAAAATAGAAAATTTCGATCAAATTAAAAAGCCTTTGTACAAATAAAACTAATGCAAACAAGATTAGAAGGGAAGCAACAAACTGGGAAAACATCTTCACAGTTAAAGGTTCTGATAAAGGCCTCATTTCCAAAATATATAGAGAATTGACTCTAATTTATAAGAAATCAAGCCATTCTCCAATTGATAAATGGTCAAAGGATATGAACAGAAAATTCTCAGATGAAAAAATTGAAACTTTCTAGCCACATGAAAAGATGCTCCAAGTCATTATTAATCAGAGAAATGCAAATTAAGACAACTCTAAGATACCACTAACACACCTGTCAGATTGGTTAGAATGACAGGGAAAGATAATGCAGAATGTTGGAGAGGATGTGGGAAAACAGGGACAGTAATACATTGTTGATGGAACTGTGAATACATCCAACCATTCTGGAGAGCAATTTGGAACTATGCTCAAAAAGTTATCAAACTGTGCATACCTTTTGATCCAGCAGTGTTACTACTGGGCTTATATCCCAAAGAGATCTTAAAGGAGGGAAAGGGATCTGTATGTGCACGAATGTTTGTTGTGGCAGCCCTGTTTGTAGTGGCCAGAAACTGGAAACTGAGTGGATGCCCATCAATTGGAGAATGGCTGAATAAATTATGGTATATGAATATTCTGGAATATTATTGTTCTGTAAGAAATGACCAACAGGAAGATTTCAGAAAGGCCTGGAAAGACTTACACAAACTGATACTGAGTGAAATGAGCAAGACCAGCAGATCATTATATACTTCAACAACAATACTATATGATGACCAATTCTGATGGACCTGGCCATCCTCAGCAATGAGATCAACCAAATCATTTCCAATGGAGCAGTAATGAACCAGCTACGCCCAGAGAAAGAACTTTGGGAGATGACTAAGAACCATTACATTGAATTCCCAATCCCCATATTTTTGCCCACCTGCATTTTGGATTTCCTTCACAGGCTAATTGTACAGTATTTCAGAGTCTGATTCTTTTTGTAAAGCAAAATAACAGTTTAGTCATGTATACTTATTGTGTATCTAATTTATATTTTAATATATTTAACATCTACTGGTCATCTTGCCATCTGAGGGAGGGGATGGGAGAAAGAGGGGAAAAACTGGAACAAGGGGTTTGGCAATTGTCAATGCTGTAAAGTTACCCTTACTATAACCTGTAAATAAAAGGCTATTAAATAAAAATAAAAAAAACCATGCTTGTCTAGATTATAATCAACTGAAAGAGAAAGGAGAATACTGCATAGATCTGAAAAGCCTGATATAGTGGAGAGTAGTAGATACAACACAGGAAGAACAAAAGACAGACAGACCCAGTAAATAATGGGAGACAAAAGCCAAGAACAGAATTAACAATAAAATCCATGACTTCACATGTCTATATATGAATCCCCAAAGTATTGGCAAGGTGAACTAATTGGTCAGAAATATTTACAGATTTATCAGACTCCAAGACAGAACTCAAAATTGGAATTTGGCTATTAAAAGCATACTTTATGTTAAAAAGGGAAAACAGATAAAAAATAGAGTAACCTTGTATAGTAATAATGTATACTCATGAGGAAATAAAAGAACCTGAACATAGCAACATGATAAGAGAAAAATCAAGAGATCAATAACTGTGAGGATCAATAGAAAAACAAACAGAAGCACTACACTGGAAATCATCTAGAAAACAAGAATGAGAGGAGGAATTTGAGAAACAAATCACAAATCTGGCATGGAAAGCTAATATTGCAAAAAGAAGTCAGGCTTCAGCTATACACTTTTATTTTCTGCCAAAAGACAGCAGATGATAGGATATATTTGTAAACTATCTTAACTATGATTTCATCCTTCAAAAGATTGCAAAATAAAGGGGTAATTCTGAACAATAAAGTAGCACTTGTGTTGCTTCAGCTGGCATTGATCAGAATCTTGGAAGCAAATGATTACTCTATCATGGAATTTCTGATGAAAAGGAAAAACAGAGACAGAAAGGGGGGAGAAAAGCCAGGCATAATGTGATATGCACCCTTCACTATAGGGGAATCAATTCTGGAGGGTTTAAAGAGAAGATCCCATGGGCTAATTAATCTATCACAGTTCAGGAAGCTGGCTTGGCAGATAAGGAAAACTTTCAAGAATGAAATTCTCAACACACAAGAACAATCAAGAAAAATCAATGCACAGAAAATTCCCTGACAAACTCATATCTGAAAGAGACATTTTTGAAAGGCATCTAACTTAGGATGAATAATAGCATGTTCCCTTAAGAATAGTGTCAGGAGTCCAATGAACTGAGTCCAGCAATGAATGGTGACGACAATAAAGAGGTTTTATAAAGCTGATTTGGGGGGAAAAAAAGAGAAACAAAGAAGGGATAGGACTGCAGCTTGGAATAGATAGGGTAAAGCTAAAATAAATAACAATTAAGGAGAATCTAAACTATTCAACTCCTATTTTGCTTCAGTTATTTATAATGCTAATAATCATTAGAAACTGGGAAGCTTTAATTGTAAGTACAAAGTACTATAACTGCTCTCCTCTCAAATATATATACCAAAACTTTAATTTCCAAATGGGTACTAATTCACAAGTATGACCAACTTGAAACATTTTAGGAAATGGAGGGGGCAGAGGAAAGAAAGGAACTGAACAGTTTTGACAGGTTTCAGTTTTCTTTAGAATAACCTCAATGAAGTAAAATTTCGTTCTTTAAGGATGGTTTTCATTTTTAAAAAATAATATTCAGGCATATAATTAATACAATTATTAAATGATTAATGATTAATACAGTGCCTAACTTTTTTTAATGACTAAAATTTTTGAAGCCTAATTATTTTTATCTAGTTATCTCCTAATGATGATAATTCAATGCCAAAGGAGGGCATTGAAAAAATGTTTTATTTAATTAATTAATATCATTATGTGGCCTGGAACCCAGATATCCCCTGGCCTCAAATATCCTGGCCCTGGTTCACACCGATTAAGTCTGATGCTTTAGACTGACTTTCTCCTGCCTTCCCAAATGAAAAAGATCATACTCTCTCTTTGGCTGAACATAGCCAAATGATTAGCTGGGACAAAAAAATCTTTGCAGCAAGTTTCTCTAATAAAAGTTTCATTTCCAAGGTAAAAGAAACTGATGCAGTTAATAAGAATAAGGGCTACATAAACAAAAGATATAAGAGGCAGCTAGGTGGCTTAATGGATAAGATTCTGGGCCTGTAGTCAGGAAGGCTTATCTTCTGAAGTTCATATCTAGTCTCAGACACTTCCTAGCTGTGTGACCCTGGGCAAGACACTCCATCTTGTTTACCTCTGGTTACTCTCATCTATAAAATGAACTGCAGAAGAAAATGGCAAATCACTTCAGGATTTTTACTAAGAAAATCCCAAATGGGATCACAAAGAGTTGGGTATGACTGAAAAATGACCAGACAAGATACCAAAGATATAACCAAGTAGTTCTCAAAGAAAAAAAAAAAAATCCAAACTATGAGTAGCCTCATAAAAAATGCTCTGAATGACTAAAAAAATAAACAAAAATTAAAGCATCTCTCAGGTAAATAAGTATCAACTGGGGAATGGCTGGGCAAATTATGGTAGATGAATTAATCTGGAAAACTATTATGCCACACAAAATGATGAAAAGAGAGTTGTTTCAAAAAAATCTGAAAAGATTTGAATAAATTCATGCAAAGGAAGAACAATTCATACAACAATATTTGTAAAGACAAGAAATTTTCTAAGAATTCTGATAGACACCATGAAGGATTATGATTCTATAGTACCAAAAGATGACAAACGTCACCCCTCCCCACTTCTGACAGAGAGATGATGGATTCAATATGCAGAATGAGACATAAGTGTTTAGTCATGGCCAATGTGGAAATCTATTTGTCTTGGCTATAAATGCTTGGTATTGTTTTTTCTTTTCTTTTTGAGGAAAAGTAAAAGGGAGAGTAAATGCCCTCTCATTTCATTGTTCATTGAAAAAAATAAACTCAATTAAAAATATCTTGGGTTCATCTAGGGGAGGGGGTGGAGGGAGGGAAGGGAAAAGATGGAACAGAAGTTAGTGCAAGGGACAATGTAAAAATTACCCATGCATATGTTCTGTCAATAAAAAGTTATAATAAATATATATATGTGTGTGTATATATATATATCTTCGATTTAAAGCTCCCATAGCAGTTTGTCCAGAAAAATCTAGTATATTCCTAATACTGTCATATATGTAAATTTCCCCAAATATGGATAAAAAGGGATCCTCAACTCCCCTACAATCAAGAAACAATGCTTATGATATAAACAATTCAGATATCTACACACACACACACACACACACACACACACACACACACACACACAAAGTACTCAAATACCTCATCAATTTTTCTAAGAAAAGAACTCACACTGGATTGCTATGAAATAAATAACACTTTGACATCTTGGTCCCCTTTTCTTTCCATGGAGTTTTACAACCAATACTAATACCACTCTATTGTTGATTCCTCCCCCTTTGGGAGCTGCTGAACAAACAATCCCCTTTCCATAGGAACTTCACTGCCTGCATAACTTACTAGCCTTGTTGTCTAAAGAGGAAGGTGAAAAAAGCTGTATGTAGATGATCCCCTTCTTTTTCCATTCAGCATACTGCATGAGAAAATCCCTCTGTCTTGAGAATAGGGATTCATATTCGTTTTTGTGTCATGAACTCCTTCAGAGTTTCATAAAGCTTATAGATCTCACCTCCTCTTCACCAATTAATATTTTTAAGTAAAATAAAAAACAAAACACAAAGCATTGCAAAGGAAATCAATTATATGAAATGCAGTTATCAAAATCTTAAGACTGTAAGCTCATTGAGAACAGTTATCTTTTTATTAATTGTGTCCCTTGAACCAAATCAGTTCCAATGGAGCAGTAATGAACTGAACCAGCTACACCCAGCGAAAGAATTCTGGGAGATGACTAAAAACCAGTACATTGAATTCCTAATCCCTATATTTTTGCCCACCTGCATTTTTGATTTCCTTCACAGGCTAACTGTACAATATTTCAGAGTCTGATTCTTTTTGTACAGCAAAATAACGGTTTGGTCATGTAGACTTATTGTGTATCTAATTTATATTTTAATATATTTAACATCTACTGGTCATCCTGCCATCTGGGGGAGGGAGTGGGGGGAAGGAGGGGAAAAATTGGAACAAGAGGTTTGGCAACTGTCAATGCTATAAAGTTACCCATACATATAACCTGTAAATAAAAGGCTATTAAATTTTTTTTTAAAATTGTATCCCTACATATTTAGCAGAGTGCATGGCACATTGTAGGTGCTTAATAACTGTTTATTGGAAAATATAAAAAATAAGTTCATGGATTGCAGGTCAAAACTCCATGTTTCTAGAAAGTTCAAGCTCTTGAACTTAGCAACTACATCTCTAAACTTCCAGCTATCCTGGAAATCTCTGTTCTCCGTCTAAAAAGCTAGATTTTAGGGTAATGTTCTCTGTAGGCAATGTGAAATTATCCTGTCCTCCACAGGATTTGGGATTCCCAAACACTATCAGTAGAGACTACCTGTAACTGTAATCTCAAGCTGTGTTCAAGTATGTCTTTCTTTTATCTTGTATTTCTGCAATTAGTAGTTATCAAATTGCTCCTGGCAGATAGGAAACTCCATCTATAGAGTCAGATTATTTTGAGCACCACTCCTACCCCAATGCAGATCTACTCTGTGGCTCATCTGTCTTGTGAATAGGGGAAATCTAAGCAAGCAAGAAAGAGAGAGAGCGCAAAGAGCCTAGATTCTCTTGTAAGAGTTCACTCTTTTGAGATCCAGCCCACCAATCATCTTGAGGTTCCTGTGTCTTTAGAAGTAAAGTGCAAGTAGGCATACTAAATACTAAATATGAAATCCCTCTCAAAGAACTCCAGAGCCTTGTACCTTTTAATTTCATCAAACTGAATGAAGAACCAATAAAAAAGAATAACATTTCTTAAACATCAATTGAACACTTAGAACAGTACATATCTTCACAAAATAAATTTGAGGAATAACATTTGGGTGAATATATAAATTCTGAAATTTTTCAAGTAATTCTATATGAAACTTTCTTTTTTGTGGTGGTATTTTAATGATATTAGATAATTTTAAACACATCTAACTCCTACAGAAAATTCTCCCACACTGCCTACAATATTGAAGGACTGAAGTTATTTAAAACAGTTGGCTCATAATATCATAAGTTTAAAAGCACATATGTTTGACTAGTCAGTGTAATGAATTTACGTGTATACTGCATTGCAACTTACTTAGTAGAAATCAGTACTTGATTCACAGAGCACTGAGAGCACACTATGTGCTTGGATTTGCTCTCTATATCCTCCTAGGTAAATTGATATAATTGGTCTCAAATCAAATTTGAAAGAATTTTTGATGCTTTTATTTTTTGATGAGTCACCAAACTACTGGCATGCTCTAGAGGTATATTGCATCTTAGGCACTACCGGATATACGAATATGAAGTATGGTTGATAAATAAAAAGAACCTCAATTTTTAATGCAACCTTATGGTTTCATTATGGATTTCATGGCATAGGAACTACGATTAGAATTTGGCAATGGAAGATCATACTTTCAATAAAAACAAATCTGACATAAAGGGAGTTGAACAGGCACTATATATCAAAAAGATGCACATGCCTATACATAAATCCACTTGAGGGGAGAAACATATTAGAGGACAATTATTTTACACATAGAGAATGTCCCTCAATGTGGAAAATATTGATCCTTTACTAAAAAGGAAAAAAAAAGGAAATTTAAAACAGGATGTTTGAACATTTCTATCTTTTCCTGGCTCCTTCTATTCCCCAAATTAGAAGTACTCACTAAAGCTCTCTTCTTTACCACTTTTTTTTTAAACCCCCCCTCTATATTTTCTCCCTTGATAATCTTTCTTTCTCCTTTCTTTTAGTCTTTCTACAATCAATTTAGTGCTTCCAAAGTCATCTTACACATAACTGTTCTAATCAAAACTTTAAAAAACTTTAATGGGCTTCCATTATTATTTAAAGCAGAAACTCTTCAATCTGGAATGCAAGATCTTCTAAGCATGTGGCTTCTTCATACTTTGCCCTTTTCTCATGCTTGTTCCCTTCTACACACTACATTCTAGCAAAATACTACTTTCCATTCCCAGATCTCGTCTTTCCTTTTCTCGGTGCCTTTAGATGCAATTTAGACGCATTTTCCTACATGCTGAGATTCATCTGCTCTACATTTCTTCATGTTGAAAGCAGAGTTCAGGTAACATTCTCTCCATAAAATGCCTTCTCTTAATTTTCTATGGAGAAAAAACAACAACCCTCCCCACTAAATCTCTTATGTTACTTTAAGATTTTCAATAGCATTTATCCACAATGGGTTTATACTGTAAAGGGGAAGATAAGACACAAATAAGCACATAAATTAAACTATAAGGAATTATATTAAGAAATTGAGATTAAAAACCTCAAGTGGAAAAGAGAAAATTAGGAGGGGAGAGGAGAAAATTCATTATAAGCTCCTTCAAACATTTATAGTTGTGTCATATGGAAGAGGGATTAGATTAATCTAGTACAGACAGAGGATTAATCACAGTGGCAGCTGTGATGGAATTTTGGTATAAAAAGTAGCACAACTTAAAGGATGATACAAAACTATGAAAAACTTCATTCCATTACAGTAAATGTAATTATAATTATTCATCGACAAAGTGGCAAAGATGAAGATATATTATTATGATGTTAATTCATTTCTCTATTAATCTGAAATAGATACATTCACATTTGTAACTCCATCAAAGAATAAAGAAAAAATAATAAGCTGGAAAACTGTACCTGTTCATCTCTTTGTCTCCACTCCTGCCAATTTTCTTCTTGTAAGTCTTTCTGTACTGGGTTTGGCAATGAAAGCTCATGTTGAGAGCTACAAACTACTTGGGAGGATTTCTGGGGAATCTTCTTAAAAGCAATATTCCTAAGCTGAAAGGACAACAACAATAATTCATATGCATTGCTATCAACTAATCAACTATAGTAAATATACTATACTATTTGTAATAACAAATTGGAGATTAAAATGATCCTGACTACTCAACCAATCATTAAATCAAAATAAACAACAATTTGTTGAAATTATTTGTGGGCACTAATAATATTATTTTGAGATGCTGTGTGAGATAGTGATAAAAATATAAGATTGGGCATCAATACTTTGGGTTCAGTTTCAACACCAATAAGAAGTTATATGCCATTAGACAAAGGACTTATTTATATGAATAGCACCCTCAATTTTCTCATCTATAAAAGATTATCTTTACTATTTAATTCAAATTTGTGAGGGTCTTACATGATTCAAAGTATATTGTAAATTGTGAAGCATTACACTATCATCATCTGATTTATAGCTGGAAAGGATTTTAAAAATTAAATCAATCTAATTTTTACAAATAAGAAAACATAATTAAATATTGTTTTAGGTCCTAATTTGCTCATATTCGTGAGTTGACAAATGAAAATTAAAATAGTCACTCTGTCATAATACTACTTTATCAATTCTTTAATTCCTTTTATTCCAAAAGTACAAAATTATTAAGATTGGAGAACAGAAAAACTAGTCTGCTTTTAATACAAAATTACAAGGCATAAAAGAGTTACTTTTAAAGGGTTAACAAATCAAAGTTTGTTTAATTACCTGATCAACCCTGAATAAACTGACCTGAATGTGATGGAGGAACTAATTCTTGAAGTCAATATAAAATTTTAACAGTAGTTCCACTTAAAAATCAAGATAAAGAGAGAGAAAGAAAGGAAAAATGAAAGGCTTAAAAAAAAAAAAAAAACCCAGGATCAGAAATTTTCATCTGACTTTTAAGGCAACATGGGATGGCAGCCATAGTAGGAATCTCAAGATAATACAAAAACCATTATTAAGATTTTTATATGATATTTCATACTTACCAAGTGCTTTACCCACATTATAAATTTGATCCTAAAAACCCAGTTAAGCTATGTAAGTTATTTCCAATTCACAGATGAAGAAACTGAAGTTCTGAGATGTTAAGTGACTTATTTCAAGTCAAACTATTCATCAATGGTAATGCCAGCACTCAAATCCAAGTCGTTTAATCTAAATAATATCTGTTAACCTGCCTCATTAATGAGAGATTCTGATAAAGATACAAGAAGATGATAGATATGTATGTTCCTTCTACAATGCAACTATTTTTTATTTTAGTTGCTTTTTATTTTGTTATTTTTATTATAATGGCATTATTTTCATAATTATATTACTTCATAATATTTCATAATATACTTACTTCATTGTACCATATTTCATGATTTCAACTGCAATAATTTCATAATTATCTAGAACACACTGGCAGGGAAAATAGGATGAAAAAAGAGAACCCCTATGGAATGTAAAGAATAGAAGAAGTTCCTTCACTTAACCCCAATTGCCTCAGCAAAAAAACCAAAACAAAACAAAAAACTTCCTTAAGTCAGATGCTACAGTTGAAAAGTCCATTCTCCTTTTCAGTCTGATTTAGTCTTGAGATTGACTCCTAGTCCATTCTATGTCCACTTAACTTAGACATATGCTCTAAAAGTAACCCTTCTTGATGTTGAGTAAATGCAAAAACAAAACAAAAAACAGCAGTTTGATCAGTTTTTCTAAAAAACAAAACAAAATGAAAATTCATTAAGGATATTCATATGTGCCAAATATTTGTTTTTAACTTCCTCCATTATTATTTTGAGAACTTGGAAAGGAGGAAGCATAGATAGGTGATCCAGTCCTGTCATTAGAAGTATAGAGAACTTTCAGTGAGTAAATTCCTTCTACTAATACAGACTGGCAGCTATTATCAAACTTTTAAAATTTTAGAAATTTGCCTGTGAAGCTGTAAAGTTAACTATTTGCCCAGGATTGCAAAGCCAATATGTTCAAAGGCTGGACTTGAACCAAGTCCAAGTTCTTCCAAAGTTAAGGTATACTTTTTTTGAGGTTAAATATGTGCAATTCTTCAAAACATATTTGTCATCCTGCACAAATCAGATCAAAAGGGAAAAAAATCAAGTAAACAAGCAATAACAACAAAAAGGTGAATATACTATGCTTTGATCCACATTCAATCTCCATAGTTTTCTTATATCACTTTCCATCACAAGTCTACAGGAACTGCAGTTAAAGTATACTTTTGCCCATCAATCAACTTTTGCACTCTTATTTGTCCCAAGTAAAAAAATCTACTTTAAAATATTTATCATACAATTCATCTTGAAAATTTTTGGAAAAACTGTCAAGTCTTCCATAATAATGAAAAGAAGTGTGTGAACTTGGGTCTTCATATAAATTATAAAAACCCTTTAAACCAGTTAACTTTCATGCTACCTCATTTGCCTCACTCTGCTGCTGTTCCTTCTTTTTTCTTCTTTTTTCTTTTTTCTTTTCATTTGTGGTTGGCTTGCTCCCCAATGCTTGAGACTTTCCAGGATTCCGACCTCTGCCTTTCCCAGGCTCAGAATCAGAACCACTGCCACTATCTACTTGCAGAAGGGCAAAACGAGAAGCAGTAGTGGGAACAGAACTGATCACAGCTGAAGCCATTGTAAAGATGATTCTCTTAAGAAAAGTCTATCAGAGAATAATTCCTGAAAATGTAAGAAAAATAAGAGGAATCAATGTAATATGCTTTCTAAAAAGCCTGTTTTTCCTTACCATGTATTTAATTAATACACACACAGACTTATTAGCAAACTATGTATTTTTAAGAAATAAGCGACTAAAATAAGGAATGAAACAGCAACATAAACTAACAAAATCATAATTATCTGCCATCATAAATTACACTATGGAAGGGTTACTACCAGAGTAAGTAGTCCTTAAGTAGGTACTTAATTTCTTAAGTTGAAGTAAATAAAATGTTTCTCAACATATTCCTTCTTAAATTCCTAGAAAATAATAAGTTGGAGCTCCTTTCTCCTATAAACACTTATAGGACATGTAAAAGTATCTATCTGTAGAATGAGGAAAGAGTTGAAAATTTTGAAATAATTTTATAGTCATTCATCTTTATAATACAACAGTCAGAAAGATGTTAGTTTGTTCATCACTGTACAAATGTACAAATATACACATTTGTGAGGATGTTTGTGCATAAAGCACATTTTGTGTGTGTGTGGGTGTGTGTGTTTGTAAAATGGGTCTATCAGGTCTTAGGCTCTGGTATACACTTGTACCCTATTCTATTTTAGACATACTGTTTTCAAATATTTGAAGAATTATCATATGGAAGCGGAATTAGACTTACTCTGCTTGAGCCTAAGGGACAGAACATGGATTTTTTCTTGTCTCTGGGTTTAAAATTTTTATCATTGGCTTTGGTAAAGTAATAGATGGCATGTTTACCCAATCTACAGATGATATAATCTGGAAGGGACAGCTAAAATAATGAATGGCAATCAACATCCAAAAAATGTTAATAGGCTAGAAGACTGGGCTAAAGTATTAGAAGCTGAAGCTATAGAGCAGTTTGTCTATGAAGTCAGAGGAGCTTCAGGGAACTATGAGTTTAAGATGAGCCAACTATAGGATATGGCATCTAATAAAACAAGTATATTCAGGCCAGAAACAGAAAGTGATAAAAAAGTATTTTACTGTATTCTGTCCTGGTCAGTTTATTTCAGTACATGCTTCATTTAATAATAGCTGATATTTACATGAAAGTTTAAGGTTAATAATGTGTTTTAACACGATTCTCATATTCATGGTGGGGGAAAATGCTATCTCCATTTCTTACAAAGGAGAACAGTGAGATACAAAAGATTAAGTAACTTATTCAGGGGTCACACTTGAGCATTATTAACTAACAAAGTTAAGATTTGAGCTGAAGTCTTCTTGATTCCAAGAGTCAGCTTTCTATGAATTTGGCCACCTAAAATCCAAGCCATGGTTTAAAAGGGATATTGATAGACATCCAGAAAAGGGCAATCAGAATGGCACAGAGATTCAAATTTAGACTGTATTTAGGCTGAAGGAAATGAGACATATACACACCATAAGCATAAGAATATACATAATGCATAAAAAAATCAATACAAAACAATTTGTTAAGGAGGCAGTAGTAGCTGGGGGTGGGGGGGAAATCAAGGAAAGGTCATATCAGTAGAGAGGTATTTGAAATTCTGAGAGAAAAAAGTGAATCTTTGGTCAAAGAATATGAACAGATGATTTTGAAATGAAGAAATTAAAGACATTTCTGGTCATATGAAAAAAATCCCTACTGATTAAAAAAATGCAAATTGAGACATTCTCACACCTGTCAGATTGGCTAAAATGACAGGAAAATATAATGATAAATGTTGAAGGGGATGTGAGAAAACTGGAACACTAAGGCATTGATGGTAGTGGTGTGAAATGATCCAACCATTCTGGAGAGCAATTTGGAATTATGTCCAAAGGACTATCAAACTCTGCATACCCTTTGATCCAAAAGAATCCATATGTGCAAAAATGTTTGTGGCAGCCCTTTTTGTAGTGGCAAGAAACTGGAAATTGAGTGGATGCCCATCAATTGGAGAATGGCTGAAATAAGTTATGCTCTATAAAGGTTAATGAAATATTGTTGTTCTGTAAGAAATGATAAGCAAGCTGATTTCAGAAAAGCCTGAAAGATTTAC
Organism: Sarcophilus harrisii; assembly: GCF_902635505.1. NCBI lineage: Eukaryota > Metazoa > Chordata > Mammalia > Dasyuromorphia > Dasyuridae > Sarcophilus > Sarcophilus harrisii. The sequence goes on along the minus strand of NC_045426.1, from coordinate 319,869,157 downwards.
ATGAATTGATGCTGAGTTAAGTGAACAAAACCAGGAGAACAATGTACTTAGTAATAACAAGATTATGTGATGAACAACTGTTCTAGACTTGGCTCTTCTCAACAATGCAATGATTCAAGGCAATTCAAGGCAAGACTTGGGATGGAAAATGTCAATCACATCCAAAAAGAGAACAGAGGAAACTGAATGTGGATCAACGAATAGTATTTTCACCTTCTCCCCCCCCCTCATGTTCCCCTTTCCCCCCACTCTGGTCTGATTTTTCTTGTACAGTGTGACAAATATGGAAAGAGTTTAAAAGCATTGCAAATATTTAACCTATTTCAAATTGCTTGCTACCATGGGGAGGGGAAAAGGGATAAAAATTTAGAATATTCAGTCTTACAAAAATGAATGTTCAAAACTATCTTTAAATGTATTGGGGTTAAACAAAATACTATTGATAATTTTTAAAATTTTAAATCTAAATTAAAATAAGGGTATTCTAAGAGCCAGGAGAAAGGAGCTCATTCTATTTATGGATTATGAATAGACAAAAGCACAGCAATGGAATGTCATGTGAGGAACAGTAAAGTCAGTTTCCCTGGAGTGATGTATATATGAAGAAGAATAATGTACAATGTGACTAAAACAGCAGGTTTGGAGTCAGGTGAAAGACTTTAAATGCCAAATAGAGACGCTTGTATTTTATCCTAACAGTAACAGGAAACCAACAGATCTTAAAGAGGGGAGTCACAGAGTCCTGTGTTTTAAGGAATATCACACTTTGATAACTATATGGAGGATTAACTGGAGAAATCGACTGGACAAGACAAATTTTGCGGTTATTGTAATAAGTGAAAGGAGCAGAACTAACAGTTGTGGAGGTAAGATCTGGCAAGTATATACATATTGTTTATATACATATACATAAGGGAATTAATATCTGAGGATGACTTTGTCTATGTGAATCCAAGGATAGAAGTAACTTCAGAAATAGGGAAGTTTGGAAGAAGGAGACATGATATAGAGAGGTACAACACAGAATGAATTCTAACAGAGATCTACTGAAGTTGATATACAATTGAGAAAAATGTGTTCATCTTTTCCTTACAGAAAAGAACTAAAAAGTACAAAAGTTGTATAAGGCAAATTTAGGCCTAAAATAAGAAAAACTGAGAAAGGAAACTACCCAAAAAATGTGGGATCTGAATTTATTATGTTTTATTATTAACCTTTATTACTTCAAGGCCAGACCCTTTTATCTACTATACAATGCTCTTATCTCTTAATTAGGTCATTTTAGACCTTTCTAAATTTTCTGTAGACACACATATTTATGTATCTTTAAGACATAAGAATTATCTTAAATTACTTGTTTCTAAAGTCAATCTGTATAAACATATTGATTAATCTTGGCAAAGTAGGTGTGGTCAGAAGCAACCTTATGCCAAAATAAAAACACTAATTTTAGCAAAAGAAAGAAAAAAGAAGGGACAGGACAAGTGCCTTAGTCAGATGTGTCCTGCCAACAGAAGAAAAATAAACTTTTCTGGCCTATTTTCTTTACTATGAAGAATATCTTTAAATTGGAAAGAGTAAAGTGGTTAACAGGAAAACTGTTATATATAGAGAAAAAAGGAGATAAATGCTGTTGCAATTTTCAAAAGGCAAAGACAATGCAATCTTCAAAATAGTAAACCTGACATTTTTGGCAAAACACTAGGTCATATTAAATAAATTGTGAGCATTTTTATAAAAGGAATCAGTGATCCCTAAGAGCCAAAACAGGTTCATCAAAAACAGTCATGCACCAATTTAAATTTCATTTCTGACAGCATTATAAGCCTAGTAGAATTCAGATTGCCATATGCTATATTTTAACATAGCATTTGACAAAACTTTGTTGACAAGACTGACAAATGTGAACTAGGTTTATAGAAAAAAAAATACTCAGAACTTTGAATGAATAGTTTCAAAAATAAACTAATGGGCTACTAAACCTAGAGGAAAGTTTCTAATGAAAAGCCCAGGCATCATCTTTCTTGGCTATTGGTCTACATTTTATTATTGGTGACAAGCTCACCAAGGTAGAAATAAGATAAAATAGCACAAACTTAACTAGAATAGATACAAGTATGAAATGGCACCAGTTCTCCAGAACAATGGTCAAAACTAGAAAGATGTAATAACAGATTGTCAATGCTTCCAGTCCAAATCACAGAGCCATTATCCTGAAAAGCAGCCCCTATGGAGAAGTGGCCCAACAACTGTTTCTGTAAGGTTCCACAGCGAAATCTATTAAAAACTGAGAAGAAAATTCTTGCTACTCAAATATTTTGGGGGGAGGGAAGGCAGGAGGATGGCATAAGGGGTACAACACTGGCCCTGAAGTCAGGAGGATGTGTATTCAAACCAGGCATCAAAAACTTAACACTTACTAGCTCTATGATGCCATATAAGTCAATTAATCCCAACTGCCTCACCAAAAAACTACCATCACCTCCCCAACTACTCTCCCACCCAGTAATTTGGCACTAGCAAATGGCTCAATATCAGAAACTGATATGATTTTTATCAGTGGAAATAACATAGAAATTGATGCGCTACCATCTGCTTTGCTGCCATCTGGACCATGAGAAGAACCATAGGACCTTCACACATCTCACTTCCAAGTAAAATCTTTCATATGTGATCTTGCTTCCCTAAGAAAGTGAGCTAGTTGAGAATAGACACTATCTTTCATATTTAACCCCCCAGATTCATTACAATAGCTGCTATTAAGTATTTGATAAGCTATGATTTCAATAAGGGTCAAATTTGCTCTGCTTGGTCCTAATAGTTAGAACAAGGAACAAGTCAGACAGTCAATGAACATTTACAACTATTTGCCAAGCACTATACTAAGCACAGGGACAAAGCAGGCAGGTTTCAAGAAAATATATGAGATCAAAATAAGGTTAAATATGACAAAAATTTACCAATTTTAACCATATTTAATCAAAATATTTTGGTTAAATATGACAATTTCAGAATATACTAGTATCCCTACTGTTATTGGCCTTCAAACTGAAATTAATGTGAATCTCCTCCCCCGCCCCAGGCAACTGGGGTTAATTGACATATGCAGAGTCACACAGCCGGGAAGTGTTAAGTGTCTCAGGCCAGATTTGAACAAAGGTCCTCCTGACTTCAGTCAGGACTGCTGTTCTATCCAACTGCACTACCTAGCTGCTCCTGTAAATCTTAATACAAGAGCAGAACATTTGGGAATGCATACTTTAAGGAAGTGCCTTTCTGAATGTAAGGTGGTTGTATGCAGAAAGGAAGATAGACTTGGACAACATATGTGAGCAAAATCCACATCATATAGATTATTACGGATAGCTGTTTTAAAACAGCATCTAGGCAATTAAAGGTTTTCTTGCTGATCCTTCGTGACTGTTGTTTCAGAGAGACAGAAGTCCAAAAACAAAAAGAAAATTTCAGAATTTTTAACTTCATTTATCTATCTATTTTTAGCACACATTGCTTTATGAATCATGTTGGGAGAGAAAAATCAGAGCAAAAGAGAAAAATCAGGGGAGAGGGAAAAACCCCCAGAAAAATGAAGTGACATAGTATGTGTTTCATTCAATCTCCTTATAGTTCTTTTTCTGGATGCAGATGGCATTTTCTATCCAAAATCTATTGAGATTGCTTTGAATCACTAAAACACTGAGAAAAACCAAGTCTTTCCTAGTTGATCATTGCACATTCCTGCTGTTAATTGCATACAATGTGTTCCTGGCTATGCTTGTTTCACTTAGTATCAAGTTCATGTAAATCGTTCCAGGCCTTTCTAAAATCAGCTTGTTCATAATTTTTTATAGAACAATAATATTACATTACTTTCATATACCACAGCTTTTTTAGCCATTCCTTAATTGATGGGTATTCTCTCTATTCATTTTCCAATTTTTTTTACTATCACAAAAAGGGCTGCTACAAACATTTTTGTGCATGTGGGTCCTTTTCCTTCCTTTATGATTTCCTTGTATGCAGAGTTTCTGGGTGTAGTTCCCAATTGCTCTCCAGAAGGGCTGGATCAGTTCACAACTTTATCAACAACATATTAGTGTCCCAGTTTTCTCATATTACCTCCAACATTTATCATTATCTTTTCCTGTCATTTCAACCAATATGATATAAGGTGGTACCTTAGAATTGTTTTAATTTGAATTTCTCAAATTAATAGTGATTTAGAGTTTTTTGAATAGATATTCTCTAGCTATAAAAAGAGAAGTATCCTCCTCTATGACGATTTTAACATTTCCATGAAGACAATGAGAAAGATAAAATACAAAAAGGACTGAATTTGCACTTTTAAACATCCCTGCCCCTGAAACTTACTAGGTTTTTTTAACCAGCTAAGTCACAATTTCTATGAGCCTCAGTTTTCTCATCCTAAAATGAAGCAGCTATATCTGCCACTCGTCTCAAACATTAAACACAGGAAGAGGATAGAGACTAGATCTATAATTTCATTGGAACAGAACAGCTGGGTGAATAAACTCTTTCCATGAACGCAGATTGGTATCTTTTCTGCAACAAGAGTTGCATAGAATACTGAAAGTTAAAAAGCCTTGCCCAGAGTCAATCACAAAACCAACAAGTGCCAAAGATAGGTCTTGAACTCAGGTCTTCCTTGGTTTTAAGGCTAGCTCTCTATAATACCACGGAATCTTTTTGCAACACACCAAAATTTATTTGACCAAATTTGACATTTTCCAACTCTTAGCTGGATAAAAAGTAAATAATACATATTTCATAGGTCATTTCATTTATCTATTTAGAGGAAGGAGGATGATGCTTATTTAAATTAAACAATGTTGGCACATCCATCAAGATAAAGAGTTTAACTTATAATCAGATGTTCAACTGGAAAAATGACTTTCTTTTGTGGCTGAGGCAGTTGTTTGGTAACATCTGTGCATAAAATTTTTTAGGCAAAAAATCTCTCTTCTATGGAGGACTCTCTCAATTGAAAGCTTAAAAAATTCCAAGGCTTTTAAATGAAAGAATCTTTGTAGTCAGCTCCAAACACATATGATCCTTCTTATATGCCATATGCTCAATGACTCTGTTAGCAGATTTATGACTTTAGCTTAGAATCCAACTCTCTTCCAGGTAATAAAGTTCTTATTAAGACACTTAGGTCTAAAAATGTATTGTCAGTATAAAGAAAAGTTAGACCTTCTAAACTTCTAATATATTGTCTAATTTGTGTCAATATAATATTAAAAGCATATTTTTATCATTCTTTAATCGAGAGCTAAGAATATTATCAACATATAATTCAACTGAATTGTTTGAAGTCAAGTAAAGTTAAGTTCCTATGTCTAGAAAAAATAATATGAGAGATTAGAGCAGAGATAGGGGGAGGAAGAGAAAAGGGTAAAGTGAGGGAAATATGTTAATTATCCATTTTCCCTAGTTCTCTCATTCCTTATATTATGCTGGATAATAAGAAAAAAAACCATACCTAGTTTACTTTAAAGATTCTATATTATGCTTCAGTTTAAAAAAAAAGTTTGTTTATTAGCACTGCTGATTTTATAGGCTGCAATATTTGTGGGGTTGAAGATCTAGTATCCTTTATATAAGAATTCACACAACAAATTTCTCCATTAGATTAATACTAAGGAAAAATTCCACCAGATGATTTTTATCAGAAAATGGAAAGCAAACATTTCCCAGCTTTTCCTTCTTTGCCTGAACTGTCAAGAAATTAAGAGCTAAATTCTTGCTCAACTTTTGTAACTCATTCCAGGTACCTTGTAATAATAACTATTTATATATTCCTTTTTACTCATTTTAATTCTTTCAAAAATTGTCCAATTTTATATAATTTTTCAGAAGAAACAAGATAACAAATTATAGATGTATAAAGTTAAAAAAATATTGAAACAGCTGCTCCAAACACTTATAAACAAGCGAATCATTTGAAGATTAAGACTTTCAACAGATATTTGCATATACCTAACCTATGTGGTCTCTATTAATAAAGTTCTAATAATGTGAAAATAGTTTTTTTTAAAGATCATATCATGAACTGATGCTGAGTGAAATGAGCAGGACCAGGAGGATCATTATATACTTCAACAACAATACTATATAATGATCAATTCTGATGGATCTGCCCATCTTCAGCAATGAGATGAACCAAATCAGTTCCAATGGAGCAGTAATGAATTGAAGCAGCGAAAGAACTCTGGGAGATGACTAAGAACCATAGAATTCCCAATTCCTATATTTTTGTCCGCCTGCTTTTTGATTTTCTTCACAGGCTATTTCAGAGTCCGATTCTTTTTGCAGCAAAATAACGGTTTGGACATGTATACTTATTTTGTATTTAATTTATACTTTAACATTTAACATGTATTGGTCAACCTACCATCTGGGGAGGGAGTAGGGGAAGGGAGGGAAAAAATTGGAACAAAAGGTTTGGCAATCGTCAATGCTGTAAAATTACCCATGCATATATAACTTGTAAGTAAAAAGCTATAATAATAAAAAAAAGATTGAGAGATCATGAGAATGCATGTTTTGACAAATCCTATACCAAATTAGAAAAGTACTAGTTAGACTACATGCTTTTTCTTTTTTATCAACTTAAATTATTGCCAGTATGTTGGCCATCAGGTGGTAACACTTTTTGGCTTCAGCAATTCACATAAAATACTCTATGAAAGTATAGAATGGTTGCTATATGCTATATGCACCAGTGAAAAGAATACAAACACTATGAAATAATAAATCATTTAACCATTTATGTATGTGTAAAATCAGTAATTATAGTTTTAAGTAAGAAGTAAGTGTCTGCTGCCAGCTACACTTTTCAGTGAGCCTGAACCAGATTAAAAAGTTAACTGGGAAATATTTAACGAGTAAAAATTCAATAGAACATAAATAACATTCATCTAAATTTCTATCTGAATTCTAAAGTGAGCTTTACTCTTGATAATTACCATTTAATTTTATCACTGAAACAAAGAATTCAAAGAAGTGATAATTTGGGGGTGGTATCACACCTATTTTATTTTCAAGTTTAAAGTTTTCCTAGAAGCATGTTTTCTGATTGATGATCTGAAGGGGAAATTTTTTTTCTTTGCAATATGGAAAAAATATCTAATCTTACCTCCCAACTAAAATATGTTTCATATATATTTATTCTGTTTCAAGTATAATAAGTCATGGGATAGAAAAGTGCCAATCACATCCAGAGCGAGAACCACAGAGACTGATTGTGGATCAAAGTGTAATATATTCATCTTTTTTTTTTTCCCTCTAGTGTTTTTTTTCCCTCCTCCCTTTTGGTCTGATTTTTCTTGCATAACATGACAAATATGGATATGTTTAAGAGGACTATACATATTTAACCTATATCAGATGCTTTCTATGTTGGAGATGGGGAGCTAAGGGAGGAACGAAGAAAAGTTTAGGAAACAAAATTTTACAAAAATGAGTGTTGAAAATGATCTTTATGTGTATTAGGAAAAATAAAATATTTTTAAAAGTTTAACAAGTCAAATGACTCACTAAAAACTGATAAAATTATTTATTCTAAAAGTACTATAGTATAAATTCAAGAAGTATAAATTGAAAGCAGTATTTTGATTGTAGTCAATGTGCTAAACTTTAATACTTCTAAAACTATTCATTATTTAAAATGGACTAAAAATTTCACAACTCAATTTTAGAGATATGTGGTCGAAAGCATTCCCCCAGAATCACTACTGTAAATAATTTATTTCCATGTCTTAGACTACATGACTCCTTGAGGCCCTATAAGGAAAGAAAGTCAGGACATGAATGAACATGTTAGGCAAATGAGGAATAAAATCATGGCAGAAGCTATGTAAAAACTTTCCTTAGGCAGCAGGCACTTCACAACTAAATAGGTTTAAAGTATCAAATGTAAAACTTCAGCTATGGGCTGTTCATCTAGGCTCCCAGAAGATGTTCTGCTTCTGGAATGGCTCCAAACACAGATGCTTGCCCCCAAAATTATTTGGCAGGCAAAGAAGTAACTTTCAGAAGCCACTAAACAAACAGCAAAAACAAATTCTGCCAAGAAGAGCCAAGATTACATCTATTACTCTATGAAAAGTGCAGGGTACTTTGTGGAGAAGGGAAAGATGTGCTCTAATTGGCAAGGTTTATAAAAGGCCAGACTTTTCCTGAGTATAAAAAGTAATAGAAAACCTAAAGGAAAAGATATTAAGGAAAAATGGCACATGGTTTAAGTAGTCATGGAAATCAGAATCATAAAGGAGGGGGCATGAACTGACCACTGACAAACAAGACGACGACTGCCAATTTACACAGGAGAACATACATATGCACAGTCCAATGGGATGAATAATCCACCTAACTCTACATCTCTATGTCAGGAGTCCTCTTAGAAGTTAGGAAATGAAGAACACATAAAATGGATAAAGAAATATGGAGCAAAAAGTTATCAAACTGTGCATACCCTTTGACCCAGCAGTGCTACTACAGGGCTTATACCCCAAGGAGGTACTAAAGAAGGGAAAGGGACCTGTATGTGCCAAAATGTTTGTGGCAGCCCTGTTTGTAGTGGCCAGAAGCTGGAAAATGAATGGATGCCCATCAATTGGAGAATGGCTAAATAAATTGTGGTATATGAATGTTATGGAATATTATTGTTCTGTAAGAAATGACCAGCAGGATGAACACAGAGAGACTTGGAGAGACTTACATGAACTGCGACATATGCAACATGTATAGGACTGCTTGCCATCTGGGGAGGGGGTGAAGGGAGGGAGGGGAAAAATTGGAACAGAAGTGAGTGCAAGGGATAATGTTGTAAAAAAATTACCCTGGCATGGTTTCTGTCAATAAAAAGTTATTATTTAAAAAAAAAAAAAAAAAAAGAAGTATGGAGCAGTTACCTTTTTGCTCAGAATCCTTTGAAAATACCAGTATGCTGCCCAGAAGACAGTTCAACAGTTTGGAGGAATATTAGTTTTATTTAAAAGCTAATGCATTGTTCTGTAGCTTATGAGATAGTGAATCACAAACGAGCTAACAATAAAATCGACCAAAGAAATCAACCTACAATTAAAGAAAATCTTCCTTTGGTGAAAGCAAAAGAATGGGCACAACAGAATTATATCAACCTTATAAGAAAATGGATCTTGGGGAAAAAATCTGAAAAGGGCAGCATAGGAAGATGTTAGTGGTTCAGCTTAACACATGTACAACTGAAATTTAAAAAATGTTAAGTGTTTATTATGTACACTGAATTATAATAGACTAGGGACAAAAAGAAAAATACAACAGTCCAAATTTGCAAGGAACCTATTTTCTATTGGGGAGATCCAAAAACAAAGAAAATTAAATCCAAGATGCCTTTTCTTCCTCAAATTAACAAGTTTAAAGGAATCAAGAAAGTCTTTACTCTTAAAAATGAACAATCCTGAAAGAGAGAGGTGAAAAAGTATTCTAAGAATGGGGGCAGCTTGTTTAAATGCAGAGGTGAAAAAAAGGTGCTGAACTCTGGCTTTGGCTAGTTATACAGTTGGGATAGAAGAGAAGAGTATATTAAGGGAAGAAATGTGAGATAAGGCTGGTATAAAAGAAAAATCAAATAAGCAGATGAGAAAAACACAAGTTAAAGAAAATCAAAAATTGTAATTTTTTAGAGATATCAATAAAATGTTAAACAAACAACACACAAGAGGTGACTATAAATAGCAGAGAAATTTAAGTATGGCGATGGGACCAGAAGGACACCTGAGTACCAGTCTCTATTTTTGCTGAGCATGTTATTGAATAGCACTTGACTATCAGTGTTAAAATGTTAGAAAATTCTTGTCCTTAGCAAATCTTATTATGCCAGCAATTATTTTTAACTATACTGAGGTAAGCAAGCCATATAATTAGTAAACTCTAAATACATTTTTATTTAACTTTTGGAATATGTTTTATTAATTTATTTTCAATATTTCTCTGATAAAGGGCTTTGTAAATTTTTAAGCACTATAAAAATGAGTTAACGGACAAAGATTTAATTCTAGATATACGATGGATAAAGTGTAGAAGTATACAAAGTTACAAAAAAAAGTTAAAAATGTACTATGGGTGATTCACAATAAATAAATTATTTCTACCTTCTATTTTAATAGTTAAATTCTTCTATCTCCTCTGAAGTCCTGTCCTGATGCCTCATCACAATGTGAAAGTGACATCAGCTTTTCAAATGTGAAACAGCAAATCTAGCATGTTAATATGAATAAATTTTGATACTGTTGTGAATGGTATTAATTTGGTTTTTAAAACCCATTTCTACAGGAAATAAAATGATAAGAGCAAGCATTGGATAACTATAATAAAAGATAGGGCCTTGAAGAATTGAGAAAATGTGCTGAGATAGTAGACTATGGACATAGATAAACATAAATGGATAGGGGTAGACATACCCTCAGAAATGATATATTGGACAATTTTGCTTAACTGCCTTCCCAATGCTTCCTTTTTTTTGTCCTTTATCATAAGAGGTAGTTTGTTGGGAAAGGGTAAGGAAGGGATATTTTCAGAAATGAAAATAATAAAAAAATAAGATGTTTAAAGAAAAAATTTAGTTAAGACCCGAAGAAAATATAAATTAAAAGAAAATCATGGCCATACGCATGAAAAAAAGTTCTGAAGGTACTTTCAGATCTCTGAATCTGGCTCTCAATGACCCTTGTCCAAGCAGCCTTATTCCATCTTCCCAGCTACACACCCCACAGGAGCTGTTTCCCAAATTCAAATCTCATGCTTGAGAACATCTGCTCAAACTATCCCCACATCAGGAAAACACTTCCCTCTCCTCAAGACCTTTCAAAATCTCTTTCTTTCAGAAACAGTCATCTTCCACATTTCCTCATCTCCTTTGAACTATATTTGTACAAATTTCCATCCTACCCTATCCCCCAAAACAAACTCTTTGAAGGCAGGAACCATTCCCTTTTTGCCTTTAAATTTATCCTGAAGGTTTAGCACAGTCCCTTGCAGACCCTAGAAGCCATTTTAATAATAGGTATTTGGGGATATCAGAAATGCACAGGATTAAGACATTTAATAGGAGGAAGAGGATGTATGGGGGGAAATGCAAATTTCTATTAATTTAGAATGAAATGTTTTAATAGCCCAAATGCTATATATCAAAAAATCATATCTATCTTGTCAAAGGATTATTTAGAATCTTGTCAAATAATTATTAGAACATGATACCTGAAATAGCATGAAATGCTGAAAAAAATATATTTTTAAAATCCAGTTTCTAAAGATGCCTAAAAACCTAGCATAACATTTCCAGAGCTTCCTTCTTGAGAAAGAAGAAGTCTAAGTCAAACTCAATCAACTGTGGGAGGCACAAACAGCACATCATTCCAAAAAAAAAAAAAAAAAAAAAAAAGTAACTATACCTCATTCGTGAACAAAAGCCAACTTTTCCACTCCTACGGTGTTAACAGGTGCCCAAAATCTTAACAGCACAAGGCGATGCAAGGAAGGAATCTGACTGGGCTAGACTTAAGTCCGGCATGAAGGAGAATTCAACACCTAAGGAAAAAGAAATGGATAAAAAAACCAAGCCGATCGACCGCGCTCCCTCCCCAGACTGGCTTTCCCCACTCCCCAGGGGGAGTTTGCAGGGATGGGCACGAGGCTCGAGGCCGCGCGGAGCCCGCGCCGCCGCGGGGGAGGCACCTGCAGGGACGGCCGCCGAGCTTCCCGAGCCTCCAGGCATCTTCGGGCCCAGGAAGCCAGGGAGGGGACCCTCCAGATGCGACAACCCAAGAAGGAAATGGGGCTCCCAGGGCAACAATCCAGAAAGGGGGCTCACTAGGCAACAAACCTGGAACGCGGGGGAAGGAGGCTCAAAGGGGGAAAACCTTGGAAAGGGGTGGTGATCACTCACTAGGCAACAACTGCGTAAGGGGAAGGGGATTCATTGGGCAACAACTCGGGAAAAGGGGGGGATCATTGGGAAACAATCCAGGAGGGGGACACACTGAGCAACAATCCTAGGAGGGCGCAACAACCCGACTCGTAGCAGGGGGTCTGGCATTGGAGAATGGGGGCACACCTGGGAAGAACACCCGTTTCCCTTTTTCTTCTCCACCCAAGAACCCCGGTCAGGGCAGCCCAAAATCATCCACCTCCTTCCCGAATTCCCCGCTTGGAGATGGGAGGAGGGGGAGGCTCGAAGGGGACGGCGACAGGCTGGGGGTCGCCGCTACCCGCCGGCCTGGGTTAGGCGGCCGCCTCCCCATCCCTTCGGACGAGTTCGGGCCTCGCCCCCGCCCCCGGGTGCTGCCCCGGGCGCCCTTCACCCCAGGCCGAGGGCAAGGCTGCGGGGCCTGAGGGGAGGCGGGTCCCCCTCAGACAGCTGGCCCATAATCGGCCCCAGTCGCTCCTCGAACTCACCGCGTTCCCTTCCGCGGCATTCCCCCGGGTCTGTCTTCCTCCTCTTCCTCGGCTAGTTGGCGGCGGCGGCGGCGGCGGCGGCGACAGCTCCTCGGGGCCGGCCGCGCTGGGCGTTGGGTCTCTGGCTCCTCCGTCAACTGGGAGGGGAAGGGGGCGGGGGCGCGGGCGCGGGGGAGACTAGAGAGCGCGCGGAGCCCGGCGGCGGCGCGAGACGGTCCGGAGTGGGGGTGGGGGGAGGGGAGCCAGCCGCCGGCGGGGGGCGGAGGGCGCCTCTCGGCCCTGCGCGACACGCGCACTCACCCACCCCCAGCTCTCTCTGCGCGCGCCGCGGCGTTTTTCTCAGGGCCGCGGAGGGGTGAAGGGGGGTGGTGTATAACGGGTCCCGGGTGCGATGAAAAGGTCGAGCTATGGAGCCGGGGGATGGAGGGCGGGAGACGCTTAAAAGGGGAGAGAGCACAGAAAAGCCCTATGCAGGTCGAGAGGGGCGAGATTTCACGTGGCGAGAAGAGAGAACGGCTAGTTCGCCCGCGGCAGAGCAGCCGCTGAGTCGGTGCTGTATAGAGAGACCTGGGGTGGGGGGGGGAGGGAGTCTAGGGCGGAGCGAAGGGGAGGGGCCTCGCGCGCCCCAGCGGTCCGTTTCGGGGTTTGTTTATTTTCTCGGTTGGTTGCGGCGGTGGCGCGTGGGCAGAGGTTCTCAAGTGACGTGAGCGGCTGGAGTTGGGGGAGAAAACCAGAACCACCTGCTGGAGAAGGGGAGCTACGGGGGCCGGGCTGGGTCGAAATAGCTCAGAGAGACAGTGTCGCCACTGACTTAGGGGTTGTGGGGAAGGGAGTCCGTCCCCCGGAGGTGGGACCGGACAGGTCCGAAGCACCGAAGATTAAGTCCACCCAGGGGCAATCAGCGTTTGGTCTTGGTGTCTTCGAGCAGAGCCAGACTTGCTTTGTATTACTTGGGGAACCAACCTGCGTTTGTTTGCTTGGTGACTTAGGAAATAGCCTCCTACTGTTTTGGGGTGCAGGACAGCAGGGACTTGCGAACCCTAGAAACTGTGACGTAGCCCGGGAGTCAAGCGTCTGGCATCTTCGGAAGACCCTTTTAGTGTTGGGATTATTAAATAAGGCGATTTAAATGTGGGTAAATGTTAACATTTATCCTCCAGTGTCATGCTAGTTGTGGGAAAAAAAAAAAAAAAACCACCAAGTTTTTTCCCCCCTTATTTCTAGTTCCACAAAGACAAGCTATAAGTTAAATGTTATTTAGGGAGCCTGAAAAGATCTTAAATGAATCTTGAGGTTTGGCCTGTTGTGGAGCAGTAAAAAAAGTGCTGGATTCAAGACTTATTTTTAGATTAGGCCTGGACATTAGCAACTTCAGTTTCTCCATTGTTAAATGATAATCTCAGCTCCTACATCGAGTCAATTGAGATAAATTTGTTTTTAAAAAAAAGAGGTTCGATACAAATGCCTAGCACATAGGAGCTTTTAAATGCTTATTCCTTTATTCTCTTCCCTCCCCATAAAACCAGTATCCTCCATTTATTTGTTACTAAGTCAATTTGATGTCTGAAATCATGGATGATTTGGAAGTTGGAAGCATCTGATGTGTTCCTTCACCCAACAAGCTCAAATTCAACATATCCAAAATTTCTTTTTTTTTTTTAACTTCCTATTTCTGTTGACAGTTATTACTATTCTCTTAGGATAACCTTTAATTCTTCACTCCATCCATCGTGTTTACCAGTTGCCAAGTCCCATTACTCTACCACATAATTTTTGCTTCTGTGGTGAGGAAGGAAGGATTTGACTCCTGATGTAAATCCAGAAGGTTAAAAGTAGACTTTTAAAAAGCTATCTGCCAGCTCCACTAGTCCAGCTAAGATTCCTTAGGGGAACAGAAAGAGGGAGAGGAAAATGCCACCAGAAGAGAAAGGACATCACGAACTATCTTCTTAGGAGAAATTAACCTTGGTCCACTTGGGTTTCCTTATGTGTATTTTACAACTACTGCTTCCACTGCCTATATTCCTGGGACTATATGTTGGATGCTTTATAGCCATTTTTCTTACAATGCCGCCTTAATAAATGTCTGTTAGTTTTAGTTAAATTGACTTATTAAAGGTAAACTCAATAATAGGGGCTTTTAGGCTATAGCAGTGGAGGCCCAGGGTATATTTTAGAACCCTAGAGATATTTACCCCATCAGGGCTCCCAATCTACAAATATTTGAATATTAAATTAGGGAGGTAATCCAATTGAGGGCTATATTTAAGTATCCTCTCCTTTGCAATTTTCTTCTTCTTAAATCACTCATACCAACTCTAACCTGACCTCCCTAGCCCAAATTAATCTATGAACAAATACACAAAGAACTGGACATCTAAGCTAGAAGATGCAAAGACAGAAATTAAACATTTGCTATCAAGTTTATATTTTATTGTGGAAATGACACATATACACACATACAATATATAACTAAATTCAAGGTCATTTGAGAGGTGAGGAGCTATTAAGTATTTATTAAACCCATACTATGTGCTAGTCAGCAGGAGTACAAAGATAAAAATGAACTTCCTGTCCTCAAGGCACTTAGTTGCTATCATGGAAAACGGAATACCTTTTAAAATATATTCAAAAATTCAATGTCATGTAGGGAGGGGAGGTTGCTAAGCAACAGTTGGAGAAATCAGAAAAAGGCTTTATGAAAAAAGTAACTTTTGAGTTTTAAGGGAAATGAATTCTAAAAGGTAGAAATGAACTACATTCTAGATAAGAATAGCCAGTGCAGTCACAAGTATGGTCCTTGGAGTTTCCTGCATGAGAAACTAGGAGAAAGAGAGAAATAAAGACTGATACTAAAAAGGTAGGTTGGAGCCAGGTTGTGAAGGGCTTTAAAGTACAGAGGAGTTTGTATTTGAATAATAATAGGAAGCCACTGTATGTTGGATAGGGAGTGGTGTGGTCAAATGGTGATTTAAGATAATTATCTTTGGCAACTATATGGAGGATAAATTAAAATGACTGAATGTAAGAGACTGGATATATATGCTATATAATCCAGAAGACATGTACCAGGTGCTTGTGGTATCGTAGAGAGGAGATATAGGGAGACACTTAATTACTGATTGAATATAAGGTAAAGGAAATGATTAAATGAGTAGACACTTTTGAGAACAAATTCTCTATAGGGAAAAGCGAAATTTGAAAAAAAGTTGAGTTTGGGGGAAAATATAAATGGAGTCAGTACTGGACATTGTTTTGGATGTATTGCATTTTAGCTACCTGTAGGACATGCAGTTGAAAATGGCTTGTATACAGTTGATAATAAAGAATTAATGGTCAGAAAAAAAATAAGGTCAGACATAAATCCTAGATTTATCAATTTTTTGCAGTTCTGTCAAAGTAATCTTGCCAATATATGTCTGACTACATTCCTCTACCCAAACAGGGTATATATATATATATATATATATATATATATATGAAGGATAAAAATGCTAACTCCTTAGATTGGCATTCAAGGCTTTCCATAGTCTGGCACTTTTCAATCTTTCCAACCTCATTTCCCACTACTCCATTCAGCTAAACTGGACTTGTTTGTAGGATTGTTATGAAGATTAAATGAAACAATATATGTAAGCATGCTTGGCAAAAACTTAATATGCTGTATAAAAAATACTATCATTTTTTTCTTATTTGATGATCCTGCCTTTTTCTCCTTCCTCACATATCAGAACAAACTTATGCAAATTTTCAGATGTGAAATTCTTCCCATTCCTTCAGGGCCCAGTTTCCCATGCTAGTGATTTTTCTTGACAAACTTTATTTCCTATCAAAAATTTTCAGGCCATTATGCTACCTTTTCAGGGTGATTTTAAGGGTTTAGAAATAAAATGCATAGTAAATTTGAATTTAGATGTTAATAAGCATCAGTGGTTTACTGTGTTATGCTTCCTAGTAAAAGATTTTAATTTGGGCTTTTGTTATTTCAAATAACTGAGGCAGAAAATTCTGGAGTCTCTTTGGAGCCTCACCAGTATAGGCAACTATCACCTCTCCTTATACTATTATGTGATGGGAAAAATTGCAGATATATAGGTAAAATTGTACAAAAATATATTAAAAGAGGCAGACTTCCTCATCCTTTGGTTTATAAACTCATCTTCTTTATCCTACTGCCACTACTAGACAGTAAAAGTACTAGAAATGATTTTATGTCTTCCATGTCAAATATAAACGATTAAAAATCTAAACTGGGGAGATCAAAATAGTAAATGTGGTTGACCAAAAACATTAGTTATAAAATAGAAAATAAGACTGCCAGAAGGCTAGAAAATGGCATACAAATATAAATTAATCTGATTTATATAGTTTTGTAAAGTTTCCTTATCTGAATCCCTACTAGCACTTACCTTCCATTGTTGTAAGGATCAAAGGAGATATTTACAAAACACTTAGTTAGCATAATACCTGGCACATAGTAGGTGCTATATAAACGTTAGCTTTCATTATTATTAAATAAAAAGACAAATGAAGTACTTCCATGGTTTTCAATAAGTCAAAAGTAACAATCTATATTAAGCATTTAAGTTTTTAAGAAACACTATTGCTGTAAGCTGTAATTTATGAGTGGGGAGATGTTTTTGTACATGACACTGCAAATTTACTATGTACAAAACATGCTATTCCTTTCAAATAAATATACAACATAATTATCATGTAAAATTTTCTTCACTTTCTCTGCTACCGTAGACATAAGATGTGTGTGAAAATTATTATATTTATCAGTTTTTTTCTAGATGGAGAGAATGTTCATATGTCCTTTATAGTTAATTTGGGTATTTATAATTAATAGTCAAAATTTATTCACTCAGCGCCTTTTTTTGGTTATGCATGTAAATTCATTTTTCTTTATGGATTTTCTTATGTTGGAAAGAAAAATCAGAACAAACGTAGAAAACTATGAGAGAATAAAAAAAATGAAAACAGCATATGTTGATTTACATTCAGCCTCCATAATTCTTTCTCTGGAGGCAGATAGCTTTTTTCCATCCTAAATTCATTGGGATTGCCTGAAATCACTAATGAAAGAACCAAGTCTGCCATAGTTGATCATTGCACAATCTTGCTGTTACCTCGTACAATGTATTCTTGGTTCTGCTTGTTTCACTCAACATCAGTTCATATAAATCTTTCCGGGGCTTTCTGAAACTGGCTTATTCATCATTTTTTATAGGACAATAATATTCCATTACTTTCATATACCACATAATCATTCTTAAAATATTATTGCTGTTCCTGTATACAATGCTCTCTTGGTTCTCATTTCACTCTTCATTATTTCAGAAAAGTCTTTAAAAGTTTTTTTTAAGATCATTGAGCCCATCATTTCTTATAGCACAGCAGTATTCCATCACAATTTTATCTCACAACTGGTTCATCCCTTCCCCAATTGATGAACATCCCTGCAATTTCCAGATCTTCTCACTATCACAAAAAAGCAAGCTGCTGTGAACATTTTAGAATACTTAAGTTCTTTTCCTTTTTCCCTAATCATATTAATTTGGAAATACTTAGTTGTGATAGTGCTGGGTATGTCTCTTTGAGCATAATTCCAAAATTCTCTCAAAAATGATTAGATCAGTTCACAATTCCACCAGCCATGTGTCCCAATTTTTTCACATTGTCTCCACCATTTGTTGCTTTCCTCTTCAATCATTTTAGCCATTCTGTTGGTATAAAATGATAATTCAAAGTTATTTTAATTTGTATTTCTCTTATAATGAGCATTTTTCATATAACTAAATTGTTTTGATTTTTTCTTTGAAAAGCTGTCTTTTCACATTCTTTGACTATCACACAATGACTTGTATTTTTATAGATTTGACCAAGTTATTTATATATTTTAGATTTGAGACCTTTATCTGATAATCTATATAAAAATCTTTTATTCAATTTTCTTCATTCTATTCTTGGCCACATTTATCCTATTGATACAAAACCTTTTAAATTTAATGTTATCTAAATTATCCATGTTAGACCTAACTTTATTTTCTCTCATATGGCTACTATACATAAATCAGGTAATGTGCTCCATGTTCAAATTTTCTTGTAATATCTAGATCATATATCCATTTTGACCTTATCTTGGTAAATGGATTGGATCTATGCAGAGTTTCTGCCATACTGCTTTCCAGTTTTCCCAACAATTTCTAACCAAATAATAAATTCTTATCCCTAAAGTCTAATTCTTGTCATTAAAATTCTCATCCCTTAAGTCTTTATCAGTGTTTTTAAAGTATATTTAATTCAAGAAACTTTGATATGTCCAAACCATCTCAAAAAATTTGTTAGAGGGCTAATCAAAACCATTTAATTTTTAAAAATTGTATGTGGATAGATAGGTAGATAGATAGATAAAATGGGAAGCAAAAGTGAAGTTTTTTGATCTGTGGACTGACATGGTTATAACCAATTTTATTGATTTTATATTTGTCCATTTTTATATTTCTTATTAAAGCCTTTTATTTTTCTAAATACATACATAAGTTTTCAACATTCATCTTTGTAAAACCTTGTGTTCCAAATTTTTCTCCCTCCACTTCCCCAATAACAAGCAATGCAATGTAGGTTAAACATGTGCAATTCTTCTAAATACATATTAATATTGATTATGCTACACAAGAAAAATCAGATCAAAAGGGAAAAGAGATTAAGGGTTTTTTTTAAAAAACATTACAGTAATGTTCAAGTATATTCCCTTTTAAAATATTCCTTTTAAAAATATTTTAAAAAGAAATTAAGAGGGGTAGCTAAGAGGCATAGTGGATAAGTGCACCAGCCTGAAGTCAGGAGAACGTGTGTTAAAATCTGACCTCAGACACATAACACTTCTTAGCTGTGTGATGCTGAGGCAAGTCACTTAACCCTAATTGCCTCAGCCAAAAAAAAAAAAAAAAAAAGATATTAAGAAAAGCAGTTCATCAAAACCAATTAATGTTTCAGATGTGTCTGACAGAATGTCCAACATTGTATACCTCTAATTTTACAAATAAACATTAACTTTTAAAATTAGTTTAGCTCCAAATTTCTAATTTTTTTGGTTCTAGATTCATCAATGACCATAGCTAAAGTATTAATATTTATAGTGCTTACCTATGATTCCAAATTCTTGCCTCTTCTCAGTAGACACAATATTTTTTTATATAGTTATGTTTCTGGATTATAAAGAATCCATTTTTTAAATTACAAATTTAATTGGGGAGGGAGATAATCTGCATCTTCCTCTGTCCTCCAGGCTGGAAGGGCTGCTTGTTAGCAGCATTGGTGATCAGGAGAAATCATTCGACCTTGTCCAACATAGATTACTGCACCCCTAGTCCCAAGAGAGAAGGGAGGTGAGGCAGGTGACATTGCTCAACTTTCCCTTGCTTAAATCCAATTCACTTGCATGTTGTACGTCACCTCCCTGATGTCATGGTCGTCTTCGAGAGGCAAACCTCTCTTGCCCCCATCCATTTCAGCCGTCTTGCCGCTCGATTCAGCCTTGTGAGTCTTTGCCATTATGCCTGGTTTCATTTTTTTTTAAGTCAAGTCATATAAAATGCATAATATAACTTAAATGGGCTAACAAAGAGTTGTCTGAGTCGCTGCTAATGAATAAATAGGAAGAAGGACTGAATAATTAGTACGTATGCCATTTGTATATAAAAACATTTTTGAAGAGATTGAAGCTGCTTGAAAAGTTTGTATTCCTTGAATATTTTAAATATTTATCTAGAAATAAATTTTATGGTAATAATTACTATTGTAGTGAGAGAATAGATTTGATAGTTAAGAATTACCTAGCCACCAAGCTATTTTCTCAAAGTAAAAGGCTTTATTGTCCTATAAAAAGGACACTTCAGCAGTATCAGGGTACTGATTGGTCTGATGAGTATTTTATAAAGAAAGGGGGGGAGGCGATGTTTACTCTGTTTATTGGTTAGACCTCTCAAGGGAGATGTTTACTTCTTAACTATTGACCAAATTTTGAGATAAACAAGAAATAGAAACATGTAGCAGGGGCAAAGTTTCCTTGTCCTTTTTACTACAACCCATAACCCTCTCTGTCCTTGTGCTGGTAGCCAACAACTTGTTTTTCTTCCTCTGACTCCTAACTAGAAATAGGCCCTACTGGGGTCTATTCCAGTAGTACTTCTGAAGAGTTTGCTGAGCAAGGTAAACTTCAGTTCAACTCCCAAATGAATTATATGTCTGGGAATAGAAACTGCATTTGGATTATTTGATAGAGGGAGCTCCCCTGTTAAAAAAAAATTCCTCTATTAAAGCACTGTCAAATTGTCAGGGCACTTTGATGTAGCTTTACAATATCATCCTTGCAAAAATCTTTCGTTGATTTGCGTAGAACAATTCTCTGTCTTTGTAGTAATCATTTTAAAAAACATTTTTTTAACAAAAAAATTGAGGCATGGACTTTTAAAAAATATACTTTTCAGGTAAATGAAAAAGATAGCATGTGAAAGATCTTGGAATTGAATTTAGAAGTGGTGAATGATAGCTCATTTATATACTTTTACAATTTACAATTTGCTTTTTAACTCTGTGAATGATTGCAAAAAAGTAAAAGTTTCTTTGAAGTCACTGATTTTTTTGAACACATAACTAAAATATCAGTTGTTATGAATTTATTCTAAAACTTAAGGGCTTTGCTTGGGAACTTGCCATTCCAGACGCTTTTAAGTGCCTACTTTTTACTGTGCTAGGAAAAAAATTAAAATATTTCCAGCAGTAACTTTAGGAAAATGCTTTGGACCAAACTATCTAAAACTGACCTGTGGGAATTTCAAATCCTTTTTTGAATAATGAATAATTTTAACATTTTAAAATTTAGCACACTGAAGATAATAAAATTTTTATCTTCAGTTTATACTACTACAAGTACAGTAGCACCTGTAACAATTTTATAAGGTCTTACCAATTTTACCTATGCTGTTAAACTTCAACCGAAAGGAATACAGATGAAGCATGTTTTAGTTTGGAAAAAAGTTTAGGTATTTTCTACATTATACAATGTTTTCCTTCCATCAAACCAATAATCTTTATAGTCACTCTTCTAGGAAAACTTAAACCCTTATATTGATATCATCCTGCCTCATTTATTATTCCTTTTATTTCATAATATATTTCAGTAATATTTAAAATATTAAAAGTAAACATTTAAAAAATATTTAATCAAAATATTTAAAATGTTTTTGGGAATTGCTTTGGTCAAAAATCTTTTTCACCTAGTGATGAACTCATCTGAACTTAGGTTAATCCCTGGACAAAAGGTACCAAAGTCCACTAATGTTTTTCAAGCATTGTATAATAATCTGCAATGCATTCTATTGATATAGAAACTGGTTTCTCATTATTATTCCTTTAGTGGATCATATGTATGTATACATAGATAATTTCTGTTCAATATCTTCAGGAAGTCTTAAGTTTTCAATTGACTCATTTGGTTATAAGAATTCGTTATAAATATTCCAGGCTGCTGTTTCAATGTGATATTCTATTTATTTAGGATTTACATCTTGGTTTTTATCCCCCTAAAAAAACAGTTAATAAAATTAAGCATAAAACAAGATAATTTAATAAAGAACAATATTAGTTAAAAGGAGTATATAAGATGTTAACAGGTATATGTAATGAGTTTACATATATTTAATGAGTTTACGTGCTATTGTGGGGAACATATACAAATAAGAACAGAAAAATACAAAGTAATGAAGTAGTCAGGGAAAAAAGAGAGCACTAGCAATTGGAGGCAATGGTAGAGATCTTGTGTAGGAATTGGCACTTAAACTGAATTGAGTAAAAAGCTAGATAAATTCTAAAATATAGAGGTAAATAAAGAATGCATCTCAGGCAGAAAAAACAGATTCCAGAGATGTCAGGACTGGAGATAGAATGTCACATATGGGAGCTGAAAGTAAATCAAGGCACCTGTAACACTTGGAGAGAAATGTTCAATAAGCTTGCACAGGTAGGCTGGACTTAGTTTTATAAAAGGCTTTAAATGCCAAGTAGAGGATATTACATATTATCCTAAAGAGGAAGCCATGCAGCTTTCTGAGCAGTGGAGTGATGTGGTCAGACAAGTGCTTTTAAGAGTATCAATTCAGCAGCTATATAAAAGATGGACTGGAAAGGAAAGAGACTTGGAGACAAGGACATCAATTAGAAGGCTATTGGAATATCCTCTATGTGAAGAGAGGGAGCTGACTTTGTCAGTTAAAGAAGTTCTTGTTATAATCCATTCCTAGGGAAGACAGCCTGAGAAACAATTGGATGGTTCAAAACACCAGTTTTAAAATACACTTCCATCTGTGATAGCCCAAGTAAGAAGGATATAATCACTACCCAGTAGTAAAGATTAATTAGCCATGATTTCAGTGCTGTAGGAAAATCTGTTATATAGTTTTTAGGTATATATGTGTTGTCCTAAACAAAAAGCTCATTTAAAATTTCAGTTCAGTTTTTTAAAAAGAGCAAATAAATACTTAGTCTATTTGCACTAATTCCAGAGAGAAGGAAAAATTTAGGAATTACTGGAGCTTGAACCTTGGTAAGAGGAAAACATTATAGAAAGTTTACTAATTAAGTGGTATAGTGTATAGAACATTGGGCCTAGGAGTTAGGATAACAGATGAAATCCTGCTTCAAATGTTTATTGGCTTAGTGACTCTAGGCACTGTCACTTAATCTCTCCTAGTCTCAGTTCTCTCATCTATAAAATGGGGATGATAGGTTATGAGGAAACAAATGAAATAGGTTAAAAAAAAACTTTGCAAATCTTAAGAATGCTATACATTAGCTATTATGGTTTTCATATTTCTTTGTACAAGTAATGACTAGGCATAATTTACAGGTGTATAAAATCTGATTTTATTTTTAGTATAGGAAACCCCCCCCCCACATTGTTTTAGTATACTTACAGCACAACTTCATTTTAAAGATGAATTACCATTGCTATTAACATTTCTGATAATCTTATATGGAAAAGTTTCACCTTCATTCAGCCAATATGTTTTACTATTCATTATATCATGTTTAATATAAGTTTACACTAAAGTCTGACTTCAAGCCTTATCATAATACACAGATGGAAAGGGAAATAAGAATTTCTTCAGTGTCTACTATGTACCAGACACTCTGCTAAGTTTTTTACAAATAGACACTACACCTCATTTGAGGTAGTTCTAATATCATTTGAGAGAATGTCCCCATCAAAATCTTTCTACATATTCTCTTGATCGTCATCCCTTTCCCATTTTCTCCAGCACAAACTGCTCTATCATCCTCCCTTCTCTAATCTTCAGTCTTTGCCTATGTATTGGATATATCCTGATTTTCTACAAAGCTTATCTCCCTTATCCTTTAAAAAAAAAAAGAAAAAGAGAAAAATCTTCACCTGATTGTAGGATACCTGTGCTTTCATCCCATATATATTGTCCCTTTTTGGCTAAACTCAAGAAAACCTTTTGCAATTGGTGCTGCCATGTATGTACGCTGCTCATTTGAGTCAATATTTAATTTAACTTCCAAATCATCACTTGATTGAAATTGCTCTCCAAATCTAAGGACCCAATCTAATGACCCCAAATGACTCAAATCTAATGACCTTTTCTCATTTCTTAATCATTTAATATTACCCTGCTCTTGTCTCCCCCATTTTTTTTCATGACATTGCTGCCTTCTAGTTCCCCCTACTTGTCTATTCCTTCTCATTATGCTTCCCTGAATTCTAGAATCTTATTTTCTCCCTTCCTATCTCTTTTCTTTTCCTCACTTCTTTTTTCTTCTTTCTCCTCACTCTATACTATTCTCCTTAAGTGATCTCATTAGGTCCCATGGATTCAACTGTTATTTTCGTGGGAGCTATATATATTCTGCTCTCATCTATTTCCTGACCTCGGTACCACTGCCCAAGAGGTTTTCAGAATATCAGAGGTTAAGGAAGGTTAAGATTCCACAGAACAATCAAATAATCAATAGAAGCCCTGAGCAAACAAGGAATTGAGCTAGGAAGACACAGGTGGGTTCAGCCAATCAGAAAGTCTTGTGACTTTGAGAAAACTACAAATTTAAGATAATCCAGCTCAAAGTAGTTGGGGTCAATGATTTTACTTGAGCATCACTATTGTACCTGGTTACTAGGCTAATTAAATATTAAACAACATACCCCTAGGAAGAATTTTCTACCATTTTCGATCATGGGATGTATTATGAGTGAGGGGGAACATGTTTATATGTATTTATGGGGAAACATGTAGTGGGTAAATCAGAAAGATTCTAACCTGGAAGGAATGAACCAATCTGCTCTCTGAAGGAAGGGACTGCATCAAACTAACAAGTATAAAGCTTCTTCCACCTCAGTGCTCGAGGTTCCCTCTTCCCAAAGATCAGTGGGATCTGCTTCTGGCCAGAAATGTTGTTTGCTTAAGATTTTTTAAATAAATTTTCCTCAATATCTGATTTTCAGTGTCAAGAGTATATCACCAAGTGCTTGTTGGACATTTTGAATTTGAAAGGGAATCCCTTGGGATTTTGATTAATATGTTTATTATCGAAAGATAATAAACTTAAACTCTCCCTCAAACTCTCCCCTCTCATTCTACATATCCAATCTGTTGCCATATTTTGTTGATTCTTTTTCTCCTATTCCTGTCTTTTTCTTTACGCAAACAGTCACCACTCTGGTGCAGACTCTCATGACTTCACATCTAGACTATCAAAATGATCTTTCTAAAGCACAGATTATCAAAATGATCTTTCTAAAGCAGATTTGACCATGTTATCCCCTTTTCATACTTTTCAATAAGCTCCAGTAGCTCTTTATTAATTCCAGGATCATACATAAAATCTTTGCCATTTAAAACCCTTTACCCTCAGGGTCCCTGATTTTGCAGTCTTTTTATACTTTACTCTTTCCCCATGTACTCCATGATCCATGACTCAAGACATGCTATTGCTCAGTTCTTTGACTTTTCACTATCGCCTATATTTGACAAGTGCTCTTGCCTTAACATGTGCCTTCTGGCTTCCTTTAGAACTCAGCTAAAATTCCATGTTTTGCCCTTCTAATCCCTCTTACTGATTGCACCTTCCTTTTTGGGATTGCTTCCTCCTTATTTAAATTACATGCTTATGATGCATATGATGGTTTGCATGTTATTTCCCCCATTAGAATGTTAGAAGTTATAGAGACTATTTATTTTTATTATAGCTTTTTATTTACAAGATATGTGCATGGGAAATTTTTCACCATTGACCCTTGTAAAACCTTCTGTTCCAACTTTTCCCCTTTTTCCCCCACCCCCTCCTCTAGATGGCAGGTAGACCAATAAATGTTAAATAGGTTAAAGTATATGTTAAATACAATATATGTATACATATCCATACAGTTATTTTGCTGCACAAGAAAAATTGGACTTAGAAATAAGGTAAAATTAACCTGAGAAGGAAATCAAAAATGCAAGCAAACAAAAACAGAGGGAGTGGAAATGCTATGTTGTGGTTCACACTCATTTCCCAGAGTTGTTTCGCTGGGTGTAGCTGGTTCTCTTCATTATTGAACAAATGGAAGTGATTTGGTTCATCTCACTGTTGAAGAGAGCCATGGGACCATTTTTTTAAACTTTCTTTGTAACCCCGGTGTATAGTACAATGTCTAACATACACAAGTAGGCAATATCAATTGATTGATCATTAGCTTCATGAATATTTGATTTATTAAAATCTTTTAAAATTATCCAAACTCATTATGTAATGTTTTAAGGTTTTAAGTGCTTGCACTAATGGTACCTTCAGTGATTGTTATGTGTCCTATTACGTCAAATTGCTATGTTGCAAGGGCAATCAATATGAATGACAGTTTTTGCTCTCAAGAGTTTTAAGTTCTAGGATGTTACTAGCTTTTTTAGTATTTTACCTTGAAATAATTTGTGCTTTCATCAATATTTGAATCTTGAGTAACATAGTTGATTGAATTGTGATGACAGTATTTCAAGCATCAGGAAATTAATTTTTCCATGAAAATCAATTATGTAGATAGTTTTTATATAGAATTCTTTGTATACAGTAGACCACCAGCTCTTAAAAGTGTGGAATAGGGAACCATGGAGGTCCCAGAGATTTTCTCAGGGCATTTACTAGGTCGAAACTATTTTTATAATACCAAGACATTTTATTTTCTAGTATGGTAAGCATCAATAAATATAACCCACATACAATAAAAGTTCTTTAATGCCCTCAGTAATTTTTTAGTATTAGAGAATCCTAAAACCAAAACGCTACAATGAAAAATTATTGAATTAAAAGCAGAAAAATAGTGTAATTATAGGGATAGATATTGAACCTTTAATTTCATATAACTTCTAGATGAAGAAATTGTTTTATCAGTGGAGGTCAACCCCATCTTTGGTTTTTAAAATTTTACTTGCATAGCCAAAATACTAAGAAGTTAAAAGTGTCACCCAGCCAATTTACAGGAAAGAAAGGATTGAGGAAAAAATCTGGATTTTCCTGACTTGAAGAGCCATATTTTTAACCCACCCTGCTTCTTACCATGATTATAATGTTTTAAAATGAAAATGTAAAGTTATCAAATTATGGTGGGAAGAATTATTTCCTAATTAGATATAACAATATGAACATATGGCACTTTATGGAAAGCAGATTTTATCCTGTTTGTGGAAAGCATAATCCTTTAACTACTGGTACTCATCCTTCAGAAGATTTTTTTTTCCTACCACATAGAAAAGACAGTACTTGTCTTTGGTCTAGCATTGCTAGCACCAATTCTGAATGATGATTTTTGGGAGGTAAGGGGTCTTATGACCTGGATCAATCAAACTTTCAACTAATGAGACTGTGCCATGTGTTTCTAGCCTCTTTTAGGTGATCTTGGGGAGGCTAATGAGATTTGTAAAAAATTTGGAAACTAAATATATTTAGGGCTACTAGGAGGGACAGCTAGAAGGCTCAAAGGATAGAATGCTGGACCTAGAGTCAGGAAGACCTCTGATGTGGTCTCAGACACTTAATAGCTGTGGGATCCTTGGTAAGCCAGCTAACCTCTCTTTGCCTTAAGTCACTGGAGAAGGAAATGGCAAACCACTCCAGTATCTTTGTTAAGAAAGCTCATGGCCAGGGTGGTCCTGGAGGACTGAATGACTAAACAACAAGAACAACTTAGTAACTCTCTGGAGTCATGATGGTGTATTCTTCCACAATGACTTATTTGCTCATAATACATTAGAATATTTCTGAAAGTGTGTTCCATTACCCTTAACATCTTGACTTGCTGTCTCTTGGCTATTATGAACGCTGATAGTTTTTCTGTGGTGACGATCAAATTAAGGTATTCCTTCCTGCTGGAAATTGTTTGCATCTATTAATGGAAACATTCTTCATGTTGCATGTTTATAAAGGAGAACCCATTATGGTAACATCAAAATTAATTTTTAATGCTATGTATTTAAGTGGTATATATTTTAGGAGACCTAAATTTCTAATAATAATAATTGACTTTGGCTAGCACAAACCTGAAAAAAGTTACTTACTATTTCACTAAGTTTTTAGGACAAATCTTCAACTTTAGGCAGTTCTTCAACTGCTCCTAGGTAATGAATCACCTAAATTTAAGGTCCTGTTGAATAAACAGAAAAAAATGCGAATAAGATTCAATTTAATAAATTAATATCGTGCCTAATATGTGTAAGGTACAATGGTAAATTCTGAAGTACTCAAACCACCTCTAAAAGTCATGGTAATAGAAAATTAAATGATGAAAATTTAAAACACTTTTCCTGATTGCCTTATTGAGTTAATTTTATTCTCAACTTAAACAACAATGGTCCTAGATATATATTGTTCATCTGTATGTAACCTGGTCCTAGATATATAATGTTCATCTGTAACCAACAACTTTAATTACCTTTACTTAGTGGAATAAAGAGGCCATACTATAGAGTCAGAGGCTAGCAACCAGAAGCATGATGAAGACCGATCAGGTGACCCCTTTACTCCCAGTCCATGTAAAGAAGTAAGTGCAAAAAGAAAAATTTCCTTCATAAGATCTTTAGAATAAGTTTTTGTGTTGGTTTTATCTTCTTTCTAAAATTCACCTGCAACTTCCCAGGACACAGGAAAATAGCTCTTCCTACTGTTGCTGAACAAAGCAAATAAAATGGATTTTCTATAAAAATGTATCATGCTTGGTTTCCCCAAAATATTATTCCAAATTTCATCCACGCAGACACCAACATGGAAAACATTTGTAGTAGTAACTAGTGACAAACAGGTATTACACCAAAATGCCACTTTATTTGAATTAGAAACATGATTTTTGAAGTGTAAAAGGCCAATAATACAATTTTTTTCTTTTTAATTTGGCTGCTTGATTCAGAAAATATACCTTAATCCATGACTTTTTAGCTGTGTGTATGAGTGTGTATGTGTGTGAGATCTATGTATGTGTATATATGTATGTAAATATATATACATATGTGGTCCATAATACCCTTTGTCCAAAACTCTCGTTAGAGTTAATATCATCTTCATCTAACTCATTAGATGAAAAAAATTAAAGCCACATTTGATTCAATATTAAAAAAAAAACCTTTCCCTACAACACTTCCATTAAGAACTAACAGGAATACTCTAGTTTTCATTTCTTTTTTAAACTACCTATCAGTTAAACTAAGAATATTAAAAACGAAATGCCAATTATCATTTTTCTATTTACTATTATATGGAATATCAGCATTACAAATCAAGTAACATTAAATCAGTGACACAATCATATCATTTGCTTTGTGAGTAAATATCCTTAGTCTAGTTCTTTTTCATAAAAAGAACTTTCAGGAATGTTTTAGACAAAGAAAAATTGAACATAATGGTTGGGATAGTTTTGGATCTATTTGTAGATTAGACCTGTCGGTTTTATCTTAAATGGTTATAGAGTCATTTGTAGTTGTAATATTCTTATCTTTTTCATTTCATTAAATTACTGTATCCTAACTTTTCTTAATTTTGAATCTATCCAAAATAATTATTTCTTTGATGAATGGCTCCATATTCATCATTCATTGGTCATTATTCACTGTGGCTTTTTCTTATAGCCTTTAGTTTCCCACAACAAATCATTCTAATCATTCCGTAGTTATTTTAAAATTTGAAGCATACTGTATCATATTGTCATATCTCCAAATGAAGGAAAATCTGTATGTATGTATGTATATATATATATATATATATATTTGTATGTTTGTGTATATGTGTATGTTTATATATGTATATATAAATACACACAAATGTTTAGTTTTACAGTGATGTCTAACTTCGTGAATCTATTTGGAGTTTTCTTGGCAAAGATAATGAAATGATTTGTCATTTCCTTCTCTAGCTTATTGAGATCATCAGTCTTCCTGACTTTCAGATCTAGCATACTATTTCACTGCATACACATCCAGGTACATACATACATTAGTGTGTGTACATACAATAGTGCTATATAGTACAATGTATAGTACATATACACACATGTAGAGTATGTATGTGTATACACACATACCCACACACATAGCCACACAGATTCCCTCCAATCAGAATGTGTGTATATAATATATATATACACTAATGTTCAGATAGACATAAATACATATATACATATGTGTATATTCACATCTATATTACCTGTATAGGTTTGATGTAGCTAAATATAGGATAAGTTTGTATTATTTTGCCTGAGAAACCAAATAGTTTAGGTTCTATAGGAATAAGTTTAGAAAAATCTCTCTG
This sequence comes from Sarcophilus harrisii, assembly GCF_902635505.1. Classification (NCBI taxonomy): domain Eukaryota; kingdom Metazoa; phylum Chordata; class Mammalia; order Dasyuromorphia; family Dasyuridae; genus Sarcophilus; species Sarcophilus harrisii. The sequence goes on along the minus strand of NC_045426.1, from coordinate 319,838,851 downwards.
TTGTGTATAGACACATGCAATACTTTTTCCAAATTTTAGAGCTATAGCATTTAGGTAACACCTTTAACTAAAAGGTCTGTTCTCATGCAATGTTTTAATATTTACAGATATGAATAATTTGTTCTAAGAGAAAAAAATTAGGTACACAAAAGTAATTACTAACAAAACATTGCCAGTTTGGACATGCAAAATTACAAATTGTTTTATATAATGAACCAATTTTGAAGTGATAAATAATAACTCTCCCTATGAGAAAAAGGTTCTTTAAAACTATTTCATATACCATTTTATTAATTTATATAATCATCAAATACCAAATATCAAAATTTTAACATGTCTAAGAGTTACACATACAATAAAATCCTATAATAAATTGCCTCACTGTTCTATAGGTTTGGATATATAAATATATAATAAAATATATTATATATCCTTTGCATTTATTTGATATAAGATAGGAACATAACAAGGAAACTATATATATATGACAGATTATTCTTATAAATCTCAACATTAATGTTATAACAGGGTTCTACTCTATTTGACTTTTTAAAAAATCTAGTCCTTTGATTTCATTAATATATGAAACTCTTGGTATGGAAACTCCCTCCATTGATGCAGATCTACAATTGTCATTTATAAAGAGAATTGTTTAGAGGGCACTGAAAGATTAATAGGGCTTGCCTATGATCACTTGCTAATATAGGTCAGAGGTAGGATATGAAGGTCTTCCTGATTTCAAGGCCAATCCTCTATTCATTGTACTCTGTCAGTCATATTTGGCTTTACAGTACATTATGTATTAACAAATATATATTTAAACATTAAAAAGGAAAATATAATGCCAAAGTTTAATCATTTAGACATAATAAATTGCCAGTATTTTAAAAACAAATGCAACCTTGTGTCTATACGTATATTTTTCATACAAAGGTCATAAATAAGGAACAATCTTTGATAGCAAAAGTATAATATAAAGTAAGAATTCTACATAAGCTTTTATTTCTCTGTAACTCTGCCTGCTTCCCACACAATCTTCTACCATTGGATTCAAGACAGGATAGCAATTAAAAAAAAAAAAACAACTCTACTGCTTCAGTATTTGATACTCAATCCTGAACATGTATTTTATGAATAAACCTTCCAGATTTTTTCTACAAATTGATATTGTCTTTGTTAGTTTCTCCTACATTTGCTTCTCAATCATCAAGCATTTAAGTACCTACTATGTGTCAGATACAAATATAATGAAATTCTCAGTATTTGTTCAGAGCGAATACCGCCATGTTAGCAGTACTATTCAAGGAAATTTCCATACTTTAATATCACTTCAAATGGGACTGGTTTTGTTTGTACCGAATATGAGAAAAAATTCACGTGAATTGAAAGTAGAATTGTGTATATAGTAATTATATAGTAATATACTTTTAAAACTCATTTTTTATGCTTAATACAAAATTATTTAAAATTGCATTCAAGATAAATCTTAAGTTCTTATGTAAGATTAACTGTTGAAAAAAACATGACAAGACATTAAGTTCCTACTGTGTGCATAAAGATGAGAGTGTTAGGCAGCAGGGCTAGAAAAGATTTTTTTAAATGACACCATTTCTTTGTTTGGGAAACTTTTATCAAGACTGGGAAGATAAAACCATAGGCATGGGAAAGCATGTGGTTATGTAATAGGAACACAAGAAAGATGCAAACAACATTGAGGGGATAAATATTTTCATATGGAGGAAAAGAGGGAAAATTTCAGAGGAGGGAACGTGTTTCCATGTGTCAGAGACAGCCCGGACTGAAAGTGACAGGATGTCAGATTTGGAGAACCAGTTATATTGGAACGTGGTACATAAAAGTTAATGTAAAAAAATTCTGGAAAAATAAGTTGGAGGTAGACTGGGGAGAAATTTTAAGTGCTGGACTGAAAAGTTTATTTTTTATTCTCAGGCAACGGGGAACTAAGAGGAAAAACATAGTCAGACTTGTGCTTTAGTTAAGATCATTTTGGCAGCTGTCTGAAGGATTAGAGAGCAAAAAAGGCCAGAGATAGAGAACAATTAGAAAGGAATTATAGTTGTCCAGGCAAAATATGATGAGTCCATGAAGTGGAACGGTCTTGTGAATGGAGTGAAGTAGATAAATGCAAATTGGATCAAGGATATAGAATCCCCAAGCTTGGTAATAAGGGATCAAGGGGAGAACCATAGAGAACACCTACATTTTGTAGCTAAGTGGGCATTTTTAGCACCACCAAATGGAAAAGAAAAGACTGGAAAGCGGGATAAGTTTTAGGGTCCTTATTAGGAATGTTGTAGGAATTCCTGTGTTGTACTAGAAAAGCCTCATATTCCTTCCAATTCTGAGATTCTGTAGACCCTGTAGGGAGGGTGATACATCCAATAGAGCTTAATAACAGGTTTGTGAGTTGAAGTATTCATTTGAAGTTAGAACATGAGTTTGTAATAGTTCCAGTCTGTGTGGTTTAATTATTTGCTCCACCAATATTTAATCTACTTATAAATACGAACAGAGAAGGTGAGTAATATACAGCAGAATAGGTGCAAAGACAAGAAATTCAAGATGTAAGACAATACTTTATTGAAATTGGTTAAATGGAAGGATGAGACAATGAAAGGAAGAAAGTGAAATGTGAAAGAATAATAGAACATGACTTTTAGCATTCAGGCTCACACATATGGAAGAGTTTGGCTATCTTATTTGGTGATCAGTGTGGATACTGAAGAAAGCTGCCAGCTGAGTTCATGGATTGGAGAAAAATATGGTTAGATAAATGAATTTATTGAGGAAGGAGAAAAGGATCTAGAGATCAAAGCAGAAAGAAGCCAGGAAAGGATGATGTCATTGCATATATCAGGTGGTATGGATTTCAAATGAGGAAGAGTTGGTAATTGATCCGAGGAGGTCTGGAAGGGGTATTAGTGGAGAGGAGGGGACAGAACAAAAGTATGCTTTTTCCTTGGGAGTATGGGATAGTGGGGAGTATCAGAAAAAGAACAGAGCTAGAAGGAAGGGGGGGTTGTCAATATACAAGGGGAAGGGGGATACAGGTTACAAGTGGTAGAGGGGCATAGGACAGGAGTGTAGGGATTAGAGCTGAATCAGGACGATGTGTCGGAAGGAAAAGGCAACCCAAGACTGATCAGAGACTGGAAAAACTGGAGGGAATAAAGAGTCGGGGAAGTATTTGTAAGGAGGGATATGTGGAAATGTTTGCAGATTAAACCTGTCCTAAAAATTTAATAGAGCGTGCAAGTGACCCTGCCTTTGGTGTTTACCCCGATGGAACGTCCTCAGCTATCTAAAGCAAGGGCAGTTAGGACTAAGGGTGTCCTGAGGCTAAAATGTATAGATATCTTTGTCCATATATCTATTTGCCTTGCCTGCCTACCTATCTAGCTTTGTGCTAGGGAATGGGAGTAGAACTAATGTGAAAAAACTTTTTACTAAGGGAGATAGACAATTCATCTTTAATTTGTAGTTTTTAAGAGATTCGCAAGTCACTTGCCTTTGGTCATATAACTGTACATCAGAAGGAAGGTCCTCTTGATTCTAAGACTAGTCTCTTTGATGCTATCTTACCATGGAAGTATAAATGAGATAGTTTTTACTGAGAGGGAATCTGATAAAATTTGTTTTCCAAATCATCTCGTATACACATTGCACAACCTTCTGCCTTCTAATCTAAATTATCTGGGTTTACTATTGATAATTTCAGTGTCTCCCAGAAGAGCTTTAACTTCTCTCATTATTTGGAGCAAAAAGCTTAGAAGGAACTTTTGGTTCCTAAAAGCACCAACACATGCAAAATTTTTACTCCCCTTCACATGCTTTGCATTCTATATAAACTGGCCATACATGACATCCTGTATTTCTTTTCTCCATGCTTAGACCATTCTCTCTCTTTCACCTTTTGGAATCACAAGTTCCTTTAAGGCTTGGCTCTCTACAAGATCTTGACCTTTCCTGTTGTTAGGTCCCAGTTCTTTGAGCTCCACTCACTCCATCTGAATTTCTTTTATAAACTTTTGTATTTACATCTTTCTATCCCATCATCTTTTACATTTTAATTTCCCTGGGAACCTTTCTGGCTAATTTAGCAGACAGTTAAAATGGTTGTAAAATTGAATGGACACATATAGGAAATAGTAACACAGCTGCACACACAGACAGGACCCCCTAAGGGAAACATTTTTTTAAAGTCAAGTTTCATTTTAATGGATGTAAAGAAAATTTCACTTGGTTTGTTTGAAGGTACCTTGTTCTTTCCATTGTATACTGGAGGTCATAAGGTTAATTTTTAAACTATCTTAATTCCTACATTATATGGCTCTGCGTATAAAAAGTGTGTTTTATTGGTCTCCTGAATATAAGGAATAAAGGCAATTTATTTTACATTTGCCTGTTTAATGACATCTCTTCAAGAAGAATGTCTACATAAGTAATTCTATCAAGAATATAATTAATTTAAAGTAACAGGGAGAAATTCTTCTCCCTTCACCCTTCTTAGGGTGTTCTTAATATTTCAATTGTCACTTCTAATCACCATTACTTTGCATTAAGTCAATTTGGTCTTATTAGTTATGAGCACAATAGAATCAGTAACAACAGGTACTATAAAGTATTGATAGTGTTTTAACAGAAGTAAATACAGAGAATACTAACACCACCACTGCTGTGAAAAAACCTTTCGCTTTGAAAGCAGTGTCAATCTACCTTTATAAACTCTTTATAAGAGATTGAAAAAAAAACACAAGGGACTTTCAGCTTACTATATTCCTTATTTAGGACTAGCCATTCAATCCACAATTTGCTTAAATACAGAGTTAAAGAAAAAGGTCACATTTAATTTTGCAAATAATATTCCATCACAATTGAATTGCAAAGGTTTTGATTAATGACATTACTAAATGTTGTCCCTTGTTAAAGACATCAATCTTTTATTCTAACTAAAAATTTGGATATATCTGGAAGTTTTGTGCCTCAAATTGACTATTTGTATGTCCCAACCACACTTATCTCACAAAAACTATGTTATAGAGTGTTTAGATTCCAAGGCAAATCCACAAGAGGTTATTACTAAACCTATAGCTTAGCTAAACTAGGTATGTGTTATAAGGCTAATAGTACTTTTGGAATGTTGTATTTTGGAATATTGTATTGATAGGAAAACTTTATGTTATAATTCCTTCTATATGCAATATTGAGCAAGATTCCTTTTCCCTTTTCTATATCTACTGGTATAGGTGATGGGCACAAAACCTCCAGGGATCTTAAGCTTCATGGAGTTAGTCTAAGGCCAACAGCACAAGCACAATAGGAAAGAATTTAAATTTTGAGTTGTGGCTTGTGGCCAATTGTGGCTTGGAGGGCACCAGGACTAGGTTAGAGACAGTGAAAGGAAAATAGAAAATGGAGAAATTGAATCGTAGCAGTAATAGCTAGGAAGTCGCATTTCTCTCAGAGGCCAGGCTGGTAAGAAAGGAAAGTAGTCACCATATTTGGGTAAATGTTTAACAGGTAAGTCCCTGGCTAGAAATATTGTTTGTAAACAAGGTAATATTTATAAATTATTGGGTGTTTTCCAAATAAGACTACTGTAATAATAATGCAGAATTCCATGTATTGACTCATAATATTTTCTCTTTTGTTTTAGTGTTACAAATGTCTTTAAATTATGTGAATGTAATACATAGAAAATCAATGACTTGGAAAACTATCAATATTGAAGAGTAGAAATATTTTTAAAAGTAATGAAATAACATTGATATTGCAAAGATGAGAGTAAAATAAAAATATAGGTCAAATCTGTAGTTAAAACCACTGGAATTAAAACCATTATAACAAAAATATTAGCTAAAAATAATGCTTGTTAGGCTCTAGTCAACATTTTGTGTATATACAGTAATATTAACTATAATTAAGCAATTTAAGCACTATCCCTTTGGCATTCACTTTACTGGGATGTGGCCTGTGATTGAATATGGAAAAACATAAAATGTACTGAGAAAGTACAAAGTCTATATGTTGGTTAAATCAATCTTTAGCTCTTAATTCTAAACTTGAAGTGAACGTCATATACAATTCCTTGAGTAAAAATTCTTTAACTCTTCGAACAACGTTTAACAGAATTCCACTCCTTCACACCTTAACAGTCCAGATATACATCTATGCCCAAATTCAGTCTAATCTGCCTATTTACAATTGGGGTGGATTCAAAAACAACAAAGATCTTAATTCTAGGATTAGGGAGGATGAACTAAGATTTGTTAATGGTCTTTTTCTAGCTAAAAAGAAATTATGATATTTCTCTAAGCAATTTAGTCACATCCTACCCCGTGCTCTTTTTCTTCAACTGTTACACAGTATTATATTGCTATTATTGTACTGCTACATGGAATATATTTTTGCATCTTTTACAGCTTTTTGTGAATCTTTCCCTCCTAGCCCTACTGGCATAAATAAGGAATACAGGGAAAGACAAGTCATGGAACACATTTAGTATAAACATAATGACAATAAAATAATTTAAGGGAAAAAATACATGGTTAAAACATGAAGAGTAGGATGCCACAAATTGAAATCCACTTAAAGTACCCTTTAAAATAATTAAAGTCTAGAGTGCCCTCCATTGTCTAAAATTGCTTTAGATCTTTTGCAGACAGGAAGGCCAGTTCTCATTTGGATGCAAGCTTCTAGATCATAAATAGTAATTAGCGTTATCCCCAACAGATAATATTAATTTTAAAATTGAAATACCTTCTGAACATCTTTTAAATATTATACTTTGGTTAGCTTTTAGTGGCTTAGTTTCTGGGAAAAAAATGAACATCCAAAATGTTTGCATGTTAAAACAAAGAAAAAAAAAAAAGACAAAATAAATCCTGTGCTTTGTGAAATTACAGTGAAAATGCGAATTCAGAATCTCCAAGCACAAGATAAAAAGATAAAGGGGTATGGGGTATGTAAAAGAATCTACATATTTCTGCCCTTCCCAAAAGACAGAACTTATTAACTTGTTTTTAGAATATTATAGAAAAAGGGAAGATATTTATACATCTATTAAAAAACAGTGTCACTTATGCTAAATAAAAATGTCTAAGTCTTTAGGTCAGTGGATTTCCTGGAAACTTCAATTGAATCAGCAACCATTGACCCAACCCCAGCTCCAAGATTGGAGCGTCGTAATGACAATTCTGAAGCAGAAATCTGACGTAACTCTCGGCGGCATAATTTTACAGGGGTTACCCCTGATAGTTGTGTCACATTTACAGTTGTCTGAGGTTGAGGTAACAGTTGAGTGTGAGGTTTTGTTAACTGATTTTCATTAGTTTCTGTTTTATCTTCATTGATTAATAAGTGCCCACTTTGTGCCAAAGAGCTTGATGATTGAGTTACTTCAGAAACATCTTCCCAAAACTTATGTGGATTCGGTTGTGTTCTCAAGCTACTTGCTGGGCTTTCTGTTTCTTTTACTTTTCCAAGGGGTTTGATATTTTCAGTTCTGGATGCCCACTTGAATTCTTCTGGAAAGATACCTGCTTCCTCTTGAGACAGGTTTCCATCTCTAGCTTCATTATCTAGAGAGAAACAACCCAGGAAGAAAAGAGTTAAGTTACTATTTCCAAATCAGAATGCTTGTTATAAAAGGTATCCTTATTTTATAATAGCCTAAGTATTATAAAAGTTTCAAGACCTTATGTTAATGTCTTAATAGGAATTAAGAAGTTCATTATTCAGTGTTAGTTTCACCAACACAGGTTAAAGCCTTGAACTTGAAAATGGAGAAGGTATGAGCTGTATTAATTATGTATGACTCATGACATTCCTATTGTATTAAAAAGCTCTGGATCTTCCTAGAGGTCAGTTTCTCCAAAACAGGATTCAAAGAATGGATCTGATCACAGTGAGGCAGATTTTGGCTTTATAAAATAAAGAAAAAATCCTAACAGAGTTGTTCAGAAGTGTAATGGACTATTTTTAAGTAGTTTGTCTGTCCTCACTGGTAGTTCTCAAGGGGAGATTAGGTGACAAGTTATTTGGGATATTGTAAAAAGGATTCTTAGTGAGACACGAGTTAAACTAGATAGCCTATAAAGTATCTTCTGAGGTGAAGTTCTGTGAACTGTTAGGAATTTTGCCTTTTTTTTTTTTAAGCATAAAATAGAGAGTTATACCTTCAATAATTTGGCTTATAGGCAACTCAAAGTTACTTTTTACAAAATGCGTGCTTGAATATGCATGGACTTTTTACAGACAACTGCACAACAAAAGAAGGAATAAATACTACTAGAGTTTGTCCTATACTTATGATCTTAAAAGGAACATAGGGATTTATAGCTGGCAAGGACTTTGATGATCATTCTAATCTACTGGCCCCCTCATTTTACAGATGAGGAAGCTGAGGTCAGATGAAGCTAAAAAAGACATCTCCAGTAGAGTGTAGATAGTAAGCATGAGAAGTGGAATCTGAACCCAGATCTTTTAACCCGGATTTAAGTTCTCTTTCCAATATACTAGGTATGTGTGCCATTCTTTTACAAAGATTTTCCTCAAATTATGTGTGAAGAAAAACTGAAGACACAGAAGGGTTTTATCCCTTTTTTAAAAAATTAATTGGGACTTCTACTATAACAAGGATATATTCGGGGGAGGGAGAATTACTTTCTAGGAGACCTAGAACTCCCTTATACTATAGGGAGTATGCTTGGTATCTCACCAAACTTCTCTATCTCAGAGCTTCAGTGAAATCCCCACTTTTAATGGCATTTAACTGGATGGCTTAGGCACTATCCTCTTTTTTTTTTTTTTTTTGAGAAATCTCAAGTTTTTCTCTATTTTCCATTTCTGAGGCTTATATTGCAGGAATAGACATGTATGGTTACCAGAAATCAAATAAGGATTCTCCTAAGCTCCTCCTAATACTAATAGGTTCTTTCGTGAGGGAAAATAAGGATTCTTCAGATAGTCCACTCTTTGAAATGGGTCAGAGGTATATATATTCAGCTGAAAGAAGTCTCCCTTATATTCTCAATGTCTGAATGGCTGAAGTGTTTGCTTCCCTAAGTCATATAATCATCTAAAAGTGCTTATAAAGTCCTTTTAAGTGATGATAACCTTAGAAAAGAAAATGAAAACTCAAATGCTGTTTTATATTGGCAGAGATGGTGAGGTGATCAATTTAAATTCTGGTGGGATTGTTATATACTTTTGAATTACAGGTAGAGATGCATAAAGATGTCATATCTTTTGTGAAAGCAATAGAACATTCTGTAATGAGAGGTATAAAACTGTTTGTTCCCTTCAGTTAAATGATTCTACAACTAGCACTTTACCATAAGGTTTTACTGAGAAACCTCTACATACAAAAAACCAATCCAAGGCCCCATTAATTCACAATAGCAACCCTTCTTCCCCAAAAACAAAAATGTGCCTTAAATTTCTTTATAATCTTAAAAATTGCTGAGGTTTCCAAAGATCTTTTATCTATGTCAGTTATATCTTTTGAAATTTACCATATTAGTACTGTCATTGAGAACAAGTTTTGCCCTGTGGACCCCTTGAAAGAATCTTGTGAACCACCATACTATGAGAACTACTGGGCTGTGCCATATGAAAATAATAGAAATTTTGGGTCTGACCATGGAGATATCAAGTGACTTTCTCATGGTCACACAACATGTATGTGTCACTAGAAATGACAAACATGAATATAGAGAAATATTGCAAAATTTATATGAAATGATACGGAGTGAGAAAAGATGAACCAAAACTGTTTTTATACTGATGACAAAATATGTAAATCACAATGACCATAATAGACAGACAAAAAAAATCTAGAAAAATAACATGGAAGAAAAAAAGTTTAGAATAAAAACAGTATAGTTTTTCTAAATTTATGTGAGGAAGATCTATATTTATTATCAGAGTTATTTATAAAATAAAGCATAATGAGGGATAGTTCCTATCAAAATAAAAACTCAAGAGTTCTTTGTAAGGAGACATAATATGCTGGGAGCTCATTAATACCTAACTTTGAAGCCTCAGATTTTCTTTTTTTTCATGGTAGGAGGCCAATCCCCACAGATTGTAGGGCTAAGCCCACAACCAGTTATAGAAAGTTCTTTATTATTACCAGAGAAGGAAGGTTTACCTCCTAGGTGGCAAGATAAGCTTTTCTGATAGCTTTGGCAATCTTGCTAGATCCCTTATTCACTTGCTGGGTCATTTACCCAAAGCACTCTGAACTTGCAAGCATATATACATTCTTACATAAAGTTCACAAGAAAAGGAGATAATGTCATCTAACTTATTAGCACATACAATAATTCTTCAATGGCTTCATGATCTCATCAATATAATTATTTCCTCCATTTGTAGAGACTGCAGTCCATCCCATACCTTCTCCTTAGCAATTCTTGTCTATGTTCTCCTGTAATCCTTGTAGGATCTACCCAATGTTAATAGGAACCTTCCTTGAGGTATCTTTACATTTTGTGGTTATAAATGTAGCACTTAGAATGTGTCATAGCCCGTTTTTACTCACCATATATCTCTCTTATAGCATCACCAGGAGAACATTGGGCATTAAAAAACTGGTAGGGAGATCAGTCCTAATCTCCAACTCGGTGAAAAGACCATCTAGCTGCACATAATACTTTGAATATAAGTTCTTTTTTTCTATGAATTATAAAGTAATTTCTTGTGTAACCATATTTTTTTCCATCAAAGAAGTCCTAGAGTATTCTGGGGCTTAATGCAGTTAGCACTGCATTTTTAATCTGAAAACAGGAGATTCTTAAGTTCTAATATAGGGAATTCTTCTTCCATTTGGATTCTGCACCCTCCATGCCATAAGAGGTCAGTGTTTATTAAGAAATTTTTGTGTGATCTAAACATATATGTGAGAGACTCTCTTTTGAAAAGAATATTAAAGGGTACCTTGCTCTACTAGTTCATGTTTTTTAGCCTATATATAGTTAGGCTATTATATTCTACATATAGCTATTATATATATATATATATAATAGTAGGCTATTATATTCTTTGCAATTTCAGTCAGCCATGTTACTAAATATGTGGTCTGCAATAGTAGGCCCTTAATATATAAATCATTCCCAAAGATTTTATTAAAAGATGAGAGTTTGCATATGAATTAGTTACTATGGCCCTTTCAATTGGCCTTTTTTGGGGTTAGGTGATATTGTCCATGATTTTCTCCATTCTTATTCTCCCTGAAATCTTGTAATTTCTCAATGCTTTCAAGATTGTACTGTTTACAAACATATATTTTCTTGGTGTATACCTCGTCTGGTCTAGCCACACTTTATAATTTTATCCTATTAAATGACATTTTGACTTCCTTCTTGGAGAGCTGAGGAGTTCGAACATCCCTATCCTATTACACGTGGACTCTTTCACTGCTGATGAAAAGATATAGTTCTAGATATACAGAGAGTTTTATCTTTCTTCTATTTGTTGCATTTATGTCTTTTTCATCTATTAATGCTCCGAGGATGATTTGGCTTAATTAGGTCTTATGCCAACTTTTTTGTAGATTTGCTTTTACTCCCACTACTGTGGAATGTTCTATATAGAGATAATGCTCATAATCTTCTGCTGTCTTCTTCCACAGTGATTTACAAATGAATTTATAGAAGAAAACACAGTAAGACACTGTTGATAGAGGTGTGAATTGGTCCAACCATTCTGGAAAAGAATTTGAAATCATGGAAAGAAAAAAAATGACTAAAATGTCATTTGACCAGAGATTCCCACTGCTAGGCATATATCCCAAAAAGGTCAAAGACAGAAAGAAAAATCCTATAGTTAGCAAATATGCACAGTAGTATTTTTTCAACATCTAAGGAATTCAGAAAAACAAAGAAAGACAAACTGATGCAAACTGAAAAATGGAAAACCACAAAAAAGGACGACATGCAATGACTATAACTAAATGCTGTATGATTTTATGATATGACTTGGCCCAGAAGTGATAAGAAAATGTACCTTCCCTCCTTTTTGTGAAGAGGTAAAGAATGCAGCATATCCTATCAGATGTAGTTGATATAACAATTTTGCTAAGCTTTTTTCTTAACCTTTGTTACCAAAGAATATGCAAATGACTTTGCTGGGTAGGGAATAGATATATAAAGAAATGAATGTGTAAAAAATAAAGGTAATAAAACCTAAAAAATAAAAACCACACTATTTGTGTTTTAAACTGGCATTGCCTTTTATTACTACATCTTTCTGTTCAGAAAGGAAATCAAATGATTGTTGGCTAAGGTGGTTTCTGGGTGGTGTCTTTTGTTTTTCTCATTATGATGACTGCTTAATACAGGTTAAACTCCACCTGGAAATGATAATCAAGATGAGAATTTTTTTTTCCATTTCCAGGCAATAAATGGGTTCTTTACCTATGTCAGATCAAATCCATTATATTTTATATATGATGTTTTCTCATCTTTATCCTTTTAAACTTGATACTGATTTTGATCTCTGCTTCAGTTAGCTGATAGCATTACTTAATGCAAACCAGTAATTCAGGAAGGGCTCCTCCTCTCCTTTTATATCAGTAACCAGACAGTTCCTCTCTGATGCTAGATAATCATTTTTTTTTTTTTTTGTTCAACATTTTCCATGTCTATCAATCCCTAATATTTTCTGGAAGACTCTTTGTTGGCATGAAGTCTCTGGGTAGCGTATAAATCTTTTGACCTTCAGTTCTCAAACCTAAGCAACATTTTTCAACATGTTTTTTTCACTGTTTTCCCTCATGCCCACATTTAGTAACAACAAAGTCACTAAATATCAAATCATTTATTTTAACTTGGTTTATTTAAAGTGTTATGCCATATGCTTTGAAGTCTTTTTTCTCTACCTACCTCTTCATTCTCTAAAACATTTATCTTGCACATTAGCTGCAATTATCTTCATGTCATGTTTTTTGCTTATGATGAAAGTTATTTGCATGACAAGTTGACCTATTTCTTTTTTCTTATTTCTTTGTATATACAATATTTCTTATTGCCTTTGTATATACAATGAAAAATCAACTCCTTTGCCTCTCTAAAGCAAACTTCAAAGCCATCCTGGAACTTAGTTATGTCTTTTCCTGGTCTCTCTTGTGAGAATGCAAACACAGATGTGATTCAACTCAGTTCTTTATCAAAGATTTCATATTCAAGGTGCCGATAAAGCCAATTCCTAGAGAATGTCCTTAGCATTTTTTTCTGCCATAGTTCACTATGGAAATAGAAGGAGGTTGCACAGGACTGATAGTCATTTTAAATATCTCTTTGTTTCATTGTTTCCAAAGCAAAATATCCGAAAGCAAAAAAAAATTAAAAGCTAATATTTAACATTTATACAGTATTTTATCTATATTATCTCATTTAATCCCTTGCAACCTTGTGAGACAGATGCTGTTATCTCCATTTTCTAAGTTAAGGACCCTGAGAGGCAGATAGAGGTTAAGTGAGTTGTCTAGAGTCACATAGTGATTAAGTTCTTCAAGTAATATTCAAATCCAGATTTTCTTTACTCTAAATGTAGCATTGTATATCTACTCCACAAATGGTGTCAAATAGAAATAGACTCCCTGAATGTTGACTAAGAAAATCACAAATTGTTATGTTGTATTGCATTTTATTTTGTTAACTATTTCCCAATTTACATGTTAATCTGTTTCCAGGCAGTACTCTGGAGCTGTGTGAGCTGCTGCTACCACCATGAGTTTGATACACCTGTACAACACTACCTAAAAGGCCTACCTATTAGTTCGGCCTTTGAACAACCACCTCAGTCTGTTACCACCAGGTACATCCCTTCATGAAGCTGACGCTCCACTAGCATAGCTATTGAGAATTTATAGTCACCTCCATGTCACTGTCTGCCCTAGGCAGACCCACACATACAAAGAGAAAGCAAGGCTGGGGAGACAAGTGATTGCTGGAAAAACAAATTAAACCGACAATCAGACTTAAATTCTGGTCCTAACTTTCCATTGTACAAGTTGGTAAAAGTTACTTAATGCCTTTGGGGGGTTTGATTCCTTTTGTTTCCTCATATTAAAAAGGGAATGGACTGGACTGGATTAAGTAATCTTTACAGTGTCTTGCAAATTGTAAGTACTGCTGATCAACAAACAGCAGAAAGTATGGCATAGTTGTTTAAAAAAGTATTTCATCATTTCATCAGAAAAAAGCCCCAATTTGTGATTCTGGCCTTGTTAATAATAACTGAGTGATCTTGGACACAAAACTTAACTTTTCTGGCCTCATCTGTAAAATGAAAATAAAAAATGTTAATGGTTTTGAATGACCCTAAATGTTTTGTTTTGTTTTTTTTTTTTTCAAATTTTGGCAGTCTTTTAGCTTGTTTTAGATATAATATCCACAAATGTCTAAATGTTTCATAAAGGAAGCTTTCAAGGGAGGAAAAAGGACTGATGTTTAAGAGCCTTTTACATTGCCAGTTTTCTGTCATCTTGGGACAAGCAGCTCATGTGAACTGACCTTCAGATGAGACTATTTTATTATAACATGTTACTGATATTTAAAATAAAGAGTAAATTAAGTTCCATTAATGCTACCTCAGGGACCTCTTTCTTTCCAAAAGGAAGCATAGAATCACTAAAAAGATATATAAATTATGATTCACATAACTTATTAGTTAGTCAAGATGTTATATCCTATACGTGGCAGAAATCACAATTTGAGATAAATGGGAGTGCTAATTATTGCTAAAAATCACTCTAAGGATTCAAACAGCTCTGTCATTTTAAAGATTTTAAAAAAAAATTTACATGCCAGGACCCACACTTTCCAACTAACTTCACTTAGGATAAGTGATGAAGAATGAAAAGAATGGGCTAACAGGTGGGGATTATTATTACTGGTAATTATAAACTGGTAATACATCTAAGTATGAAACTATTAATGCATTGGAAAAGATACTATAAGATATATATGTATATATGTACAATAGAGCTATGAAAATGTAGATCAACAAATTCTAGCAATAAAATCTATTTTGCTGTCTGAATAGCATATGCATATGCATAGAAAGAGTATAAATAATTTGGGCAACTGGTAGAAAGAGCTGAAACAAATTCAGGTATCAAAGCCAATGATCTTAACAATCAATATAGTTAATTCAAAATGAAATATATTTTAATTGTTAAATTTTATAATTCATTTTAACCTGGTATAACTTAATTACATTACAATAATCCATTAATATAAAAATTTCCTGCTATAAATATACTATCTTCAAAATTATTCCCAATAAATGACTGATCCCTGTTTTCCACAATAATGATGATACTTAGCATGCATATAGCATTTTACCTTTTTCAAAGTACTTTTCACTTGATACCTCTTTTCAACAACCCTGTGAGGTAGGGAGGATAGTTATTATGATACTCAAAAGAGATCCAGAGAAGATATAAGGATTACTACAAGAGCACATAAAATAATCACAGACCTAGAATTAGAACTGAGGTCTTCTAATTTCTGGTCCAGTGGTCTTTCTATCATATCATACTTCCATTTTTTTTTTTTTTTTCGAGAAAGATGTCTTAATGATATTTTCTCTCAACTTCTGTGGCCACTTAAAGCCATTAGGGCTCTTAATGGAAAGCCAAATAATTGTGGTGATAAAATGGATTCATTTAGATATTTGTAAAGTTTTCTACATGTGCTTTATAGATTATATTTGTTTTTTCCTTCTTATTTTCCTTAGTTTTTCTGCCAAGTAGGCTTCTACTATATTAGAAATGCTATTATAATATTATACTGGTTTAATAAAAAAAGTAACACATCTGCTCTATTTTAACAGAATGCATTATTGTCTATCAATGTAACAAAACTTATTTTCTAAAATACTGAGTTTCATAAATTTAGTGCTTTAAAAATTTCTTTATCAATACATACATGAAATAATAATGTATGTACACAAATGCACATATATATATATATATATTATATCACTATAAAATCCCAGATGTAATCATAAGGAAGTTGAAGAACATGATTAGGTCTATTGGTCTAACCCTCACTTTAAAGGTTTATGTAGCTCATCGAGCAAATGTTCTTTTTATTAGTTTTAAATGTTATTTAAGTGTTATTTTGAAGCAAGCCATTTTTATTAACAAAGTAAAGTTAAAAAGAATTCAATTTGAAGGAATGCTATGGCTAATTTTTGCAATGTGAATAATCACTTCATCTTATTTTATGTATTATATTTAAAAGTGTGTGCTAATATAAAATTTTGTATTTTTAAGGCAATTTTTTAATATTCTGGATGACCATTTACATAAAAAAGGAAATGCCCAACTCAATAATAAATTATTTTAATGTACTACTTAATGTGCTCAAAGTATCACAATGGAAAAGACATACTGATCTAAGGAATGTACATAATTTTTACAAATGCATCATTTCACACACACAATAAACATATGTATATATATATACACACATATACACATGTGTATGTACACATGCACACCTTTATTCCATGAAACATAAACGATTTCTTCATATGTTATCTTGATTTTCCTACTATTTTCATTACATATAGGAATAATAGACCTGGATAAATGTTAGATAAGATTTCTAGACTTAGAATTATAACAATAATGTTAACATTTTGGAAAACACTATATTGAAACTCTTACGTCCAGTTGGTTGCTGCCGAGGTGCTTCTTCTACTAACTCCTTAAGCTTCTTTTTTAGTTCTCTGCTGGTTTTCTTATAGAAATAAAGATCTTTTTCTAGCAGTTGAATTTTTTCCTCATAGATCTTTGAGATGTCCACAATACTTTCTCCATCTTGCTCTGTAAAAAACAAATTTGACTCTCAATTTAAATAACAGGCAGCACCCAAATTACACACACATAGATTTAATAGTTATGAGTTACCAAAAGTTAAAAACTTCACTAAGACTTTTGGAATACCCAGTATTTGAAATTGTACAAGTCTCTCAGAATATATAATTCCATAGCCAATATCTCTTTGTAGCCTGAATGCATTTGCTTCTGGTAGTTTGAATATGTTCTCAAAATTATAGTCTCTATTGAATATTACAATTTATGGTGTCATATGTCCTGGGTAATGTTCTTGACTCACTAAAGACTAGTTTGGTGACCTTCAGAAAAGCAGTACTGGCTGACATTGTTTATAACTCCCACTATCTAAAAAAAACTATTCAGTTGATTCATTTATTGTTTTAAAGTTATTGATAGTTTAAATATATATTATGTTTACTTATTTATAAAGAGATTTCAGTACTTTCAGGGGCCACAGTAAGTTTGGGTAGGTTTTTCTTCCACCAAAATAGATTACAACTTGTCTTCATTTGAGAGGTTTTTTATATTTCTGCACCCTCAAATCACTTTGTTACTAGCTTTCTAATGATAGGTCGTTTAATACTCAGCTAGCTTGATCTTCAAATGACTAGATATATACAGTCTGTTTTCTTCAGTCTTCAGAGGAAACACCTGTGAAGATGTTTCCAATTTGTTAGGATCAACAAGAGATTACATTCAACTTATGTAGCTTTGGAAAACCCAAGGTCATCTGTGTGCTAGGAAGAGAAGATATACTAATTTTACATTTTTAAGTCAGAATTTATAATAAAATAATATTAAGTGCTTTAAGGTTTGCAAAGTTCTTTAAAAACATCTTATTTTATCCTCTAAAAACCCTAACAACCTGTTGTTATATAAACCCTATTGTACAGATGTGGAAATTGAGGCAGGCAAAAATTAACTCACTTGTCCAGGGTTACATAGCTATCTAAGGCTCAATGTGAAATAAGGTCTTCCTGACTCTAATGCCAACACTATTCTTTCCTCCTCTATTTTTAAAGAGAGAAGCTGGTAAGCTTTTCAAAGTGGGTTGGGATCTTGCTTGTAATTTATACAGTTTTAGAGAGTTTGCCTAGGTCTTGGAACTAATTACAGTCAGTATAGTGCAGGGATAGGTAGGTCTTCCTTATGTGAGGCCAGCTCTCTTACGCATTATACTGTGTTGCCTCTTAGAGTTTATATAAAATTTTTATGACTCAGAAAGAAACTTGTTCACTACAAGTCTTTTTTTTAACACTTTTTTTTTGTACTTTTTAAGGTCAATATGCAAACCACACCCAATATTTTATTATTTTATCTCTCCTGCATGTATGTATAAAATGGATGTATATTAACAAGCTTTAATAATTTTTAAGGTTTTCAAGTAAAACTTATGGAAGATATAATTTTATAAATAAGTGATATACAAAAAGAATCCTACTTAGTTTGCATAGTGCTTAAAATCAGTAATAAGGTAAAAAATATTTTAAAAATCACTTTGTAAATATTTAAAATGAGACACAAATTAATTTAATGAGATCTCAATATGGGTATGTTTAAATGTAGTAAATTAAATGACCCTTATAAAAAAATCTCATCTTGGGAGCAACTGGTTGCTTCGGTTACTTGTCATAGGACTAATACACAATTTGTCTTAACATTCGAAGTCACCATGCCCTCCACTGACTTTGTACTCATACTACTTCTTTTGGGATCCTCTTAGTAATTCATTCTCAGCTTCGCTCAGGGGAATAAGGACTAAACAGTCGGGGAATCAGGAAGTCCCTAGCATAGGTTTTGTTAGTAACAACACTTTTATTTATTGTACTAGCCCTGAGATCAAGCAAGTACACTGTAGAAATACTCCATCAGAGCTGACTAATGGGATTCCTATGTGTCAATGTGTGCTGACAACAAGTACCTATTAATGGATTGTAGCATTTCTCATCAACTGGATATATGGTGAATCATCACTGGATATATGGTAAATTTTTAAGAGCAATCTAGTTAAGAGATTCTAGTAATTTTATCATCAGCAGAAAATTATTTGCCTTCTGCTGAAAATGACTAACCTCTGACTGGGCCACACAAAAAAGTAGTAACTGCGATCAAAAAAATTAATTTAAAAACTGTACATTTAACAATTGTGCATTATTTTATCTCTTGTACTCTTACAACTTCTTCCCCATATGAAGCCTTTTTTTCTTGTACATTCTATTCCCCTCCTGCAAGCATTCACACATTTCACAAACAGAAAAAATACCTTTGAAATACTGCAAGAGTAACTGCATCTTTTGTTCATGCTCCTTCCATTGAAGGGTTAGCTGTCTGTCACTTTGCAGCTTGAGGTGCTCTAATGCAGACTCCAGTTCACGAATCTTGTTGTCTTGTTCCTGAACCTTCATTTTAATTTCTTCATTTTCTAAATTTAGTTTACGTTCAGCTTCTCGCAAACTAATCACCTACCAAATATATAATATTTTAACTTTTTAATTATATTTCAGGTTACCTGATTAACCAGTTTTCCTTAGTCAACACAGATGACTTTACTGTAACATCAGTGGACAAACCAAGGTATTTACAGGTTCTTAGATGATTTATCTAACATCAGTATAAAAGAATTTGGTGTTTAGTAGCATTTATTAGAAATCTGAATTGGTATTGCATTTTGTTAAAATTGCAGTGTCTAGCAAATAGCAGGTGCTTAATAAAACTTACTAACTGTAATGCCCTGTTAGGCACTGGCAATACAATGATAGAATCAAACACAGCCCCTGTTAATTAAAGAAATTAATAGTTTATCAGAAAATAGCACTTGTACCTAACTATAATACAAATTAAGTGATAAGCACAAAGGGAGAGATTTATATAAAATGGTAAGGAGAAATTCTAGATTTGGAGGGGGGAGGAGTTGGAAGGTTTTAAGGATGCAGTATCATATCTGCTTTAGGCCTTGAAGGGAAAGGTTTCAGTAGGTAGTATGTAGAAGGGAAAAGAACTCATTCAGGGTTTGAGATTTGACATGAGCCAAAGGTGTGAAGATTAAAGATGATATGATGAGAGTGGAGGGAATTAAGCATTCCAATTTGGCTAGAACATGTTGTATAAAAAGGAATATTATGAAAAACAGGTGGAAAGGTATGTTGGAAACAGACTGCGGTGGACCTTGAATGCCAGGTTTAAGGAATTTGAAATCTACTACTTGTATCCAATTTGAAGTCACTCACAGTTTATGAGCATGGAGAGCGATACACTCGGTGCATGCACATGGTGGTATGAAACATGGAATCTTGTAGGAAAGTCTAGAAGGTGCAAGAGTCTTTAATCAAGAGTAGTAGGGATGAAAAAGAAGATAGGAATAGAATAAACAGGATATGATGAGTAAATAAGCTGGATTAAGGAAAGATGAAAAAGGAAAAAATATATTTTAAATACAAGCTATTCAAAGGATGCTGGTGCTTTCAACAAAGACAGGGACATTAGGAGAAGGGGGTTTCAGGAGTTTCAGGAGAAGACAAGATATTCAGCAAATAGTTAGAAAGATGGGATTCTGAGGAGAGACCAAGGAAAGAGAATAGATTTGGGAATTATCCACGTAAAAGTATTCATTAAAACCATGAGAATATTTGAGATTGTCAAGGAAGAGGTAAGATTGTAAAGAAGGTTATCTAGACAAATCCTTGGGGATTGCCTTCCTCTAGTCAACAGGTTTCAAGGGTGAGGAAATAATAAAGGAAGGAAAACAAGGAATAGCTATTTAAATATTATATCAAGAATTGTCTCCTCCCTTCCAATGAATTTCTCTGGCATGACGGTTTCAATTTGTATTTTGTACTTTTTTGTTTTTTAGCATTTTTGCTCTTAAAAGAAAGTTAAGAAGCTAAATCTTTAGCTAAATCTTTTAAAACCACCTAAACCTCTTCTATATCTTCCAACCTAAGCCTAGAAAATGAGTGTTCAAGTTCTGTGCCATTTAAAATCTGTGATAGATCCATTATATTGTAACTGCTTTAAGCATGCCCCAAAATAAATATTTTAGAATAGCTAAGAACTATGCTATTTAATATTTTTTTTATAAATGACTTGAATAAAGGCATTAATCATGCCCATTAAATGTGCAAATGAGACAAAAGTGGGGATAACTATGTATTTAATGGAAGTGAGTATCCATAAAAATTTCTACAGCCTAAAACATTGGGGCTGATGAAACATAAATAAATATAAAGTCTTTACACCTGAATTTTTAAAAAAAGTAAACTTCACAACTATGTGATGAGGAGATATGGCAAAACAACAGTGTATATATAAGAAAGATCTGATCTGATGCTTTGTTATGACAAGCTCAAGATGACCTTACAGTTGTAATATGGCACCCTAAAAAAAACCAAATGGATTAGATTAAATGAGGTATAATGGCTAGAACTTGGGAAGTGATAGTCTTGCTGTTCTCTACCCCTAGTTAGAATTTGTTGTCCAGTTCTAAAAATCATATTTTAGGAAGAACAATGAATAAGATGGACTGATACTCTCCAACAGTGAAGGAAAAGTTAAAGGAAATGGAGGTTTATCATGGAAAAAAAGATTTGGGGGAATTTGTGATGGCTATTTACATGTATCTGAAGGGCTGTCCTATGGGAAAAGAAGCAGATTTGTCCCACCTGGCTTTAGAGGGCAGGACTAATTAAATTTATTTTTAAAAGGAAAATGTTTTCACAATCAGTTCTTCAAAAGTAGAACAGAATGCCTTGGGAGTCAGTTGGTTCCCCCTTATTAGAAGTCTTAAATCAAAGCTTGAATGATACTCCTTAGTTATGTTGTAGAAGGGATTCTTGATCAGGCCTAGACGGCTTCAATTTTGCAATGTTGGTAGTCCTATCTTCAAACTTCCTATGTATGCAGATTCAAATCATATGCCACTCATGAGTTCCCTCCTTTTTCCTTTTAAAAGCCAATCCTTCCAAAGTGATGTTTATTCATTCAAAAAACCTTTATTATGCACCTAGTATGTGTAAAACACTGCTCAAAAAACCTTTATTAGGCACCTAGTATGTGTAAAACATTGCAGATACAAATAAGTATTGCATACAATATACAGTCATGATATATACAGCACCATGTACTATACTAAGTTGTAACATATACCATACATACATGAGGTTTCCTCCTCCTCCTCAAAGCTTATATTCTAAAAATTCCATACCTTTGCAGTTTTGTCCAATTGAGAAAAATGCAAAGTTAAAAACTGGGAAGTAATAGCTAACTAGAGGTAATTTCATAAATTGAAATTCTAGCCTCTAAACAAAAAATTGAAGGCCCTCCTTTCTTTTCTCCATTATTTCAAATATTCACAATTCATCATAATGGATGCTTTCCCACCACTGTGGCCAAAAACAATCATCTGGTATCCAGCTTTTGGTAATCCAATACAGCAATATCCAGCAATAACTGAACTGGTAGATCCCTAGAAAATAGGAATATAATCCTTTGCCAGACTGGCTCACTATAAAAGCCTCTCAGATTGGGCAAACCTGTCATTCAGATTGTCACTGGGCAGCACTATGGTGTCATTGCCATGCTTTCATGAAGCATCACAGAATAACTTTAGTGAATACATCTCTTATTCTCTTGTCATAAAGGAATAACATCTTTCTAGAAAAAAAAAGATTTCTTCCTTTCATGGACCCCTTTTGGATTTATGAGTGGTAATATAAAGAAATATTAATACCTGTGATTGGATGGGAGTTGTTAACTCTCCTTTTAAGGCTATATAGCAAAATAAAAGACCAATTGATACTCATTTGCTACTAGGCTTTTCTAGGCTATTAGTCATTATTAGAATCTTTTTAATAATTACTTTCTATAATAACATTTAAACTTTCATCATTACATTTGTTAAGAGAAATCATAATTTTGTCAAATTTCAAGTTTTATTTTAAATTATCCTCAAGTATTTTTTGCATGTTACTTGGCTTTATTCTAAACAATATTAATTAATTCACTCTTGTAAGAAAAGGACAAATAAAATGGGAATTTTTAATATTGAAGTACATAGAAAACTCTTTTTTTTAAAATTTACTAAAATGTTCACATTATTCAATAACATTAAATAAAAGAGTAAGATTATTACATATATTCAAATAAAGATAAAACATATTACTATTGTTTCTGTAATATATGCAACTCTGAAATCTCATCCTAATGTCTACCTAATAGGAGGAAGAGCAAGCAAGAATCTGATGAAGTGCCCTATTTTACCATTAATTCAGATTTAAAAGTCCAAATCTGTGGGCTTTTATTTTACTAGAAAAGAGCCAACAAATACACAGTAATGGACAAAAGTTATTATATACATCCTTTGATACATATTTCCAAGAAGCCCATAATATCACCTTAATATCAGTTTAGCTAAAAATAGGAAATATGTAAAGAACTTACAAATTTAGCACATTTAAACAGCTTAATCTGGACAAATGTAGGGGAGGGGACCTTGATTTCATTGTGAAGCAATGCTTAAATTTGTAGCCAAGGTAAGGGATATTAGGCTTTTTGATTGATAGACTTTTTAACTTTTGAAAAAAAATTTTAAATTAAATTTGTTGTTTCTTTGCATAAACTATGCAATTAAAAATTAATTGCACTTAATGTTCAGTCACTTAAAAAACAAACCTTGTTGAAGTATTTGTAAAGGATAGCTCTGATCTCAGCAGGAGTCAGGCAAATCAGTTTTTCCATAATATTTGCCTCACTCTGGGTCAGGATATGGAATGAGGCTCTAAGTGAATGCTGACGACTCTGGATGTTTTCATTCTTGTAATCAATTGCAGCTTCCAGTGCTTCAATCCCTTCTTCAAGCTGGAAAAGAAGATGTTCTTCCTAGAGAATAAACACAATAGGAACTACTGAATTTCAAATGAAAATGCTCTATAGTTGGGCCTCATCACAGTCTCACTAACACAGCAAAGCATCCCCACACACTATATGCTACGGAAAATATCTGATAACTAGAGCACTCACCAACCTCTAGTTTCTCCTAATAGGTTTAGCACTATGGCCCCTTCTGCCTTGTAGAACAACTAAATTAAAGTCCATATCCTTTTTTTCTGCAGTGGGATTTGGATCAGATCATACTATGAAAAAGGTAAAACAAAAATAGCTAAGTAGAATATTAATAAGTAGAAATCAAAGGAAACATTTTGAAAGGAAAGAAGAGAAAGCAGCTACTTGTTTATTCAGTTGTGTCTGACTCTTTATGACCACCTCATGGATCATAATATGCCAGGCCCTTCTATCCTTCACTGTCTCCCAAAGTCTTTCCAAGCTCATGTTTGCTGCTTCCATGACACTATTATTTCATCCTTTGCTGCTCTCCCTTTTCCTTTTTGCCTTTAATCTTTACCAACATCAGGTTCTCATTATGTGAACAAAGTATTTCAGCTTCAGTATTTGTTTTTTTTTGTTCAGTAGTCTGAATTAATTTCTTTAAATACTGACTGATCTCATTGTCGAAAGGACTCTCAAAAGTCTTCTCTAACACCATGATTCTAAAGCTCACAGCCATACATTACTACTAGAAAAACTATGCTCCTGACTATAATATGTATATCTTTGTTGGCAAGATGATGTCTCTAGCTCTTTAACATATTATCCATATTTGCCACAGCTTTCTTTCCAAAGAGCACACATCTTTTAATTTCATGACTGCAATTGATACTGGCAGTGAGCCCAAGAATATAAAATATATGACTTCTTTTTGCTCTTATTTGCCAGAAAATGATGGGATCAGTTGCCATGCACCAATAAGGACTTATATGATAAAAGATTGGGTGTTTTTAGTCTTTAGGATATGATGGGAAAAGAAATGAGAATGAATTTTATGGTAACAAAAGGAAAACACCTTGGGAATCGTTATTGACAGTCATCGTCTTAAAGTTTCTGACAACCGTCCTGATATATCTTTGAAATAACACAAGTTAGAATATAATTTCTACTCCAAGCTTTTCTGATGATAACAGATTGTTGACAGTGTATATGTGCATATGTGTATATGTGTATATGAGGTGGGGTGGAGAGGGGAAAAATGTCATGTCTCAGAATTTGGAATATTTTTGATCAATCTGGGAAAAGATATGCTGACATCTAGAACTTTATACTGGAAATGAGCTAAGAATACAAAAATTTTTTGTACTTTTAATGCACATTATTTCATGGGAAAGGTCAAGTTCTTTACTTGGATTAATGTAATAGTTCAACTAAACACACTTCTAAGCTTTTACACAACCTGGTAGGTAAAGCTAGAAGCTACATGATAATAATGATCCCCATTTTACAAATAAGGCCCAAAAGGTGAAATGATTTCTTCAAGACCACACAAGGGTCAAAAGTAGGATCCAAATCCAGGACACAAAGCAGTCTTGGGATAACGCTGGTTATAATGCAAGGTTCTATAGATTTAAAATGTGTGAAGTTGTTGAGTATACCTTGATCCAAAGGAGGGAGAAGAAGCTTCAACAAATAGATGTAAGTTGTGATTTTTAAAAACTCATGGAAATTTACCAAAAAGATGTGTACACATAAAGGAGTCATATATCTAAGTTCAACTACTTGAACAATTTGAACTTTAAAGAGGACTTAATCTGATGATGACTTAATCTGATGATGTCCAAATTGTTAGATATCTTATATACCAGAAGAGATAACCAGAGTTTTTATTATTCACATGAAGCCATTCAACCAGGAATCTTTTAAGGGTTAAAGTTTTATTTTGAGAAAAAGTATGCTCTGAATTTAGACAATCTACATCTAGGCATATTAGTGGTGGTGGTGATAGCCTCATATATTAAAGTATTTGAGCACATGATTTATTATCTTCAGCTGGCCAGTTTATATGGCAGAATTGACATCCTAAGAAAATAATGGGTATCATCTTTTAGCATAACTATATAACTATATAATTAGAATATAGTTATAAATAAAGCCTCAGAGAGTGAAAGGGGCTCAAGCAAAATGTAAAACAAATTCTGGATTGCTTTCTATCAAGAAAATGATATAGCTCTTCTTCCTTACACAATACTGCCTCCCTTCCACCTTTTCCATTTTGAACTTTGCCTGCCTTTACACTATTCAATAGACAATTAATGAATGAAATTAGCTTAAAATTCAAGGTCCCCTTATCAAATGATTCTCTTCCCACATCAATCCACCCATCATGCCCTTCCTATTAATGCTACATTATGCCCCTTCTTCAAATGTTATATCCTATACATAAATTTTTAATATGCCTTTGTATATGATGAACATGTTCATTTCTCATTACTGTATATCTTTTCCCCTACCTAAATTTGCCATGTGCAGATTCTTCTCCACAAAGTCAAGCCTTTTACCTGATTTAAGATCTGGTTCAATGCCCTATAATCATTGCTTTCCTATATATTTCTCGGCTTCTTGGCACTAATTTATCATTTGAGTCATTATCCATTTATTTAGATTTGGGGAGGGTAGATTGAAAGCTCTTTCAGGGACAGGACTATGTTTTATAACTTGCTTTTGTTTCTTCCATGGGCATGAAGGTGTTTAGTAAATGCTTATTTTGTTAATTCTAAATGCTTATTTTGTTAATTCTTCTCTCTTATGCTCTTCCACCTATTAATTTTCAGTAGCAGGGAGATCTAATTTGATAGTGTTTTTCAATTCTGTACAGAAAAGTTATATGGTTTCAAAAGCCATATATGGTAGGTCACTGTGAATCTAAAGTATTTCAGAAGCTACTTCCCAATCAGTCTGTTTCCACATTGCTACCAAATAAAGATGATCTTAACTTGTTTCAATCTGGCATATCTTCTATACCATATATATGCTCCTCCCTTCCCTTGGTTTCCCACAGTCTTCCATAACAAAGCCCAAAAGCCTCCCCATGAATCATTTTTCTAAACTGTTCAATTTCTCTTGGATTTCTTGTCTTTCAATTATGACTGGACACAGACACTAAATATTTCTGAAGAAATTTCTACTGCAAAAAAGTCATTTCTGATTTTCTGGTAAATGAATTCATTATCAACAATTAAAACTTTTGAGAAGCTTGGGAATTTGGAAGCCAATATAAGCTAGCTTAATTTCTATGACAATGTTTAAGGAAACAAGGGAATGTGACCCATAAAAAAAAGATTTTTATCTAAAGTTATTCGATTATGTGCAAATGGTTGGACATAATACTGAACACAAGCTTGTGACTCTTGCCTGTGGAAAACGCGTTAGCCCTACTGTGCTTAGTAATGCCAGCCAAGAGCTATGTCCATAAAGCTCTAACAGTGAGGACTCCACAATATGTGTACAATCATGCTTTACTGTATTAAATTGATTTCACTTGATGAATTCATTACAGTTGGAGATTCCAATGAATTTTAAAATTTACCAGATTTTATGTTTACCTGACAGAGACAGAGGAATTATTCAAGTTAGGCATTAGTACAGCACTTCCAGTTCCAGTGAATATTGACTTACTTCAGGGGATAACATTCTACCATTTTTAAGTTTCTCATCGACACTATTTCTTCTTCTTTGTAGCTGATCTTTTTCTTTCTGAAGAGCCTGGACTTCTTCTGAAATCTTTATTTGCTCCTCAGCTGGAATGCTCTGGAGCTGCATGCTTTTATTAGCCAACTCTTGGTCCAACAAGTTCAGGCGAGTTGATATTTTCAAACTATCTTTGTTTAAAGCCTAAAAGACACAACCCATCCCACCCCTCAAAAAGTTATTAATTCAAAGTATATATGAATATTAATAAAAATGTTGCAAAACTAAATCTGAAAGTTGTGTTTCCATTTTATATGGGTATTAGATGAAATCAAGTTATAGCTATTTATAAAAACATTCCCTTTAACTACTTCAAATGGTGGGCCTTAAACAAAAATTTCTGAAAAAGCCCTCAACATTTTATTAATTACAAAATGAAAACCTCTCTGCATTTGATAGGTTCCCATGAAATATCAGCTTAGGAAAGAGAATGATAAGAGTCCTGATAGGTGATGACAGTAGTTATTTCTGTGCTATATTTTCAACTGTCTTTTATCCAACAACCTATGTTCATTATGAAACTAATGGGATGCTTTTCCTTCACAACTTCCATGACAGTTCAGCAGTCAAACCACTAACCTACTAGAGCATTATACATTTCACAAGTTTGCTTATAAATTTTAGTCTTGAAAAACTGGGCCATTTGCTATTTAATAAATGGCAAAAAAAATAAATTGAGAACATGAAAATTTTATTCCTTTCATTCTTTATGGTACGATGACTCACTTCTAAGAGAAGAGACATTTTACACAACTCTCAAACTAGAGCTAGGTACCTGACTAGATCGTAACTTCTTGTTTTCCAAGTGGCTCTTCTCTTGTAACAATGCTTCCTTCTTGGAAACAATTGCCTCTCTTTGCTTTAAGTCTTCTTCCAGCTCGGCTAATTCTTGATGTTGATGAAGAACTCTTTCTACTTCCTCATCTAACCACTTCTTTTGTTCGTCCAGTTTCTGTATTAAAAATCCAGAGACATGTTAACTGTTTCAACTTTCACCTGTATAATGGTCGATGATAAATCTGAATCCACATGGCATCATAAATTCAAATATCTGGCATCATAAAAAAAGTTTTAAGTATCACTAATAAGAATTATTTTATAGAATTATAAAATTGTAGCGCTCTAGTTAATACATTTTTATTTAAAAGGAATTAGGATCTGAGGCAGCTAGATGGTGCAATGGAGAGAGCACTCGCTCTGGAATCAGGAAGACCAGAAATCTACTGGCAAGTCACTTCATCCCAAATGTCATACCAAAAAAAAAAAAAAAAAAAAAAAAAAAAAAAAAAAAAAAAAATTAGAATCAAAAATAGACATAAAAATAAATTAATCTTTAAGTTAAAAGGATAAAAATTTTATATACTTAAATGTTAGTTCTTATATAGCTCTTTTCAACAATAAGATGATTCAAGGCAATTCCACTAGATTTGTGTGGAAGAGAACCATCTACATCCAGAAAATGGACTATGGGAGCTGAATGTGGACCACAACATAGTATTTTCACCTTTTTTTTTTTTGTTCCTCACTTTTTCCTTTGTGATCTCATTTTTCTTGTGCAGCTTAACTACTTCAAATGTGGATAAATGTGGAAATATGTGTAGAAGAATTGCACATTGTTTAAGGTATATTAAATTATTAAATTATTTGCTGTCTAGGGGAGGAATAGGGAGAAAATTTTGAAACAAGGTTTTGCAAGGGTAAATGTTGAAAACTATCTTTGTACATATTTCAAAAATAAAAAGTTATTATTTTAAAAAATAAAGTTAATTCTAAAATATTATGCTCTTATTTTCATTGTTATTAATAGCAAATTATCATAAGAAAAATTCCTGTCCATTTAAAATAGGTCAACTTATTAAAAGAGCCATGAAAATTAAAATATTCTCTAAAACAAAGAGCTCAGTTGCTCTCCAGAATCAAGAAATTTTAGCAGTAGGAATATGAAACTTTTAAGTTGTGGACCCATTGGGCCTGAGTTGTGGGGTTGAGATGTTGTTTGTAAGCTTGGAAACTCAAAAGGTGGTATATCTCAGAAGCTGGATTATCACCTGAGGTTCATCTAAAAGGAAAAACAGTTAAGGACTGCATGTCAGGGGAGATTCAAGGAACAAGAAATGGAACCAGTAGCATTCTTAATTCCTATCAGGTAATAAAATATTAGAATCTATCACTGCTATGAAGTAAGATTTATACAAATCTTGAGTTCCTTTGTAAATGGGCATTTTAAAATGTGTGTTATAATGTGTGTTACCTTTGCCTGACAATGCCCATGCTTTTCTTCTGCATCTATGGCAAGTAGGCCCCAATACTATACTCTTCTAAGAACTCTACCCTACAACCCCTTAGATCATAAAATAATTATGTGAGTATCAGAGATAGAAAATATCTGGTATTGGATGTCTGGGAGGAAGCCTTACAACTTTTCCAATCCACAAAGTATTGGAGTTGCCACCCAGTGATACTGGAATCCAGTGCTTTCTTAACCATCAACTCCCTCCTTGGCCATCCATTACTACTGGAGAAAACTATGGAATATAGAGATCAAGGTTTTATATTCTTTAAATAAGACAAAATAACTTTATTTAGTCACAATAACCAGTAGACCAAATACATTTGCACAGTGTGAAGGAGCCTTACCTGAAAGTTAGCAAGCTTACTACTTGAATGATTAGGACAAGATCAGTGTCCTGACCTTCCAATTTCCAGAAAGTGAAATTGGCAAGGTAGTTTATGATTGATTAGGCAAGTTTATTAGGCAAGTAATCATAACTAAACTTGCCAAGTGTTTAAGTGTCTGAGGTCACATTTGAACTCAGGTCCTCCTGACTCCAAGGCTGGTGCCCTACATCCCCTGCACTACCTAGCTGCCCCAATTTGTTATTTCTTATGGCTATTCTCTCTTATTGTTCTTCCTCCTCTTCCTCCGGCTCCACCTTTGTTTCTCTGTTGAGTTCAATGAATTTCTACATCAAATTGCTTAAACCTCTTAAATCCATTTCAGCTAAGAAGTTCTTCTAATATCCAACCATTCTGGAGAGTAGTTTGGAACTATGCTCAAAAAGTTATCAAACTGTGCATACCCTTTGATCCACCAGTGTTACTACTGGGCTTATATCCCAAAGAGATCATAAAGAAGGGAAAGGGACCTGTATGTGCACGAATGTTTGTGGCAGCCCTCTTTGTAGTGGCCAGAAACTGGAAACTGAGTGGATGCCCATCAGTTGGAGAATGGCTGAATAAATTGTGGTATATGAATATTATGGAATATTATTGTTCTGTAAGAAATGACCAACAGGATGATTTCAGAAAGGCCTGGAGAGACTTACACGAACTGATGCTGAGTGAAATGAGCAGGACCAGGAGATCATTATATACTTCAACAACAATACTATATGATGACCAGTTCTGATGGACCTGGCCATCCTCAGCAACGAGATCAACCAAATCATTTCTAATGGAGCAGTAATGAACTGAACTAGCTATACCCAGAAAAAGAACTCTGGGAGATGACTAAAAACCATTACATTGAATTCCCAATCCCTATATTTATGCACACCTGCATTTTTGATTTCCTTCACAAGCTAATTGTACAATATTTCAGAGTCTGATTCTTTTTGTACAGCAAAATAACGGTTTGGTCATGTATACTTATTGTGTATCTAATTTATATTTAAATATATTTAACATCTACTGGTCATCCTGCCATCTGGGGGAGGGGGTGGGGGCAGGTAAGAGGTGAAAAATTGGAACAAGAGGTTTGGCAATTGTTAATGCTGTAAAGTTACCCATACATATAACCTGTAAATAAAAGGCTATTAAATAAAATAAAATTTAAAAAAATAAAGTAAAAAAAAAAAAGTTCTTCTAATGACTGATCTTTCATTGTTTCTTCCATATTTGTATGGTCTTCTCACATACTCAAAATATTAAGTTCTATCCCCCATCCTTATTTTTCCTTTTTCTACAATATTGTATTGTTTTTTCTTCCTCTTCTCCAGCTCTCAAAAAAGAACCAATCTACTAAGAAGACAGGAAAAGGCAATGATAAATATGTTGGAGGGGATGTAGGAAAACTGGGACACTAATACGTTGTTGGTGGAGTTGTGAATTTATCCAGTCATTCTGGAAAGCAATTTGGAACTATATCCAAAGGGTTATCAAACTGTACAAACCCTTTGATCTAGTAGTGTCTCTACTGTATCTCAAAGAGATCTTTAAAAAGAGGAAAAGGACTCATATGTGCAAAAATATTTGTAACAGGCCTTTTTGTAGTGGCAAAGAACTGGAAACTTGAGTGGATGCCCATCAGAGAATGGCTGAATAAGTTAGTGTTAAAGGACAGGTCAATTCTCTGAGAGCTTCCACAGTTGTGGATAGCATCTGAAGGAGTTGCAGGACAACCTTTGCAGATACAGGTGTTGCGGACTGGGAATGAGATAAATTGGAGGCAGAAGGAAGAGGAGAGAAATCAGACAATGCAACGGCCTCTCAGAGAAGTCAGAGAACAGCCACTGCCTCTCATTCTACTTGTATCATCCTCTCACAAGAGGAGATCTATTCAGGGTTGGAACTCCAGCAGCCATTATCAGGTGGCTCCCATGTATTCCAACAAGTTATGGTATATGAATGTAATAGAATATTACTTGTTCTATAAAAAACAAATCACCAGAATGATTCAGAAAGGCCTGGAGAGATTTACATGAACTGAAGTGAGTAGAACTAAGAGAACACTGAATACAGTTAACAACAAGATTATGTGATGATCAACTATGATGGACATGGCACTTTTCAACAGATGATTCAGGCTAATTACAATAGACTTGTGATGGAGAGAGCCATCTTCACTCAGAGAGACTATGACGACTGAGTCATAGTCCTTTATCCTCATATGGATCACAACATAGAATTTTTAGCTTTTTGTTGTTGATTGGTAGTTTTTCTCACATTTTTTCCTTTTTAATTAGATTTTTCTTGTGCAGCATGATAAATGTGAAATATGTTTAAAATAATTGTACATGTTTTGACCTATATTGGATTACTTGCTGTCTAGGGGAAGAAGGAAGGAAAAAAGAAAAATATGGAACACAAGGTTTTGCAAGGGTGAATTTTGAAAATGTTATTTGCATGTACTTTGAAAAATAATTATTATAAAAAAACACACAATCTATCCTTAGGATCTTTGGAGTATTTTTTGTTGTTGTTTTGGCTCTCTTTAAGGATCTCTGAAGGCACTAAAAGTTCTAAAGAGAATCTTCTTTTTCCCATTAAAATGGAGAAAGAACATATAGCTATACTACCATACAGCTCTATCTAACTAAAATAAATGTACCTTTCAAATTTCTCTCGACTCTTAGTATTTCTATTTTAGAGTTCCTACTCAGCTCTGGGCATTTCATCAGAAATGTTTGAATCTCTTCAATTACATCAAAGATCCATTTTCTCTCTGTATGATTATGCTCAGCTTTACAGGATAAATTATTCTTGGTTATAAGGCTACTATTTCTTTTTTCTTTTGGAATATTATATTCCTTTATAGTTTAAGATACCAGATCTTCTATGATCCTAATTGTGGTTTGTTAATCCTTGAACTTCTTTTCTAGATGTTTGTCACATTTTTGTTCCTTTGATGTGGGAGATTTTGGACAGTAACATTTTGGGGACTTTTCCTTTTGAAGTTCCTTTCAAGAGATAATCAGTGGATTCTTTCTATTTTCACTTTCTTTGGTAGAATTTAAAAGGTCTGGCCAATTTCCATTGGCATGTATCATCTCAAGATTTCTTAAAATACTGTGTTCAGTTTTATTTAATTTATGGTTTTTAGAGAGTTGAAATGTTTCTTAAGTTATCTCTCTCTCCTTGATCTGTTTTCTAGTTTAACTGTTTTTGAGATCATATATCTTACCTTTTCTATTTAAATTTTTTTAAAATTTTATGCTAATATTTTTGTCTCATGAAGTCATTCTGTTTCTGTTTCACAAGAAATCCTTTACTTAATTAAAATTTATCACTATTTAAGCTAATCTCCTGATTTTTTCCTCTGCTTCTCATTTAATTTTTTTAATATAATTTAATTCTGAATATTCTCTTGGTACTTACAGAAAATACATTTTCCCCCCTTTGAGTCACTGCCTGCAATTGATATGAAGTTATTCATTGCTACTTCTTTTGGGGGATCTCTAGATCTAGATTATTTTTTGATTCAGGATAATGTTTTCTCTTTTATTAATTTCACTGGTTTTTCATCTACTGGTCATCCTGCCATCTGGGGGAGGGGGTGGGGGGTAAGAGGTGAAAAATTGGAACAAGAGGTTTGGCAATTGTTAATGCTGTAAAGTTACCCATGCATATAACCTGTAAATAAAAGGCTATTAAATAAAAAAAAAGATAATAAAAAAATTTTTAAAATTTCACTGGTTTTTGAATAAAGACTGTACAAAGATTAGATTTTGCCCACTGCCTATGCTTTAAGATGAGGTGTTTAGCCTGTCTTAATCTGATCCCTGGTCATTTATGTTTTAAATTTGACCTATACCTTTCAGAGTTAAGGCAACTGGTATCTTTAAGGTTCAGAGCAATAGATATTGAAGATCTTCTATGGTATCTCAAGATAATGTTCTAGGGACCTTGGAGAGTTTCAA
Organism: Sarcophilus harrisii; assembly: GCF_902635505.1. NCBI lineage: Eukaryota > Metazoa > Chordata > Mammalia > Dasyuromorphia > Dasyuridae > Sarcophilus > Sarcophilus harrisii. Next base: position 319,804,768 of record NC_045426.1, on the reverse strand, counting down.
GGCTGTGCTACTTTGGTCTCTGCCTATCCTTGGACTTCTAAGGATCCCCACCTTATGGCCTGATGAGTTTCCATGGTTTGTCAAAGAAAGGAGAGTTCCTGACCTTGTTGCATACAGACAAAGAAACTTGCAGTCTACAGATTATATCTAATTTGTGTCTGGTCCCACTGGAAGACAGATGGAGTTGATAAAGATCTGATATCCCAAGACATATAGAGAATTGATTAAAATATATAAGAACAAGGTCCATTTTCTAAAACATAAGAAGTCAATGTATATGAATGGGCAGCTTTGAAAAGAAAAAATGCAACTATAAATGAAATACAAATAATTAATAATAATGAAATAGTTCAACTCATTAATAATAATAGAAATGAAAATTAAAATAACTCTTGAGGTTTCACTTCATATCTAGCAGAGTAGCAAATAAGGAAAATGCCAATTGTTGAAGAAACTCTGGAAAAAGAGACACAAAAATGCATTTACCAGTGGAACTGTGAATGAATCCAGTCATTTTGGAAAATAATTTGAAACTATATCCCCAAACTAGATTATACTCTTTTGTATATTGTCTTCCCTTATTAATCTGTACATTCCTTGAGGGTAAAGGACTCTTTTTTTGTATTTATATTCCTAGGGATTATATCACAGTGCCTGGCACAAAGCAAATATGAATGTTTACAGACTAGTCAATTAAGAGAAACTTTGGAAGATTTGTATGAAATGATGCAGAATGAAGTGAACGGAACCAGGAATACAATTTATATGACTACAGTTTTTAAAAGATGACTTTGGAAGACTTAAGAACTCTTAATGCAATGAATAACAATGACTCCAGACCCAAAATGAAGCAAACCTTCTTCCCACCACTTCTGTATAGAGAAGCAATGAAGCCTATGTTGTTTTAACATGGCCAGTGAACATGGAGATCCATTTTGCTTGAGTATACTTATTACAAGGAAGAGTATCTATTTTGGGGGTGGGGTAAGAATTATTGGTGGAGTGTTAGGTCCAAACCAGCTCCCTGGAAGTCTCAGGATCAGCCAGAGTCAGGATAAGTAAAAGTCCTTGGTCTTTAGGGGGAAAAGTTAAAGAAGCAGGCAAACTGCCAGGAGTTTTGCCAAAGATCTCATCTTGATTCTGGAGTCCTAGAATTTCCACTTTTCTCCTCCTTGTCCTGTCACCAAGTGAGTCCCTGGTCTCTGTCACCCCACTCTCTAATCCTTGCCTACGATTATCTTCACCCCAAACATTGAGGCACCATCAAACAGTGAGAAGGGCCATTTTTCCAAACATATGCTAATAGAGTCATTGTCAAATGGGTAATTAGCCTTAAGTACTTGGTTGTCTCATTCAAATGCACCTTTTCATAGTTTCAACCCTTTACAAGGGATAGTACTATCAATACCAAAAAAATAAGAAAATAAAAGAATACCAATGTAACAATTATAAAATACACAGAGGAGAGCACATTCAAATAACCCAATATGGAATGACTCCATTAAATTTATTATAAACTTTAAAAAAAAACAAGCTGTGCATAATAGATGTTCACAGTTTTATGTAGAATTCTCTTCTTTTGATCTTAAATATGGAAATAATCCTGCTTGTCAAATTTATAATAAATGTGAAAAATTGTGGTATACTGGGATTACTATAAGTTATATGTGTCAAATATTTTCATTTAACATGTTTTTTCTTTTAAAATAACTTTTCTCAGACATATTGTGGCTAGCGGGTTTTCCAGTAAAATGAAGGGACTGACCCTTTTGTAATTAATAATGGAAAGATTTTCCCAGCATGGAGAAATTTCAAGCTAAATACTATAATGTTCCCCTCTCCCCAAATAAAATTAAAATCCAGGATCTTTGTGTGATAGCTTCCCTTGTACTTCAAGTATTTTTTTAAAATAGCTTTTTATTTACAAGTTATGTGCATGGGCAATTTTATAACATTGACAATTGCCAAACCTTTTGTTCCAATTTTTCTCCTCCTTCCCCTCCCCCTTCTTCCCTAGATGGCAGGATGACCAATACATGTTAAATATGTTAAAGTATAAATTAAATACAAAATAAGTATACATGTCCAAACCGTTATTTTGCTGTACAAAAAGAATCAGACTTTGAAATAGTGTACAATTAGCCTGTGAAGGAAATCAAAAATGCAGGTGGACAAAAATAAAGGGATTGGAAATTCTATGTAATGGTTCTTAGTCATCTCCCAGAGTTCTTTCGCTGGGTGTAGCTGGTTCAGTTCATTACTGCTCCATTGGAACTGAGATGGTTCATTTCATTGCTGAAGATGGCCAGGTCCATCAGAATTGATCATCATATAGTACTGTTGTTGAAGTATATAATGATCTCCTGGTCCTGCTCATTTCATTCAGCATCAGTTCATGTAAGTCTCTGCTTTCTGAAATCATCCTGTTGGTCATTTCTTACAGAACAATAATATTCCATAATATTCATATACCACAATTTATTCAGCCATTCTCCAATTGATGGGCATCTACTCAGTTTCCAGTTTCTAGACACTACAAAGAGGGCTGCCACAAACATTCTTGCACATACAAGTCTGTGGTGTTCTCTTCTTTAAAATATAATGGTTCTCTGGGAGCAACTTCTAAGGATTCTAACACAGGTCCCTTTCCCTTCTTTAAGATCTCTTTGGGATAGATATAAGCCCTTACCTTCAAGTATTTTAAGACAAGGATTTTAGAAATCCTAAATTTAGAACTAAGTCCAATTCCCAATCATAGCCTATGATCACTTGGTTATTATCAAATACTAATAAAAATTTTAGTCAAAATTGGTTTATATCCATTTGCTAAAAACAATTTCAAGCAGTGTTTATATCCTTAATAAATCAGATTGTCAGAATTAGAATTTCCTCCAGAGAGTTGCCAAAAACAATTTCTTCTTTTATTACAAACTATTTAAGGGTTAAATTTCATTTCAGTCCTGAAGTGACTTCATACTACTCACCAGTAGGGTTGGTCACTTCTTTCTGAAAAGCACTATCTAGTGGGTGTAGCATTTATTATCTCTATTTGAATATGAAGAAAAGATTAAATTGTTTTCCTGCCATTGGCATAAGTGGGAATCTTTGATGAAAAATTTCTGTCCATCACTGATTAGCATCATTTCAGGGACATTCTTATTCATATTTTTTGTTCATAAGGTTTTTGTCAAAATTAAGAACTTCAAAAGTTCACATTTCTAGAAAATTATTCTTACAATCTTAAAAAAATGTTAGGAGCTTGTTGTACATCAAAACATTCTGTATTATTTGAGCCTCTTTTTGGATGTTATACGTTTCATCTGTATATGGTAAAATTATAATGTAAAATAATTATGAGCTTTTTACTGTACCATATTTTTTTCTTTTTGGAAACAATATGACATTTCAGCATTCTTTGTAATAGCAAAGAATTGGGAGAAAGTGAGATATAGTTTCAATAATTGTGGCATATGAATTAATGGAATGTTATAACACAGTGGTAATGTTAAGTTAACATTTATATAGCATTTAACATGTGCCAGGCCCCATGCTAAAAGCTATACAATTATCTTATTTGATCCTCAAAACAATCATGGAAGGTAGTTATTATCCCAATATTACAAATGAGAAAATTGAGGCAGGCAGACGTTAAGTGACTTGCTCACTGTCACATAGCTAATAATTGTCAGAGTCTGATTTGATAAAATTATGCATTTGAAAGATTGGAAAAAATATGGGGAGACAATGATAATAACAAAAGTTGCAACATTTATATGGCACCTACTATGTGCCAGGCCCTATATTAAGAGCTTTACCATTATCTCATTTGATCCTCACAACAGCAATCCTGGGAAATATACTATTATTATTCCTAAGTTACAAATAAGAAAACTGAACCAAAAAGTTAAATGACTTCCCCAGAATCTTGAGGCCACATTTGAACTCAGGTCTTCCTGACTCTGGGCCTGGTGCTCTATCCATTGTACCACCCATTCAGCTGCCTCAAGATATGTGAACTGATGAAACAGAGTAAAATTACATAGCCAAAAGAATGGAAACAAATGAGCTAATACTGTAAAAATCACTACAAGGAAGTCAAATTCAGAGTAACTCAAATATTAAAGATCAGATAATGAAACATTTCCCTCCCCATGGCAACAAGGAAGGGTTTAACCAGGCAGAAGTTGTACAAACCCTCAGATGCAGTCAATATACCCGGGTATGTTTGCTTAACTATTTTTCTTTGTTATATGCAAGGGTTCAGTCTAGAGGGGTAGGGCTCTTGGTTTTCCCCTCAGAAATAATTAGAATATAAAGACAAGAGCTATCAATAAAACATATTTGGTAAATATCTGGCATTTCCTATGGCTAGTGTAAACTTGTAAGAAATGTTTTAGCATTGCATCAGTAGTCCAAGTTTAAATTTCAGGTTTCTCAAATAAAATCTGCAGAGGGCCACATTGTCCTCTGGCCATATGGTAGAAGCTTTTTTGATGGACTTCTAAGCACTGGGGCTATCTGGAGAATAACTATACTTATGAAATGTACTAATAAAATAAGTATCTGAGCATTCTTCTTGTTGTTTTTCCTTTGTTCTTGAAGAGAACCATGACATAAGGGAGGCGATGCCATGACATGCAAATGAATTAAATTTTAAGAGAGGGTGAGCTTGCAAAGTCACCAATGGGAGACCTTGGGTCTTTGAACCAATAAAACTGAGATCTCAGAGTACATTTTTGTCAAATGCCTACTTTTATGCAAGACGTGTGTGTGTGTGTGTGTGTGTGTGTACATACATACATACATATAAATATATATACAATTTTAAGAACAGAAGAAAAAATATACTTAAGCTTTATATGTTTAAAACTCTGTCCATAAAACTTGAATAGATAGGCCATTCTAAGTTTTTATTTTAAGTATTTCCCATTGGAAATAATTTTACAAATACCCTTGTGAACTTGAGCTTGGAAATGTTTTGTTTTTTTTCATTTGAAATTACTTTAATTTTCAGGAAAAAAAAGCATAAAACCATTAATACAAAAGGCATGCAAAGTATACAATCTGACTAAACATCCTGGAAATGCATAGCTCTGACTTCTAATGTTTACTTTGACGATTATAACATATTGTTTCCATTTACATACAAAAATCCTATTCAAACAAACATCTATCTCTAGAGATGGGAAGGGCTTTTTTCTAAGTATTAAAATTTTTTTTATCTGTCCAAAAAGTTTCTGGGGAAATGACAGTATTTTACAGGCTAAGTGCAAGTAAATAGCACACCCAGCATTTTCAGATTTTAAGTTGTATATAATTTTCATTTCTATTTAACATCTTCAAATTGGCAAGACAAACAACAACAACAAAAAAAACCAATCAACCAGATAAAAGTTTAATGGACATACCTGGAGCTGGTCTATATTTCCAAATGGACTCTTTTGTTTTCTCCTCCTAAATGCATCAAACTCCTCAGATTTCATTTTTAGCATCTTTTCTTGTTGCTCTGTCCTTAACTGAAGCTCCTATATATAAAAACAGAATGTGAAAATACCTTTGATAACTTCATTTGATTAGTAGTTTGTCATTAATAAACAACTACAAGTCAAATTTTCTATGTATTTTTTAGCTTTTGGTGGGGTTACAATTACTTTAGAAGACTGAAAACTGCAAAAGTATAATCAGGACTGCACAACAGTGTAGATGACAACAATAAGTATCCTCAATGATTTCCTCCATATTTTTCCCTGTCCCAAAGTCACTTTTCCTTGGTTTTTAAATCTACTTTATTAGAGGCTCTTACCTCCTACCTCTGTCAGGTCCCAAATTCAGGCAATTTCTGCATGTTCCAAAAAAGGCACCCAGCCTAAAGGAACTGTCCTGAAAGGAAGACAGAATAAGGAGGAGAGAGCTGCTGAGTGCTCTTCCAAACTCTGACAAAGCTACAGCTGCCTGGATCCAATCAAGCTTCAGACACCCCTCAGACACTGGCACCACTGCATTTGCTGATTCTAATTCCTGCTCTTCTTTTATTTTTATCCTTTCTTCCTCTTTCCCTCTTCTATTTTGTTCTTTGTCCTCTAATTACTGCCATCTTCAGTTTACTTCATTAGCTCTTGTCCTTCTCATTGCTATTTTCTTCCCTCTATCCTTTCTTTTCTTCTTTGGCTATTTTTTATTTGGGGGCATTTTGGACTAAGAAATATTATAGACAAAGCAAACTGAGTGAATATTATTACAGCATATTTTTTTTAAAAAGCAAAAGAATGCTTTTAATTGCTTGTAGGAACAGTTTTATCCAAATTTATAGGCAAAATCTGGGGAAAATACTATCCCCACTTCTATAGTTATAAAAATACAATATGGCTTACTTTTTGTATAATTTATCATTTACTTAATCTCTCTAGGTTTAGATTTTTCAAAGGGTAAGTTTATTTCTCACTTACCATCTTGGGGTTGCTGTGAGAATCAAAGAAGATGATTTACATAAAACCATCTATAATCAAAAAGTAGCTTACATATTACTATTATGTGTGGTCAACAGTAGTGGGGCCTTTTAGCTCCAATCCAGCCATGAATTCCAAATTATTAGGGATGATAAAATCTTAATATTACTAAACATACTTACAGAGATAATACCAAACATGCAATGAATTAACTTAAAGTTTGAAAAGACAGACAACACTAGAGTCTGACCATCAATATTGTCCTTGAGATCTAATCTATTGAGCCACATAATACATAAAACTGATTTATTAAGTAATTGTACATTGAATAGGGAACTGAGAAACTTTACCTTTAAACTGAATTCTACTGTATATACAATATGAATCTGAAACCTTTTCTTAAAGATGCTATTTTGTATATTTTTACCAAGTTTAACATATATTGGATTACATGCCATCTAGAGGAAGGAGTAGGGGTGGGAGGGAAAATTGGAACACAAGGTTTTGCATGGGTCAATGTCAAAAAATTATCCATCCATGTGTTTTGAAAATAAAAAGTTTCAATTTAAGTTTTTTATTTTTCTAAGCTTCATGATCATTACCAGTAAAAACACAGAAGAGTAGGAAAGGGATGATTGTCATAACCAGCTGCACGCATCCATGATGGAAATCCCCATATAAGCATTTCAGAATAGGCTTGGCTATATATGACAGTTGTTAAAAATAGAATTTCATTGAAAATGGGGAAATGGAGAATCTTTTTGACTTTTTAGGTAATAGTGTTTCTCCACCTGTTCTCCCCTTTTCTCCCTCCATACCTTTTCCTCCAGGGATTATGTACTATCTTTGTACCTAGGTTAGTATATCATAGGTCAGATCATGAATTCTCAACCAGATTCATAATGGTTGCCAATTTAGCCTACATTCAAAATGAAATAAAGAGGCAGTTACTTTAGTAGTGATTAAGGGTAGGAGAAGCACTCCATTCACATTCCTTGGAATCACAACCCAGATGTGTATGTGGGTGTTTGTGTATAAAAACAGAGAAATACCATTTTCTTTTGCATTCAAAAAAGAAACACGCGCTCTGGGGCCCAAGTAAATCAAAATGGGCCAAATAGTGTTAGCTAGTAAAACTAGATAAGGAACCTTTCTAGTGTGCCCAAGAATCCTTTTTTATATTTGTATTTGATTTCTTTAACCTTACTAATATGTCTTTAGAAATTATTTTCTCTTATTAATAAACACTCTTTAGAAAAATATGCTTGTGACCTGCTTTGTGCACAGGATAAGAAAGAAAAGAAAGATAGTCACCAGAACAGGGCATCTAGACACAGTGTCAAAAAGGGTTTTGGGGGGAGGATTCAGAACCACAGTCCTAATAGCTTTAGTTGCTTTAGCTAAATAGAGCCAGAAATTAGCCATGTGTGTTTAGAGTGCAGTACAGTTAAGAAGGAAGAAGAGACAGAATTTCAGTTCAAAGAATGACATGATTTCTGGGAAGCTGAGTTATCCCTGATGTCCACTAGCCTTCTCTATAACAATACAGTTACAAAAGCTAGATTTCTGATTTTACTCAAAGATATCTTCCCACACTTAATGGCTAATTCAGATCTCCCTAAGCAGTTGATGCCACAGTATTTTGGTGAGGATGATGATAAAAAAAAGTCAAATATTAAATGTATAATGCTATGTATACTTATTGTGTATCTAATTTATATTTTAATATATTTAACATCTACTGGTCATCCTGCCATCTAGGGGAGGGGGTGGGGGGGTAAGAGGTGGAAAGTTGGAGCAAGAGGTTTGGCAATTGTTGATGCTGTGGAGTTACCCATGCATATATCCTGTAAATAAAAGGCTATTAAATTAAAATAAATAAATAAAATAAATGTATAATGCTAGATTATAAAAAGACAAATCAAAAGTATCTAGTATAGATTTCTAATCTTAGAGAACAGATAAAGTAAATATTAATTCTTTTACAAATATCCTTAGGTAGTATTCTCAAGGAGAGAGAATACAAGTACAACCTGCTGCTCACAATCATTTATAGAGTCTATGAAAATACAGTTAAAACAGCATTCATCCAAAGGAAAACTGGTTCTTATATGAATTTACTTTTCTACTATATTTAAAAATTTCAAAACATGTAAATTGCTCATATAAGCTCAGAAAACCTGGACTCCATTTCTGGCTCCAATACAAACTTATTTCATGAACTTAAAAAAACAGCTTGATCTTCCTCTCTTAATTCTTGTAAATTATTTGTTTAGAAAAAATAGCGGCTATAGTTTTTATATGATGGTTTAAAAAAAAAGATGATAGGCAGAAGGGCAATGGAAACAGAACATTAACAGATTTTTTTCCAGCAAGTAATAGAAACAAGAAGCATAACCCAAAATACATAATTTCTTCTTAAACTTAGGAACAATGATTTTATTAGGTATCAATGTATGCCCTTGCCAATGAAAACAGCAACTTTTTGTCACCTTAGAAGATGGTTTCATGACTGCTGAGGTTTCATGACCATATAAATATGGTCTAAAAAGAACTAAACCTCATTAGTGATACTTGAGAAAGCTACTTCTTATGTTTGGTAAAAGAATACACTAACAGTAGCACATTCTCTACCAAGAATAAATGAAGCTTTCTTACTTTGATTTTTTGTTGATCCCGCTTAATCTCTGCATCTAATTGCTTCTTTTTTTCATTTTCTTCCCGAAGTCTCTTTTGCAGCTGTGCTTGCTGATATTTCATATGATCTACATTCTGTTCAAGTTCAGAAGCTTGTTTCTCATTTTGGGCAGACAGTGATGCTAGTTTCTTAGTATCCTGCTGCTTCTTCTGCAAGACCTATGATCATATAATATATTGGAAAATATAGGTAATGGAAAAATGGGCAGCTATTATCTATCCAATTCTATCAAGATGAACATAACAGAAGTTAAAGAACAAAAAAAAGAGAAGAAAAGCAAGGAACAAAGACAGAAAGCAAAGAGGAGAAGAAGGAAGGAAGGGGAGAGAAAAGGAAGAAAGGAGGGAAAGAAAGAAAGAAGAAGGGAGGAAGGGAGGGAGGAAGAAAATTAATACTGTGAAATAACAACTTCAGGTTTGGTCCTGAAAAATGTACCTTGGAAAGGATAAGAACATGTTTAAAATATTGCATAAAATTTTGTTTTACTGTAAGTTTTTATTCCCTCTTTTAATTCTTTGTTAAAAAGGATGACTCTCAGGGGAGTATATTGGAAAATGCAGTTCATATAAAAAGATGCTAGTAATATTTTTAAAAAACAGAATTAGTATTTGAACTTAAAGCTCCCAAGTCAGTCCTCATCCCACTACATCCTACAGCTCTTCTCTATGTTAAGTTGTATCATATTCTTTATATAAAATATTGTATCCTTCATCAAACAAGTAAAAACAATGACCAAAGCATTATCCTTAAAAATGTTGCTAACATTTCCAAGTCTTCACAATGCCAACAATCTACTACAAATTTGAGTTTTACCTCTTTTCTCTTCACCTGTAAGAATAAAAGACTCAAAAGACATAAAATAGGAAAGATGAGAAAAGACTAAACACATGGAAAATCCATTATTTGTATAAATTAGTCTTTGAATAAATGAGGTGACTCATCGAACTCTATCCACATTACGAGTACTAGAACTGGAGCTACCTTGACATGAGATTATGCAATTTGAGATAAAAGCCTATTTGCTTAATTTAAAAGAATCTCATAGTTGTTTTAATATAATACTGTTATTTAAAATATCACTCAAGATATAAAAGATCAAAAGATAAAACAGCTGCTCCAAGTCTTCTGTAGTGAATTAGTAAGGAAAAACAAACGCTCTGAGCCCAGCAGAGAAAAAGTAGGTTTCATAAGTTGATGCCCATACTATAAGTTTTGGAGAGATAGTTCATATTTTAAGAAAATTAAGAATAAATTTAATAAGGGTTTCATAAGAGAAAGATCATTTATAGGTTTACATGTCCTAATTTTTGGTTTAGAAAACAATCATTATCTATGATGTACATTCACAACCATCATATGTTCTTTCTAACATGTAGTGCTTGGGTTTGCTCTGGTAGGCAATATGAGAATCTCAGTATGATTTTATGGCAGAAATGATGAGATAATTAGGGTGAGTATAAGGGGAGTTTGAAGATTTGAAGATTCTATTCCCCAATAGGAAAATAAAACTAAATATATCTTACCTAAGCATTAGACCCCCACACCTTACATACAACAAAACGTCACAAAAGTTTGGAGGTTAGGTGAATGAGGAATTTGAGAAAGCATCTGTTTTCATGGGATTATTTGCCATAGCAAATTCATTATGATAATTCAACAAAATACTTTCATTATGGCTGCCTACCAAGACTTGGAAATAGTTTTCTCATACAAAACCCTTTCTTGTATATTCTACAAAGTTTTGTGTTTAGCTAATTCTAAACTTATACCTAAATTATACACTTAAGAAATTAGAGATTAGATATATCTGGAATTCCCAAGATACTTCATTTACCAAAACCTGGGCACTTTCACTGGCTGTCCTCCCATGCTTGAAATTCTGTCTATCCTCATTTGTACCTCTTAGCTTCCCTCCTGGCTTTCTTCAAGTCTCAGTTAAATTCTGACCTTCTGCAAAAGGCCTTTCCCAATCTCTTCTCCTTTTTTAAAAAATAAGTTTTTGTTTATTTCTCCTGTATCTTACATCATCATAGATATCCTAATTATTCTTCCTCTACCCCCCCCCAGAGAGTCATCTCATATAACAGTATTTTTAAAGGAGTAAAAAAAAATTAGTACAATCAAGCAATACACTGAATAAGCACAAAAATATACGGAATATGTTACCACATGTAAACCTCCCACCTCCCAAAAGGGGCAACTAGGGAGTGTTTTCTCATTTCTCTTTATTTAAATCATATTTAACCTTTATAATTTTGTTATATTCACTTTTGATGTTTTTGGTGTACCATTATTTTCATTTCCATTGTTGTAGTTAATATATATATAGGCTATGCTTAATAACTTACTTCACTCTATATCAGTTCAATAGACATGGATCGTTCATGCTTTCCTGATTTCATCACATCATTTCTTACAGCACAGTAATATTTCTTTAGATTCAGGTGCCAGAGTTTGTTTAGCCATTCTCCAATCAATGGGCACCTACTACTTTGTTTCCAATTCTTTGTTATCATAAGGAGTGCTGATGCAAATATTTTGAAATAAATGGGGACTTTCTTATCAAAGCCTTCCATGGTATAAGCCCAGAAATGGAGACAGTAGTTAAAAGGATGCAGAAATTTTAGTCACTATTTGCTTTCCAATTCCAAAATGTTGTACAATTTCATAATTCCATTATCATATTATTGTGGCCTGTTATTCCACAAATATTCCAAAGTTGACTGTTGTCAATTTTTTGGTCATCTTTGTCAAGGTGTGAGGTGAAATCTTAAAGAGTTGTTTTGATTTGTATTTTGCTTATTACTAATGTTTTAAATCATTCTTTCATATGGTTATGAATACTTTATAATTCTTCCTTTGGGGACTGTTTTTCATAGTTTTTGACCATTTATCTATTAGAGAATGGCTATTAAACTTATAAATTATTTATATATCCTTAGATACCATTCTTACCACAGAAATTTGATATAAAGATTCCCCCCCCCCAAATATTCTACAACTTCACTTCTTATGTTGATGGCATTAATTTTTGTGCAGAAACTTTTCAGCTTCAGGTAAATCAAAGTTATCCACAATTTTATCTTTTAGAATTACTTCTATTTTTATTTGATTAAGAATGCATGTCTTCCAAATATGAAAATATATTTAGAAGGACTGTACATTTTTGACCTATTTTGGATTATTTGGTGTTTTAGAGAGAGGACAAATGGGGAAGGGAAGATGAAAAAAATTGAAACAAAAAATATTATAAAAATGAATGTTGAAAACTATTTTTACATGTGTTTGAAAAAATAAAATACTATTGAGAAAGAAAAAAAATGCATGTCCTGCTCAAGGTTATGAGACACATAAACTGCTGCTCTTCTAATTTTTTTTTTAATGTTATGAACTTTAAAGCTATGTATCCATTTAGAATATATAGTAGTATATGTTGTAAGATGTGGGTCTATATCTAATATCTGCCAGATTGTGTTCCATTTTTCCCAGAGGTTTTTAATGAAATAAGGAATTTTTTACTAGGCAATTTTCTATTTTATCAAATATTGGGTTAAGTGTTTCTTAACTGTTTCTGATTTTCCCTCATCTAATCTATTTATGGATCTCTCTATTTTTTAAACCAGTACTGGGATGGTTTTGATGATTGCTGCTTTAATAATATAGTCTAAAGTATGGAGGTTTTATTTCCTCCCTGTCCCTACTTTTTTCATCATTTACCTTGATATTATAGACTTTTTGTCTTTCCAAATGAATTTTACCTTTTTTTTTTAAATCAAGTTCTATATAAAGTATTCCCTTAGTAATCTGATTGGTAGTGCATTAAAAGCATATATTAACTTTAGTAGTCTTATCATTTTTATTTTATTGGTATAAGGTTTAGCTATGAACACTGCATATTTTTCCAGCTATTTAAACTGTACCTTATTTCTTTGAAGAGGGAAGAAAGATAGGGAGACAAAAGGAAAGAAGAAAGATTCATTTATTGAAGCTTCTTTAAAATGACTGGCTTTTTATGTTTTTTGAGGTATTCCTCTGTTTCTTTTGTTTGGGGTTTTATTAACATATAAACAGCGTATAATTTTTTTTTTAATTTCTTCTGGTTTTGCTGTAATTTCAATCTTAATCATTTGGTATTTTACTAATTTTATTTTTTCCTCTTTTAATCAGATTAGCTAAAGTTTATTTAATTTTATTGGTTTTTTTCAAATAACCACATTTTTAGTTTTACTTATAATTTATCCAAGGGTTTTCATTTTCAATTTATCTATTTCTCCATATATTTTTAATATTTCTTCTCCTGTGCTTATTATACATTTATTTCTTGGCTTCCTAATTTTTTATGGATTATGTACATCATTAATCTTATTTTTCTATTTTGTTAATGTATGTTTGTAGAAGTAAGATTTCTCCTGAGGACAGTTTTAGCTGCTTCCTGAAACTTTTGGCACAGTTGCATCATTATAATTTTTTACATTATTATTGGTTTCTATGATTTGTTCTTTGACCTACTCATTATTTAGATTTTCATTTAGGTCTTTTATTTGTGGTCCCTTAATCACATTTTTATTGACTGAGTCTATAAATGTTATGTGCTATACTATCTTTTTACATTTCTTTGCATTATCTCAATGCATTAATACATAATCAATTTTTATAAAAGTTTCAAGTAGTCCTGAGAATAATACATATATTTTTTTTGCCATTGCATTAAGATGATGTTTTAAGAATTTTTAAATTTGCTTTGCTATTTGCTTCCATTTTATGGGAGAGTTCACCCCATTCACATTCACAGTTCTCTATTTCCCTCCACCTTTTCTCCCCTGTATATATTTTTGTTCTCTCTTTCCATCCTGTCCTTAGTCTTTTTTTTTTTAACCTACTCCATCCAATACCATATCTCCTCTATCACCACTTTCTCCCTTCTCTTACTTTTTTTCCTAATGTTTCTGCCTTCCCTTTTATCCTATCCCTCCCTTTTCTTTCCTCTTTCTCCTCCTATTTCTTTACAGGGTTAGATAAATTTCTATACTCAACTGAATGAGCCCAAACTGTTGAGATCAAGTTTCAGACAATGCAGTTTTCCTTAATCTCTAAAAAAATGCTATCCAGACTCTTTTTTGGTCATGGCTTTCAGGTCGGCCAATAATTTTTAAATTATCTCTTCTGGATCTATTTTTCAGGTCAGTTGATTTTCCAATGAGGTGTTATTCATTTTCTTTCATTTTTCATTCTTTTTAGTTTGAGTGATTCTTGCTGTCTCACAGTCATTACATTAGCTTCTACTTGCCCTGTTCTAGGCCTTAATGTGTTATTTTCTTCAGTTAGTTTCTGTAACTTTATTTCCATTTGGTTAATTCTACTTTTTAAGGAATTGTTTTCTTTGGACAATTTTTTTCCTTCCTTTTCCAAGCCGCTGACTCTCTCATGCATATCTCTCATTTCCTCTCTCATTTTTCTTCTATCTCTCTTATTTGTCTTTTAAAGTCTTTTATGAACACTTCCAAGAAGCCTCTTTGGGCTTGTGATCAATTCATATCACTCTTTGAGATTTCTTTCACAGACATTCTGCCCTCTTCTGATGGTCTGTTCTGTCACTAGAGTAGCTTTTTAGGGTCAAGGTTCTTTTCTGTTTCTTGCTCATTTCTTTCCTTTTCTTTTGCTATTTCTTCTTTTTTTACTTTTATTACTGAGCTCTGCTTCTGGGGCATAGAGGGTGCAGTTCCCAGCTTCCTGTGCAGCCTCTGAGCCTTGGCTTTGAGCACAGCACCCCATTGTGTTTGCAGGGATAGCTTTGCCTGCCCTTTTCAGCAAAGAGCCTGGTTTTCCCAGAGTTTACCTTCTGAGCTGGGAATGAAGGCTGCTCCCTGCTGTGCTCCTCTGCTGAACCAGGACCAAGGGTCTTAGCTATTGATTTGCTGTGATTAAGACCCTCTTACTGCATTTCTCAGAGTCTATCCAACCTGGGATGAACAGTTCTTTCCCCCCAGTGAGACTGACCTTTCTTAAGTTTTTCCAGTCCGTCTTGAGCTGGAGAATGGTTTCATTCCATCAGACTCTGTTCAGAGGCTTGGTTTTATATGGTTTTTGAGAGAAACTGGGAGAGCTTGAGCAGCTTTCTGGTTTCATGCAGCAATCTCAACTCTACTCTTAAGAATTTTAACAACTAGTTTCTCCAACAATTTGTTCAGTTCCACATTTCTCTTTTGTTTATCTCTGTTAGACTTATTCAAAACTGAGACAAGGATACTGAAATCTCCTATCACTAGTATGTTACTGTTCATATCTTGTAGGTCAGACATTTCCTTTATAAATCTGAATACCAAGACATTTGAAGTATATAAATATTGATTTTGGGTTTTTTTTGTCTATACTTATTATTTTTTTTTTTTTTTACCATATCCTTGTTTATCCCTTATTTTTTGAATGTTTGGTCTTGCTTTGTCAGATAAACAAGACTTGTAACTCTTGCTCCTGCTTTCTTGAATTCACATGATACATGATTCCCCCCCCCCCCCCATTGCTTCAGTTTTATTTTGTGAATGTCTGTTTTTAAAACGTGTTTCTCATAAACAACAGATTGTAGAGGGTTTTTTTTTTTCTTATCTAATCTGTCACTTTTTTCCCCATTTTATTGGCTTGTTTAATTCATTCCATTAAAGTTATGAAAGTTATATTTTCCTCCATTTGCTCATTAAGTTAGGATTTTTTGTCCCTTCTGTTACTTTAGATTTTTTTTAAGGTGGTCATACTTTCACTGGATTTCTCCCTATCATTTCAATCCTTCCACCTCACCCCCATTTGTTATTGCTTTCCTTTTGAGGTTTTGCTTTTTTGTTCCTTTTTCTTTCCTATTTTATCTAGATATACAATTATTCTGCCTTTTTTCTCTTAAATAGATTTCCTCTCCATCTTTTCCCCCTTCAACTAGTCTTGTACATTGGTATTTTAATTTCATTTTTGGTTGCCCCTTTCCTGAGATTTCTTTCACTTTTACTCATCCTCTCTTATCCTGATTGTCTTGTCATGACCCCCGTAATTATCTAGTCTATTTTTTCTGTATTCCTCATGAAATCAAAATTTCCAAGGTATTTCTTCTGGGCTCTTCCCAGTAGGCAGTTTTTGCTGCTATCTGGTAGAACATGTTCCATGGATTCCATGGATTCCCTCTTTCCATTGTACCTCACTCCTAGAACAATGCCAATTTTGGCAGGTGTCAGAGAGGATACTAACTTATGGTAGGGAACCTCCACCACTGCCTGCCCCTAAATATATGGCCCACAACTAATTTATACCCTTCCCTCTGAATACCTTCTTATCTTCATTTGCCTCAAAAATCTTATCTCACCTTCCCATTCTCCCAGGTGCCAGTTTAAATTCCATTTTCCTTACCCCTTTCAAGGTATGATGAGTGATCTTTTTAGGCACCAAATCCCCCAGGCATACCTGTGCAAATTCTCCATCTCCTCTCATAGAACATCTCTATTAATAGAATTCATTAGTGGAATCCTTTCTCACTATCAAAGAAAAGCTCCTTCTTTACCCTTACCCTTTTCAATACTTCCCCCCCCCCTTCTCCTTGCCATCACTTTGCTTTAGGTCTTCTTTTATTGAAACAACAGGGGTCACATTCTTTTCATTCCTAGCCCTTGATTGGACCCTGGGCACATCTCACATATGTCTCTATTCCCTTGTTTCCCTCCCTCACTTACATGTACCTTCCCAATTTGTAATGTAATTCCAAGAAATACAAAAAAAATGATAGTTTATGTCTTGGCAGTGTTACCCTCAGGTTCTGTCCATAATGCCCCAGATACCCCTCTTCATTGTTACCTCTTCTACTGTATGGCCTTCACCTATGTCTCACCTATGTCTCACCTATGTCTCCTTGTGTACATATTTAGAAAGATGTCTCTTACTGGCTATTTATTCAAAGCACCACTTTTTGGTCAGTAATTTTTTTTTAAAAAAAGTAGGTACTCACTGGATGGGGAATAGCTGGATAAATGGCAGTTTATGAATAAGTATTAAATATGATACAATTATTAAGTCTACCTTATTGTACCAAAAGAAATGAGGAAAAAGAGGAATTCAGAAAAACATGGGAGATAATTGTATGGATTTGTCAAGAGGAAAAAAACAAATTAGAACAAGAAACAGACAGCGAACCTTAGATTTGGTCTACTTATCTGCAAAATGGGGATAATAATAGCATTTAGCTTGCTTGAAAGGTTGTTAAAATCATATGAGTTAATGTATGTACATTTTCCAAATCTTAAAGAGCTATGTAAATGCCAGTATCTTCCCTTTAAGATTATCTCCCACTTAACACTATATATACTGTTTTATATAGAGATGTTTTCATGTTGTTTTCCCTATTATACTGTGGGGTCCCTGATGGTAGGGATTACGTTTGCCTTTTTTTTGGTATCTCAAATGCTTAGCATAGTGCATGGCTTTTATTAAGTACCTACTATATGCTAGTGTTGTGCTAATCACTGGGCACACAAAAGAAGGCAAAGGCCTTCGAGGAATTCATACTGTGTCTTGCCTTGCCTTGATGACTGGTTTTGGTCTCAAGAGGATAAAAGATAAAATACAATTCTCTCCTCTCAGTGGAGAGATGGGGAACTACAGCTATTAATGTTGCATATCAGTCCTGGCTTAGTCAATTTAATTTAACAGTTTCTATTTGTTACAGAGAAGGTTCTTTTATGAGTCAATTACTTTGATGGGGAAAAAAGCCTCAATAAAACAACTTTTTTAAAAAAATTATGCCACATGTTTTCCTAAAGTGATTAAAATACTTAATAATACTTAAAATAATATATATAATTATACTTGATAAATACTTAAAATAAGTAGGGAAAAGACCTGTGTCCTTTTCCCAAAGCGAAAACAGTTAAGGGAATCCAGGTACAGAAAAAAGGGGGTAATGGTTAGAGGCCAGAAGGAAGCACCAGCAAGCTAAATTCTAGGGCTTGTTGGTAAAAGGGGGAAAAAAAGGAGCAGACTATCATGGAACATGGTAAATGGCTAGAGATGCCACAAAGGCATTTTTGTCAAGTCAGTATACTTATCAACTTCTAAATAGGGTTTATTTAAAAATACATTAATTCATGCTCATACATTTACTAACATTTACTAACAAATTAAGATTTAAAAAACACAAAAAGTGAAAATCATAAAATTCCCTTACTGCTTTTTTCTTGTTCTACTAAGGACAACAAAATCTTACCACTCCACTTTTTCCTACTCACAATCCCCAAAAGAAAAATACTTAGCTATAAGGGTTAAATTACTCTGCGTAATCAATTAGTAGCCAATTAGAATCAGATTACCTGCACTTTTAGTTTTGCTGCATCCATCTTTTTCCGGAACTCCTTCTGTAATCTCAGCTTCAAAGCAACATCCCTCAGATCCTTGTTTTCCAGCTCCTGTAGCTGCTTCTGTGTTTCAGTTAGTTCCACTTTGGCTTGTTCTGCTTCATGTGCCAGTTTTGTTACTTTCAGAGAATACTGTTTACTTACAGCTTTGGCATCATTACCTTAATACAAAGAAATTTTAAAATGACTCAAAATTCATTTGTAGAATTCACTTCAATGAATAAGATATAGACAAAATTAAAATAATGAATATCAAATTCATGAATGAAATAGGTAAAAGTTGACAATGCTTACCAAAATAATATATAAGTTTAATGCCACACTGATTAAAATATAGATTGTAAACTGAATAGAAGTAAGTTAAATAATAACAAAATTCATTTAGAAAAACAAAGTTAAGAATGTCAAAGGAAATTATTGGGGGGGGGGTGGGGATGAAAAGGGTTTTCAATTCAAGAAGTCAACTTATTTGTAAAGCAGTGACTATCAAAATTTTCTGGCCCTTGTATGCCAAAAGCCAAACTGCTTTTCCTTTCCTCCTTTTTAAAAAATATTTTTATTACAGAAAAGGCTCTTTGTATAAGGGAAGAAAAGAAATATATTTAGAAATGAGTGTAATATAAAAATATGGAAGACATAAATACAAATAAGATTAATTTTATTTTTTAAAAGTGAATTATATATTAATACCTTTCAAGGATATAGGTAAAACTCTCTTTGGAAAAAATTCTCTCTATAGCAGGGGTCCTCAAACTTTTTAAACAGGAGGCCAGTTCACTATCCCTCAAACTGTTGGAGGGCCGGACTATAGTAAAAACAAAAACTTTGTTTTGTGGGCCTTTAAATAAAGAAACTTCATAGCCCTCGGTGAGGGGGATAATCGTCCTCAGCTGCCGCATCTGGCCCGTGGGCTGTAGTTTGAGGACCCCTGCTATAGAGGTTGTAGTTTGTCCTTCTTTCTCAAAGAGGAGAATGACATCAGGGAGGTGACGCCATAACATGCAAGTGAATTAGATTTAAGTAAGAAAGAGCTGTGAAAGGTCTCCTGCCTCACCTTCGCCTCCAGAGCCATCTAGGTCCAGTGGTAAGATATAGATCAAGATGACTGAAGATTGGCCCATGATGCAGTAGAAGACCTTGACTTTTTAAAGTTAAGGTCTTCTATAAGTATTAGTCTAACTGAGGCTGCACCCAAATCAGTGATTAAGAATAGATAGCAATTGAGGAAAAAAATCTCCTTTTTAGCTTAGCCCCCCACAATCTAAATAAATAATTGAATGAATGAATCTGAGAGGGGAAGAACTTTAGAGTTTTCTGGCCAAAGCAGAAATGACTGGTATTTACATTCAAAATAAGTCAATGAGGACCCATACATTGATGAAAAGGGGCTTAGCCAAGGACTTATCTGTGACCAATAGAATAAGAATAGTTTGGGTTTAAGGCCCGGTCCTTAACAAAGAAATCTAGCCAGTAAATCCCAACATATCTTGGGAGGGGGTCAGAGATGCAAAAGATGGGAAAAAATGCTTTTAAGATCATTTCTAGGTAATACCTTATGTGGCCAGAGGGAGGGAAGGAAACAAAGAAAAAAATAAAAATAAAACATTAACAAGTTCAAATTTTTCAAAAATCCAAAATAAGCAGAGAAGAAATAACAAAAATTAAAGGAGAAACAAAGGAAATAAATATTACAAAAACAGCAAGGAAAACTAAGGGTTCATTTTAATCCAAAATTTGATAAACATTTTAAGTTACCCCAAGAGAGCTTGAGCCAGAACCAGAGAGAGAAAGCAAAAGAGAAAAAGAGAGGTAACTGTCAAATTCCTAAAGTAAAAAAACAACAACAAAAGCAAGGTAAATTCAGAATGAACAGATTAAAAAAAATTGAAACAAAAATTACATATCAAGCTAAACTGAGAACTTAAAAGAAATGAATGATAATCAATATACATATAAATTATTAAAATTAACAAAATTGTTCTAAATATAATCCTAAATAATGTAGTTTCAAAAAGAAACCAACAAATCCTAAATGAACCACCAAAAGAAATAAAAAGAACTTAGTTCAAATAGATTTACAAAATAATTCTATCAAATGTTTAAAGAGAAATATATATATTCCACAAAATTGTTCATAACAATTAAAAAATGCTAAATTATTTTCAAGTGACAATTTAAAATCCTAATTTATAAACCAATTTACAAAGAGATAACGCAAACAAAGAAAATCATAGTTCAATGTCACTTATGAATAACTGCAAATTCTACATATTTCACGAAAAATTCAAAATGAAAATATAACAAATATTAAAAAAATCATCTCAAAAGAAAAGAAGAATTAGTGGAGAATGAAAGATGGTAGTATAATATGGGTGGGGAAAATTTTTAAACAAAGGATAGAGATCATCACAAAAGATAAAATATGTAATTTTAATCACAGAAAATGAAAAATCTTTTATATAAACAAAATCAATGAGAGGAAAAATAGAAGGAAAAAAAGAAGCGTAGGGAAAAAATTTCCATAAATACATGATAAAAGTTTGATATCCTAGAAATATTAAGAAATGAAAAACATAACAGACCAAGAGCCATTCTATAACATATGTGGTAAAAGAATATAAACAATTTTCAAAAGAAAAATGTAAACTTTCAAAAATTATTTGGAAAAATGTTCCAAATCATTATAAGGGAAAAGCAAATAAAAACAACTTTGGCCTTTCCTATCACTCTCATCAAAATGGCAAAGATGATAAAAGACAGAAATAATAAATATTAACAGTGTTATAAGATGATAGGCTCACAATTCACTTTGTAGAGCTATAAATTAGTCCAAATGTTCTATAAAATAATTTGAAATTATGAGAAAAGTAGCTAAAATGTCCATTTCTTTTTGACCCAGCAATTCTGGAACTAAACATACACCTCAAAATGGTCTAGGACAAAAGGAAAAGTTCCACATTTGCCAAGATAGTCAGAGAAGCATTTTTATTTATTTATTTCTTCCAGATCAACTTTATTTTTTCTAACTGTAATTTCTTGGCATTTTGATTGGTATAGAAATGAATAAGTAGATTAATTTAGGTAGAATTATCATTTTTATTATATTAGTTCAGCCTATCCATGAGCACTTGATATTCTTCCAATTGTTTAAATCTGACTTTGTGTGGAAAGTGTTTTGTAATTGTGTTCACATAATTCCTGACTTTCTTGGCAGGTAGATTCTCAAATATTTTATATTATCTACAATTATTTTAAATGGAATTTGCCTTTTTATTTCTTGCTGCTGAACTTTGCTGGTATGTAACATATATAAATGCTGATGATTTATGTGGATTTATTTTGTATTCTGCAACTTTGCTAAAGTTGTGAATTATTTTTAGAAGGTTTTTAGTTGATTCTCTAAGATTCTCTATATACCATCATATCATCAGCAAAAAGTGATAATTTTTAATTTGTTTCCTCATTACTTACTCTAATTTCTTTAATTTCTTTGTATTCTCTTATTGTAAAGCTAACATTTCTAATACAATATTGAATAGCAATGGTGATAGTGGGCAACCTTGTTTCACACCCCTGATCTTATTGGGAATGGTTCTAATTTATACTCATCACCTATGATGTTTGCTGATGATTTTAAATACATGCACTGATCATTTTAAGGAAAACTCCATTTATTCCTATGATCTTCAGTGTTTTTAACAAAAATGGGTGTTGGGTTTTGTCAAATGCTTCTTCTGCATCTATTGAGATAATCATATGATTTTTTTAGTGTGGTTACTGATACACTTAATTATGCTAATAGTTTTCCTAATATTGAACTAGCCTTGCATTTCTGAAATAAATCCTACTTGGGCATGGTGTATTACCCTAGTGATAACTTGCTATAATCTCTTTGCTAATATTTTATTTAAGATTTTTGCACCAATGTTCATTAAAGAAATTGGCTTATAATTTTCTTTCTCTGTTTTGACCCTACTTAGTTTAGGTATCAGCACCATATCTGTATCATAAAAGGAATTTTTTTGACTCCTTTTTCCTTTTTTTCCAAATAGTTTGCATAATACTGGAATTAATTGTTCTTTAAATATTTGGGAGAATTGTAAATCCTTCTGGTGCTGGAGATCTTTTCTTAGGGAGTTGATTAACAGCTTGCTCAATTTCTTTTCCTAAAATAGGACTATTTAAGTAACTTACTTGCTCCTCTGTTATAATCTAGGCAATGTATATTTTTGTTAAGTATTCATCCATTTCACTTAGATTATTAGATTTCCTGGCATACAGCTGGGCAAAATAGCACCTAATTATTGTTTTAATTTCTTTTTCTTTGTTGGAAACTAGCAATTTGATTTTCTTTTCTTTTTCTAATCAAATTAACTAAAGGTTTATCTATTCTGTTGGTTTTTTCATAAAACCAACTCTTAGGTTTGTTTATTAGTTCAATAGTTTTCTTTCAGTTTTATTTATCTCTCCTTTTATTTTCAGAATTTCAAATTTGGTATTTAATTGAGAGTTTTTAATTTGTTCTTTTTCTAGCTTTTTTAGTTGCATGGTCAATTTGTTAATCTTTTCTTTCTCTATTTTATTCAAGTAAAATGACTAAATATATAAATTTTCCCTAAGAACTGCTTTGGCTTCATCCCATAAATTTTTTTATGTTGTTTCAATATTGTCATTCTTTTGGATGAAATTATCAATTGTGTCTATGATTTGTTGTTCACTCACTCATTCTTTAGGATTAGATTATTTAGTTTCCAATCAATTTTTGATCTACTTTTCCTTAGTTCTTTATTACTTGTAATTTTTATTGCATCATAATTTGAAAAAGATGCATTTACTATTTCTGCTTTTCTGCATTTGATTTTGAGGTTATTTATTTATTCTTTTGGAAATAAAATGGGATAACCACTAGCTGAAAAATGGTTTAAAGTATATGATTGCCATGGGATAGTATTGTTTTATTAGAAACAACAAATATGAAGAATTTAACTAAATAAACATCGGAAATAATGCAGCAGAACGAAGTGATACCATACTTGGTGACTAAAATAAGGTAAATGAAGAGAGCATAAAAAGGCAGCTGAATTGTAATCAACTGTAATGACCAATCCCAGTCCCAAAGAATAGAAGAAAAGGCTTATTTCCCTCCTTTCAGTAGAAATTGGGAGCCTACAGGTATGAATTGTCAAATACTCTGTGAGATATGATTACCAAGTGAGGTTTTTTTTTTTTCATTACCCAAGGAGGATACATTTCAGGGTATGAGAAATATCGATTTGTTTTTTGATTTTATGTTCTACTAAGTTTGATCATAATAAATTTGCAGTAGGCATTGAAAAAACAAAAGTACTATAATATTAACAAAAACGTTGCTTATGAGTTGTCTTGTAAGAAATCATTACCTGTTTTAATTAATTCTTTAATGAGCTCTTCTTTCATCTTGATATTGATTGTAAGTTCTCTCATTTTTTGCTTAGCTTCTGTGAGTCTGAGTTCTGAATTCTTTAATTTTTGCAAGTTTAATACCTGACTTTCCTGAAGACATTCAACCTTTATACCTAAAAATATGAAATAAGCAGAATTCAATTCAAACATTTATTAGCATCTAGTTCATGCAAAGCACAGCACTGCACTGAGAATAAAACAAAAAAGAAAAAAAATGACAATCTCTACCTGCAAGGAAATTATGATCTAATAGTGAGTTAAGAAACAACTAAGTATACTCACAATACATATATGTATATGTGTGTGTGTGTATAGATATATATAGAGAGAGAGGGAGAGAAGGGGGGAGCGGGAGGGAGGAAAAGAAGGAGAGGGAAAAAAATGATCAGAGCAAATGAGAAATAAAAAGTACTTTAAGAAAACTTGCAGAAAAGAGACTATTTTGGGCAGAAGGAAATAGGGAGGTTTCATAGATTTGTAATTTAATTTAAGAAAGGATATAGTCTGGACATGAGGAATGGCATGTTACATGAGCCAAGCAACATTGACAAGGTTACAAGGGAACAGCAGAGTATCAAGCTAAGGAGTTTTATATTTTCTCCTATAAACAATGAAGTGCTACTAAAGTTTCTTGAGCAGGGGAGTGATATAGTTAAGATTTATGTTTTT
Organism: Sarcophilus harrisii; assembly: GCF_902635505.1. Taxonomy (NCBI): domain Eukaryota; kingdom Metazoa; phylum Chordata; class Mammalia; order Dasyuromorphia; family Dasyuridae; genus Sarcophilus; species Sarcophilus harrisii. Next base: position 319,780,130 of record NC_045426.1, on the reverse strand, counting down.
ATAACATTATTCTAGGATAGTTATATGGCACAGTGGATAAAATGCTGGTCCTCAATTCAAGAAGATTCTTTTTCCTGAGTTCAAATCTAGCCTCAGACACTAGCTCAGTAACCCTAGGTAACTTAAATAAGCCATTTGCCTCATTTTCTTCATCAGTAAAGTGAGCTAGAGGAGGAGATGGCAAACCACTCTTGCATCTTTACCAAGGAAACCCCAAAGAGGGTCACAAAGAGTCAGACTGAGGCCAACAGAGTGAAATGACTTGCTCCTCACACAAGTATCAAGTGTCTGAGGCCAGATTTAAACTCAGGAAAATGAGAGTTCCCTGGTCCAGTATTCTTATCTGTACTATCACCAAGCTATTCTGACCATTTGTAGGATATGGTATAATGGAAATTGCTTTCATTCATATATTAAAACTATCATTGAGGTTCCTTCTTCCAACTCTCAAGACTTTGTGATTCTTTAATTTACCTTACTCTGCCTCATGTAATCTATATTCTAGCCAAACTGATCTCATACTAACATTTCTCGGTTCTGTGGATCTTTACACAGACTGCTCCCCATTGTCTACATAGGGGATTCTCTTTTCTCCTCCACCTATTAAAATTCCTTTTCTCCTCTGAGGTTCTGTTTAGGTGCCACATCTTATATGAAGCCTTTTGTGAACACCTCCAACTCTCTCCAATCATCCTTGGACAATATTTACCTGTATATATGTTGTCTCCTAGTACAATTCCAATTTTTTTTTCTTTTTTTGCTGAGGCAATTGGAGTTAAGTGTCTTGCCCCGGGTCACACAGCTAGGAAGTATTAAATGTCTAAGGCCAGATTAGAACTCAGGTCCTCCTGACTTCAGGGTTGGTGCTCTATCTACTGCACTACCCAGCTGTCCCCTACAGTTTCAAAATTTTTAAGACTATATATATATATGAGTAAAAAATTTCTGAACACCTCCCTAAACTGTGCATATTTACTTATTTGTAAATTACACAATATAATATTATACCATTATATATACATTCTAAAACATAAAACAGAAATTTAAGAAGAACAGGGCAAAGATGGAATACTATTTGATCCTAGGACCCATAGGAAGGAGCTGATGGAATCCTGTAAGTAGGACAGTGGCATAATTAGACTTGCCCTTTGTACCTTTGTAGGTCTGTGGAGAATAGATTGGGAGAGACTTGAAGCAGGGAGAACACTATGGAAGACTATTGGAGTAGACAGAAGAGAGATGATGAGGCACTAATATAGAGTGGTGACTCTGTGAGTGGAAGAGATGAGAATCTAAGAAGGAGATGCCAGAGAGAGAACAAAGACAAGCTTAGGCAACTGACAAAGTATGTGGAACAAATTAAAGTGAGGATAATTCTGAGTTTGCAAACTTGTGTGACTAGATGGTCAGTGATGCCCTCATAGAAATAGGCAAATTTGGAAGGGATAATGTGTATGGAAAGAAAAAAATATATAATCACAATTCACACATACTTGCTTATACTGTCATATCATTCTTTTCCATTAAAACAAAACAAAACAAAATAAAACGTGAGATTGAGGGGGAAGAGTTGCTATCTGCTGCAGCTACAAGGTCATGGTAAGAAAGGACACCACAGGGAGTTTTTCTTGCTACAAGTAGAAGGCTTGAAGGCTAGCAGCAGGAGGGAGGGGACAGAGTGGGATGTTTCCTAAAGATGGAAAAAAGATAGTTCTACCTTGCTAACAAGCTCAGTGTTAGCTAGGAGCATCACAGGCTGGGATGTGATCTATCTTCTCCATCCTCTCATTGATTCACCATAAATCTCTTGGGTAGGGTATCAAACCATTATCAAAAAATATTCCACAGCTCCTACTTCAAAAAACCATAGCCCTAAGAAACTAGAAACTGAGTGAAGGGCCATCAGCTGGGGAAAGGCTGAATAAGTATATGAGTGTTATGGAACATTATTGTTCTATAAGAAACAATCAGCAGTATGACTTCAGAAAGACCTGGAGAGACTTACATGAACTGATGCTAAGTAAAGTGAATAGAATCAGGAGATCACTGAACAGAGTAACAAGATTATGTATGATTAATTTTGATGGATGTGATTCTTTTCAACTGAAAGGTAATTCTGACCAATTTGAATGGTCTTGTGATGGAGAGAGCCTCTGCACCCAGAGAGGATGGAGAGATTGAATGTGGATCACAACATAGTATTTTCACCTTTTTGTTGTTTACTTTCTTTTTGTTTATCATTTTTTCCCTTTTTGATCTGATTTTTCTTGTGTAGCACAATGAGTGTAGAGGAGGTATGTTTAGAAGAATTGCACATGTTTAACTTATATTGGACTGCTTGCTGTCTGGGGAGGGCGGTGGGGAGAGGAGAGGGAGAGAAATTTGGAACACAAGAGTTTTGCAGGAGTGAATGTTGAAAACTATCTTCATATATTTTGAAAATAAAAAACTATCATTTAAAAATTATAAATACATTTTAAGAATGAAAAGAAAAACCATAGCTCTATTAGAATGTAAGCAACTGTTTTCCTTAGCACTCAGAAAATGGCTATTTTATATATATATAAAATGAACACTTAATACATGGTTCAATTCAGTTTGTCAACAGTACCTAAAGTTGCACAAAAAACCCCCAAAAAAAACAAAAAAGAAAGAGAGAAAAGGGAAAAAGAGTCAAGGATGATAATATTGAGAAAAGACCATCAGATTTAACATTTAAGAAATTAGTGACCATGGGAGAGGGGTTGTGAATATAGAGGTGATGAGTATAGGGTTAAATAAGGAAACAACTAGTGATTTAGCACTTTAATAAATGTTTGATTGACCAATTTTATAAGAATACAGAATGCATGAGAAGAAATGATATGAAAAAAGTCTGGAAATGTAGGTCAAAGTCAAATAATCAAAAAGAATCAGTTCTTGGCCAAGGATTTGTATTTTATTTTCTCTAACCAATTAAGGATAACAGTTGAAAATGGCATGATGGAAAGGAGGACACTTTGTAGTCAGAAGACCTGGGTTCAAATTCTGATTCTGTTACCGAGTGTGGAATGATCCTGGGCTGAATCATCACTTCACCTCTCTAGGTTTCAGTTTCCACATTTGTAAAATAAAGAGCATGGAACAAATAGTCTCTGACATCCTTTTGGTTCTAGATCTTTGATTCTGTCATTCTCAGAAGTATGAATGTTTTTGAGCAGAAAAGTGATGCTATCAGACATATGTTAAAATGACAGCTCTAATAAAGATGGATAGAAAGGAGATATAATTGGCTTTCTAACTGTCAGTCTAAAGCCATTTTGAATCATTCTGGTAGGAAGTCAAGAGGGCCTGAAATAGGGTGAAGCAGCAGAAAGGAAGGCGAGAAACACAAATGTGAGAGATAGTATTGTGGAGGAAAAAATCACCAGGACTTGATAACTGAATGAAGAAAAAAGATGACAAAGGAAAAAAGCCAAGATGACTGATGTTTTGAGTCTAAGTGACTAGAAATCAAGAAAAATGGATAAGTTAGGATTAGCAGGGAGAGACTGTTTTGGAACTGTCTAGTTTGAAATAGGAACATCTGCCTAAATTATTCTTAAATTATCAGCCTAACTATTCCATCTCGGCTTTCCTGGTTAATAAATAGGTCAAGGGACAATTATTAGTGATAGAAAAGAATGAAAAAGAAAAAAGGAGAAATCCAAGAAGAAAATGAAAGCAAAGATAAGGAAGAACTATGCAATAATAGTAAATTTAGGAGACTATGTTAAAATGTTTTTAGTGCAAAGCTCTTCTGCAAAGGAAGAGAAAGGAGTATACTCAACATCTAATGCATCTTGAAAGGCATTTAATTTAATTCAATGACAAAGTAATGTATTCTGTTTAAAATAAGAATGAATGTTTTAATAAAAAAGAAAAATATATGATGGACAATGGGCTCAATAGTTCCCCCTTCCACTACTCCATTTTCCTCAAAGTTATCATACCTTAATCATATATGAAAATAGCCTCTGGTCTCTCCACTCTTTCCTTTCCAGTCCACCCTTCAAACATCTCTCAAATTAAGCTTCCTAAAGGTACAACTTTCACCAAGTCACCATCATGGTCAAAAAACCTCAGTGGCTTCATACTGCCTCAAATTCAAAAATAAATGGATTCCAGAGGTTTTATACTGACTTTAAAAATTTCAAATTAACATTGTTGTATTGTTTTTTTCCATATATTTTGTAAACATTTCTCAATTACATGTTAATCTAGTTTCAGCTGCCTTTAGGAATTTTACAGGCCACTGAATTTGACACCTCTGGCCCAAAAGGCCAAAATACTTGTGGTCATGCCTTCACAATCTGTCTCCCACTTACCTTCCTAGGTTTAGTTCATCCTCTTCCCTTTCTCATACATTTTATTCAAAATAAATTTCACTACTAGATATCCCCCAATTTTATCCTATCCTTTTCCCTATCCTTTTCTGCCTCTATGAATATATTTCAAGCTTTCCCCCATTCAAAAGGCATTCGTTTCTTCACCTGCTGCAATTCTCTTCTTTAAGGCACAACTTAAAATCAGCTACTCTATAAAAGATTCCTTAATTCACTCATTCCCTCCTCTACTAAAACTGAAAGTGAATTTTCTCATTTTTAGGGTTTTTTTAATTGGTTTTTTGCTTTTTTATACTTTGTTGGGATCTCTCAAATGCCCCCATCACATGCTATATTGTATAATACTTATTTGTGTATATATCATGTCCTCATTATCAGATTGTAAGATTCTAGAGGACAAGGATTAAGTTGTTCTTTTCCCCCAGAATAGTACACCTTATACTTTGTAATGTCTAAATATGTTTCATGAGTTGAACTGTCAAACCATAATGAAAACTACATACTCAAAACAATATCAATGTCACTTTGATATAGTTACAGTGTAACAAACTCATAACAAGTGATCAAAACCTGTTTTACAATTGATTTACTTAGATAAATATGGGCACTGAATCAATATTAAAAATATTGCCTTAAAAGAAAAGAACTAAATCAAGTTTAATACACAAAAATATAAGCACACAAGCCTAATGAAGGAAGATCTAATCTAGTCTTTCTGATCAATTACATCACTGGTGTGAAATTATAAGGATATTCTAAAAGACAGTGATGTATTGTTTATTTAACAAGTATTAATTAACCACCTACTAAATATAATGCATTTAGGGGTTTTACAAAGATAAATATGGTACTATTCCTGCCCACAAAGTATAAAAATAGCTGCAGTGAAAAGCTTTAGAAACACATTTTCTGTTAAGAGATCACAACCAAAGACAATCCAAGGATAAATTAATGTTTACATAAACTCTTTCTTTGAGAGATTTGACCTGAAGGGATTTTGGCTTTTGTCTAGATATAAATGATCCCAGTGAAAAAATGTTTTGATCAATGGTTCGAAAAAAAGGATCACAAAGAATTAGAAGTGGAGTTGAAGTTGATAGCAGAAAGGAAAAAGTTATGGTAAGCAAAAACCCTAGACTTTTAATTTCCCTTTTCTAACAATCTCATAGAATTTCTACTTCATAGCAATACTTCATAAATCAGAGATTAAAGATTTGAAAAATCATAATATCAGTTGTAAATGTTCTCATTACCTGATATACTTTCTGTAGGTTGTGGGCCTTCATTCTGCAAACCTGACTGTTGTTTTTGATTTGGAACATCACTCATGTCCAGAAGAGAACAAATAGAGGTTGGCTTTCGAATCCATCTAAGATTTCTAGATGTTCTAAAATAAGTTGAACAAAGATAAGTTTAACATTGTTAATTCAGATCTGCCTCCAAAATTAGCTCTCTTATCAGAAGGCATTAGCTTAAATAAGAGATTTAATTGATATTATTATTCTTCTAATAAAAAAAGTTATTCCTTGACATTAAATTAATTAGGATTTACTAGTTCTGCTATCCTAATGGCCTTACTCCCCGCATCTCTTCTTCTTCAAAAAAAAAAAAAATCAATGGATCAATCAACAAGTATTGTGAAATAATTATGTTCCAAGCACAGCGTTAGGTTCCAGGAATACAAAGACAAAAAAGGAATAGTATTTATCTTGATAAGATAAAATCTTTGCCTTAATTTGTAGCTCCAATCCTATTAGCTGCACTTTCCTTCCCCAACAAAACCCACATAGTTAATGAACACCTATTATTTGTTATTCTGTATTTAGCACTGTGGGCAACAGGAAAGTTGAGAAATTTATAATTGTAATACTATGGATATAATCCCCTTAAAAAACTAAAAATGATAAAATAACACAGTCTCCTGTGGGGAGAAAATCTCCCAGCAGATTTCCACATGAAAATGAAGAGAATGTATGTATCTGAATGTTAAAACTGGAAACTGGAAACAATAAAGCTAAAGGACCTTTGACAACAAAAAGGGCTAAAAAAACTTCTTCTTTTAGGATTAAGACACAAAAATCAAAGTAATATGAATGGCCAGTTTTATGATAGGACAATATAAAAACTGATAAATTCAAATCAGACTAAAATTACACAGGTAACTAGCAATACTTGGAATTTCTATTAATCAGTGAAATAGACCCTTAAAATGTTGTTGTTAGGAAGCTATTTTCATTGAGTCTAAATCTAAATAAATAAAACATAATAAATAAACTGATTATTATGTATATTTTTAAATACTCATATGAAAGTATATAGCTGACATAGGCAACCAGATTTTAGGGATGATATGTGGTTATTATAGATTACCCATAATTTTCAAAAATTAAAAACATTTCCTCTATCATGCTGAAAAAATTAAAGCACTTTAATTAAGTAGTGACTTTTCAACAAAGTTACTTCATCATACAACATGAAGGTATTGTCCCTTTTGTTATCAGCATTTTGGTATTCCTTTGCTGAGTCTGTGAGTTTGTTTCCAGCCATCTGGAAAGGAGTTAAGTTTTAGAAACTATCCACAAAATGATCTGAGGTTATGTAACCTTGGTTTTAAAAAAGTGAAATTCCATAGCATTTACTTATATACTACTCAGAAGATTTTCTTCTTGTAGATTCTCATGAAAAGTGATGACTTGAGTTCATTTATATACCAATGCATACTGGCCACATGATATACAAAGTGTCCTAGAAAAGTTGTGCTAAACCAGCTTCAATAGTTTAAAATTGCAGAAAGACTTTTCTGGGACAGCCTACATTAATGTATTTATCACTCTTTTAAAACAACCCACAAAAAATCCTATTACATCTAAGAGGAAAAATGTTATTTACATATATTTAATATATAATATACCACTACTATCAAATCTATATTTTTACTATACCGATATCCAGGTTTTTCTTGATTTTCTGTATCTTCTTCATCACTATTATCAGAAAACTCACAATGAAGGACTTCATCTTGTTCTTCTATATGACCCAATAGCATTTGACTTCGGGTTCGAAATCCAGCTACCACTCGATCAAGTGAATACATAGGAGGGCTTGTGTGGACCTTAAAGTGATTCACCCACCATCCCCAACAACAAACAGTTAACATAAACTCACACCTGTTTAATAATTAATAATTATCAGCAAGCCTAATTAGTAAATTAATTACCCCAAAACTTGGTCTCTTGGACTCATCCATCTCATTAAATAGTTGACATTTATATAGCCCTTTAGACTATTTTAGATTGCAGACTATTTTAGAGGCATTAACCCTACTTTGAAAGTTTATCATATGAAGTAAAATTCTAGCAAGTGTGCAAATAACAATCAGGAAATATTCCATCATATAGGCACTTAAGGTCTGACATAGGTTCAATACCACTATTAAGTATGTTTACACATAGTTCAGCATATCAGTGAGTTCATCAATACAGGTAGTCCTTCCATGACATAGAACAAAACCCATCTATACTTCCACATCTTGTAAAATTCTTATCAATGTTCTACCATTGAGGATCTACCCAATATGCTACTGGATGTCTTACTCCAAATTTTTGTTTTTCCTTTTACATTTTCTGGGTACCATGGCAGTACATGGGCTACTTGTCATCCCTCATTATCATAACTGCTATGATTTCTCATTCCAAATGTATACTACTCATCAATCTTTTACAGGATTTTTTGCACATAAAGGATAATATATATATGTAATACATATAAATATTTGTGCAAGTATTTTTATACATGAATACGAATATGAAAATATATATGAATATTTTATATATGAATATTCTTATGGGTGTGTAAATTCATATGTAAGAAGATATGTGTGTGTATATAATATATATATATATATATTATATACACACAAATAATATACAGTAAAGTGTAAGAAACATATTCAGACTTTACCTTTCGGGCATCTGGCCATGTTGGGACATAAATATAGTGTCCAAAACTATTATCAAGTGGCACAGTGTATGGCCTCTTTTCTGATATCTTCGTATCTGGTCCATCTCCACAAGTTCCCTTAGATACAGAGGCTATGGACATGTTAAGCTTCATGAGTTCTTCGTTCAGCTGGTTAACAAGAAGTTGCTGTTCTACTATTTTATCATTCTTGGTGAGGAAAAGAAAAAAATTTTAAATGTTAAAACTTAACTACATACGTGTAGATGAACATGGTGATTAAATATCAGTTTTACATTAATTAAAAAGCCTAGTTTTAGTTAAATTCTTATGTATCTCAACTCAGCCTTCTAGCATTCTTCAGGGTACAAAATAAGAAATAACCTAGAAACAAGCATAAAAATAGCTAATAAAAGAAAATAATAAAATAATATCTGAAGAGTAATCATAAATATAAATACAAAGATTGCAGCTGATCCATCAGAATTGGCCAGCGTTCCAAATACATTGAAAGGAGGACTCTAATGATCTGATGATGTCTATGAAAAACTTTTTTCCTAACTTCTTTTACCTAATACCCAAAAAGTGAGGGAAAGTGAATTAATAAAAGACTGAAATATGAGAAAAGCCAAAAGGTAGAGAGAACAACTTAGAAGCCAGAACAACTTAAAGCAAAATCAACAGCATCAGAGATTAGAAGTGGCAAAAAAGACTCTTGTCACAATAACCGACAAGAGTCCTATGCCTTTTTTTTTTTTTTTTTAATAGCCTTTTATTTACAGGATATATACATGGGTAACTTTACAGCATTAACAATTGCCAAACCTCTTGTTCCAATTTTTCACCTCTTACCCCCCCCACCCCCTCCCCTAAATGGCAGGATGACCAGTAGATGTTAAATATATTAAAATATAACTTAGATACACAATAAGTATACATGACCAAAACATTATTTTGCTGTACGAAAAGAATCAGAAGGAGTCCTATGCCTTTAAGAGCTAGATGATAGGATGGTTTTGCAATCCAAAGCTTAAGAAGAACAAGCATCACCTAATAACTCAATGCTTTACCCTCCTTGAAATTGCAGGAATTAGAAAGCATTATGCTGTGTGAGGTTCTTTAACTCAAGAAGTTGAAGTTAAGAAGTTCTTTAACTTCAACATCTTAGACATCACAATAAAGGTGTAGCCCTCATGTCATGCCAAGAACATGTCAATGAATCTTACAATTTTATGATCCTCACCATCCTACTTTTTCAACATCAAAATGAAGGTTTGTAGAATCTTAAGAGTCAGAAATGATCCCGAAGGGCATTTAGTTGAATCTTTCATTAACACAATAATCGTTTTTAATAATAAAATGTTCATAATTATCTCAATGAGTCATTAAAAAAATTAAGAGTTTGTTCAATATGATCTGTTGTAAAACTAGAAATTATATGGTTCATTTAATAGAGAATTTCTTTTCCAAAAGTTCAAATGAAAAAATTAACATGTAAAGGATTAATCTCTCTTGAAAACTCCTGACAATCTGGATTAAAAGGGGTATTTTTCTTTTTTTAATTATAGCTTTTTATTTACAAGATATATGCAAAGGTAATTTTTCAGCACTGATCCTTGCAAAACCTTCTGTTCCAACTTTTCCCCTCCTTACCCCCACCACCTCCCCTAGATGGCAGGTAATTCCATACATTAAATATGTTAAAGTATATGTTAAATGCAATATATGTATACATATTTATACAATTATCTTGCTGCACAAGAAAAATCGGACTTAGAAATAAGGTGAAAATAACCTGAGAAGGAAATAAAAAATGCGAGCGGACAAAAACAGGAGGAGTGGAAATGCTATGTTGTGGTCCACACTCATTTCCCATAGTTCTTTCATTGGGTGTAGCTGGTTCTCTTCATTATTGGACAACTGGAACTGATTTGATTTATCTCATTGTTGAAGAGAAACACTTCTATCAGATTTGATCATCATATAATATTGTTGAAGTGTATAATGATCTCCTGGTTCTGCTCATTTCACTCCACATCAGTTCATGTAAGTCTCTCCAAAAAGAGTATTTTTCTATGAAATCAAATACACACAATCTCTGAGTTGGAAGGAACCTCAAAAGTATCATATCCATCCATAGTTGAATGAGAAATTCCTTTTCCCATGTTCCTATGAAAAGGTCATCCTTATTCCACTAGAAGATCTTCTGCAGTTAGGGACCCATATCTTCCTAAAGTAGCCTATTCCCATTTTTGAACAGTTTTAATAGTTAGAAAGCTTTTACATTTGACTATAAACCGATCTCTTCCATTTCCTCTTCTTGCTAATATTTCTGTCCACTTCAGTCAAGGACAAAAACATCTAATACTATTTTTAGCTAAAGTATCTGAGATGGCTATCACATTTCTCCTTAACTCTCTTCTCTAGGCTAAACATACTTTGTTTCTGTTTGTCTGTTTCTGTTCTGTTCTGTTTTCTGTTCTGTTCTGTTGTTTCTGTTCTGTTTGTTTTGTTTTTAATCAACTTTGTATAGCACACATTTCATTTCTCTCAATCCTGGTCACTAGTCATCTGTCTCTAGTCATATGATATTATTTTTGTTTATTCTAAAATGTAGCAACATCTAGCAGGGGTGGAAAGACATTAGGGGACCATTACAATCATGATTAAGGAATTTTCTCAAAAGCAAAAATTAAATCAGTGATAGAGTAGGGAAGGATAGTATAATGAATTCTTATTTAATGGTGCAGGAATTTGAAATTAGATGACGATTTCAAATACTGTATCTGCTACTACCTGTGTGACCTCAAATATTTCACTACTGGACTTCAGTTTCCTCATCATTAAAATGAAAGGTTTAGACAAGATAAGAATATTCCTTTTGAGATCCCTTCTGGTACTACCAGACCAGTTACTACATAACTCTTTAACTACCATTAAAAATCTTCACCTTTCAGGACCAACATGGCATATTTAGAGGAAGCACTACAGTGTAATATTCTCTCTGTTGAAGTTTTTTTTGGGGTCTCTAGAGGCAGCCTTCGTTTCAGTTCAGTAATCACCACACAAGTAGCCAGGGGTTAAAGTCCAAATCCTTTATTGTCTCTCTCAAAGTCTTGTCTCCTTCACTTGAGGCCTGATTAGCTTTCTTTGAGGTCTATCTTTCTCCTTGGTTCGGTGGGCTTGAGCTCCTGCCTCCTTCTCTGTCCTCTGAATCTCTCCGAATCCAAAGGTTTGTGCTTCAGCTTACAGCCACCACAAAGGTGGACAATGGAATGAATCTGTCTCAGCCTCTGAGATCTTCTAGTGTACTTGCCTTTCTGGCCCTGAGAGCTTCTATTTATATGCTCCACACCAAGTATACACCAATCATTATATTACTAGGAAACCATTATTTGTTGTAGGATTAAATCAATGCTAAACTAGATTTAACCATTGTCTCAATTCCACTTAGTACCTTATTTCAAGTTCTGGTCCATAACCTCTCCTTGTAGGATTAAATCAATCATACTGAACCATGCTAAATTATTCAGTTACTTAACTGAATACTATTGTCTCTATCAATTCCACTGACTTAGTACCTTGTAAGAATCCTTTGTTTCAAGTTCAGAGTTCTGGCCCATTAACACTACAGCCTACTTTTTCCAACTTTTTTCCTCCAAACAACTTTAAAACAAATGCCTCAAATAAAAATCTAAAGCACAGCACAGCTAACAAAATAATTCAGAAAATTAGAAGCAAAGATTTATGACACTGGTTGCCTGGAGTGGATACAGTGGCAACAAAAACAGTGGGTTTTGGAAGTGGTGGTAACAGCACTACCAGCATTTTGGAAGTTCTCAGCCAGAGATAGTAATGTGCTTAGAACACATGTCAGAAAGGGATTACAAGGGACTCCAGTGCTAGAAATGAATGAAGGACCAGGGGCTGTTCAAAACTGCCTTGCCTATATCTATTTCCAGGTCTCAGTTCTAAGGTGGAGGGAAGTGCTTGTACTTGTGGTTGCAAAGGAACAAGGGCTCTAAGGAGCAACAGCACTTGCGGCTGTAAGGGAGCAGGGGAACTTTCTGGACACAGAAAGCACAAAGACAGCAGTGACCACATCTCTCTCTGTCACATCATCTTGGAAGCATTGAAAACTTACAAACCTCAAGTACCAGCTGTGAAAAAGCAGAATAAAAAAAAGCTTGTAGCTCTTTAGAAAATTAGAGCCCAACTTTAAAATAAGTTGAAAGTTAAGAAATAGGGGGCAGCTAGATAGAGCATTGTCCCTGACGTCAAAAGGACCCAAGTTCAAAATCCAGTGTGTGATTACTTAACTGCAAATGTCTCATAAAATAATAATAATAATAAAAGAGATGTTAAGGAATAAACTGGAAAAATGAGCAAACAACAACAAAAAAACTTTATCATAAAAAATACCACTTTGGCAACAGGAAGATCAAGATAAACAGAAAATGATAATGTCTAAACAACTACAAGCAAAACAAAACAAAACAAAACAAAACAAAAAACCTCAGAGAAATATGCAAACTAGGCACAAGACTAAAAAGAAATTCTGGAAGAACTAAAGAATAAACTAGAAACTTTTTATTTTAAAAATCAAATAAAGGTGATGATAGAAAACCAGAAAAAGAAATGAGACTGAAGCAAGAAAATTATAAAAAGAGAATTATTGGCTTGGCAAAAGAGACACACATGCACGAGCAAACATGGAAATTAACAACTTAAAAACCAGAACTGCCAAATGGCAAAAGAGGTTAAAAAAAAAATTCAAAAAGCAAAAAAAATTCTTTGAAAATTAAAATTTGGGAAAAGCCAGAATGAAAGAGGATTGAGGCAGAAACCTGACTGACTCTCCCCAAATTTCACCAAATAACTTTGAATAATGATTCTAAACAAATTCTAGAGTGGTAGAATCAGCCCCTCCCAAAACAAGGCATGAAACAATTTTCCAACCCCAGAGAATTTAGGTGGTCAGCAGGAAAGGTCTGTTTGTACAGGACAAGAGTATAATGCAGACCAGGTCAGTGCAGACTGGGTTCCAGGAAAACTAGGAGCAGGCCTCAGAATGTCTAAATTAGTGGCAGCCAAAGCAATTTCCAGACCTCTCAGACCACAGATGCCAAAGACAACTTAGAAACTCAGCAGGAAAAGTCTGTTGTAAGAGGGTGACAAGAAAGCACCAGAGGCTATGAAGTACAGCCCCAAGCCTAGCAAACTAGAAGCAGGTCTTAAGAGTCACTGCATTAGCAGTAGAGAAGAAGCTGCTTCTGGAGCTCTCAGTGCACAGACAGCAGGGGGATCAAACAATTGTGTCAGAAGATTACTGAGGTCTTTTTGCTAACACTGAGGCAGGACTCTGTGGCTTTGCCCATACTCAGATCCGGGACACAATCCTGGGTGAAAGTCTCAGGGTGAGAAGGAAAACTAGTATACCAGACCTTGTAGCCATAGAGGAGCAGAGACCCTCTCCTCAGAATTGCAAGACAGAAAAGGGTGCTTGTGATCACTCACAGACCAAAGCATAGGCCAGATTACTAAACACACCTGTCCTAAAATCTTATCACCTTGGAAGAATTGAAAACTTATAGATTCTAGAAGTACCTCTGAAAACAGTTACATAAAACCCCTCAAGCTTGGGACAGTGTACCCTCTATCCTGGAAATAGAGCCCTACTTTAACAAAAATAGTTAAGTAATAGGGGGTGGCGGGGAATATGCAAAAATAGAAAATGTGCAAAAATAACAATCAAAGTTAAAAAAGACTTTTAAAATCAAATAAAAAGACTGAAGAAAAACTAAAACCAAAAAAATCCAAGAAAACAAGATTATGAGAAAAAGTTAAACAGTTAGAAAAGAAGATACAAAGTCTTAAAGAAGAAAATAATTCCTAACCAATTGGAAAAATATTAAATGCTCTTGGATAGGGCGAGCAAATATAATAAAGATGACAATATTACCTAAACTAATCTATTTATTTAGCGCTATACCAATCAGACTCCCAAAAAAACTATTTTAATGACCTAGAAAAAATAACAACAAAGTTCATATGGAAAAACAAAAGGTCAAGAATTTCAAGGGAATTAATGAAAAAAAAAAATCAAATGATGGTGGCTTAGCTGTACCAGATCTAAAATTATATTATAGAGCAGCAGTTACCAAAACTATTTGGTATTGGCTAAGGAATAGATTAGTTGATCAGTGGAATACATTGGGTTCAAGGGATAAAACAGGCAACAAATATAGCAACCTAGTCTTTGACAAACCCAAAGATCCCAGCTTTTGGGATAAGAACTTACTGTTTGATAAAAATTGCTGGGAAAATTGGAAACTAATATGGCAGAAACTAGGCATTGATCCATACTTAACGCCGTACACCAAGATAAGGTCAAAATGGGTTCATGACCTAGGCATAAAGAATGAAATTATTAATAAATTAGAGGAACATAGGATAGTTTACCTCTCAGACCTGTGGAAGGGGAAGGTTTTTATGACCAAAGCAGAACTAGAGATCATTACTGATCACAAAATAGAAAATTTCGATTATACCAAACTGAAAAGTTTTTGTACAAACAAAACTAATGCAGACAAGATTAGAAGGGAAGCAATAAACTGGGAAAATATTTTTACAGTCAAAGGTTCTGATAAAGGCCTCATTTCCAAAATATATAGAGAATTAACTCTAATTTATAAAAAATCAAGCCATTCTCCAATTGAAAAATGGTCAAAGGATATGAACAGACAATTCTCAGATGAAGAAATTGAAACTATTTCTAGTCATATGAAAAGATGCTCCAAGTCATTATTAATCAGAGAGATGCAAATTAAGACAACTCTAGGATGCCACTGCACACCTGTCAGATTGGCTAAGATGACAGGAAAAAATAATGATGATTGTTGGAGGGGATGTGGGAAAACTGGGACATTGATTCATTGTTGGTGGAGTTGTGAACGAATCCAACCATTTTGGAGAGTAGTTTGGAACTATGCTCAAAGGGTTATCAGGCTGTGCATACCCTTTGGTCCAGCAGTGTTACTGCTGGGATTATATCCCAAAGAGATTATAAAGAAGGGAAAGGGACCTGTATGTGCACGAATGTTTGTGGCAGCCCTTTTTGTAGTGGCTAGAAACTGGAAACTGAATGGATGTCCATCAGTTGGAGAATGGCTGAATAAATTGTGGTATATGAAAATTATGGAATATTACTGTTCTGTAAGAAATGACCAACAGGATGATTTCAGAAAGGCCTGGAGAGACTTACACGAACTGATGCTGAGTGAAATGAGCAGGACCAGGAGATCATTGTATACTTCAACAACAATACTAGATGATGACCAGTTCTGATGGATCAGGCCATCCTCGGCAGCGAGATCAACCAAATCATTTCTAATGGAGCAGTAATGAACTGAACTAGCTATGCCCAGAGGAAGAACTCTGGGAGATGACTAGAAACCACTGCATTGAATTCCCAATCCCTATATTTATGCACACCTGCATTTTTGATTTCCTTCACAGGCTAATTGTACAATAATTCAGAGTCTGGTTCTTTTTGTACAGCAAAGTAATGTTTTGGTCATGTATACTTATTGTGTATCTAAGTTATATTTTAATGTATTTAACATCTACTGGTCATCCTGCCATTTAGGGGAGGGGGGTGGGGGGGGTAAGAGGTGAAGGATTGGAACAAGAGGTTTGGCAATTGTTGATGCTGTGGAGTTGCCCATGTATATATCCTGTAAATGAAAGGCTATTAAATAAAAAAAAAAAAAAGAAGAAGAAGAAAATAATTCTTTGGAAATTAGAATTTGGCAAGGGAAACTCAGTGAAAAGTTATAAGAAACCAAGAAATAAGAAAACTATGAAAAATGAAAAAATTGAACAGAATGAAACAACAGATCTGGAGAACAGAGCAAGGAGAGAAAATTTAAGAATAATTGAACAATCTAAAAGCTGTGACCAAAAAAAAAAAAAAAAAAGCAAACAAAAAACTCTTGGCATAATAATGGAAGAAATAATCAATGAGAATCATCCTAGAGTGATAAAACAGAAGGGGAAGTATAAATAGAAAAAATCCACCAACCTCCACTCTCAGAGAGATCATTTGTGGAAAACAGAAATATTTTTGCCAAATCTCAAAATCCCCAGAATAAAAGAGAAATTTTGCAAGAAATTAAAAAAAAAATCAAATATGCTGGAGCTACAATTAGAATTATTCAGGATTAAACAGTAACTACAAAAAAAGACCACAGCACAGGTCCTGAAATAATATATATTGGCAATCAAAAGAATTAGGCCCAAGCTTCCTAGACGTGTGACTCTGGACAAGTCACTTAACCCTAATTGCCTCAGGAAAAAAAAAAATGGGGCCTGTGGGCAAAAATATATCCAGCAAAATTATCCATAAAATTGAATGAAAGGGGCAGCTAGGTGGTGCAAGGGATAGAGCACCAACCCTGAAGGCAGGAGGATCCAAGTTCAAATTTGACCTCAGACACTTAACACTTCCTAACTGGTGACTCTGGGGCAAGTCATTTTACTCCAATTGCCTCAGCAAAAAAAAAAAAAAAGGATGGAAAAAAAATGGACATTCAACAAACTTGCAGATTTTCAGGGCTTTGTCTCAACCAAACCTTAACTTAATAGAAAATTTAGCACATAATATGAGCCAATATCAAAGATTAATTTCAAGGACCTCAACATGGAAAAACTATGGTTTTTACATGGAAATGCATATTATATGTTTAAGACTGATATCAGTAATTGGGTAGCTCAATAGAAAGATCAGGAAAGAGTTGAATATGATCTGATTCTAAAAAGCAAAACTATCTAGGAAAAAATAAAAATAATAAGATGCAGAAAAGAATGATTCAGAAACATTAGAGGGGGGGAAGAAGACTCGTAGTTCTGAATTCACATTTCACATCAGGAATAGGTTAAATAGGCAATGCTACATATATATCCTGACATGTATAATAGCACCTTCCAATATCTGTAAAGAAATAAGGGAGGAGGAAATAGGATAAAATAGGATAAGGAGGGGTATAGACAGATATGTGGAGTAATGACAGTGAGACAAGGTGTATAGCTTAATAGGAAAGAGATGAAGAGGAAGGAAATGGGTAGCATAGGATAAAATGGGGTGCAAAAGGGTTCTTAGATAAAGGGAGTAGGATAAAATATATAGATTAATGGGAATAGAATAAAAGGGAAGCAAAGGGTAGGGGGAAGTTAAGTAATAGTAAGACAAGTTAAGGAGGAGAATTAAAGTAAAAGAATTAGCAGACATAGGAAATAGATATACACAAACACTGCAACAAGGATCAGGAGAAGAATTTATTAGAAGAAAAAGTAGGGCTAGCAATCATTGATCTTAGACAAG
The DNA here is from genome assembly GCF_902635505.1 of Sarcophilus harrisii. Lineage (NCBI taxonomy): Eukaryota > Metazoa > Chordata > Mammalia > Dasyuromorphia > Dasyuridae > Sarcophilus > Sarcophilus harrisii. The sequence continues at coordinate 319,762,427 of NC_045426.1, read as the reverse complement.
TCAAACTTAGATTTAATCAAGAGAGAAATCTACATTACATGTCAGCACATATTAATATTGTATTAGATACGTGTTTACATGTGAGTAAATGTATATGTGTGTCAGTGTATATGAGTAAGTGTGAATGTTGGTCTAGGTTTCTGTGTATATACATATATATGTATACATATAGATAGATAAATAGATAAAGATATAAAAGGGTAGTGGTGGCGGCGGGGGATGTGTGCATATGTGCGTAACTATAGCCTGCTTGGGAGAAGGGAGGCAAATAAAAGGGGAAAAAATAAAGTAAAAAGTACACAGCAGAGAATAAAAGAATAACCTATACAGAAGCAAAAAAAAAAAAAAATGGACATTCATGAGTATAATTTCTTCTATTATTATATATATGCTTTCTTGGGATAGAAATTTATCATTATATATTTTGAATTCTTTTTGATGAGTTCTACTGGGCATATGACAATTTTTTTTCTTTTCAGTTTTTCTTTTTTCTATTCTGCTTTTTCTTATTTTGTATTTAGTTCAATAAAAATTTTAAAAAACAACAAAATAAAAAGATTAGGCCAAATGATAAAGGAGATACAAAAAGCCAATGAGCAAATCCCAGAGCTCCCAGGAAAGGAGAAAACATTGCAAGCAGAAACAATTCAAGTACCATGGAGCCACAATCAGAGAATAACACAAGATTTAGGAGCTTCTACATTAAAGGACAGGAAGGCTTGGAATATGATATAATAGAAAGCAAAGGAGTTAAGATTAAAATCAAGAATCACCTACCCACCGAAACTGAGTACAATCCTTCAGGGGAAAAAATAAGACATTCAATGAAAGATAGAACTTTAAGCATTTTGGATGAAAAGAACAGAGCTAAATAGAAAAATATGACTTGCAAATACAAGGCTCAAAGGAAACATAAAAAGGCAAACAGGGAGGGGAAAAATCATAAAAGGACTTAAATAAGATTAAATTGTTTACACTCCTACTTGGAAAGATGATACTTGTAACTCATGAAAACTTCCTCATTATTAGGGCAGTTAAAAGGAATACATATAAAGGACATAGGTATGAGTTGAATGTGAAAGGATGACATCTAAAAAACTAAAATTAAGGGGTGAGAGGTGAGAGGGAAAGGAAGATGTAGACTGAAGTAAATTATCTCATGTAAAAGAGGCAAAAAAAAAAAAAAGCTTTAATAGTGGAGAGAAAGAGAAGACAAGGGGCTGTGAATGACTCTTACTCTCATTAGACTTGCCTCAAAGGAACATATGCATTCAAGTGGGTATAGAAATCTATCTCACCTTACAGAAAAGGAGGATGAATAGCGGTTAAGAGGGAAAGGGGGTGGGTGTTGGAAGAGTGATAAAAGGAAGGGCAGACTGGAAGAGGATTAGTCAAAAGTAAAACATTTTTGAGGAAAGATAGGGTTGAAGGGAGAGAACAGAATAAACAGGGAGAAAAAACAGGAGTTGGCAAAAGTAATTTTGAAAAGAATTTTAAAGAAGATTTCTCTGATAAAGGTTCTCACTTCTCAAACATACAGGGAACTGAATCCAATTTATGAAAAATAAAGAGCCATTCCCCAATTGATAAATGATCAAAAGAAATGAAGTTTTTAGATGAAATAATAAAAGCTATTTATAGTCACATGGGAAAAATGCTCTAATTTATTATTGATTGGAAAAATACAAATTAAAACAATTCTGAGGTATATTCTCATACCTATTATTTAAATTAGTAGGACAGAAAAAGAAAATGACATATGTTGGAGATGTTGAGAAAAATAAAACATTAATACATTTTTGATGGAGTTGTGAATTGATTCAAACATTCTGTAGAACAATTTGGAACTATACCCAAAGGGCTACAAAACCATGTATGCCCATTAGTAAATCTGTATCCCAAAAGAGATTAAAAAATGAAAAGAAAAAACCTATATATACAAAAATATTTATAATAGCTCTTTTTTGGTCACAAAGAATTTGGAAACTGAAGGGATGTCCATCAATTGGGGTATGTGATTATGACAGAATATTATTGTGCTATAAGAAATGAGCAGAATGCTCTCAGAAAAAACCTGTAAAGACTTCCATGAGTTGATAACAAAGTAAATGCACTGAAAATACAGCAATACTGTAAGATAATCAGCAAAACATTGATCCCAGACAACTCTGAAGGACTCATGATGAAAGAACTGATGGTGTCTGAATACAGATTGAAGCATAGTTGTTTTTTTTTTCTTTTTCTTAAAGCTCTTTTTTTTGGGAGGGGAGGGGTCCTTTGTTTTCTTTCACAATATGACAATTATGGAAATTTTTTGCATGACTACACATATAAAACCTATATTGAATTGCTTGCTTTTTCTCAATGAAGAGAATGGGGAGGGAGGAAGGGAAAATATCTGGAACGTTTTAAATATATACTGGAGGAAAATAAAAATACTAAATTAAAAAAATTAGAATTGGGCAAGTGGGATCTGATGATTCCATGAGATATCAAGAAACAATTAAACAAAGTCAGAGGAATGAAAATATTTTTAAAATGTAAAATAAAAATATCCCAATGAGAAAACAACTGACCTGGAAAATATAGCAAGGAAAGATCATTTAAGATTACTGGAAAACCACAATCAAAAGAGATCCTAAAATGACAACTCTCAGGAATTTTACAACCAAATTCCAGAGCTCCCAGGCCAAAGAAAGAATGCTGTAGGTAGTCAGAAAGAGACATTCAAACACTGAAGCTAAAGTCAGGATCATACAAAATTGAGTAGCTATCATATTAAAAGAATGGGAGAGACTTAGAATATAATATTCCATGAGGAAAAGGAGCTAGAAATACAACCAATAATAACTTACCCAGCAAAACTGAATATAATACTTTAGGGAAAAATGGATGTTTAATGAAATAGAAGACTTTCAAGCATTTCTGAGGAAAAGACCAGAAACTGAATAGATAATCTAAAATTCAAACACGTACTCAAGAAGTATAAAAAGGTAAATATGAAAGAGAAATCACAAGGGGTTTTATAAGATTAAACTGTTTACATTCCTATATGAAGATGATACATATGATTGCTAAGAATTTTATAATTTTTAGAGCAGTTAGAAAGAATCTACAATGACAGAGGGCACATGTGTGAGTCGATTATGTTGGAATGATTTTTTTTTAAATAAGAGGGAGAGATAAGAGATACAGAAGAAAGGGGAAGTGAGAGAAAGAATAGGTAAAATTATCTCACATTAAAAAAGGCACACAAATTGGAAATTGAGTGGGTGCTTATCAGTTGGATAATGGTTGAATAAGTTATGGTATATGAATGTTATGAATATTATTATTCTATAAGAAACAGTCAGCAGGATAATTTCAGAGAAGCCTGGTGAGACTTACATGAAGTGATGCTAAGTAAAATGAGCAAAACCAGGATACATGGAAACAACAAGATTATATGATGATCAATTCTGATGGACATGGTTCTTTTCAACCATGAGATGATCCAGGCCAGTTCCAATGATCTTGTGATGAAGAGAGCCATTTACACTCAGAGAGAGGACTGTAGGAACTAAGTGTGAATCACAACATAACATTTTCAGTCTTCTTATTGCTCCAGCCTCAGCCCCATCAGTAAGAGGTCTGCCCCCTGGAAGAGAGTTTGGGACAATTTCCCCTTAATCCTAGGAGCAGAGCTCAACTTTTAAAAATGAGCAAAAAAGCAAAAAGAGCTTTGAATACAGAAAGTTATTATGGAGACAAGGAAGATCAGAAAATCCAGAAGAGAACAACAAAGGCCAAAGATCTTCAAGTGAAACCTGAAAAGAGGATATAAACTAATCCTCCACAGTTCAAAAGGCCCTCTTGGAAGAATTCAAAAAGGATCTTAAAAGATAAATAGAAGAAAAATGGGGAAAAGAAATGAGTGCTATGCCAGAGAAGCATGAAGATTAGGTAAAAGAGCCAGTAGCCTAGAAAAGGAAACACAGAAACTGACTGAAGAAAACAACTCCTTAAAAAATGAATTTGTTGAAATGGAAAAAGAGAACACCACCTTAAAAAACTGAATTATTGAAATGGAAAAAAAAATCCATTGAACAAAACAACTCCTTTAAAAGTATAATTGATCAAATGTAAGTTAATTGAAGAAAATAATTCATTAAAAATTAGAACTGGACAAATGGAAATAAATGACTCAATGATATACCAAAAACCAGTCAAACAAAACCAAAAAAAAAAAAAAAGAAGAAGAAGAAGAAGAAAATGTAAAATGCTTCACTGGAAAAACAACCACCTTAGAAAAGAGACCCAGAAGAGACAATCTAAGAATTTTTGGACTACCTGAAAGCCAAGATGAAAAAAATATCTGGACATCATCTTTCAAGAAATCATCAAGGAAAACTGCCTTGATGTCATACAACCAGAAGATAAAATAGGCACTAAAAGGATCTAACAATCATCACCTAAAATAGATCCCAAAATGAAAACTCCAACTATTATAGCTAAAATCTGGAATTATCAAATCAAGGAAAATTAAAGGAAATAGAATAGAAATGAATCAACTAGAAAAACTACTAGAAGCAATTAACAACTTTAGCAAAGTTTCAGGATATAAAATAAACCCACATAAATCTATTGGCATTTCTATATGTTGCCAACAAAATCCAGCAGAGCAAGAGATAGAAATAACTGTAGATATTATAAAATATTTGGGAATCTACTTGTCAAGGCAAAGCCAGGAACTATATGAACATAATTACATAACACTTTTCACACAAATAAAGTTGCATCTAAACAATTGGAAGTGCTCATGGGTAAGCCCAGCTAATATAACAAAAATGACAATTCTACCTAAATTAATCTACTCATTCAGTGCCATACCAATCAAACTGCCAAGAAAATTACTTTATAGAGGTAGAAAAATAACAAAATTTATTTGGAACAATAAAGGTAAAAAATTTCAAAGGAATTAATGAAAAAATACAAATGAAGGTGACCCAGCTATACCAGATCTAAAACTCATTATAAAGCAGCAGTCATCAAAAAATATCTGATAGTAGCCAAGAAATAGAGTAATGGATCAGTGGAACAGATTAGGTTCATAGGGCACAAGAGCCAATACTATAGTAATCAAGTGTTTGATAAACTCAAAGATTCCAGCTTTTGGGGTAAGAACTTTCTATTTGAAAAAAAAAAAAACTGCTGGGAAAAATGGGAAATAGTTATGGCAGAGACCAGCCCACTGACCAACACCTAACATCCTATACCAAGATAAGGTCAAAATAGGTTCATGATTTAGACATAAAGGATGAAACTATAAGCAAATTAGGATAAGAAGGAATAGTCTACCTCTCAGATCTGTGAAGAAGGAAGGAATTTATGGCCAAAGAAGAAGTATAGATCATTATGAAATGCAAAATGGATAATTTAAATTATATTAAGTTAAAAAGATTTTGTTCAAACAAAACCAATGCAGCCAAGATTAGAAGGAAAGCAGAAAACTTGGGGGGAAAATTTACATCAAAGATTTTTGATATTTCTCTAAAATATATAGAGACCTGACTCAAATTTATAATAATACACAACAACTCATTCTCCAATTGGTAAATGGTCAAAGGATATGAACACACAATTTTCAAACAGAGAAATTAAAGCCATTTCTAGCCATATGAAAAATTCTCTAAATCATTATTAGAGAAATGCAAATTAAGACAACTGAGGTACTATTACACACCTCTCAGATTGGCTAAAATGACAGTAAAAGATGATAAATGTTGGAGAGGATGCGAGAAAACTGGGATATTAATGCACTATTGGTGGAATTGTGAACTGATCCAACCATTCTGAAGAGCAATTTGGAACTAGTCCAAAGGGCTATCAAATTGTGTATACCTTTTGATCTAGTAGTGTCTCTACTGGGTCTGTATCCCAAAGAGATCATAAAAAAGAGAAAAGAATACATATGTGCAAAAATGTTTGTAGCAGCCCCTTTTGTAGTGGCAAGGAATGGGAAACTGAGTGGGAAATATCAGTTGGGGAATGTTATATAAATGTAATGGAATATTATTGTTTTATAAAAATGATTAACAGGCTGATTTCAGAGAAGCTTGAAGAAACAAGAACTGATGCTAAGTAAAGTGAGTAGAACCACAAGAACATTGTACATGGCAATAGCAAAATTATATGATAATCACCTGTGGAAGAGGAAGGAATTTATGACCAAAGAAGAACTAGAGATCATTACTGATCACAAAATAGAAAATTTGATTATATCAAATTGAAAAGGTTTTGTACAAACAAAACTAATGCAGTCAAGATTAGAAGGGAAGCAATAAACTGGGAAAACATTTTTTACAGTCAAAGGTTCTGATAAAGGCCTCATTTCCAAAATATATAGAGAATTGACTCGAATTTATAAGAAATCAAGCCATTCTCCAATTGATAAATGGTCAAAGGATATGAACAGACAATTCTCAGACAAAGAAATTGAAACTTATTTCTAGCCATATGAAAAGATGCTCCAAGTCATTATTAATCAGAGAAATGCAAATTAAGACAACTCTGAGATTCCACTACACACCTGTCAGATTGGCTAGAATGACAGGGAAAGATAATGTGGAATGTTGGAGGGGATGTGGGAAAACAGGGACACCAAATACATTGTTGGTGGAATTGTGAATACATTCAGCCATTCTGGAGAACAATTTGAAACTATGCTCAAAAAGTTATCAAACTGTGCATACCCTTTGATCCAGCAGTTTTACTACTGGGCTTATATCAAAGAGATCTTAAAGAAGGGAAAGGGACCTGTATGTGCAAGAATGTTTGTGGCAGCCCTCTTTGTAGTGGCCAGAAACTGGAAACTAAGTGGATGCCCAACAGTTGGAGAATGGTTGAATATTATGGAATATTATTGTTTGGTAAGAAATGACCAACAGGATGATTTCAGAAAGGCCTGGAAAGACCTACATGAACTGATGCTGGGTGAAATGAGCAGGACCAGGAGATCATTACATACTTCAACAACACTATATGATGATCAATTCTGATGGATGGGGCCATCTTCAGCAATGAAATGAACCAAATCAGTTCCAATGGAGCAATAATGAATTGAACCAGCTACACGCAGCGAAAGAACTCTGGGAGATGACTATGAACCATTACATAGAATTCCCAATCCCTATATTTTTGTCCACCTGCATTTTTGATTTCCTTCATGGGCTAATTGTACACTATTTCAGAGTCTGATTCTTTTTGTACAGCAAAATAACTGTTTGGACATGTATACTTATTTTGTATTTAATTTATACTTTTAACATATTTAACATGTGTTGATCAAATTGCCATCTAGGGGAAGGAGTGGGGGAAGGAGGGGAAAAACTGGAACAAAAGGTTTGGCAATTGTCAATGCTGTAAAATTACTCATGCATATAACTTGTAAATAAAAAGCTATATAAAAAAAGTAAAAAAAATTATATGATGATCAACTGTGATGGACATGGCTCTTTTCAACAATAAGGTGATTTAGGCCAATTCCAATGCACTTTGATGAAGAGAGCCACTGGCAGACAGGGAGAGAACTATGGGGACTGAATGTGGATCACAACATAATATTTTCACCTTTTTTTGTTGTTTGCTTGATTGTTTTTTTTTTCTCATTTTTATCCCTTTTTGATCTGATTTTTTCAGGTAGCATGATAGATGTGGAAATATGTCTAGAAGAATTTCATGTGCTTAATCTATATTGAATTACTTGCTGTCTGGGAAAGGGGGGGGGGAGAGAGGGAGAAAAAATTGAAACATAAGGTTTTGCAAGGGTGAATGCTGAAAATTATGTGTATTTTGAAAAATAAAAGCTGCTATTAAAAAAAAAAGATTGCAGCAGAGGCATGGACAGAGAATTCACCAGATGAAGAGGATCAGACTCTTGGAGAAATAAATCTCCAGTGGCACCTGTTCTGCAGACATTGGAAAGTTTAATGGCCTAGTTTCATGTCCAATCCCACTCCTGACACCAATTAATGTCAGCCAATGGAACCTATGGGTGGCCAGAGCCAAACAGGGAAGGCTACAGACCAGAGAGTCATGAATCAAATAGAAGTTTAATTTCAAAAGTGAGGGAAGTAGCTTGAAAACAAGGAGGTAGATTAGATATATGTGCTATCCCCCCCCCCCTTTCAATTCTCTTACCTAGGGTTTTTTGTTTTGTTTTGTTTTGTTTTGTTTTTTGTGGGGGAGGAACCTGCTTTAGTGTGGCCAAATCTCAATTCTTATCCCAACAGCTGTGTAGTGGGTTGTAACCCTGACAATGAAAGGTAACAGCAGCAAGGTGACAAGTTTTATTCATAGCAGGATTTAATGACTGGAACATGGGTATTTGTCTGGTACTTATCAAAACTCAGAGAGAAGGCCTAGTGTTGGTCAAAGCAATACAGTAATTATATGAAACAATTCTGAGATCATCCAGTGGGTGAGTAACAAAGGGAGGTTTGTTATGCCAACCAACAAGTTATACCTTGTTTGCTGGGTGTTAGTTCTGGAAAACAAGGTGTTTCCTAATATCTTTTTGTTTCAAATTTTAATTTTGTTTATGTTAAATACATATAATCCTTTTAAACATATTTCCATATTTGTCATGTTGTGCTTCTTGAAAATCAGACCCAAAGGGTTTGAAAAACCATGAGTAAGAAAAAGGAAACCAAAAAACAAACCAAAAAAGAATGAAAATACTATTCTTCAAACCACATTCAAGTATCCACTATTTTCTCTCTGTATTTGTGGACAGCATTTTTCATCCTAATTCTATTGGCATTATCTTGAATTACCATATGGCTGAGAAGGGCCAAGTCCATCACAGTTGATCATTACATAATCTTGCAGTTACTATGTATAATATTCTGATTTTGCTCAATTCATTTAGCATTATTTCATATAAATCTTTCCAGGCTTTTCTGAAATCAGTCTGCTCATTTCTTAAAGGACAATAATATTCCATTATATTCATATGCCATAACTTATTCAGCCATTCTCCAACTAATGGGCATTTATTCAATTTCCAATTCTTTGCCATTACCAAAAGGGCTGCTACAAACATTTTTGTACATGTAGACCCTTTTCCTTTTTTTATGATTTCTTTGGGATACAGACCTAACAATGACACTGCTGGATCAAATGTCTCCTTAATTATCTTGACAGAATCCACGATTAAAAAATTAATAAGTTAAAATCTTAAGAGAGAGAGAAGACCCAAAAGATACCTGAGGGATATTCAAAATAAGAGAGCAAGAAAATCAGATAATCTGGCAAAGAAATGGTCAAACAAGTAGGAGAATCAGGAAAGAGTAATATCATAGAAGCCATAGGAAAAGATACTATCAAGGAAAAAATATTCAAAAATATGAAAAAGTTGTTGGGTTAGTAGATGTCTTTTATTCTTGAAAAAGACCAAAATGACATAGCTATGTTAAGAGTCAAGTTACAATGTGTCTGAATGTATTATTGTCTTTCCTTCCTCTTCCTTCTTAAAACTGATTCTCATGAAGGATTCTGACATTAGCCATTTATACTTTAAATTAATGCCAAATTTATCTCTCCTAAGGGCATGTGCATCTTAAATCATATCTCTACTTATAAAAATGAAAAATTTTTGTATCATACACTCTAAAGGAATTTCAGGCATCAAAAATCATATACCAGGAAAGGAAGAAGGTAAGAGTTGTTTACCCTAGAAATATTTCACATTTATCAGCTATGCGAAAAGTTGGCCCAAATGTATGAATATTTAATCAGGAATAAAGGAATGTTCAAAATGAGAATTAAATAAAATAACATAAGGGAAATATGAGAATATTTTAAAAGAAAAAATTATTGCCTGAATTGTTATTTTATATCTAATGGTACAAAACATATTAATATCATAGTTTCTTAAAAACCCAGAGAAGAAAGGATGAAGAAAAGCATTTAAAATACCACAAAGACAGACTAAGACAGACCTTCACAACCTATCCCATCATTGGATGTGTGTAAAATGTAGATCATTTGATTTTAAAGAAATATTAACAAAATTTTCTTTAAATGTTTCAACTTTAAAAAATAAAATAAAATATCCCAACTTCAGCCAATGTTGCATTCAAATCTTCTAGAAGTTTATATTTAGAATTTTGCAAACCCTAAGTATTTTTCAAAGTTGTGAAAGATGTTAGGTTGAAATGACTAAGACAATGCTATGTTATTTTTATAATCATCTAATACAAGCATTAAGTTTAGTTACATATTCTATTTTGACTAAATTGGCATAATATGCAGTCATACCTGTAATCTATTCACTTTTTGTGCCTCTTTCAAAGACAGCAAATGTTCTTTGTTTTCCTGTGTCATCGTTTGCATCTGATGCTGTAATTCCTTCAACTCCAATTCTTTCTGATTGAATACTACTTCATCAGCAGCTAGAGCACACTAGATGTTAAGTAATTCAAACACATTGCGTCACAATGAAAGAAAAAAGATTAGGGTTCATGAAAAATAACTAGCTGTCCTAAAGCGGGAAGCCATGACCAACCCTTCAACCCATACCCTCAAAATCTCTCTCTTTTTCCCGCAGGTACAAACTCTTCTTAGCTCTACCCCATCTTTAAAATCCTTGAAAATATTTAGCCCTGGTACAGTGTGACAGAAAAGCAGTTCATTAGAGCTATAATATAAGGATTTAGTTAAAGCAATGAGGTAGTTGACGTTTAACTTGAAAAAGAAGTCTCAGTGACTTTCCCCCCTGCATTATTTTTCTCAGAAATTAAATAGAACAATTGATCCAATACTTCTTTTTGTGAATGGGGCTACTAAGAATAAGTTAAAGACTTATGAATATAAAATAAATTGTTCACTCTGCAACAAGATTCACAAGCAGTCATGAACAATCAAAATTCTTTAAATAAGATATTATCCTGGCACATTAAAAGATTAACTATAAAAATTTTCATATACACATGGCTCTTCAAGAAACAGTAAAGTATCATAGAAAGGATATTGCGCTAAAAATTAGAATACTAATTTTAGGTCTTCTATTTAGGTATGAAACCCTAGATAAACACTATTTCTATAGGCTCCAGTTCCCTAATATGTAAGAGCTGGATAAAAATAAAAGCCAAGGTGCTCTTCCAATTCTGAAATTCTATGATCAGTTGAACAGTATAATGAAGTAAAACAAACACACATGTAATTTATATCATGAATAATATTTCCCATATATAGACAAGTATCCACCTCAAATGTTCAAAAATATTTTAAAATAGAATCCCTAATCTACAGAATTCAATTTGATTTAAAATAGCACTAACGAGGAACTTATTAGATGCCAGGAACTATAGAAGGTGTTAGATATACAAAAAGGAAACATTCCCAATCTTTAAGAAGCTTATAGTCTGTCAAAATGTCTTTCATTACAAAGTTACTTAATATTAAAATTAAAATTACTGTAGTGATTGCTGAGATGGTCATTAACAGGTAGATGGTAAGTAAGATAGATAGGGCAAGTTTTATTCTCATCTTACAAATGAGAAAACTGAAACTAAGGCTTTGAAATCCCAGAGCTAGCAATATGAAGAAGGATTAGATCTCAGATCTCCTGATTTAAGTTTAGAGCTCCATACCACATTATGTAAAGAAGTGTATATATTTTTAAAACTCTCAAATATATATGCCAATGGATAACAAAAAGGAGTACTGAGTAAACTTCTAAATAAATATTTTAACATCTCCATCTCTTAATGGATTTAATATATTTGCTCTTTCAGTTCTATATATTTTTCCATGCTATATTATACATGCACTGATATTTTGTTTAACTTATTCACTAAAAGACAACTTTGCTTTTAGGATGGCTTTAGTTATAACCCCTGATTTTCCAACAGTTGCAGGCCAAAAAAATGCCTCAAGAGTTAGAGAAAAGGGAAAAACTAAGCTCACAAGCTCTTTTCCAGTTAGGGCATCTTAGTAATCTGATGTGAACTAAAAGACTATTTAACACATTCTGTCAATTTCTGTAAGAAGCCATTCTGGTCAGTAATGTCTGACTCCCCACCATGTCTTCCAACAAAAATTCTACTGGAATCATATATCCTATAAAACTCTCATTCCAGCAGGCAAAATGGAATTTTATGGTAGCTCAAGCCAGAATTCTGGTGATATCTGACAAAATTTTAAGTACCAAGGATGTAAAGAATTAAGGAATAAAAGATCAAGGTCATGAGAAAAACCAGTCCCAGCTCCCTAGGTGGTAACTCATAGGAGAGCTACCTCAATTTCCCAATGGTGTCTGATGGCCTGAGTCCTAAGGATTAAAAAAGGTAGCTATTATCTTCTCTCCTTTTCACAACATTTACCTTGCCTACAAGTCTCCCCCGGTATCCTGTAGTTTCATCAAAGCTATCACTCTAGTTAATCCTTAAGACTGAGGTCCATCAATGTTTTCAGCTGACTGCTAATTTGTTACATCTAAGAAGTATCAGAAGGTTAACAGAGAGGAAAAACAAAAAACATAAAAGAAAAGAAAGAAGGGAAAAGCAAAGAGGTGTATACTGCATAAAACTAAAGAATAACTTTAGGTAACTCAAGGCCAGTTTAAAATGAAACTCCTCTATGACATCTTTCCCAATCCCCCAATTAGCATCAATCCTATTCAACCACCAATCAGACCTCACAAAGCACTTAGTGTTGCCTCTGATGTGAAATCACATCTGCTTTTGGTTTTGAGTTGTAATTTTCTGTATCTTAGTTTCTTTTTCTATAGTGAATTCCAAGAGGAAAAGGAATTTTTTAACTTAGCTAATTTTTTGTACCTCTTAATGTACATTATGTGCTGGGACAGGATCATTTAAGAAATTTTTATTAAAATGGAAGGTACCACTGTTTGTCTACAACTATTCCTAAATCTACGGTATGAAGTAAATGGAGAACAAGTTTAAATACAGGTAGAAAAAGGGAAGTTACTCCTCCCCTTGGATTGAATATGAATTTTATTCATTTAAGAGCACAGGCAGCAAAGGGAAAAAAAAAAAAAAACAAAAAACTTCCTCATCTACATGCATATCCCAAATTTACTACTTCCATGCTCTAATAAATCTCCTTTGCCCCTTTTGCCTGTGAAGGTGGGTCAGTATCCCTGGGCCTTTGGCCTGGTTTAAGGCCAAGTAATATTATTATTCAAAAATGTTCATATGGTAGTTATAGGAGAAATCAGAATTTGCTACAATAGCAAAAAATAAACACTAATATTAAAAACCCAGACAATGCTTCATAATTGTTTGAGAAGCAGAGAGATAACATTTAGGATACTTTTCTGGGGTCCAGACTTTCACTGATGAGTATAGGGCTCCTTCAGTGAGGACCTTCCTGTACTGCACAGAGCTGAGCAGCCCAGGATACTGACAAGTGAAAAGACTTGCCCAGAATCCCAGGGCCAGTCCCAGTCCCGTGACCCAGGTCAGATCTAACTTCTAGGTTTAACTCTCTATCCACAATGTTATCCTGCCTTTAACTCTCTAACCACAATGTTATCCTGCCTCTCCTATTTTAAGCCAATGTTTTAACATAAGACTTACTAATATAGCTTTCCCTCTCATGTAATGCTAAATTTTTCTTAGCATGTTTTTTTACTATTAAAAATAAGTAATTCAGGAATAAGGAATATTTTTTCTTTTAAGGATCACTTAGCCCCAGGGAGAGCCTTTGTTGCAGATCATGTAAGTAAAAAATAATTTAATTCTGGGTTATTTTTAACTACAAGACAAAATTTTTTTAATTCACTACTCATTTATTTGCTCTATGTTAACTAAGCACAGGGCCTATAAAACTCAAATACAGAATATACATTTCCTTTGCATATTAGGTTAAGTAAAAATAGGAATAAGGAAAAGCTGGAAGGGGAAAGAGTTGATCAGAAAGGAAGAGGAAAACAAAAAAATGGTTAAGATTTTCTCATGATCCTTTAAAGTCTCTAAAATGTTCTAAAATATTCTCAGAATTTTCCATTTCAATTAGTCTTTAAGGCTACATCTAAATACCTGGCATTTTTTAAGTTCCCTCTTCAGTTGGAGAACTGTAATGTGATGTGGTCCATCTTGGACATGGCCAATTCCTTGGTTACTTTTGAATGGGTTAGAAATGTCCTTCTTCATCTCCTGGGTCATGTTGAACCATTCTTGTAATCTGTGCTGCTGACTTTGAGTTAAGTTAACAACATCTTTTAGGTCAGCCAAGAAGGTGAAGGCCTCCTCAATACAATTTTGGTAACCAAAACATTCACCTTGAAGCTGGGCTACTTGTTCTTCAAGAGAATGGATCCGACTCTTATCTCTGTTCACATCCTGGGAAAGTTGGGTAGTCTGGCTCAGGGTACTAGCTTGTTGACTCTGCAAAGCTTCTCGAAGCAGTTTTATCTCAAATTCCATCTCATCCATCCTGTCCCAGTCAGGATTGTAGTTTACGATAGGCTTATTTCTGATATTCCGTGCTCGGTTAGCATATTTGAGAGAATTTAAAGATTCATCAAAATCAGAGGATGATGGGCTGATACATGTTATCATAACAGTCTTAGCATTGCCTCCCAGGGAATCTTTTAGGATTCTGGTAATTTTAGCATCCCTATATGGGATGTGTGTGCCCTTTTTGCGTGGGTCTCCAAGAGCACTTATTACATTTCCTAAAGCCAGTAATCCACTGTTGATCTGAATGGATTCTTTGAATCGTTCGCCTGTATTCCCAGTTTTAGTTGCTCTTTCTGATCCAGCCAGGTCCACAAAGTGGAATTTTGAAACAATTTGTCGAGCAGATTGCTGAGATATATCTTGAGCCATTTCCATACTCTTCCGACATGGTGCAAAATCTTGTTGACTAATGCTGATTGTGAAAACAGCATGAGATCTACTAGAGTGCTCATTCATTTGTGTAGTACCTGTATGACGAGCTGCATTACCCATTTCCAAAAGACTCATCACTTCATCTGCATTCTCCACTGAACATTCCTTGGCACCAACAATCACTTTAAAAAGTAAGAGAGTTTTAAGAACCACTAGTTTTCAGTCAAGATTCATTATAAATTTTATTATTGCAAAACAGTCCTAAATTGTAACAACCTAGGTACTTCCATTAAAAAATTGAAAATGCTTTTAAAGTATTACAGGAATAGCTTATATCAGCAATAGTTTGACATTTGAGGGGGAAAAAAGATGTATTTTAAAAGAACCAAAATGCACAAATTACAAATGTATGATTATAATTACAATTTTAAATGTGTAAGTTAAAAACATTCTAACAGCAGTTACTAACTAGAATATCTTGTTATGTTTTGTTACAAGCCTTCGTATGTCTACTGTCCCTAATTGAAGCAAAATTGTTACTAACATTGTATATCCTCTTAATTTTTTAACAAGAAAACAATTTTTAAATAAAAGGGGAAAATTCCACCTTTATTCTATATTTTTAAGTAAAAGTGAAATTTTGGAAAAGCTCTTCAGTTCCTTAAGTTAAAAATACAAATTTTTTTTTTGTGGTGATTAACACTTTAATTCCACATTTCACAGATGTTTACAGTTTCATCATTGTTGGTAATCCCTCCCTCCCAGTGTAAACTAAGACTCCTGACACACATTATTAGTATATATCTTTGAAAGTTGCTGTAGCCAAGAAAAAAACCAGAAACAACACATCACCTTCTGGTCAACCTTCTAATCAAAAGTCTATCCAAGTTTTTAGTCTAGTCCTTGGATAACAGCATCTTTCTAGTTGTAAAGTGGCAGAAATAACAAAATATCAGACTTGAAGACTGAAAGATCTGGGATAAAATTCTGAAATCAACACATCCTAGGCAAAACACATCTTTATACCTCATTTTCCTCATCTGTAAAAAGGAAGTAATATTTATTGAACCTGTCTCACAGGGTTGTTATGAGATGCAATTAAGATAATAAACAGTTCTGTAAACCTTGTAAAACACTATCAATCTCAATGATTATTATTATTAAGTAGATATTCCAGAGCTTGTGGTCTCTGCTAGTAGTCTTCAAAAGTTGAATATAAAGAATGAGTTAGTTAGCTTCTACAATGATTGGAATAGAGTTTTACTGGAGAACCAACTTTATTCATTTTAAAATATCCTAAATATAACTAAATGGTTGTTACTTACACAGAAAAGTTATAAAAATTCAGATAAATGAAAGTATTTGGATATATTAAAGGATTATAAATTGATATTAGTAAAGATTCCCCAATCTTTTTTTTTTTTTTTTTGGAAAAGAACTATCTTTTACTTACTTAATTGAAATCCATTAAGTCAATAAGACAAGCAAATGGGATACAGTGTCCATGAGCCACTGGGAAGTCAGTTGTTTCCACCATAAGTCTTGTATTATTTCAATGTAGGGAAGGAGCCATGATAATGGTAGCCAGGTGGCATAGGGAATAGAGTGCCGGTAAAGAGTCAGAAAAATTCTTCTTCCTGAGTTCCACTTTGACCTCAGAACCTTACTAGCTCTGTGACCCTGTGCAAGTCACTTTAATCTGTTTCCCTCAGTTTCCTCATCTATAAAATGAGCTAGAGAAGAAAATGACAGATCACTCAAGTATTTTTCCAAGAAAACCTCAAATGAGATCACAAAGTCAGACAATTGAAAAACAGCTGAACAACATGATAGTGATTGCCTCCTACTCACACCATTAGAAACTCACACTGATGCTTTCTACCTAGGCTCCAAAAATTGATACATCAATTCATACTGATCATTTGGAGACTACTCTGCTATGATTGTATAGCACCCAAAATTAAGTGCCCAGTCCCTAAAATCCTCTACATCACTGGTATCTGTGACCTCATAAGACAAGGTTATATTAGCTTATTTTCATTATCAGTACCATTAATTCCAAGACAATTTCGATGGATCATTTAAAGAGACCTCAAAATAAACTTAAAAGACCCTGCCATAACAGGCCAAGGCATCTGTGACTGATGTCAGATATAAGCTGATCCTTTATGTCCTAGAAATATAATATGGACTTGACATCCCTTTGACATGTGACACATACTATTATAAATTGTATATATTAGAAGCAAATCTCAATTGAGGGGTGTTTAATTTTTGGCTATCTGTACTTGAGGCACTCAATAATTAATATCCATGTTATAAACATTCAGCAGGCAAGTTAGATGACCCAAAATTGAATTTCTGAATTTATGTATATTTACTTGAAGATAACTTTCTCCTTGGCTTTCAGCTTCATTTGACTTACATAGCCCTTAGTATGATACAAATCACCCCCATAAACCTCAAACATAGTCATCATTCTCCCTATGACCCTACACTTCTTATACTATATAATTTTTATTTATGGTTCTCCCATATCTTCTCAGCAAAAAGATTCACCCACTTCCAACCAAGAACTTGGGTTATGTAGCCTCTCATGATCACTATATAGTTATATAACTATAACAGGCTCATATACTTTCACAATCATAGTTATTGGGAGTGTTAATCCTTTATGACATTTTTGGCACACTCATCACCAAATAAAATGCTGAATTTCATTTATACCTACACCACATCATCTCCACTGCCCTTTGGGCCATCCCCAAATTTGATTTTCCAAAGTTTGTTATGTTCTATGATTTTCAGCTATTGAGTATCATATGTGAGACAACAAGGGTATTAAAACACAAATGAGTTTTTAATATCAGGGAGCAACCAGCAATTGTTGAACACACTGCACAATCTCCTAAATGTAATCCAAACTATTGCCTTCCTCCTATTCAATGCTAGGCATGTAACTTAAAGTCCATCTGCTATGCCTGCCCAAGATATAAGTACTGATAGGTTACTTTAATGAGTGGTCCCTATAATTACAAATCAATCCGGAAAATGGGTGTTCTTATTTTCCTTGTTTTTTCCTATATGGATTGTTGAGCTGAACTTTTTTGAGATGTAAAATTGATTTAGTAAATTTGATGAAATCAACACAATGTTGTCTGGGAACATAAGCATCTAGCGAGCCTCACTATCTAAGGAAAACTCTTTTCCATTTAAATTATAGGATAGACATCTTCCATCCAAGGGTAAACAAATTTGATGAGCATAATTTTTCCTTGTTTTGTGCTCTGACTAAAACAGATAATAAAAGAACAAAATTATCTTTGTCATTACATATATCAAAGGTTACAGTCCTACAAATGCAAGAAAGATACCTTATTGAGCCGCTATATTTATTCTACTAGTCAAATTTTTAATGTAAATCAACAAACAATAAAGACAGCAAGTTCTTATATTCTCTACAACTTTCATAGGATCATTCATTCAGTCATGTGACTGGGTTTTCATAACAATCCTTTTTCCTGGTTGCCCCTCTACCTATTTGTCCACTCTTTCTGTCTCCTCTGTTGGAAACTTTATGTGTCACTCTTATGGATGTCCTTCCTCATCTTTCCTCTAGACCAGTGGTTCTTAAACTTTTGTTCTCAGTATCTTCATGTTGTTAAAAAAAAAAAAAACTATCAAGGATCTGTTCAAAGAGTTTTTGTTCACATGGGTTATATTTATAGCTATTTACTATATTAGAAATAAAAAATAATTTCGAATTTGTAGATCCTCTGAAAGGGGTTCAGAGACCCCAACAATTCTTTGGACTACACTTTGAGGACCACTGCTCTAGACTATTGCAGTATCCTTCTCTTTATTTTCTCTACTTGAAATCTCTCTCCTCTTCAATCTACCCTCCATTGAGCTGTCATTTCAATACAGTGACCTATTGCTTTTAGATAAAACTATTGTATTTGGCACTGAAAGCCCTTCACAATCTGGCTCCCACCTACCTGATTTTCTATTACTCCCCCTATGTCTTTATGTTCTAGTCAAAATGGATTCCTTGCTGGTCCCCATCTATGATATTCCATCTCCTGCCTCCAAACTTTGTGCTTATACCAGGAATGGACTCCTGTCTACTCCTTCGTTCCAGTAATCCCTACCTTCTTTAATGGCTCAATTCAAGCATCACTTTTTAGATAAGGCCTCTCTTGATCTCTCGAGGTATTAGCACCTTCTCTCTCACCCAAATTCCTTTGTATATAGTTTATATTTCCTCATTTCTACATCAGTTGTTCCCACATTTCCCCACCCTATTAGGTCCCATACTCATAAAATGTAAACTCCTTGACAACAAGGGCTGTTTCATTTCACATTTGTATCCCCAGCATTTAGCACAATGTAGACACTTAGCAAGTGTTTTGGAGAAAGATTAATAAATTCTTTGGTATCATTTTCACTTCCTTTATATAAAGGGATGGAGTGAGATATCCTAGTCCAAAGATATGATTCAACTATATCCAAGGTGAAAATAAGATCGTTGTGCAAATGTCAACAATCTGTTCAATTTTTCATTTGTTTGTTGTCTAACTTTTATTTTTAAAAAGTTCAGAGGGTAATATGGCTTCACTCCTCTCACATCAACTCTTTGCATTTATTTTTCTCTCTGCTATTTTCTGTTGTTTTATTAGGTAAAACTAATTATCTTGGTAGCAAGATGGCATACTGGATAGAGATAGATAGGAATTCCTATTCCTTAGAATAAGGAAGATCAAAATTCCAATCCTCTCCTCACACACTTAACTGGCCGTGTAATCAAGTCATTTTGCTTCTACCTCAGTTTCCCCAACTGTAAAATGGGGATAATAGTAGCATTCATCTTCTCCCAGAGTTGTTGTGAGGATAAAATAAGACAATATAAGCAAAGTGTGTGGCAAACCTTGAAGCACTATATAGAAATGCTGGCTGCCATTCTGCAATTGATAAGTGGTCAAAGGACATGAAACTAGAACAGACAAAGAAACTAAAGCCATTTCTAGTCATATGAAAAAATGCTCTAAATCACTATTGATTAGAGAAATGCAAATTAAGACAACTCTGAGAGACCACTACACATCTCTCAGATTGGCTAAGATGATAGGAAAAGATAATGATAAATGTTGGAGGGAATGTGTGAAGATTGGGACACTAATAGATTGTTGGTGAAGTTGTGATCTGATCCAACCACTCTGGAAAGCAACTTGGATCTATACTCAAAGAGCTATCAAACTGTTTCTTTACTGGGTCTGTAACCCAAAGAGATTATTAAAAAAAGGAAAAGAACCTGTATGTGCAAAAATCTTTGTAGCAGCTCTTTTTGTAGTGGCAAGGGACTGGAAACTAAGTGGATGCCCATCAATTGAAGAATGGCTGAATAAGTAATGGTATATGAATGTTATGGAATATTATTGTTCTGTAAGAAATGACCAGCAGGATGGAGAGACTTACATGAACTGATGCTAAGTGAAGTGATAGTACCAAGAGAACACTATGCACAGCAACAAGATTATGTGATAATCAATTGTAGTGGATGTGGCTCTTTTCAAAAATGTGATGATTCAGGCCAATTCTCACAGACTTGTGCTGGAGAGAGCCATCTGCATCCAGAGGGAGAACAATGGAGACTGAATGTGGATCACAACATAGTATTTTTTGTATTAGTATATTGCTTACTTTTTTTCTCACTTTTTTTCCTTCTTGATTTGATTTTTCTTGTGCAGCATGATAAATATAGAAATATGTTTAGAAATATTGCACATATTTAACCTACTGGATTACTAGTTGTCTAGGGGAAGAGAGTAGAGAGGAAGAAAAATTTGTAATGCAAGATTTTGCTTCGCAAAGATGAATGTTGAAAACTATCTTTGTGTGTATTTTGAGGATAAAAAACGATTATTAACTCCCCCCCAAAAATACTGGTTACTATTATCTTCCAATATTACACTCCATAAGATATTTGCAAATGAATTTCTATTCTAAATCAATGAGGCTTTTGCCTTCCACATTTTTCTCCTTGTTGAGAGGGTCTGTGGGATCTCCTGACCTCTTCATTTTGGCAAATGATTTAACATTGATTAAATATCCCAAGGAAATGGCTATATTTTCATCTGTGTCTTTTTCTTTATCCATTTCCTATTTTCAGTATCAATATCTTTTTTTGATTGTTAGGTAGATCTATCTGATTGTGTAATACACAATCTGCTATCTGATTGTGTAATATATCTTCACCTTATAGTTATCCTTTCTCCCATGTTTTGTTGATTTTAACATTTCCTTTAACTAGACGATGTTATGGATTACATATTGAGGCAGATTTGAAAATTACTCTTACATTATTAGTCAATTTTTATTTGATAAGATAGTGTCAAATTAATTTTTTGTGATATTGAGCTGTTTGCTAAATCCACTATCTTCCAGTTTTCTTGAAGAAAATATTTCTGCTGTCTAGACATGAGATTTGAGTATTCTACATGCTTTATTATGTTTTTTCCCTAACACTTCTCAGCATCCTCCCTAATGCCCTAGAACTCTGTATAAACTGACATAATTTAGATGATCTGATTGAGTCCTTTATCAAGTTTTTCTAATTCTTTATCATCTGCCATGGATATTGACACAAAAGTTATAATTAAATTATCTTCATGGTAATATTTTTGCTCATATTCAACATGATCTCTTGATCACTCCATAAATTATTTCTTATTGCCTTCAGGTATGAAAAAGCTTTGTTTGCCCTCCAAGAAAAAAAAAACAGTAAGCTGTCCTTCCAATTAGTTATAGTATTCTTTTATCTTCTTTTTAAAATTATAAGAATATTTATATGGTTTAATCCTTCTAACAAAAATAATTGTAATATTAATTCTATCTAATATTTAAAGTCCTACTCTGACACCTTGGTTCTAGTTGGTAAACTCATTTTGCTAGTTTCAGGCCCATCAAACCACTTCTTGGACAACTCCACGCAGTGCCACTTACACTATAGCTTCTCTCTCTCTAGAAATTAAGGTAACTCCCCACCCTGTGATTCTAGATGTCTGTCTTATTTTTTTTTCAGAAAATATAATCAGAAAGGAGTTGGTAATAATATTTGTGAATTTGAGATTTTATGCTCCAAAGCACAAAATACTGGTAATAAAGTAAATTTGAAATTCTAACATGAGGTAAAAGCAACTTCTCAATTATCTCAGAAACTTGGTGGAATGGTACTTAACTGGAACACGAGAATATTTATAGTTATGAAAACTGGCACTTGGACCAGTGAGTGAGAGAGAGAGAGAGAGAAAGAAAGAGAAAGAGAGAGAGAGATTAACTTTAAAATTATATGTAACAAATTACTTAGACATAATAAATAAGTAAATTAGACATTAAAAAAAAAGAAAGTAGCAAAGTGGAAGTGAAAGGACCTTTGCAAGAAAATGAGCATGCATCATACATCCTTAGAGTTTGCAATAACAAAAGAAAGCCTTAATCAAATCTATTATAGCCCATTCATTAGAAAAGTGTATTTTAAAGTTCAACAAAAAGCTAGATCATGGTCAGAGTTTCTAAAATAAAAAAAAGAATTTAATATTGATGGGAAAGTCTCAAAATCTTGACAACATAATCACAAATTATCCAAATGAGAAAGAAAACAGATTCATATAAAATGTGGCTATGTATAAAATATATATATATGTTTATTTCAGATTTAAAAAAAATAAACACATATGATGGAAGAAAGAGGGGCATATAACCAAGAAAAGTGACAAGGAATAGTTCAGAACTATAAGTAGAGTTTAGAAAGGTGAAATGCCGGAGATAAGACTTGCAAAAATGGGGCAGCTAGATGGTACAGTGGATAGAAAACTTGCCCTAAAGTCAAGAGGACCTAAATTCAAACTTTACACACTTAACACTTCTCAACTATATGACCCTGGGCAAGTCACTTAACCCCAATTGCCTCCCCAAAAAGAAAAAGAAAAAAATAATGAAAAAAAGACTTGCAAAAATGATAAGAAAAAAAAATTTTTAAAGGAATGCATAGAACAATTGGAAAAAAACAAAAAAAAAATAGATTCTCTGATTAAGGCAAATAATAATGTTGACAAACAACAGAGAGAAGGCAGAATGATATAATTCCCACTTTACTTTTAAAAGAATTCAAGTCTTTGAGCAAACTTATATGAATTGATATTGAGTGAAATAAGCAGAATGAGTGGAACAATTTACATGATGACTAGAATAAAATCAAGAAAAACAATACTGAACAAATTTAGAATTCTGGTCAATATCATGTCCAATCATGATATCAAACTGCTGATTGTAAATGTACCTCCCATCTCCTGGCAAAAAGTACTCAGTTGAGTAGTGGAATGAATTGTGCATCAACAATACCATACCCCACAACTATCAGAAGAACCCTTCAATGAAAGAGAAGACATCAAAACCCTGCACTTCTGAACTTGACTATATGTTTCCTATATATGGACCTCACTACCACTGTACTTTAATTTTATGGCCTCTATTCCTGCTTTGAGTTCTGTATTTCCCCCTGGATGCTGGGTGAAATGTTTTATAACTCTTGGCCTTGATATGCCACTTGAGCACCCAGTCTACTGAATGATTATTAAAGAAAAACACAAAAGTGGATGTTCATAAGGAAGATAACCATATACAGGGTTACTTCTAAAATCCTGATATATAGTAGGCAAGGTACTTACCTTACTTACAAGGTAGTCACCTTTTTGAGAACCCAACCTGCCAGTGCAGTTGAATAGATGAGCTTAAAGTTTGGAAGAGGGATTACATACGAATTGGAAGATAAAAAATAGAGCGAATGGAAGGTAATTTTAAAGTGGATGGTATTAATTGTTGGGAAAATGGAGTTAGAAAAGGCCTCCTGGAGTAGACAGCATTTAGACTGAGTCCTAAAGAAGACAGACCCCAAGCATTCCAAGGGTCACAGATTGGGGAGGAGAGCATTTCAAGCATGGGGAACAATCAATGCAAAGGCATAAATACAAGAAATGAAATCTCTTGTGTGAGAAACAACAAGAAGGCCACTATGGCTAAATGACAAAGTATGTTAAGGGGAGCAGAATATAAGATGATGGAAAAGGCAGGAAATAGCCAGATTGTGAACAGCTTCAAAATCAGGAAAAAAAAAGATTAGCAATAGGAAACCACTAGTACTTACTGAATAGGTAGTGACATGAATAGATCTACACTTCAGGAAAATTCTTTCAAGAGATAAGTAGAGGATGGAGTGGAGTTGGGAAAAGACTTTGTTGTGCCACATTTTTTATTGTCCTGCCTCAGTTCCCCTAATTGTTCTGCCTCAATCCCCTTAGTTGCAACCCCCCCCCCCCGGGTCATTAAGACTGTTATAACTCAGAGATTATAAATTGTCAATGAATTAAACTCAAGATAAGGGAAAGTGTCCAGACTTCCTGGTTCTAAGCTGTATACCTCTTTAACTTCCATTTTATTAGAATTTATAGTCCTACCCCACAACTTGTCAGAACTGGATTGATGGTTTCTACCTGGAGATTCCCCCTCACCAGACTTTGGACTCCACCCCCCTGCCTTTGTTTAGCTATTGTGTATAAATATGTCATTGAGAACTCACATTCTCTGCTGGATGCTTTGGACATCCGCCCTGGGGGCAGCATGACCTCAGCACAATCTCTCCCTTTCGGTAAAATATTAAAAGCTCTCTAATCTCTATCTTGCCTCTGTTTCTTCAGCATTACAACTTGAGGTCAGTAGTCCAATCTTCCTATGTGTGAAATAGTCAGAAGGCTATTTCTAGTATTCAAGTGAGAGACAATAAAAGTCTGAAGGGGAATGGTTGTTGTGTGAATGGAGAGAGAAGACATATGCAAACATTATTGTTTGAGAAAGAAATTTCAAGATTCAAAAACTGACTTGATATATGGAATAAGTAAGAATTAGAGAGATATGAGTTGAAAAGTTGTGAACTTAAATAACTGGAAATATGATGATTTCTTAAAGTTCAGATAAAGGAAGAGTTTTCAGGGTAAGTTATGTTGGATATGCTGAATTTGAGATACCTACAAGATAATGGGACTGGAATTCAAGAGAAAGATAACATCAAATCTAGAGAAATCTGCAGAGAAATGACTATTGAACCTTTACGTACTGATATGATCACACTGGGAGAAAGTACAGAGGGAAAAAAAATAGGATCCAGGACAGCACTGGTGAATGGACACCCAGAGAACAAATATGACATAAATAAAGATCTAGCAAAAGAAATTTAAAAAAGGAAGTCAGACAGGAAACAAACCAAGAAAGAGAGAATATATAATAACCCTAACAGAATTAATATAACTATAAGACACTTTACAGAAATAAATGAAGAATTAAATGATTGGTGAAAAATTAATGCTTTATGACTAGGCTATGGCAACATAAATAATGAAAATACTTAGTTTTTTTTTACAGATTTTTTTTGCTATGACAAATTATCAAGGTATTTAGGAAGAATTACAATGACTATATTCCAGAGGAGAAGAGAATAACTTTTTCTTTTACTTTCTACCTTAAACCTCCAAATACTACCAGTTATTGTCATCAATTGGTTACACACAAAATAAAATCAGAAATGACCCAAACTATTTGAATTGGGCTAGTTTTACCTTACAGAATTAGACAACATAAGAACAAAATTTAGTAGAAAGACCCAAAGCTCAAGAATCTCAACAGAAACAACTTTTAAAAATACAAATGAAGGGTTAAGATCTACCAGATCTTAAACTATACTATAAAGCATAATCACCAAAACAATTTGGTCCTTGTTAAAAAGTACAAAAGCTGATCAACGGAATAAATTATGTAAACAGAATCTAGAAATAATTAAACACCGTAGCACTATGTTAAAAACAACCAACCAACCAACAAAAACCGGGGACATTAACTACTGGATTAAGGAATCCTAAAATTGCTTAAAAAATTGGAATGGTAAGAAAGAAATCAGACTTAAAACCACATCCTATATCATATATCACAATAAACTCCAAATGGATACTTATAGATTTTAACTGAATATTCAAGATCATATAAAAAATAGTGTAAAAAGAAATATTATGCCTTTTCACAACTACGGCTAAGGGATTTAGTCAATCAAAAAGCATTTAGTGTTTAATTATGTTCCAGGCACTATGCTCAGCTCTAAGGCCACATTCTAAGTGGAGAGAAAACATAAATAACTAGATAAACAAGCCA
This sequence comes from Sarcophilus harrisii, assembly GCF_902635505.1. NCBI lineage: Eukaryota > Metazoa > Chordata > Mammalia > Dasyuromorphia > Dasyuridae > Sarcophilus > Sarcophilus harrisii. The sequence goes on along the minus strand of NC_045426.1, from coordinate 319,736,334 downwards.
TATACAGAGTAGATGGAAAGTAATCTCAGTGGAGAAGGCCTACTAGCTGGAGGGACTGGTAAAGGCCTGCTACAGAATATGGGCTTTGAATTGATACTTAAAGGAAGTCGGGAAAACTAAAAGACTAGAAGGGAGAGCTATCCAGACATGATGGGGAGAACTATTGAAAATGTATGGAAACGAAAGAAAGAGTATCTTGTTCAAGGAACATAAAATAGGTGACTATATCTGGATCATAGGAAATAAAGTGCAAGAAGACTGAAATATAGGAAGAGTGAAGGGTTTTATTTCTCAATAATCATATTATATTTGATCCTAGAGATAAAAGGTAGTAACCAGAGTTTACCAAGTTGGAGTGAGGAAGAGAAGAAGAGGCTGAATATGACATGGTCACACCTGCCCTTGAAGAACAATCATTAACAGTTAGGAAATTGAATTGGAGTGGGGACAGACTTAAAACTGAGATACCAATTAGAAAACTTCTATAATGGTCCCAGTGAGAAGAGCTGAGGTTCTGAACTGGAGTGGTGGCTGTGTGAGTGGAAAGAAAGAGACCTACATGAGAAATGTAAAGTCAGCAAATGAAAATAAGGAATTAGATGAACATGCATGACACATAGGATAACTTCAATTATACATATGAAAAACCTTTTGGACAAGCAAAATATTTGCAATTTAAATCAGAAGGCAAATAGTTAATTTGAAGAAAACTTTCACAAAAAATGCTTCTAATAAAAATCCATTCAAGTGATATAGAAAATTGATATCTACAAGGGAATATGGATAGACAGTTCTCAAATAAATAAATATAAAAACTATCAACAACCACATAAAAACATTCTCCAAATCACTAATGATAAGAGAAGTACAAATTAAAACTGAAGTTTCACCTCACATCCAACAGACTGGCAAAGACAACAAAAAAGGAAAAGATCAACTTTGGGAAGTGATTGTAACAGAATAACAAGCACACCAATGGCACAGCTATAAATTACTTTAATTATTCCAAAAATTAATTAGAAACTATATCCATAAAGTTACTAAACATCTTGTGGACATAATTTCCATATGTAATTTCCATATAATTTGACCCAGCTATACTACTATTGGGTTTATATTCCAAGGAAATTAAAAAAAAAAAAAAAAAAAAAAAAAAGAGGGGAAAGGACCCATATGTGCAGGAACAGTACTTTTTATTGTAGAAAAAACTGAAAACAAAATTCTTAACAATAGGAGCTCATCAAATGAGAATGCTTGAACCAAGTGTGATATATAAATGTAATGGAATCTTATAAATTGATGGAAAGTGAAATCAAAAGAACTAAGAATAATTTAAGCTTAAACATCAACAATAATGTAAAGTAAAACTCTGAAAGAACTCAAAATTAATCAAAGCAGCATACACAGTAACTTCAAAGGACTCATGATGAAATCTATTTTCTCTCTCTTGACAAAGAGGTGCCAGATTGACTATATATGCAGAATGAGATAAATATTTTTTAGCATGGACAATGCAATGATTTGTTTTATTGGACTACAAATATTTGTGATAAGAGAGATTTTCTACTCAGAGACAGGTGAAATTAGTAAATTACTAGAAAAAGATAGATATGGGAAAAAACATTTCCTTTAAGATGCAGAGTGCAAAAGGAGACTCAAGCAAAAACCAGACATTTTTGTCACTATTTTGTTAAAAGTAAAATATAATAAACATCCAAAACAAAAATCAGATAACAGAAGTTTTAAGTTTCTCAAATTATTCCCTTTTTTAATCATCTTTGTTTACTGTAGGCATGAGGAACCTCCTCCTCAGATCATATAAGGACAGTGAAATCATCTGCATAACCAATCACAGATGATTATGAGCTGAAAGCTAGATAAAACAATTGCTTGAGTTCTTTAAGCTGACAATTTTGTATAGCCCATTAATATTATAAATATCTAAATGGCTGTTGGCAGAAAAAAAAATTTCCCTGCCTTGGTTTACTGAAAAAATCTGTGTGTATCGACTATTAACTTCACAATAAAAAAAGATCAAATTTTAAAAGAAAAGGAATCTAAATATTGGAGATGAAGGAAAAGGGCATTATGTAATGAAGTGACTAAATGTCTATCTACACTTGTCAAGATGTAGATTCCACTAAAGGCAGCCTGTAGAGAGGAATACATCCAGGTGCAGGGAACTAATGTGAAATATAATGTGAAATAAGCCTGGGAAGGTAGGTTGAAGATCATAAATGGCAGATGAGGAAGTTTCCTTTCATTGTCTCTTAGGAGCAGGAAGAGCTACTAAAGATTGTTCACCTTTCTTTCCATCTCACTCCCTCCTATTCTGCTTTCCTGTCACATAAAAGGACCTAGTTTGATAATCCACATTTTTCCTGATTTCCCACTCAGTGCTCTGGGAAAACAAGATCAACAAATAAAAATAATTTAAAATATCACAACCCTTTAGGATCTCTATTTTGAAGGAGAGAAAACTAAGACTCCTACAGGGGAAGAAATTTGCACAAAAAGTGAGTGACAGCCTAGATTAAAACCAGACAACACAGAAATATTTTCTATCAAGAATATTACAAAGAAAAGCCTGGAAGATTTACATGAACTGATGCTGAGTGAAGTGAGCAGTATCAAGAGAACATTGTACATAGGTAACTGATAGACTTGACTCTTTTCAACAATAATATGATTCAAAACAATTTCAATAGCCTTGGGATGCAAAGTGCCATCTGCATCCAGAAAGAGAACTATGGCAATTAAATGTGGATCAGAGTATAGAATCTTTACCTTTTTTTTCTTTCTTGTGTATTTTTCCCTGTTAATCTGTTTTGTGAGTGTGTGTGTGTGTGTGTGTGTGCAGCATAATGAATATGTAAATTTATTTAAAAGATTGCACATTTTTAACCTACATCACATTGCTTGCTGTTTTGGGAAATAAATAAAAATAAAATAAAAAAATAAAAATAACATTAAAAATTTAAAAGAATATTACAGTCCTCTCAGCCTACATTTTTTAAAGTTCCTAAACTTTAGCAATTTGGTTTTAATCTGCAAGTACATATTTTCTGGGATAGCTAGTACTGCAGATATTTGGTCCACAACTAAATAAGAAAAAGACAGTAGACTGTACTGAACTTGGAAAACTATACATGGTTTTTGAGGATTCCAAGCAGAAATATCATCCTTTTTAATGCCTACCCTGCTGATGTCAAATAACTATGAAAATAGGAAAACCTTAATCTTGAAACAACCACAATTGAAGGTGACTCAAAAGGCAATGGAGAGGAATACAGTGGATGTAAACAGGCTATATATAGCATGTTACTATTAATTATCTGTGCACAAAAAAATGACAAAGAATATTATCAATGACATGTATAACTAAAAAGGAGGAGTCAGTAGGGTTGTAAGATTGAAGGATATGTAATAAAGCATCAAAATAAACTCTGTTTCCTTTACTTTTCTGGTGTGAATTTCATTTAGGCATAGCCCTGAGTGAAATTTCAATAACTGAGTAGGTACAAAATAAATTATTTTAATAAATAACAATTCTAAGCTTCTATTTTCTTATCTACATGGTTTAATACAAAGTCTATTGATAATTCATAAACTATTTGCCTTTTAATAAAAAGCAAGAATATTTTGCCATTTTTAAAAAGAAGTGAAACACAACTAGGGATAAATCTTTTAAGGATTATTAAGTAACATGCTGATCAAATTTACTAAAGTAGGTGTTTTTACCTGTGTTTCCTTTTTCATCTTCTCTGATGTGTAAATCTTTAATTGATGTTTCCAATTCTAGCAGATCTCGGAGGTCTTCCTTATAGACTTCTATGTAAGATACTTTTATGTTAAAATCAATGCTGCTATTTTCAGAAATGCTTTGAAATAGGTCTTGGATGGCACGTGGAATGATACCTTTTTTATCCTCCGCAACTGATGCTGAAAATGTAGAAAAAGAGGATGCTATCATAAATTTCGTTTATGAAGATAGCTATATGGTGAACGTGGGCAGGCTGTGATATATTATCAATGAAGGAATGCACAGGAAAAACAACATAAGAATGTTTTTGGAGAAATGTACATCCAGAAAAGACATCATGTGATAAAAGAGAAGGCAAATAATGGTCAGCCCATATATTCCATTAGAAGCTACAAAATTTGAAAGGATTTAGATAAAGGTGCCCAGCATGTAAGGTAAATCCCCATAGAGGATTCATTGGAAAACATGTGTGATTGTTTGGGCTGTGATACCAGTAGAAATGATATCTATAGTGATGAAAGCACAGAATCATCAAATATCAAAGAAAACTAGAAGGGAAATTATGAATTCATTTTTGCCTGTATTTGGTAAAACTTTTGATAAAATCTCTTATGCTAGATAGAGTATAGATCCATTAAAGTACTAAAAATTTCTCCAAAAATCAATTTCTTGATTATCAATTTTTTAAAAATCAGATCTTTGGTTTTGTAAGTATATTAACATATGCATCGAGATGAAAACAGTGAAAAGTGATTTATCTAGCATTTCATAACCTCCTCTGTTCATCAACTCTACCTTTCTAATATAACTATATTAAATGTAAAATGCTTTTAAACTGACTGAGCTCTAGCTTTGTATAAGACAACATAGTATTATGCCACAGTCTCTTTGAAACAGTTCTACCTCAGTTTCCCTGCACTAGTTGTCCTGACTGAGTTTCCCTGAATTATTTCCTTAACTGTTCTGTCTCCTCCCCTTAGTTGTAAAACCCCCCTCTGGTCCATTAAGACTAAGGATCATTTGCTCTAAGGTTATAAATTGTCAATGTAAGAATCAAGATAAGGGGGAGATCAGGCTTCCTGGCTCTTTCTGCTCTCAGGAATTTATGACACCAGATAAGACTATCCCGGATACTTCATTGACATATTTACTTCTGTTTATTCAGACATTCTGACTCTGGCTTTAATTAAGAATTTATGGCTTTCCCCCATCCTGACAGAACCAAATAGGTCTGTGAAGAAGTTTCCCGCTTCTTTCCCTTTTCTTTGTTTGTAAAAGGTATTTAAGGGTTTGAGAATTTACATTCATTGCTGGACACTTTGAGACGAGAATCCTGTCCAGCCAATTATGCTCTCCAATTAATAAAATATTAAAAACTCTCTAATCTCTCTCTCCTGCCTCAGTTTCTCTGGCATTACATTTTGGAGGTCCCCCCAAGATAATAGAAACTGTGAACTGGATTAGAGATTAGAGACCTCATGGTCTCCACCTAGGCCTGAGGTGGCTCAGGATCTGGGTCTATTCCTTGGGAAAAGATCAGCACTCTGGATACCTCCAGAACCTCTGGAGAAAGGAAGCAGCTCTTCAGCCTCAGTCGGGCCTACAGTGGACAACGAGATCTTTTTGGCCTTTGGGAGAGTAAGTTTTTTATTTTATGTCCATTTTTGTACTCTGTTCTGGTTATTCTGTTTTGTATTTTATGTCCATTTTAGGACTCTGTTCTGGTTCTGGTCTGTTTGCTAGCAATCTGTAGTCTCAGAATAATATATACCGATGGGTACCAAAATTCAAAGACGGATATTTTTCTGGGACGCCAGGAAATATCCTCTGGGTATCTTATGTGTTATATGTTTGTTTAATGTTCTAACTGTGTAGTCTGTGTGTTTTGTGTGTCTTGTTTTGCCTGGCTTGTTACTTAGGTTTTAGTAACTGTGACTGAGAAATTTTGCATTTGGATATAAGGGACAGAAAAGATTAGATAAGGCTATCTGTTAACTCAGCCACTTTATCATGGGAAACTCTGCTTCAAAAACAATAACTCCTCTTGAATGTCTTCTTAATCATTTTTCTGAGACATTTAAACATCATGATTATGGAATATCGTGGAGAAAGAAAAAACTAAAACTGTTTTACCAAAAGGAGTGGCCTTCCTTTGGGGTAGGATGGCCTCCAGAAGGCATATATGACAGGGAAATAGCACTGGCGGTGCACCGGATAGTTACTGGTGAGCCTGGCCATCCAGATCAATATCCCTACATTGATGTTTGGCTGCAAGTTGTCTCTTACCCCACTTCCTGGCTGAGGGCTGCGACCATGACAAATGGTATTCACATTCTGGTCACACAGTCCCTGAGGACAGACAGGGAAAGTTGTAAACTGCCAGAGAAGAAAATCCTACAGGATTCTCTGGAAGACCCCTTAGATATTCCCCCTCCCCCACCATATCTGGGTTTCCGTCTGTATCCACCTTTGCCTAGAAATTCCCCACCTGAATTGCTGCTTGAGTGACAGAATGCTCCTGAGCCCGGCTTTTCACTGCCTGGCCCTTTGTCTCCTTCTCTGTCTCCCCTACCCCCCACCCCACTCCCCCCACTCCCCACCCCCGCCTCTACTCTGTCTTCAGCCAGCACACAGGGGCTTGGTACCGCGGGCACGAAGGTGCTGACTCCTGCCCCATCACCTTCTCCTTCTCCCTCCTGTTTCTCCTGTGCTGTTTCCCACCCTGGCTAGCCCTTCAGTTTCTCTCTCTCTCTCTCTCTCTCTCTCTCAAATGGTGGACTCAGAAGGGGTTCCTTTCTTAGTTTATGTCTCCTTCTCTACAATTGACATTTATAACTGGAAAACTCAAAATCCCCCTTTTTCTGAGAAACCACAAGCTTTGATTAACCTTCTTGAATCTGTTTTTCATTCCCACCAGCCCAAGTGGGATGATGGTCAGCAGCTTCTTACTACCCTCTTTACTACAGAGTTCGACTGTGGCATAACAATAGAGAACACAAAGAAATTTTAAGGATTTAAACAACCAATTTGTTCAGCCCTAATTTCTCTCAGATCTCCTGACCTTCAATCCCATATCTGCAACTGTTAATTGAACATCTTAAACTAGGGTGTCCTGTAGTCATCTTAAACTAATCATGTTTAAAACCAAACTCATTATCTTTTCCCAAAAGCCCCCCCCCCCCCCCCCCCCCCCCCCCCCCCCCGCCCCGCCGCTTCTTCCTATCTTTCCTATTATTGTAGAGTTCACCATCATCCTCCCAGTTATCCCTTGCATCATCCTCACTTCCTCACTTTCCACTACCTTTCCCCCCCAATATCCAATCTCTTGGTTTTTTTTCCCAACAAGTCTGTTTCTCCGTTCCTTTTCTGACACTACCACCCACTTGGTGCAGGAGCAGGTCAACATCACCTCACAACTAGACTGTTATAATCCCTACTCCGTTCATCCTTTAACTCAACTGCCAAAATGATCTTAAGATCCAGGTTTGACCATCATACCCCAATCAATCAAACCTAGTGGCTCCCTATTATCTCCAGTATTTAATTGAACATCCTCTGTTTGGTTTTTAAAGCTTTTCATAAACTGGCCCTTTTCTAGCTTTTCAGTATTGTTGCATCTTACTCCGGGCCACATATTTTGTGTTCCAATGCTACTATCATCCCTGCTGTTCTTCAACCATAACAATAAAAATGTTAATCAAAACTATATAAATATTGTTAATTACAGCTTTATAAGAGGTTTGAAGTATGACAATCCTTCCCCCCTTTTCTTGATACTTTTTTCTCATTTCTCTTGAAAGCATAGACAAAATTTTGTTCCTGTCTAGATCTAAAAAATATCCTCTTGGCCTGTAAATTAGATATCATAATTTTTATTATATTGAAGTAGTTTAGCCATAACTAATGGACAGCTCTCCAATTACTTAAATCTTTATTTTTAAGAATTTTTTGTAAGTACATTTATATAATCTCATATATGTCTTAGTAAGCTAAAAACAATACATTTTGTACTTATTGTATGGAAATATTGATGACTTATGCTAATTTAGTTTATATCTGCTACTTTCCTGAAGCTATTAATCATCTTAACTTCTTTGTTAGTTTCTCATAGATACACAATAATGTCTGCCAATAAGGAAAATTTTGTCTCATTTACTATTGCCCATACTTTTTATTTGTGCTTTTTCTCTTGTAAAAGCTAGCATTTTTACAATTATGTCAAATAATAGCAGGAAGTAGAAACATCTTTGGTTCACCCCTATTTATCCTATTTATACTGAGAAAACTCCTAACACTTTTCAATTGCAAAAACAAAACAAAAAAACCCAAATATTAACTATTAGTTATAGATATATAGAGATTGGGGTTCACTTTATTAGTTCTTTGGTATAGGGAACTTGCCTAGAGAGTCTCTTACTAATATATCAATATTCATTAGTGAGACTGATCTAAAGTTTCTGCTCCTTTTGCCTCTCTTTGGTTTGTGTTAGGATCATATTTCTCTCATGAAAATATTTGCTTGAATGCCATCCTCTTCAATATATTGAAGAATTATTTTTGTAGCTTTGATTGTGCTTTAAATATTTGATAGAATTCACTTGTAAGAATATGAGGGCTAGGGATTTTTCCTTTGGAAATCCATTTATGGGTTATTCAATTTCTTTTTTTCTTAAATTGGTTATTTTGAAAACGTTTCCTAAATTTAAATTTATATTTTTTGCAGAAATTTATCCATTTACTTTTAATTCTCATTTCTCAGGCATTTAATTGTATATGGTAAGTTTGAATGATTCTCTTTATTTCTTCTATACTTGTTACAAAATACCCTTATTATTTCTTGTCTGTTCTGTCATTTTTCAGTTTTGACCCCACATTGGGGATTCTCTTGGCAAAGATACTGAAGTGGTTTGCCATTACTTCTGTAACTCATTTTACAGATGAAGAAACTGAGACAAACAGGGTTAAATGACTTGCCCAGGATCACACAGTGTCTGATACCAGATTTGAACTCAGGAAGACGAATCTTACTGATTCCAGGTTCAGCATTCAATCTACTGACACATCCAGCTGCCCATTCTTGTTTATTTCCTCTTTTTAATCAGATTTTTTTTAGTCTTAAAAAAACAAACTTTGATCCTACCAGTTTTATTATCTATTTTCAATTTTCCTTATTTCACCTCTAATTTTCAAGATTTCTTCTTTTGTATTTGTTGAAAAATTGTTAGTTATACTGATTCTTTAGTTTATAGTTACAGGAAAATAAATGTTAATGGTTGAAATTTCTTACAAATAATGCAGGGTGGCCATCTAATGGACAAAAATGGTGATTGCAAGCTAACCTATATGAGCCTACTCTACTTTCTCATCTGGTGCCCAAGAAAGCATTACATGGTAAAAAACAGAAGTGCACTATATATTCTAGTTTACTTTATATGTATGAATTTGGCTTATAACTTTTCTGTTTGCAAGAATATTCCTATTTTACAAGAACATCCCATTCATTCTTTAACTTTACAAAACATAATGTATTACTCATTCAAACTCAAAATACTAATAAGAAGCTGAATTTCAGATAAGATTGTAGAATAGTTCCTGAATAAAATCTTTAAAAACTTTAAAAAAACGTTTTTTAAAGTTTTACCAAAACTCTTTACTTCTGTTAAAGGGATAATCTATCAATTACTTATAGTTTAAAAAAAAAAAAACTTATACTATTATTCTGTCACAATTTGCCCTTTAAAAGATTATACAAAAAGGTTGTGAAAACATTACTCCATGTAATTGAAAAAAGTCATATGAAGTAAAGCAGATCAATGAAAGTAGAATAAAAACTAAAAGTAGACTAACCTTACAACTAAATAGAAGGAAAAATCTGGAAAGTGATATAAAGACTAATGGACAATGAACAGAAAGGAATAATGAGATCACAGTGAACTGTCTCAGGGTTTTCATCACTGCTGCCAATTAAAGGCAGATGCTTTGGTTGGGGAAGAATGATAGCTAAGAAGATGATATTTCCCCATATGATTATCTCAATAGATGCAGAAAAAGCAGTTGATAAAATCCAAACACCCATTCCTATTAAAGACACTAGAGAGTATATAGGAGTTTTCTATAAAATGAACAGTAGCATCTTTTTAAAACCATCAGCAAGTATCATATGTAATGGGGACAAACTAAAATCTTTCCCAATAAGATCAGGAGTGAAACAAGGTTGCCACTGTCCAAGGTTGCCCATTATCACCATTATTATTCAATATTGTATTAAAAATGTTAGCTTTGGCAATAAGAGAAGAAAAAAGATTAAAGGAATTAAGATTAGATCATGAGGAAATCAAATTATCACTCTTTGCAGATGATATGATGGTATATGTAGAGAATCCTAGAGGATCAACTAAAAAACTACTAGAAATAATTCACAACTTTAGCAGAGTTGCAGGATATAAAATAAATCCACATAAATCATTAGCATTTTTATCTATCACCAGCAAAGTCTAGCAGCAAGAAATACAAAGAGAAATTCCATTTAAAATAACTGTAAATAGTATAAAATATTTGGAAATCAATATATGTATATATACATATATATTATATATGTATGTATGTATGTATATATCTATATCTATAAATACAGATATGTAGATATATATTTTGGAATCTTTCTGCTAAGGGAAAGTTAGGAACTATTATGAACACAGCTACAAAACATTTTCCTCACAAATAAAGCCAGATCTAAACAACTGGAAAATTTTCAAGTGCTGTTGGATAGATCAAGGAATAATAAAAATGACAATACTACCTAAATTAATCTACTTATTTAGTGCTATACCAATCAAAATCCCAAGAAATTATTTTACAGATCTAGGGGAAAAAATAACAAAATTTATCTGGAAGAACAAAAGGTCAAGAATTTCAAGGGAATTAATCAAAAAAATGCAAAGAAGGTGGCCTAGATGTCTCAGATCTAAAACTATATTATAAAGCAGCGGTCATCAAAACCATTTGGTGCTAAGAAACAGAGTAGCTGATCAATGCAATAGGTTAGGTTCACAGGACAGTCAATGACTATAGTAATCTAGTATTTGACAAATGCAAAAACCCCAGCTTTTGGGATAAGAATTCACTATTTGACAAAAACTGCTAGGAAAACTGGAAACTAGTACGGTAGAAAACTAGGCATTGACCCACAACTAACACCGTATACCAAGGTAAGGTCGAAATGGGTTCATGATCTAGACATAAAGAATGATATTATAAATAAATTAGAAGAACACAGCATAGTTTACCTTTTAGATGTGTGGAGGAGGAAGGAATTTGTGACCAAAGAAAAACTGGAGATCATTACTGATTACAAAATAAATAATTTTGATTATATTAAATTAAAAAGGTTTTGTACAAATAAAACTAATGCAGACAAGATTAGAAGGAAAGCAATAAACTGAGAAAACATTTTTACAGTCAAGGGTTCTGATAAAGGCCTCATTTCTAAAATATATAGAGGACTGCCTCAAATTTATAAGAATTCAAGCCATTCTCCAATTGATAAATGGTCAAAAGATATGAAAATATAATTTTCAGACGAAGAAATTGAAAACCTTTCTAGTTTTAAGAAAAAGTGATTTAAATCACTATTGATCAAAGAAATGCAAATTAAGACAACTCTGAGATACCATTACACATCTCTCAGATTGGCTAAGATGACAGGAAAAGATAATAATGAATGTTGGAGGGGATGTGGGAAAACTGGGATACTGATACATTGTTGGTGGAATTATGAATGGATCCAACCATTCTGGAGAGCAATTTGGAACTATGCCCAAAGAGTCATCAAACTGTGTGTACCCTTTGATCCAGCAGTGTTACTACTGGGCTTATATTCCAAAGAGATCTTAAAGGAGGGAAAGGGACCCACATGTGCAAAAATATTTGTGGCAGCCCTTTTTGTAGTGGCATGAAACTGGAAACTGAATGGATGCTCATCAGTTGGAGAATGACTGAATAAATTATGGAAAATGAATGCTATGGAATATTATTGTTTTGTATGAAACAATCAAGGATGATTTTAGAAAGGCCTATTCTAAATACTAAAGGAAAAGAATTACCTCAAAAGTAAATTCCAAAGATATCTAATAGAATGGGACTCCTGTCTAGAAAGTTATTTTTTATTGAAAAGGAAAGCAACACAGCTAAAGCAAAGTAGTGCTGCATATCAATAAGAAATACCCGTGTGAAAAGATTCAATAAAGGAGACAGCAAAAAGAAACTAGCACTTAAGAAAGCTAAATGAAAGGAGAAACTGAAGAAATACTGCTGAGAAAAAATAACAAAAGATTAGAGGAAGTGCCAAACATCAACTCATCTAGGCTATGTAGCTCAGAGGTCTCTCAAGTGTTGCCCAAACCAGATTAAAATGCAATAGGAAAACATTTAACAAAAATAAATAAATAAATAAATATAAATATAACAAAACAAATTATATTAATTTGGAGTCCCTGTTTTCATTTAAGTTTGATACCACTACTACAGAACATTTGAAGAGGAGGAAGCAACTAATTAAGGATTCCTACTAAGGAACTATCTAGAACACTGATATCCTCTCAAATGGTGAAAGAAGTGACAAGGTATATACTAATTTGGAATCAGTATTAGTACAAAAGAAATGATTGCCAAGGGAGAAATGACAGAAACCTTGGACTTTTCATATCATAAAATATGGGTTTAGCATCTGATATGACCTAAATTTCAGAGAAAAAGTAGTTTGGATCACATTGCCTAATATGTTATATGGAAAGTCAATCAAAGAGGATTAAGTTCAAAGCCAATCCAAGATGATTAAGTTCTAGAAAATTTTATCATGAAAACACAAGAGAAATAGTTCTGTTGAGGTAAAATGGGGGAGCTGTCTGAAAGATTAATATGGCTACATATCTAATCAAAAGGTTTTCTGAAGAAACATATATTAGACAGAAGTAAAAGCAGAAAATTATTGCACAGCCTCTTAAATTTTATTAAATCCTTATACATCGTCTAGTAGATGTAGTTTGTCTCTGTTAAGTCCCTTAAAACTCTTCATTTGTGTTTATCTTTTTAAAATTCCTCTTAATGCCTTTGTTTGAACGTTAAAGCTTTCCCAGAGTTTGGATTTTTTTTCATCAAAAATGTGAGGAAAGCCTCTATTTCAAGAAGGATCCATTTTTCTTTTTTTGTAGCATAACACTCAATTTTACTGGATAATATTGACTGTAAACACATATCCTTTGCCTTCCAGATTATCAAATTGCAAGCTCTTTGTTTCTTTACAAGGACAGCTGCTAAATCATGTGTGATCCTGACTTTGGTTACTCAATACATGCCTGCAGCATTTTAACTTTGACCTGAGAGTTCTGGATTCTGACTATGATGTTCCCAGGAATTTTCATTTTGGAGTTTTTTTCAACAAGCTGTAAGTGTACTCTATTTGCACTATGCTGTCTAATTCCAAACTATATGGATAATTTTTTTGCTGCTAGATGGATAGTTGCTGCTAGTGGATAGAGGGCTGGTCCTAGAGTCAGGAAGATATGAATTCAAATCTAGCCCCTACCAAAAAAAAATCTGTGACATTCTCCCACATGTCCAGAAGAAAATGGGTTCTAGATTAGAGAGGGCATGTTGCAAAGGGATAACTCATAAGTCATGGTTTCTAAAAAGTTCTTTTCTCTCCTTTTGGAGGCATTCGGAAGATTCTCTTTAGAAATTGTATAGCTTCTTTACTGGATTCCTTTTAAGTCTTACTCCATAATTCTGTCATTCTTCAGTTTGTCTACTTTGTCAAAGGCTTGTGTTGACATGCAGAATCCTGCAGTTCTCAGAAGTTCACAGTGTCTTCTTCTGAGGACCAAAGGTGGTGGATGAGAAGAAAGTGAGGGGAGATAAGGTAAGAAAGGAACATCAAGAGGCTCTTATCCTTCTTCCCAATGATTCACTTTCAGGGCTTTAATTAGAACTGTTCTCTTCTCAGCACTCATTCCAATGATATTAAATTGACTTGATGAATTTAGACAAACCCAAAAGACTTTGACCACTGTCTCTCACTTTCTCTCACACCTTGTAGAAATAACTTTGATTGATTCCATGAAGATCGTAAATGTATCACTTGTTAAAGTTATCAGGACTAATTCAGAGAAAACTTGGGAGGAACTATGTGAACACAAAAAAGCAATTTCCCAGAAGAACCATATATACAATAACCATAATAATGTTAATGAAAACACAGAAGGTAGTAAAACTCAGCACAAATAAAATAAGTTAAAGAGGGTAGATTAAATCTACCTTGTTCCTTTAAGTGAATAGAGAATATTGACTTCAACGTGGCATACAAGTCAGTGAATTTATTGGTTATGCTTCATTGGTGGCCTTTCTTTTGCCTCCCAGTATTTGTCTGCTGTTTCAACTTATAGATGCAAAATATCCTGATATATGAAATGCTAAAGCAAGACCTGTACAATTTGTTTTCAGCACTACAAAGAGTCTAGGGTCTATTCAAAATTATGGAAATAAATGAAAAAAGTCATTTCAGTTTATCTTGTTGTCTTCCAAATTTGGGTTATTAAGTTCTTTCCTCAAAATAACCTATTTTCCTGGCATTTTGGACCCATTCAGGCTTATCTATTACAATCATCCTTTTCTCTGGAAAAAAAACCCCAGCAGTATAAAAACATATTTTGGTTTTTTTCTTCTTTCACATTAAGTTTTCCAATCACTTTCAGTTATGTAACACACTCTCAGGGAGTAGTTAGGAATTGCTTTTCTGCTCTTCCCAACAATAAGAAACAATACTGAAAAACTCTTCCCAAACAATGCTTAGAAAGTAGTAGCCAACTGTGCACTCCTAAAATTTGAGGGAAAGATTACTTCATTTGTATGTCTAATTTCCCATCAATAAGAGCCAAATGGAAATCTCTATTATCTCAACTTTAATAAATCAATTACTGTTCCTGCACAAGAGAGGAGACATATAATAGATAAGAGAGACATATAGACTAGTAGAGATCAGTTACAGAATAAAGAGACAAACTCACCAACAGAAAGAAAGATACAGCCTCTTTGTCTTCTCATTTTGTTAACAAATGCTTCCATGTATTATTGATTGATTAGGCTGATTCAGTCAGCTTCTGCCTATCCTATCTTTGATCAAAAGTAATAAGTCCATGGAATGAATCCACAAAGACCATACACATCTGAAATTTGAAAATCCTCCCTCCCATTCTGGATCTTTGAGCAGATAAGAATGTCTTTCCATATATATAAAACAAAAGATTGCTATAAAGTTAAATTTTAAAATTTGTCATCTGATCCCATAAGCTCTAAGTGGTATAGATCTTGGAGGAATGTGTGTATTTGGTGAAATTTCTTTTGGTATATTTCAACAAGCATTTATTAAGAATGTGTTAACTAGGCCCCAAAGATATAAAGATAAAAGCAGAATAGTCCCTGTCTTCAAGGAACTTAGTTTCTATTTGTGGATGGGGTGGGAAGGAATCATGTACACAAATAAAGAAATATAAAATATATTCAAAATCATTTAATGGGAAAAAAGCACTAATTACTGATGAGGAATGATTGGAAATGCATAAGAAATGCCACCTAACTTAAACTAAGAATTTGAAGAGTTCATAAAGGGTATTTTGTTTGTTTTTTTGCAGATGTTATTTCTGTTTTCTTTTGGGAAAACAGTACGATCAGAAAGTGCTGTTGGTATTTAAAGTCACCAATAAAATTTAAAAGATATGCAAACAGGTAGATAGATATAGATATATATGTATGTATGGGCTTCTGCAGTCAAATATTTATACACACATACCTATATGGATATATGAATTATATGTTATTATATTATATATTATAAATGCATACCTATACATTATGTGTATTATTTATTTGTAATAATAAATACACCTCATCATCTGATGTAGCCTCATCTTCAAGATCTTAAAGGTACTTTTTAGTTTTAAGCAACTTTTTTCTAAATTTTTTTATACTTGTCATTTTAAAAACAAGTGTTTTGTAAATGCACAAGTGCTCTAAGACAACTAATTAAACAAATGCTAGTC
This sequence comes from Sarcophilus harrisii, assembly GCF_902635505.1. NCBI lineage: Eukaryota > Metazoa > Chordata > Mammalia > Dasyuromorphia > Dasyuridae > Sarcophilus > Sarcophilus harrisii. The sequence goes on along the minus strand of NC_045426.1, from coordinate 319,720,479 downwards.
TAAAACACATGTTTTTCATTTAGAAAAATCTTCCTGACTCTAGGCCCAGTGTTCTATCCAATGCACCACATAGCTGCTCCAGATTTTGTTTTATATAGCCTTAAATTCATCTGCTAATTGTAATCTCTTTTTGGAAAGGCATATATGTTATATGGTAAATTATTTAATCCTAAGAAAAAATGAATGATGATATAAAACAATGATACTGAAAGAAATACAGTCCTTATTATGACAGGTTGAAAACTAGGATTCTAGGACTCAGTTCTGCCACTAAAATTAGCTGTATGTCCTCAATAAGATATTTAACCTCTCTGTGCCTCAATTTCCTGATGTATGGGAAACTTCCTTTAAAAAAAATTTTTCTTTTTGATCACCAAGCCAGAGGAAACATTACAGGCTACTTAGCAAGGCAATTACTCTGCAAAACACATGTGAAACTGGTAAAATGAACATTCTCATCCTCATTTTTCATGGATGAGAAACTAAGATTCAAGGATTATACCTGATTTGCCAACAGCTATGCAAGGTTATGGGTCAGACCCATAATTCTTAACATAGATCTTCTAGCCCAAAGTCCAACATCCTACTGATGTTAGCACATTACTTCTAAGTTGTATTCTAGTTCCAAATTCTATTTTTCTATAATTCTTCCTTTCCTAAAACTAGAATTTTTATATGCAAGAAAGGTCTGATTATAAGATGTTTAAAATACCATCAGAATATCTAGTAACAGGAAATTTACATGCACTGTGCTGCTGCTATATTATCTCGAGATTTGTTTCTAACAAGTACTAACAACTAAATGAAGTCAAGTTTCAATAAAAACTGTCAGTGAAAGATAAATACTGCACTATAGATAACTGAAGAGAAATTTCTTTCAATCCAAAATTGTTGTTCTAAATGATAAAAGAAACAAACCATTAACAGACACCAAGACAAAACTTTCTATAGTATTTAGTGAATCCCTCATCACTTGAAGCCTGATAAGGAGTTTTAGAGGAAAATTTCATATTCTGTGAGACTGAGATTAACAAAAATTTATCTTGAGTCATCTAATTTAAATGGTCAGCATTAGGCTATTCCTACTGTTAAAGAAGTTACATACTTTTATAATCCAACTTCAACTCATATTTGAAGACAACTCTTAACACAGTTAAAATAGAATTATTTACAAATTAGTTCTCATCATAATAACAATTTCAATTAATTCTTCATATATTTACATATATCATTAGCAATGTAGACTGTTAACTACAAAAAAAATTTTTTTTAATAAATTAAGTAAGAACAGATCAGGATTTGACAGCATCTTCTTTAATTTGAACTTCTTTTCAGTTAGCTATTTAAAGAATGTCAGGATAGAAAGGGATTTTTGAATTCATTTAGTCCAATTCCTTTATCTTAGAAATGAAGAAAACAGGCCTAGGTGGAAAAAAAAAAAATGGCCCAAGTTTACATAATGCGTTTAATGGCAGAAAATTAGACCAAAACACAAATCTGCATGTCTAAGAGAACATAAAATGCTCTGCAAATCTTAAAAGTGCTATTTCATGTGAACTATTATCATTAGACTCACACTCTCCCAAGTCAACAGAAAGCATACAAAAAAATTCCAATTTAGTATTCAAGACAAATCCTTCAAAGGTAGTAAACTTTATGATCTTTTATCTTATTTTTTTAATCTCACTTCATAGTTTGCTCCTTTTAGCAAATCAATTTACTATATATAAGTAAATAGAGCTTAAAGATCTTACCAATGTGGCCTCCTCCAATGGTGTATGTCTTCCCAGATCCAGTCTGTCCATAGGCAAAAACTGTAGCATTATATCCCTCAATCAATGATGCAACCAGAGGTTTAATACAGGTACTATAAACTTCATCTTGGGTTGAATTTTTGCCAAACACAAAATCAAAAGTAAAGATGCGATCTTTCCCAATGATAATTTGCTGGGTATTTGGAATCAATCTCACACATACTTGGTGATTATGAAGAATTTCTTTGCAAAGCAGAGGTCTGACTCTTACTGCAACTCTCACTGGTATTTCTTCCATGGTACAATAAAATTCCAGTGACTTGGTTTCCTAATTTTTAATACCTAATGTGTGATACATCCTTCTTATTTGTGTTTTCATAACAGCTTGAATCCTGTATATAAAAATGACAGAAAATTTATTTTTTTCAATTGCCAGAAATCTTTTGATCAAACAAGAATAACCAGGTATAATGAAGAGAAGGTGCCATCTGAATAAATTAAAATAGCTACATATAAATAATTTACAAAAAAATGCATTATAATGAAGCATTACTCACAAACCTTATGATCTTGTAGAAAAAAAATGAACAGTTTTCATCAGAAAAACAAAGAAGCAAAATAATGTAATCCACGAAAGAGGGATTTTGTTCTATAGAGTTCCTGAGAGCAGAACTAGAACCAATGAGAAAAACTAATATGGAGGCTAAATGGAACCAGAAAAAAACATTATACAATTAAAAGAATCAAAAAAAAGGAGTGGGGTAGTTTATTAGATGGTGAATCCCTCATCACTTGAAGTATTCAATCAGAGGTTAGATAACCTCTCAGGGCACCCGGAGTGAGGAGGTATATTTCATAACTGGAGAATTGGCCCAGATAACCACTGAAATCCCTTCCAATTTTATATAACGAGTTCATCAGTCTAAACATTGAATAATTTGAGATGTAAAATTTTAAGACTATAAAAACAACTATAGACTGTCCAGTTATATATTCGAAGGCATCAGTATGCTCTTCATAATAAAGTAATAAAAACAAGATACACAACTATAAAATTTATATTTCAAGAGAATTCTAAATAAAAAACCAGATTTTTTCAGTTCTTTGTAATTTTATGACGTGGAAAATTATGCTTTCTGAAGATTCTAATGTTGCATTACTAACACTGAAATAAATGAATTTTTTTCAAGTTTAATTATTTGGAGTTTAATTATTAATATGTAAAACTGAAGCTATTTTCTTTAATTTTTAAAGCTTTTTATTTTCAAAACATAAGCATGGATAATTTTTCAACATTGACCCTTGCATAACCTTGTGTTTCAGATTTTCCCCTCCTTCCTCCTACCCCCTTCCCCTAGATGGCAAGCAATCCAATATATGTTAAACAATATATAAATAACATATATAAATATATGTTAAACAAGTTAAAATATATGTTAAATCCGATATGGAAAAAAAATACTTATACAATTCTCTTGCTGCACAAGAAAAATTAGATCAAATGCTTGCCATCTAGAGGAGGGGGTGGGGAGCAGCAGAAAACACAAGATTGCAAGTGTCAATGTTAAATTATCCATGTATATGTTTTGAAAATAAAAAGCTTTATTAAAAAGAGAGAGAATTTGGAATAAACGGACTCCATATTTGATCATCAAAAAAAAAATCAAAAAAGAAAGAAAATGAATAAGAAAGCAAAATGCAAGCAAACTACAACAAAAAGAGTGAGAATGTTTATATTGTGATCCACATTCAGTTCTCACAGTCCTCTCTCTGGGTGTAGATGTGAAGCTTTTTTCTTTATCCAGTCAATAAGCATGTAAATCCTCTAAGTTTAAAAAGAACACTACCACAATTTTTTACTCATAAGGAATTTACAATTAAATAGAAGAGACTAGACTCAAGTAGATAAAACATAAATAATACATCCTCTCTACAAACACCACACATTTACAATTTACAGAATAGCAAGTAAGTTAGCAATTAACAGCCCTGAGCTGGGGTTGGTCCCTGAAGAATCCTCACAAAAGGTGACTCATCTCTTTAATATATTGTTGTTAGTAATTAACTAAAAAGACATGTAAAATTAAAAAAAAATTGGAAAATTACCTATCAGAAATTTTAATGACCTGTGATATTGAAGTTTACTATTTGTTACTGTGAAAGGATGCTTCCATCAGTAATTTTATTAAAAAAATTTTTTTTTCAACACTGCTGTACCCACTGGTACTTAGACCACAAGAACATCATCAACAAAAAGATTCCCTTGGGCTTTGATACCTCCAAACAAAAAAAATCAATCCAGTAGTAACAACCAAAGATAAAACATATATACTGCTAAGAAATTATGGATTTTCCATTCTTAAAGAGAATTTGATTTAATGGAAATAGCTCTGGAATTTAATCTAGAAAATCTGGGTTCAATCATGTTCTGACATTGACTATTGTTAATTCACCTTTGAGCCTCAAACTTTCCAATGAAGGATAATTCTTCAGCTACTTATCTTATACTATGTTGTAAAGCTTTGAGAACTGATAGTTATAGATTACTATTTAAATTAAACATCAAAAACAGAAAATGAAGAAAACCAACAACCTCTGATAAATGCTAAAAAACTAAAAAGCTCTAGGACGTTATCTGGAAAACTGAATTCTAATTAGAAACAGCACTGTGTTCAAAAGAGTAACCTTGAGAATGCATTATTTAAAAAAAAAACCCTCAACAATTATAATATCTGAGGTAATAATTATACACATTTCTTTATAATATCTCTCTATTATAAATACAAAAGGTAACTGGGTAGATATGACAACTAGGTGCTATAGTAGACAGCTGGGCCTAGAGTCAATTAGATCCATCTTTCTGAGTTTGAATCTGGCCTCTGACACTTGCTGAATGACCCTGGGCAAAACACCTAACCCTGTTTGCCTCAGTTTGCTCATCTATAAAATAAGCCATCGAAGGGAAGAGCAAACCATTCTAGTATCTTTGCCAAGAAAATCCCAAACAGAGACATGAAGAGTCAAACTGGATTAAAACTACTAACGAGAACCACATATACACAAAGACAAGAGCTATGACCTTTGTTAACTAAATCAAATTCTTCTTCATTTTACTTTAGCTTACAAAATTGCCATAATAAAATATATTATTAAAATGTTATTTGAATGATGCTTTTGCTTAAAAACATATTATATATGTGTGTGTGTGTGTGTGCGTATATATAAATGATCATCTTAGCAAGACCAAGTTCACCTAATGTAGCCACATAAAATTAACAAGGTTACACTAAAATGAAGGGGTATAAGTGAAATCAGCATAAAAGAATTTGAATACTGATCCACAGCTTACTCAGACACTGTAGTTAGATGCTTTTCTGTGGTATGGAAGTGATTATGGATTCTGGAAAGCTGTCAGAATGGTCCAAATTCTAGATGTTATTAAACCAGACTATAAAGTAAAGAGCTGTAGGCCATTCAAGAACCAAGCCAGATCAGAGAATTTCAATATGGATTAGTGTATGTAATCTCTGATGTCATGTGAAACTAACCAGGTTTGTATTGATAATCTTTCTAAGTATTCTCTTACTTTGTGTCCTTGGATTTTCAAAATGTAATTGTTTTAAAAATTCAAAAAATTATTTTCATGAAAATGTTTTCTTCTAGGATTGGTAATATTTAAAGTATTAAATGCATATAATCATAAAAGATTTTAAATTATTTTACAATTAATTAATTTACAATTATTTTCAAACTATGTATCCTAACTTTCAAGTCCAGTGACTACTCTTTTCTCTAGAGATACCTCTCTATCCATGTAACTTAATTACACAAGTATATCTGACTTCAATGTCTGAGAAAGGCTGATTTTTTTTTTTTTTTACCAAGAGAGAATGAAATGAATATAGAGTTCTCTTTGCACTTATCATTAAGGTTACTAGCCCTCTTATTTTTACAGAGAAGAGAATGCAATTTGCAGAAAATTACACTCAGTAATTGATAGAATCAGAAACAGAAACTGTGTACCACATTGCCTACTTTATGAATTAGACATGCTTCACAATGAGTCTATCTTAAAACAGTAATTAGAAAAAGACTGTTCACACTACACTAGATTCATAATTACAAAAAACACCTAAAATGCATCACTGAAAATCCAATGACTGTATGGAATCAAAACAAACATGCAGTGACCACTTTAAACACGGACTAATGACCACACCACTAACATCCCCGTAGTCTCCCCCAACTGGGAAGAGCATAACTTATTTCCCTTTGGATAAACGCGAAGTTGAGAGATGCCTCTACGTCTTAAGTCTTTTTAGCCTTTTGTGCATCATGGACTTTTGAACTCTAGGGATCCTTCTCAGAATATTGTTTTTAAACGTACAAAATCAAATACACAAAATCACAAAGGAAGGCAGTTATACTGAAAAATTACGCTAGGAAAAAAATTAAGTTCACGAACTCCTGCTCAAAATCAGAGGAGGATGCTACAAGGATACTTTGTCCCAAAGGGGTCTCATGAATGCCCTCAGTGCTTTAAAGGAGGCAAGGGAGAGGGCAGCGTGGGGACGCCAAAGACACGAGGAGATCCCCAGTCTTTCTCTCAGAAAGATAGTCTCTCTTCTTCCCCTCCTCCCCCAACTGCCAAACAGGCCTTGCCAGGCCGGCAAGGACCAGATTTCCGGGACGGATGAGCGGGATGGGGTGGGGTTAGGAGGCTAGATTTTCCAGCCTCCCCTTCCCCTCTCTCATAAGAGCCAGATATTTCCCCAACCCCCGGGCGGACTTTCTGACACCTCTTGAAGGAAAAGCCTTTTCCCTCCTTCTATAAGTTCGCTGACTGAAGAGAAGCGCTGGGCCTCGCAAGGCCGGATCTCCATAGCTGGGAGTGGGCAGGGAAGGCGGGCAATGATCGAAAGGGAACCACGAGGAAGGAGGAGGGGGAAGAAGAAAGAGAGGGAAGTAATAAGTAAAGTGCAGTAGCCGCCGCCACAGCCGCCAGACACTGACCGGGCTCGGGAGAAAGCCAGCCTGCAGCCGAGGGGAGCAGCAGCAGGAACAAGAGCGCAGCCTCGCTCAGGCTTCCGAGCCTCTTCCTCTTCCTCCTCCTCCTGCTCCCCTTTTGTTGCCACTCGTTGCCTCGGCAACGACGGAACGCCGCACGCCCTCTCCCGGGCAACGGCGCCTGCTAGTCAGAGAGGGGACTGAGCTCTGCTATACTCCGGGCAGAGCGCCACTGTCCGGTCCTCAAATTTCTTACCCTCCGCGAAGAGCGACCCCTGCTGCAACTTCGGAGGGAAGACACTTAGGACCACTTAAAGCAAGTTTTGTGGCCAAGCCACAAAAGAAGGTGAGCAGCTTTCTAGGAGGCAGGGATGTGCTGGTTAATGTTTGAATTACTGGCTATTCAGGAAAACAAACAAACACATAAAAACTGTATGCAGGACACATCTTAAGCTTAATCAGCATTATTAGCACTTCAGTAAGTCTAGACAAGCAATAAAACAATACATCATCCTGTTTTATAATTTTAACCTATTTCTGAGATGTAAATTCTCATATTGAAAATTTAACAGTTGATTCTTTAGCTAAGGATGGCTCCAGCATACTTCTATAGGGAGAACTTTGTTCAAAAAGACTACACTTTTCCTCAATAAGCCTACCACCAAAACTATGATAAAAAAGGAAGAAATTCATTTATATTCAATCTTACCTCTGTAAAGAGGTCTTTGTATCTAGAATGACAAGGAAGCATTAGGATAGGACAGCACTAAAGGACACACAGTGTTACCTTTACCTCTCAAGGGAAATTTTTTTAAAAAGTGAGTAATTTAGACTTTCCTCTCCTGCAACTCTGAATAAGAACAATAATTCTTTAAGACTGAGAATAGGATCTGAGGAGGAAAAAGCCTAAGAAAAGGACTCTTCTTGGGGAAAAGCAAAACATGTCTCCTTGGCCTTTTGGTAAATCAGACTTTTTCCTACCTCATAGTTCTGCACATTGTTGTTCCCAATAAATCACTTTTCCAATCCAATTCAACAAACATTTAGTAAATGCATGGGGTGTGCAAGAAAAACATTTAATGTTTACTACCCATAACAGCCTTTAAAGATAGTTGTAAATGCCATACAATCAGCTTTTGCTGCTATTACAAGTATATCATATATTGTATGCAAATATACAATATTACCCATTTCTGAGAAGTAAATTCTCATGTTGAAAATTAAGTCTTTAGCTAGGGTTGGCTCTAGTCCTTTTGGGATTGGGATTTCCTTTGCTGTAATCTTTGAAGTAAATACTCATAAAGAAAAGGCTTTTCTTTATCCTGATTTAGGTAAACTTCCTACCAATTTGTTTTTAACTAGTTATACTTGGTCGGGGAATCATGCAATGAGGTTAAATTTATGAATTCCATCTGATTTGCAGAGAGCCAAAGTCCCATGAGTCATAAAGGGAAACTTGTCAGAAAACATCAATAGGCTAGCAAAGGTGCAGCATCACAACTTCAAAAAGCAACTCTTAGGGGTGAATTCTACTGAAATGTCAATCTCTTTTGTCAAAAATAGAGATAACCTCATATCCTTGGTAGATATAATCTTTATGTTATATATGTTCCTATATGTTACATATAGAATGGATGTAATAGGATCCAATGCATGCCCAAATTATTTAAGAGGATATCTATGTGGATGATGATGCTAAGTTGCTATTTCTGAAAGAATTATGATGACATGTAAGGAAAGTGTCCTGGAGAGACCATAGTATGTATGAACATTCAGTTATTGATTAGTGAAGGGAGACTCTCTGATTAGCTTTGAAGCTACTCAAAAAAGCATAACAGCTATAATTTCCTCTTCTGATTGACATGGTTCATATTCTTCATATAGAATATCAATTTTGTTATTGTTGTCCAGGCAGCTACATGGTACCAAGGACAGAGAACTAGGACTGAGGGCAGGAAGACCTGAATTTAAATTTCATCTCAGACACTTAATAGCTTGTATGACTCTGGAAAAGTCACTCTCATTTTGTCTGTTTCCTCATCTATAAAATGGGGGAAAAAATAACAGCACCTATCTCACAGTGTTGTAAGGAGCAAATGAAATAATTTTAAAGCACTTAACACAGGACCTGGGACATTGTAGGTACTATGTAAATGTTAGCTATTATTATTATTATTATTCACTGAATAAAGATTTCCAGAGAGGCTATGAACTATTATTCTTCCCCTTTTCTGCGACTTCACCATCACTGTGAAAGCAGAAGGGAAATATCTGATAGATTTTGGAGACATTTTAAAAGGCATGTCAACTTTGGCTTCTTCCTCTTTGCCAAATTTGACCTCCTCATCTTCAGCACTGGGGTATGGTGTCTGATAGGAGCTGCTATAAAGGGATGAGTGAAGCCTTTTCCCCCTGGCCAGACCATATGTTCCCCCACCTCCCCCCCACTCCTGCCAAAAAAAAATGAGGACTCCTTGGTTTTTTCATTTTTTTTCTCCCTCTCTAGGTAAAGAGTATTGTCTTCAAGCTCAATCAGGAGTAAGAGCCACAGGAATCTGGGAATTAGAATCCAGACTGAGTTTGGCAGCAAGAACATGTGTCCCAAGAAGCAAGCATCATTTCTGATCTTAGGAAATTGCCTTCAGGATTCCAGTCCAGTGAAAGGTTGCCACTGGCAATTGTGCCTCATCTAGACATTGCTTTTCTTTAAATCCCCAGTCTTAACATAATATCTCAAACACAGTATGAATTTAATAAATGCTTATTAAGTGACTGACTCATGGCCTGAACCGATGTCTCTATTTGCTGTTCAAGCTGCTTACCAGAGAAGAACAGCTCACTCCCCACTTGTTCAGTTCATTTCTATTGTATTTAGATTCTTCATGATCCCATTTGGGATTTTCTTGAGAAAGATCCTGGAGTATTTTGTTATTTCCTCCTTTAGTTCAACTGAGTCAAACAGGGTTAAGTAACTTGTCCAGGATCACACAACTAATAAATGTCTGAGGCTGGATTTGAACTCGAGTCTTTCTGACTCTAGACCTGGAGCTCTATCCACTTCAATATCTCACCCATTCCTGAGCAATCCCATCAAATCTTCCATTGTTTATCCATCAACATCATTTTGTTTAGTAAATCTTTTCCAAGAGGAAAATATTTAGTAGCTATTCTCCAAGCAACCTGTCTTTGGAGATTTTTTTAGTGAACCTGGAAAATTCTACCATGTCAAGATTTATACAAACCTGTCTCCCCTCTCTTTCTTTATACCTGGTTCAAATGGTCTATGGCCATATACAAAGTTTCTTCATTTATACCCACATTTCAATCCATAAACATCTCCAAAATCAACTATTCTTTATGAGGGTATATTGAACCTTAAAGGAAGGTAGATTCAAAAAAAAGATGGAAAGTGCATTCTAGAAATTCAAGACATAGGCAGGATGGCAAGAGAAGAAATAATGATTTTAGGTAATAGCAAATTATCCACTTTGATTGGCATGGAAAATGTGGGTTTGGAATGGATTAAACTCAGAATGGTCAGCTAGGCTAAAACTGCAGTAATTCAGATGCAAGGTGATGAGGGGTCTAGAATAAGAGAGGTAAGAGTAGGAATGAAAAGGGACAAATATAAAACATGGTATAGGAAGAATCATGAGTCTTGCTGACTATATGCAAGAGGGAACAAGAAAAAGGAGTTTTAAAAGGCTATCTGATTTAAGACAAGTACAAATTGTGCTACTGTTTGTTTTTCAGCAGTGTCTGAATTGTCATAACCCCTTTATGTGATTTTCTTGGCTACTATTGGAGTTGTTTGCCATTGCCTTCTCTACTTGGTCTCTTGAGGCCAGATTTGAACTTAGGTCTTCCCGACTAGAAGGCATTCTATACTGGGACACCTAGATGCCTCAATACATAAGTGTATTAGCAGATAATAAAATGTTCATAACGACACAGTTGTCAGTGGGGGGGAAGGGGAAGTGAATTCAGTTTTAGACTTGACTTTATTTGAGATACCCAGTGAAACTTAATTCAATATTTCAAGGACCCACTTTTACCCCTTGGCTCAGAACTGCATACCCACACAGGAAGAATTTAGGCAAACCAGACATCAAACACCATACAGGTTTTATTTAAACTGATAGAGAAGGCATAAGTCTTGAACCTTAGCCCATACTTATTGTATTGGGCCTCATCTCCCCAAGGATCTATACATTGTTTTAAGAATGCCTCTCTGAGGTTGAATTTCCCAAATGGGTAAAAAACTCTAGGTCCCCTTGGATGTCAACCCTGAAGACCTGCAGTTACTGGTATAAAACTGCACTGAATATGGTTCTCATGATGGTCAAGGTTCAGCTTTAGTCCTTCAAGCTAAGAAACCAGCCCTTTGATACTTCTTTGGCCAATCCTTCTCATCAGTGGTGTCTGTATGGCAGTAACTCCTCTCCTGAAGGCTGCACTTGTGTAGGCCTTATCTCCTTGTGGGGGTGGGGATGGGGAGGAAGGGGGGAAAGGAAGGGTCTATGTCCTTGATTCCTTATTTTTGTCTCTGGTGCTATTTCCTTAATGTATATACTTCTCTGAAGGGCCCTAAGCCCAAGAATTACATTTTTTTTTTTTAACAAGACCAGGTTCCAAATCACTATTGATCAGAGAAATGCACATTAAGACAACTCTGAGATACCACTATACTGTGTACCTGTCAGATTGGCTTAGATGACAGGAAAAGATGATGAATGTTGGAGGGGATGTGGGAAAACTGGGACACAGATGTATTGTTGGTGGAGTTATGAATGGATCCAGCCATTCTGGAGAGCAATTTGGAACTATACTCAAAAAGTTGTCAAACTGTGCATTACCTTCAATCCAGTAGTGTTACTAGTGGACTTATATCCCAAAGAGATATTAAAAAAGGGAAAGGGACCTGTATGTGCAAAAATATTTGTGGCAGGCCTTTTGGTAGTGGCAAGAAACTGGAAATTGAATGGATGTCCATCAATTGGAGAATGGTTGAGTAAATTATGGTATATGAATATTATGGAATATTATTGTTCTATAAGAAATGACAAGCAGGATGAATACAGAGAGGCTTGGAAAGACTTACATGAACTGATGCTAAGTGAAATGAGTAGAATCAGGAGCTCACCATGCACTTCAACAATAATACTATATGATGATCAATTCTGATGGAGATGGCTCTCTTCAACAATGAGAGGATCCAAATCAGTTCCAATTGATCAATAATGAACAGAACCAGCTACACCCAGCGAAAGAACACTGGGAAATGAGTGTGGACCACAACATAGCATTTCTACTCTTTCTGTTATTGTTTGCTTACTTTTTGTTTTTCTTCCCAGATTATTTTTACCTTCTTTCTAAATTGGATCTTTCTTGTGCAGCAAGATAACTGTATAAATATGTATACATATATTGTATTTAACATATACTTTATCATATTTAACATGTTTGGGACTAACTGCCATCTAGGGAAGGGGCTGGAGGGAAGGCGGGGAAAAATTAAAACAGAAGTTTTTGCAAGGGTCATGCATGTTTTTGTACATAAAAAGCTATAATTTTTTAAAATGTAAAAAATAAAAAAAAAACAGTAAAATTTTTGAAAGAATTTAAAAGTGAGTTTCTGTGCGTGATAGAAGAAAAGGCCCTAATGAAGAGATAAAAAGATAGCATTTATTAAATGTTTATTGTCAGGCATTATGCTGGAAGCTGCGGCTAAGAAAACAAGCAAACAAAACAATCTCTACTCTGAGGAAGTTTACATTTTAATAGAGGAAGACATCCCATAAAAGGGAAAAGGCAGGGGAAATGTGATAAAGACCCAGTGGCTCCAGAGGAAATTAAGCCAACATTGAGCAGTCAGGAGTGAAGTGAGGATGGCTTGGGCTAAGTATTCACTAATTAGGAGAGTGGGGCTCAGGGAAGAGGCTTGAAGATAAATTAGATACAAAAAATTCTACAAAAGGCAGATAAGGTTAAAAGCACAAACGGAAAAGTTGACTTAGAAAAGGAGTAAAAATCTTTCTCTGAGACTCGAAGGGAGCAACAAATGTTAAAGAGGTGAAAAGATGGGAATAAGGAGAGGTAATACTGGACAGTCCCTTCATTGCAGCAAAGCAGACCGTAGAGTTAAACAAAAGGGTGAAGAAAATCTAAATAATTCATTAGTATTCAAATTCTTAAAACCACTAGAAAAAGCGGTTACCCTTTCATATTCTTTTCAGTTGCTCTACTTTGTGATATGCAGCAACTTGACTTTTATAGATGCCTCCTCCAATAATACCTCTAGCACTTTATAGCTAAGCACTTCTCACATATATCAGCCTAACAACCCTGCGTAGTAGGGGCATTATAATTATTCTCAGTTGAGGAAACCGAGGCAGATTAGGACTAGTCCAGAGGTCAGACTGCAATTTGTTTTCCTGACCCCAAGTCCAAGCTCTATCCAGTCACCTAGCTATTTTTTAGGGACAACTAGCTTTTTTTTTTTTTTTTTTTTAAATTTAATAGCCTTTTATTTACAGGTTATATGCATGGGTAACTTTACAGCATTAACAATTGCCAAACCTCTTGTTCCAATTTTTCACCTCTTACCCCCCCACCCCCTCCCCCAGATGGCAGGATGACCGGTAGATGTTAAATATATTAAAATATAACTTAGATACACAATAAGTATACATGACCAAACCGTTATTTTGCTGTACAAAAAGAATCAGACGCTGAAATATTGTAGCTTGTGAAGGAAATCAAAAATGCAGGTGGGCATAGATATAGGGATTGGGAATTCAATGTAATGGTTCTTAGTCATCTCCCAGAGTTCTTTCTCTGGGTGTAGCTGGGTCAGTTCATTACTGCTCCATTAGAAATGATTTGGTTGATCTCGTTGCTGAGGATGGCCAGGTCCATCAGAACTGGTCATCATATAGTACTGAGGGACAACTAGCTTCTAATTAAGTTTTATTTCTGCCTGTTTGTTTTTGTTCATTTCTATTAATATCCTGCCCTCCCAAACGTAAGGCGGAAAGCCCTTCCCAAGAAATAGAAAGTTCTATCATTTCTTTTATTCTTTACCCTACCTTCCTAATGGCATTTAATGTGAATTATCTTCCGAATAATTTACAGAAAAATAAGCACAGAAACCTCTCCCGCCCCAAACACCGCTCTTCAATCTGCCCAAACTGCCCCCGCCCCAGCCGGGGGAAAGCGCTGACCCCGGGCAGCGAAGGAGAAAGGGAGCGCGGGCCTTCCAGACGTCAGTGCGGAGCCCGGTGCGCATGAGCGCTCCCTCCAAGTAAAGTCTGCCCATAAATATCCGTCCGGGAGGGGTGGAATGCTCATCTTCCTTCAGCGGCTGGAGAGAACATCGGCCTAAGAACCACGGCTGGGACACACTAGTTTTTCCCCTCTCAATAAAACCTCAGCGGCCTTCAACTCCGGTCCCCGATCCAAGGTAGCAGGAATCAGGTCACCATAGAAACGGCAGCCGAATGCACCGGAAGCCGAAAAGCAATCCGCGGCTGACGATTGGCCAAGGGAACTGGCCCGGAAATGTGGTGAAATTTTGACCTTGGGCTAGGATCTGTTTGCTTCTAGGCCGCAGTTGGCGTAACACCGGTGTAGCTCCCCGCTCCTTGGGAAAAGTAGCGGAAGGGTCTTAGTCGCAAAGCAAAGCATCCATCACCAGCCCCGTGGGCTTCGACTCCAGCTTCGCATCAAGGACTAGGAGCGAGAGGATGCTCTACCAGACAGATTAGTAGGATTCGGAAAAGCAGGGGCCCTTTAGGTTGATTCCCTCATTTCAAGGATGCAGAAGCTTTCAATTTGCTAAAGGTCACCTGGGCATTACAGTATCTCTGCTTCCCACTCAAGTCTTCTGACTACAGGACTCGTTTCCACTGACCTTTTTCCTCATGGAAGCAAATTATGTGACAAAGGATGACTGGAGTCGGATATATATATACTTTTTAATTTCCATGCCAAACTTAAAAAGTCATTTTATTTTAAAGATGCACTTAAAGCAATTTAAATGTCTGTCGCTTTAAAAGGATCTCAAAATTACACAATGACTAAAAAAATTACACGTTTTAAAAAGTTTATTCAATTTCAAATCAGACATTTGCAAATTAGACTAAACATCAAAAATAATCTTTATAGAGTCGATTATATATACACCAAACATAATTAACATTTTTCTTTTTTTGCTGAAGCAATTGAGATTAAGTGACTTGGACAGGGTAACACAGCTAGGCAGTGTTAAGTATCTGAGACCACATTTGAACTCGGGTCCTCCTGATTTCAGGCCTAGTGCTCTATTCACTTCCTCACCTAACTGCCCCATGGAATTAGTTTTAACTCAACTTAATTCCTTGGTTTTTTCAACAATTATTGTGTAACAGTGTCACTAAAATACACTTTCATGTGTACATACATTTGCTCTTTTTCCACTTATACTGTTGAGCCACCCCCTTCCACTTCCTTGCCATTAGGACTGGAAATTGAGTTTAAAAAAGAGCTCAGGAAAAACCTCGAAGCTTGGTCACCTTTACATACCACTGTGTCATCAATTCCAGGTGCAATATCTCAATCTTTGCTAAAATGATCATTCCCCCTCCTTTTGAGTATTGCCCCATGCCTTGATGCTCTTGCCCTTGACCTTATCTTGACCCCTATCCTGTCAGGATTAAATTATGATCCTTTCCTGGAATTATGGCTTGTCCTCCCAGTGTCCTCACTCCTCTTATCTGCCTTTGTTTCCCCTATAAGATTGTGTACTCAGATATTTTATTTGCAAACCCTATTTAATTAAAACTCTATATAAGTTCCCTCCGTCAGTTTATCTTGCATTCACTACTTTGGACAAGAGTCCCATCTGGTTAGCTAGCTTAAATTCCACATTAAAGATCAAAAAACAATCTTTGCTTGCCTCAGTTTCTTTGGTATTATGATATAATCCATGATCACATATACACATATAAGAATTTTAAAGATGAGTGCAATAAATGGAAAATGGATAGAAACTAAGAAATACCTAATGAATGGCAGAAAAATCACCCTGAAAATTGATCTCATTAAAAAAAAGCAGGATTAATTTATTTGTTTTGTTTGTTTTTGTAGAGGCAATTGGGATCAAGTAACAAAACTAGGAAGTGTTAGTTGTCTGAGTCCAGGTTTGAACTCAGGTCCTCCTGACTTCAGGGCTGGTGCTCTATCCATTGCACCACCTAACTGCCCCATGATTAACTTTTAAAAAGAAATTTTGCAAAAAGAAAAATTGGAATGCCAAAATTAGAGCACTAAGAAGACAAATGAAATGAAATTTGGAATGAACACTAGTAGATAAGAAAGGTTGATGAGGAAGAGTGACATAAATCCTTTTTCTTCCTCATAGTATGTGCTACTACCCTTTTTCTGGTTAACATAATAAAAGATAAGGTGCACAACTGATTATGTTACAAAATTCTGGAGCCTGATTTGACTAGAACTTAGTATAATCAATAATATATGCATCGGGTCCGGTGAAATGGAATTCCTTTCATATCTTCCCTGTGATCCCGGGCATAGTCCCACAAGTAAAAATCAAGAAGAATTGAATTTATATCTACACCAATTTTGACGCCCCTTTTTTCAACAAGTTTTAAAAGTTGATCTCGAATCAGCTCAACACACCAAACAGAACAGCCTCTGATTTCTACTTCTTGTTTATCCCCAGATGGAAACATTTCTCCTATAGAAAAAAAAATGAGGAAAACACATTAAAAACAAATAACACAATCATACAATGAAAAATATAGACTTTGTAACTAAATTTATACCTGCAAATACTGCCACTATTTATCTTTGTGATTTAATCTTGTAAAAACCAAACAAAGTGGTAAGCATTTTGGAAATGAAATTAGCAATGATGTCAATATTTTTAACGTCTATTATTTGAGGTAGGGTATACATTTGGGTTCAAAATTAATCTTCTATGGAGCAGCAGTCATTTGATCACAGAAAAAAAAATTGTCAAGAAGAGAAAGGAATTAGCTTTTATAACAATGAATAGAGGCAGAGTTCATGACCAAACTAAGAATAAAAAAATTATAGCAGACAAAATGGATAGCATTACATAAAACCAAAAAGTAGCGAAAGGGTCTTAGTCATAGAGCAAAGCATTCATCACCAGCCCCGTGGGCTTGCTGAACCAACAAAACCAATACAGTTAAAATTATAAGGAAAACAGTTAACTGAAAAAAATTTTTTTTTAATTTCCTGGATAAAGTTTCATATCCAAGATACATAAGGAATTGATTCAAAACTTAAGAATAAAAGTCATTAGCCAATAAATAAATGGTCAATGAATATGAATAGGCAGTTCTCAAATGAAGAAACACAAGCTAACAATTAACACTATAGCGAAAACAGTTCTAAATCACAAATATTTAGAGAAATGCAAATTAAAACAACTCTGAGGTTCTAATTCACACCTATCTTTAGCAAAGATAGCAAAAAGGGAAAAATTACATTCTGGAAAGTCATTGGGCAAGCAATTTTTTTCCTTAAAAATCACTAAACTATACACTAGGTCCAAACCTTAAAGAGACCAAAAAGGACTGAAAAAAGAAAAAAGAACAGAACCCATATGTATTTTTGTACATTATACACAATTAGCAATTATAATAGCAATTAAAAATGAAAATTAAAGGAGTGACCAATTGGGAAGTATCTGAACAAAATTTGGTATATGAATATAATGAAATGTTATTGTATGTCTATGCTTTTTAACCAAATTCATCATGCTGTAAAAGAACACAGAGCCAAAAAGGAAAAAATTATGGGGAAAAAAAGTGAAAAATAATAACTTCAATCTATATTCAGTTTCCGTCCATTTTTTATCACAGATCCTTTTGGAATTATCTTGAATCAGTATTACTGAAAACAGCTAAATAATTCATAATTCTCCATTTTACAATATTACTACTATTTTGTATATGTTTTTCTGGTTCTGTTCTCTTCATTTTGCCTCAGTTCATAAAATCTTTCCAGATTTTTCTGAAATCAGTCAGCTCATAATTTCTTATAGCACAGTAGTATTCCATCACAAATTATCTACCACAACTTGTTCAGTCATTCCCTATCTCAATTTTCAATTCTTTGCCACTACAAAAAGAGCTATTATAAATGTTTCGTACAAATAGTTTCTTTTCTTTCTTTTAAAAAAAAAAATCTCTCTGGATTAAAGACCTACTGAATCAAAGAGTATGCAGTTTTGTAGCCCTTTGAGCATAGTCCCAAATTGCTCTCCAAATGGTTGGATCCATCCATAATTCTACCAACAGTGTCCAAATTTTCCCACATCTTCTCCAAAATTTATTATTCTCTTTTTTCTGTCATGTTAGCCAACCTGATAGGTATGAGGTAGTACCTCAGACTTGTTTTAATTTTTATTTCTTTAATTAATAGTGATTTAGGCCATGTTTTCATGACTATAGATAGCTTATTTATTTTATTATTTATTATTTTATTATATTTTTATCATTCATATAAGATTATGAAGAGATTAGTTTCAGGGAAACCAATGATGGTGACAGATTCAAGGTATAGAATGAAACATCTGTTTTACAGTCTATTCATATTTTTTATAAGGGTTTTGATTTTCTCTATTTTTTCAGCTGAGGAGGAAGAGGGGTCTAGGAATAAAGCAGGTCAAAAAAAAAAAGAAGAAAAAACATCAATGGAGCAATTTTTTCAAAATGCACAGAAATTTAAAAACAAACAGACAAGCAGGATATCTTTGACAATTACATTTATTATATACATAAAAGATAAGGCAAAATGTACTTTGTGGGTAGAAATGCTCATTTTAATTTGTTAAATTCGAAATAAATATTAAAAAATTAACAAAACTAGACTTGAAAGAGGAAAGAGAAATAGAGAAGAATCATAGTTATAATTGATAGAGCAGCAGATGAAATCACTGAGAAAGGACAGGGAATGTTAAAAACAAAAGCAAGATTCTTAAGAAACAGCTACATTATTGGGTTAGGAAAAGGATGGAGGACAACTAGGAATGTACAAAGCCAGGGAAGTCAAAGAAAGAGATCTAGATAGAAAGGGGGGTTAATCAACCAATGCCACTTTCAAATACTGTAGAGAAATCAAGGAAAATAGGGTCAAAAAAAGGTAAAGATCATATTCAGCTTGGAGTGATAGTGTTAAATTAAGTATGCAGTTGAAAATAGATGAGAGAACTAATAATAATAAGCAGATTAACAGCTGAAATCATGTGAATAGATGAGAAGGTTCAGAGAGAGTTTAAGGACTGACCTTAGGAAGCTAAATATGCTTCCTAAAAATTGATGAAACTAAAATGCAAAGAGCTTAAATATGTTATCCAAAGTTCCATAAAGAGAAAAGGCCAATGGTCTCTCTAAAGATACTCAGAGCTCTCTCAGTTCATGGTTAAATGCAGAAGAGAGACTAAAAAGTATGAGGTCACTATATTCAGCAATAAAGTCCTTAGTAACTGGTTGTTTTCCAGACAGCAATTTCAGAAGAGTTGTAGGGATGGCCATCAGGTTATAACAGGTTAATGAAAAGTAGATAATGAAAAGATATTTTAAAGGTTTTAAAGGTTTAAGAGCAAAAAGAAGAAAACCAAAATAAGACAGTAGCTAAAGGAAACAAATTGAATCAAATAACTTTTAATGAGAAAAACTACAAGTTCAGAGTTCTACTCACAATACCACTCTGTTCATTCAAATCCAAACTGATATGACAGGATTTTCAATAGTATCTATTTACATTTAATATGATCACTAGGAATTTGGAGTTCGAAAGATAATTATTTTCTAATGTAAATTCTGCTATGGATTTTTATAATTTCCATACAAAAGATATGAATGACCAAGAACAACTATTTATTAAGTACACCAGATCATAAAGTGCAGAACAACCCAAAGAATATAAGCAAAGAGTTATATTATAAACACGTTACAAACCTTTAAGAAGTTTCTTCAGTAGTTCATCAGAGTATCTTATTGCTCCCAAGTAAGCAAGAACCTGAGGTAGTCTGTAGTCAGCAAACATGGTGATACTGGAAATGTCACTGAAGCAGCCATCTCCTTTTCCTTCTAATACACACCAAGTATCTGCCACAAGAATCTGAGCTCGTTTGTAAAATGAAATCCTTTTACCCTAATAGAAATGAGAAAAGGAAAACTGTTACTTGAGTATTTTAAGTTTCATATCTCCAAAAATGGCCTATCGTAAGGAATGTTTTATTGATCTTAGTTGTGCTTTGTTTTTTAATAGTGTTAGGGAAAAAAATTCCTTTGTAAACTTATTTTGAAAGTCCCTTTTACTTTAATTCCAAATTGATTAAACTCCTAAAGTGTTTAGCCACTGTGTTGGTTTGGAAGATACAAAAACAAAAATCAAAAATGGAGTCTCTCCCTCAAGAAGTTTCCATTTTTTGCTGAGGTGATAAAACAGAAGATAAACTGAATCAGGAAACAACAATAACAACTAGGTGGAATTGGAATATTCCACAAAGTGGCACCGAGTAAAAGGTGGCACTCAGCTTCAGTGTCACTCTACAAGAAACCTTTCTTGATGTACCCAATTGTGTGCTTCCCAAATTATCTTGTCATTATTTTGTATATGAAAATGTTATAGAATGTAAGCTTCCTGAGGGCAGGGACTGCTTCATTTTGGCACATATTCCCTGTGCCTAGCACACTAGGCCACTAGTTAACTGGTTAAATAATTTCTATAAAGTCCCTGACAAGTACTCATATAGACTCTGAAAAGTTTTCAAGTTAGGGTGACCAGAAGGAATCTGTACCATCAACAGAAATAGGCAAGATGTTATAAAAGGTAGGTTCTGATAAGACTTTGAAATGGATGTTTTGAGTAGGTAGATAGAAATATGGAATTGAAGCTCAGGGAGAAGTTTGGGGTTAAATGTTGATTTGGGAGTTACTGAAATAGAAATCTCAATTGAAGCTTGAAGAGTTGGTGAGATAAAATGAAGGAGCACAGAAAGTCTTAAGTCCAGGCAAAACCTCGGAATACCCTTTCAACTTCAGAATGGGAGGAAGCAGATCAATCAAGCTATGTAATGACCGTGCTCGCACTCAGGACACCCAAAATCAGTCAGAGTCAGGATAAGCAAAAGTTCGTTTTTATTCTTAGTCTTAGATGCAGGATTGAACAGGATGGAAGCAAAATCTCCGCCACGGGCTTCCCCCTCCTCTACCACTGAGAGTGTGTCTGGCTAGCTTTACTCCATCCCCTAGTCCCTCCTACAATCCTCTATCTGCCAATCATTGAGCCAGTATGGATAGTGGAAAGGACCATTTTCCAAGCACATGCCCATAGAGTATTGTCCAATCAGAAGTTAGCCTCAAGCGCTCAGCAGTCCCGACCTCAGTGCATGAACCCAATAGTTTCAGCCCTCTACAAAGCTAGATAGGTTAAAAAAAAAAAAAAATCTAAAAAAAGGCAATTCCTCAAAAGTCAAAGAAAGGGAACATTCAGAATGAGGAACAGTTATCAACCATCACAGAAAAATCAAGAAAGATGAGATATGAAGAAAAAGCCATAAGATTTGGTCAGGGTAATTGATGAGCTTGGTGTTCCCAAACATCTGTGACCCTGTGCTATTCCTCATACAAAACATTTCATATCTGGGTATTTTTACTGGCTAGAATTCTCTTCCCTTCTCATCTCCTCTTCGTGATCTGTCTTCCTTAAAAATTCAGCTAAAAGCTCACTTTGTATAGGATATCTCTTGAGCTCCCTTGATTCTACTGCCTTTCCTTTGTAAATTGTCACCCATTTATCCTGCCTATGTTTTATTTGTACATGGTTGTTTTCATGTTGTCTATCCCATTAGTGAAAGCACTTTGAGAACCGTCAATATTGTGCCTATTAAAAAATATTTCCAAAGCTTAACTCAGTGGTTGATACATAGTAGGCACTTAAATGTTTACTGACTGACAGAAAAAGCAGGCTTAAAAGCTCGATAATACCGGAAGTCAGAATGCAGGGAACTGAGAAATGCGTGGGTAGTAAAGTCATAGAAGCATCTCATATATATTATTTTTCTTTATAAAAGTGTAACATTGAAGAGTACTTGCACTTCAAAGCATCGAAGCAGTAATGCTGGGCTAGATTAGCAAGACTTCTTATTCTATTCACAATACTTTTTCACCCAAGAAATGTTTACATGGGATATATATAAAACCACATGTATAATTTGATTTTACTGATATAACATAAAAAAGGGTAGAAATGGAAAGGGGAATGTCAGAAAAAGGGAAAAGGGGAGATAAAAAGAGGGAAACTACATCCCACAATGAGGCAAAGGAAACCTATCATATCTGAAGGAACTTAGAGAGGAGGAGGAGCATTGTGTGAATCTTACTCTCATCAGAGTTGGCTCAAAGAGAAAATAATTAACATATTTATTTTAGAGAGAATCTTCTCCCACCTCATTAAAAAGTGGGAGAAGAAAAGGGAAAAGGAAAAAGAGTAATAAGGGAAGGGTACAAGAAAGGGGAAGGGATTCAAAGGGAGGAGGGAGGGATCCTAAAGAGGGAGAGCTATGTGACACAAGTGGGGCCCCTAAGTTTAATACTAGGAAAAAGGGGCAAGAAAAAGAAAAGCACAATCCGGGGATATTATGATGGCAGGAAATACTGAATTAGTAATTTTAACCGTAAATGTGAATGGGATGAACTCTCCCATAGAGCGGAGGTGGATAGCGGATTGGATCAAAAGTCAGAACCCTACAGTATGTTGTTTACAGGAAACACATTTAAAACAGAGAGTAAAGGTAAAAGGCTGGAGCAGAATCTATTATGCTTCAGGTGAAATCAAAAAAGCAGGGGTAGCTATCCATATCTCAGATCAAGCAAAAGCAAAAATTGATCTAATTAAAAGCAATAAGGAAGAAAAGTATATCTTACTAAAGGATACTATAGACAATGAAGCAATATCAACATTAAACATATATGCACCAAGTGGTATAGCATCTAACTTCGTAAAGGAGAAGTTAAGAGAGTTGCAAGAAGAAATAGACAGTAAAACTATAATAGTGGGAGATCTCAATCTTACACTCTCAGAATTAGATAAGTCAAGCCACAAAACAAATACGAAATTAAAGCGGTAAACAGAATATTAGAAATGTTTACATGACCTTGGACATATATGTATATTAAAATAAGATTACAAATTAAATATTTACTGATAATATGACAATTTCATGACTCCATGTTTAGTTGCAAGACCCTATATGGGGTTTCTTCATGACCCACTCTGAATTCCTTTAATCTCTTTTTTCTTATTGCCAAAGCTAACATTTTCTAATACAATATTGACTAGTAATGGTGATAATGGGCAAATAGCATTTAAGGGGGAAGACACATCAGCCTGAGTTTAAATCTAGTCTTGGACAGTTACTAGCAATGAGATCCTAGGCATGTCACTTAACACTATTTGCCTTAGTTTCCTCATCTGTAAAGTAAGCTGGAGAAGGAAATGGCAAATCACGCCGGTATCTTTACCAAGAAAACTCTAAATGGGGTCACCAAAAGTCAGATATGACTGAAATAAGCTGCGTGAGATGTATCTTAGATCCACTGTAAGTACTTTATCAATCAGGGCTTATAAGGTAAACCACTTTACTGAGAAAAAAATTTTCACTAGCTTTTCCTAGAACTGCCAGAGCTCTTGAAACAAGAGGGCAAAAACTGAATCAACCAATCACCTCCTAAATGAAATCCCAAAATAAAAACTTCCTGGATAACAGCCAAAATCCAGCACTTTAGGGTCACAGAAAAAATACAAGACCACAAAAAGTTCTGTCAATCAACAGATGTGACTCCAAATTATATGAGTGGTAACTTATTATCAAAAAAAGCTAATGCACATGCATGTCAGAACCCTTTATTACTGTATACAAAGGAGCCTACAGTACAAGCAGAGTCTTGGGTATTTAAGAATTAAAATGAAAGTAATATAGGAGAGAGGGTCCAGTCCCTTACTCACAGGGAGGAAAAAGGATGGTGAAAAGAAAGGCAGAGCAAGAGTGAGTAGGATAGCTGGAATGGCATCAGCCCCTTCTCCCTCCTTTCTTATATGAAAGGGTCCCAAATGCAAAAAAATTTATCAGTCTGGCCTAGGCTGCAGGTTTGTAGCTAATTCAGCTATAAACAAAGAGTTTTCTTAGGATTTAAAGTGGCAAATTTGCCAGTTGGGGGATGAGGGAGTAAGCATCCTTGACTCTGAGCCTCCTACATATTCTGAGGACAATGTTTCCGGAAAACATGGCAACTAAAAAAAAAAAACAAATTTGGGGGATCCTTCTAGAGTTTAAATAACAGTGAGTCACAACAAAATTTACACAAGGTTTAGCAGCTGCCTAATGTAAAGGAAAGGAGAGCTTGGAATATATTCCAAATACAAGGACTTATATTATAAATGATAATCAATGTGGCAAGAGTAAGTATAATCCTACATATGGAAAAAAAGAAATCAGCCCTTTATTGGAATATGTTTTCTATTTATTCCTGATGAAAAGAAGTTTCTGTTTAAGCTGATCTTTAAAAGGAACCCAGTAAGGGGCAGCTAGGTGGTACACAGTGGATAGAGCACCAGCCCTGAAGTCAGGAGGACCCGAGTTCAAATCTGACCTCAGACACTTAACACTTCCTAGCTGTGTAATCCTAGTAGTTTAACCCCAATTGCCTCACCAAAAATAATAAATTTTTTTTTAAATATATAAAAAATAAAAGGAACCCACTATTTCAAGAGATGGATATGAAAGAGACAAGTATTCCAGGTATGGGTTTACCATTTAAATGGAGATGAAATATAGAATGTGATATATGCCAAGTATATAAAAGAGTCAAATTTAAGCAAAAATAGAGTGCAATAAGGAAGTGGAAAGAATTTCAAGCCCCTAAATTGAGGTGGTTGTAGTTATAAAAGGAGAACAGTCAGGTAAAAAATCAGTTGAAGAAACACTGTTACCAACTGGATGTAAGGGGTAAGGAATAACTCTTGATATTGCAAACTTTAAAAAGTAAAAATAGTAGCACCCAAACAGGAATAGAGAAATGAGGAGTTTGGGGGGATTTAGGAAGAATGATTCAATATACCAATGGTCCTTTTAGAGTGTGGCTCACTTGAAGGAAATTCAATAGATATACATTTAAAATTTTAAGTTATTTAAAAAACGCACTTTCTTAGGGGTGTGTCTAACACATAAAGCAAAAGAAAACTACAACACTGGGCATAAAGTAGATTTTCATTGATTTAATAGATTTCATTAAATGCTTAATGAACTGAACTCTAAAACTATGACATCTATTAAATTTAATTGTTTTCTTTCTTTTCTCCCATGAAACTAGGAATCCATGATTCCATGACAACAGAATCTATGACAAGTAAAAGTAAACAGAACTTTTGTGTGTCTTGAATTCACTACATCCTGAGGTCTCTGAAAATTTGACTCAAATCACTGCAATGCCACAACCACTGTGGCCCCAGGATACATGAAGGGGTAAGAGAAAAACCCTTTTGTAAAATATTTAATACTTTTAACAACAACATACATTTTGGACCAAGAACTATAACTGATCATTTCACAGGCACCACAAAACCAACAGAAGCTACTATTACTTCATTAGTTTAAAAAAATATATATTAAATTCAGAATAATCTTTAAAAAGCAATGAAATGATCAAATCAGAAAGAGGTTAATATTCAATATCAATAAATACAATAGAGACAATAGTTATCTCTCAATTTGTAGATCATATTTAGTCCAATTTATAAGAGTGACCAAAGTATTTATCATATAGTGGATTAACATAAGGTGTGGCACCAAAGTTATAGAGAATTCTATAAAATGATTTTATAAGAGTAGCTCTTTTATTGGTAGCAAAAAACTGGAAATTGAAGCAATGTCCATCATACGGATAACTACTGAACAAGTTGTGGCATACTATTATGCTATAAGAAATGAGCAGGACAACTAAAAAGCAAAACAAAACCCACGAAAACTTAATTGGACTCTGAAATATTGTACAATTAGCCTGTGAAGGAAATCAAAAATGCAGGTGGGCAAAAATATAGGGATTGGGGAATTCAATGTAATGGTTCTTAGTCACCTCCCAGAGTTCTTTCGCTGGGTGTAGCTGGTTCAGTTGATTACTGCTTCATTGGAACTGATTTGGATCCTCTCATTGTTGAAGAGAGCCATGTCCATCAGAATTGTAGTATTGTTGTTGAAGTATATAATGATTTTCTGGTCCTGCTCACTTCACTTAGCATTAGTTCATGTAAGTCTCAAATTAGCTATTCTCAATAATAAAATGATCTAAGATAATTCTCAAGGACTCGTGATGAAAAACGTTATTTACCTCAGAGAAAGAATTAATAAAGTATGAATGCAAATTGAAGCATAATAGTTTTCATTTTCTTTATTTTCATGATTTTTTTTCAATGGAAACAAGTTTCGCATGATTGCACATGTATATCAAATTGCTAACTGCCTCAGGGAGGAGAGGGAAGGTGTATGGTGAGGGAGAGAACATGGAATTCAAAAATTTTAAAACCAAATGTTAAATATTGTTTTTACACATAACTGGAAAAATGATAAAATAACATTTTCAAAACCCCCAACATTTTTATAAAAAACATAACTTGAGTGAACATGTTTTCACCATACAACTTAATACTGTTAAAGTACTTTGAAGTATAAAACAAAATGCATCATGAAAAAAAATACTTGAACCCTACAATAATACTGTCATAAAACAGAATTTGGTATTTATCTTAGATTTCATCTAACTGTTATTAGAGAAAATAAGCAAAAGCAAACAATAAAGAACCAAGAAATGTAAATTTGGCAAAGTATGAGAAAATCTGTCGATATTGACAGGAATCAGAATAGAACTTTTAAATCATTTTAATACTAAATATGGTACTGCTTTTTGTTCACAGAGAATTATTCAAAATTAAGAAAATGCTGACTAAGCTTAAATCATTTATAGAGGTAAATTTTTAACTAAGTTTAATTTTGATTCTTATTTTATTTGCTACTTAAGACAAATTTTAATTAAGCTAATTTAAAAATATAGTTCAACAAATGATCATTAGACATCTATCCAATAAGATATTGTGGAGGAGATGAAGATTACAGTAATATAGTCTCTTTTTTAATAAGTTCATATCTAAGAAAGCATAAATTAAAAAAAAAAAGAATGAATTGTTATAAAAGACCTACAAAGTGCTATAGACAGATTAAAAAGATGAATACTTTCAGCTTATGGCAAGGGCAATGACAGAAGGAGAATGAGTCTTAAGCCTTTTAGGATTTTGACAGGCTGGAAAGAGGAATCCTGGACCAAGGGAGCAGCATTGGCCAAAGGTAGAGCAGAAAACCACTATCGCAGGGAATGGTGAATTGTTTGATTTGTCAAAAAGCATTAAGTAAACATATACATGTAAAGGTTTGGGATATAAAGTTGAAAAACAATACTGTAATCAGATGGCAGAATCCCTGGACTTGATTCTATAAGCATTGAGGAACCACAAAAGATTTTTCAGTATAGATGGTTAAAAGTTGTGATTTAGAGAAATAATTCAAGATAGTAATGTATAAAATGGATAGAAAGAGGGAGACTGAGGAAAAGGATGACAGCTGGAGGTCTACTATAATAGAAAAATTATTATTTATTAAATGGTCATCAGGGGCTGAATTGGGTGTTACTTCATAGGTGATAGAGTAAGAATGTAAAAGAAGGGATCAGACTTTGTTTACACAAAAGTTAAATAAATGGTTACCAGTTGGATTGGAAAGAGACATTAAAGGAGAGGTCAAAAGGAAGTAACAGGGATGACTAAGATAACAGTTTTTAAGCTCAGAAAGAACATGACACTACTAATTGAAATGGAGAAATTAGAAGGAAAAAATATTTGGGGACAAAAGGCAATGATTTCCATTTTAGACATGATAAATTTCATAGTGGAAGGAACTATCTTGTAGGAAATTGGAACTGCTGGACTAAAGCTTAAGAGTGAAGTGATATATTATACTGGAAATAACATGGGCTTTGGTGTTGGAGAACACAGGTTCAAAACACACCTCTGCCACCTGCATGACCTTGGGTAGTCATTTAACCTCTTTGGGCCTCAGCTCCTCATCTTACATGACAGGGTTAAGACTCAGTGATGCCCAGGACTCCTCCCAAATGACAGTGAAGTTCATACATACAAGGTCCTAACAGAAGCCATATTAGCAGATGATGACATTGCCAGGATTATAAAGAATGGCCAGAAGGACTGAAGACAATCTTTTTAGTAATTAAGGAACTTAATAAGAAAGTTAAAAATTAACTGTAAAATCTTTGGTTATTATTACAATAATAGCAATCTCATAATGCTTTAACGATTTGCAAAGTACTTCACTTATATTCATTTGATTCCCACAACAACCATATGGGATATGTACTATTATTCTCTCTCCATTTTATAGATGAGAAAACTAAGGCTGAAAAAGGTTATGTGACTTGACCCTAGAGTCAAGATTTAAACTTTGGTATTCCTGACCCAGGTCCAGCATTTTATCCACTGTATGATGTAGCAGCTTCCAGCTACATTTTTGCCCTTTAAAATTTAAGTTTTCATAGTAATTTTGAGAAGCATTCTGTAACACAACAGTACTAGTAAGGATAATTGTTAGATGGGCTTTTAATTTCTCAAAAAAACAAAAAAAACAACTCACCTGATATACAGCCACATCTCTATAGGAAGGGAAATTTTCAACTATCAGGGACAGGAGTTTTTGTGCACTTTTGTCACTCTTGCGAACACAGTTAAGAAAAGACCCTCCAAACTTCTCAAGTAAAATTTTTCCAGTTTCATTGAGAATCTGATGCCTTTCTTCTATCAAAGGCATAGGCACATCTGTATCTGAGTGCAAAATATGTTGAAGTTGATCAAGGGTAACTGTGGCATAGTATGAAGGCCTAGTGAGGGGTATTCCTTGAAGGGATGGGGGAAAGAAGAAAAGCAAAAACAAAAAATGATATTTCAAAGAACAACTTGAGACTTTCCACAAATATGAAGTCAAAAAAATATAATTGTTGAGTTTAAGTTCTATTTTCAATATTTTGTTAAGATCCTCATCAAACAAATTCAAATCTTAAAATATAAATTCCAGCAAGAAATTATTCATATGCAGAGGGAGCTCAAATTTCTCCAGCACCTACTCAGAAAACAGTTTTGAGACCTTTAGTTTGTATGGAATAAGACAAATGATACTGAAGGCTAAGATAAGTTTTTCATTGATTTTAACAGTGCAAAATATAATACTGCATATTGAATCAAAGTCAGAGATGAAAGGGATTTCAGAAGTTATCTATTATACCTCTCATTTTAGAGATGAGGAACCTGAAACCTAGAGATTTGATTAGGTGACTCAGCCAAGGTCACACAAGTAAAAAGTGGCAATGATACAGGTCTGAGCTTCCCTCCAAGTTCACTGCTGTTTCCACAATACTACTTTTCCCAGGGGAGATGCATGGGAATTTTGACAAGGCTTGTTTTAATTCAAAATACCTTCACTACTGCAAGAATGTGTGATGTAATCAATGATTTTTAGGAAAAGTACATTATTATTGTTCAGGATACAATTATAATTCATATTCTTTACAACTAAGAGACATGTTTTAGTTTTAGAAAATATATGCTTGAAAGCAGTGATTTACTGTGTTTAAAGCTAAATTCACCTAAAAACTTTGCAGAGTTTAGAATTCTATATTCAACTATAGTTCCAAAGGGACACAAAGAAATGATATGGAGTTTGAATAATAACTCTTGGCTAGTCGTTTATATTTTTGACTAGTGGAAGATAAAATAAATACTTTCAATTGCAATGTATTAATTATTCTCAGAAATAATTTCAATGGATAGTTACTAAAGCAAGGCATATTTATTTAGAAGAAAACATAAAATTATGGGTATACAGCAAATCTATAAATATCATATAGCAGGATTTTACAAAAGCAAAAGCTACTTTAATGTTTTATTGTATTCTTTTATACGCTTATTAAAATACTAATGCTAGACGGAAAAGTTAAAAATTGTGAATGTGGAGCAATTGTAGAATAGTAGTGAAAGGAGCATTGGATAGGCAGTCAGTGGACCTAGGTTCAAATTCCAGCTCTTGCTGTTTCTAACCTATTGTGACTTTGAGAAAGTCCATTTCCAAACCTGGGGTCATCAGTTTCCTCATCTGTTAAAAAGAGGGGTAAGATTAGATATTTTCAGATATTTCCTCTATAATAATTGCACTGTACTATTCAAATCTTAGAAGTGCCTTTGATTCCATGACCTCAGCCCTCCACCAACGAAGTCCTAGCGATTAAGTGACTTGCCCAAGATGACACAGCCAATAAGTATCTGAGTTGGGATGAGAACTCAGGGTTCCTCGATTCCAAACCTAACATTTTATTCACTAAGTTACCACTGCCTCTTGGAATGTGTTACTCACAATAAAAATGTCAAAGTACCACCTTCAAAGGCATATGGATGTATACTAATCATGCTGTATTAGAAACATTTATGTGAAACCAAGTAAATCTTACAGAAAACCATACCAAAAGGCAGACCAACAGCACACGCGCACACACACACACATCACTGACAAAATCCCAATTGTAGGTGTCTTCTCCACTTTTGTCATCCTTAGTAGCATTACAATGGGACATCACCTATGACAGCATTTCTATTATTTTAAAGGCATTTCTATTGACTTTATCATACTGTAACTTCAGGTAGCAGAAAATCTGTACTGGTTTCCTTCTTGTGCCTTTTATGGCACCGAATCTTAGCACAGTGCCTAGCGTATACAATAGGTATTTAATAAATGCTCACTGATCGAATACAGTTGGAGGTACTGCTAAGCAGTCAAAATTAAGAGCAGGGGGCAATTGCTATTGGGTTCTTCCCACTTGCAGAGCTGTTCCAGGGGGACGCAGCTGACTACCCCACCCGGTCTAAACGAAGATCTTTCAGCTCACACCCCTCAAGCCACACCAAAAAGCTCCTACTGACTTAATTCCTCGGGATCGACGCGCCGGGCCCAGGAGCTAACCTTGATCCAGCGCTCGGTTGATTGCCGCGCAAAGGGCCCAGTAGCCGCTGTGCATTTTACCCTTGTACTGCACCATGCACTTGCGATCTTCCTCTTCCGACCAAAAGGAGAAATTGAGGGTATCGGCCACAAACACCCAGTTGACCGCGTCTTCGTCGGCCTCCTGAGGGTTTAGCTCGTGTAAGGACTTCCAGCCCCCCACGCCGAACTCTCGGTCGGGAACCTTCTCCAGCAGCATCTCGGCCACGCGATAGACTCCGGCTTTTTCAACAATCACATCCTGGCTGCGGTCGGCCACGAATTTCGCAGACTCTCGTGGGGGTAAAGGGGCTTCCATCGCGCCTTCCTCCCAAACAGTGAAAGGAAAAGCAAACCCCGAGCTCCGCTGGCGTGCCCTGCACAAAGTTTCCCACGGACTCACTTTCGAGCCTTTCCCGCCTCGGCGTCTTGAGTTACCAGGACCCACCCTCTGCCTCTCTCCTCGCGAGAGAGAGCGCAACTCTTAACTGACAGAACGCGTGACCACTGTCCCTGCGCCTCCTGTCCGCTTTCCAGTCTAGTGTCTCGGAGGAAGTCGGCGGGGAGGGGCACGAACTTGGGGGCGGAGAGACCGTGCCGGGGCGAGAGACGTCACGTGGGAAGGGGCAGCAAGGCCCAGAGTCCTTGGTTCCGCTTAAAGTCCGTGGGTTAGCGGCTACTTCCGTGAGGAGGAGGGGCAGGACTAGCGCCAGTTCCAGACTCTGAGATATTTCCGGTTGGGGGCGTTCCTTCGTCCAATCGTTGGCTACCACTGATGACTTGGCCCGCCTTAGTCTTGAGCGCTCTAGCACGTTTCTATGGTGACCAGGGGCCACTGGGATGGGGGAGGAACGTCGGGCTCCAGGGCTGCCAAAGTGTGTTGGAGGTTTGAGGGCAAGTGAAACGCGGGGGCAGCCGAGGAAAGTGATTCCGTCCGCCATTTTGTTCCCCGCCCGGAATCTGCCACCCCAGAACCATGCAAAAGTTCTTTAGAAACATTCTGGTCCAGGCCCTCCTCAGCAACGAGATCAACCAAATCATTTCCAATGGAGCAGTAATGAACTGAACCAGCTACGCCCAGAAAAAGAACTCTGGGAGATGACTAAAAACCATTACATTGAATTCCCAATCCCTATATTTATGCCCACCTGCATTTTTGATTTCCTTCACAGGCTAATTGTACAATAATTCAGAGCCTGATTCTTTTTGTACAGCAAAATAATGGCTTGGTCATGTATACTTATTGTGTATCTAATTTATATTTTAATATATTTAACATCTACTGGTCATCCTGCCATCTAGGGGAGGGGGGTGGGGGGTAAGAGGTGAAAAATTGTAACAAGAGGTTTGGCAATTGTTAACGCTGTAAAGTTACCCATGTATATATCCTGTAAATAAAAGGCTATTAAAAGAAAAAAAAAAAAAAAAGAAACATTCTGGTCCAACGCTTCGACTTGACTTAAGAGGAGGGTGGAAATGAGGGGGAAGGGAAGGGATTGCTCTAAGACCACAGAACTAATTTAGGGTTCGTGTAGGACGCAGAAGCCGTCCAGATCTCTCGAGGGCTTTCCTCTTCCTCCCCGCTTTAGTTAACCGGGGATAGTTAGTAGCTTTTGGACCCGGATGTAGCATCCTGGATCATTATCCTACCAGGTGCTGAGGAAAAGTGTGTTGGCACTTAATTAGGCAGTGCTGGTAAGCAAACAGCCCAGATAAACTGGAATACTTGGGACTCCTTCCTACCACTTTTGATTATTTTCTCTTTTTTGTTTTGGGTCCCTAGCTAGACTTTGGCAGCTGGAAGCTAATTGTAATCATTTGTTTTGTGCTTGGGAGATTCATGTATTATTTTGATTTGCTAGAGTTTACGAGGAAAACAATTTACTACTACTGATTTTGCAAAGATATTTAAAAAGAATATAGTAGAGAAATAAATGGGTACTTCCCCCACTACCTATTTTTTAAGGAAGTGAGAATACGGTGGGAAGGATGTCTTTGGTGATCGATCTGTAAACTTGGGGTCAGAAAAATCTCAATTCGAATTCTACTTCCGACAATTACTAGCTGCTGGCCTTTTAACTGAAGTCTTAATTTCCTTAATTGTAAAATGAGAGTCCTGACCCAGTTGTTATGAAGAAATAGTGAATATGAAAGCGCGTTATATTAAGCTTTTACTAGGTGCTAAGTTCTGGGTGCAAAGAAAGGCAAAAGCAGCCATGGCCTTCAATAGTTCTAATGAGGGGGATGTCATGAAAATAAATATGTAAAATGTATATGCAGAGTAAGTAGAAAGTGATTTTAGAGGGAAATGTCAGCTGTTATTATTGTGCCTACATCACTTAGTAGCTTCTTTCCCACAATAGTTAAAAGACTCAAGAGGTTAATATAATTATTTGGATGACTTGATAAATGGGCACCTGGAAATTCCAGGTGATCTCAAACATCCCCCAAGACTAAAGAATGATCATCTATTTATTTAAAAACCACTAGTCAGAGTTTATTATATCTAACCATTAATATAGTTCAACTTTTAGTCATCTTGGAGGTCAGACTAAAAAACTATGAAACCAGGTAGGCTAGTAGCATCCTGGTGGTATTGAGGTTCAAAAGGAGACTCCAGTGTCCCCAGGTGTCTTAGAAGAATTTGTAGGCTTGAACCCATCTCCAAGTCAAAGGGCAAAATTTATTCTAACTGCAATGACAATTGAAGCAGGTTAAGTTTCAAAAGGATTTCACAAAAAACCAGGAACAAAAAGACAAACTTATGGGAAAAGACAAAGATCTGGTTCTTCATGTCACTGATATGCTAATTTTATGTCCCAGAGGTAGAACTAAGGAGTAGTCTGATATACACATAGGCATTTGTCTCTGAAACCCTGTTATCATTGACCTAACAAATTGTTATCTGGTGGTAGTCAGCAAAGTTTCTAGAACTATACTAAGTATTCCTAAAACCAGAAGACTTTAGGGTTACTGACAAACAGATTGTTAGGACAATAGTGCTCCTAAGGTCTAGGGACCTCAAGATTACTGCTATATTTCTCCTAGTTGTTCTCCCATCAGTGTTTCAGTAGAATGACTTAAAATTTTAGGTTCCTTCTAAGAAAAAGTTGTAGGAACTCTCTAATAATTATAATTTAATTTTCCAAAAAAAGTCAACCCTGGAATATCCACTGAAATGAAACATTAGCAAAGATATTATAAGAAGATGGATTTACCTTTAATTTTTCAGTAATTGAAACCACCAAAAAAACCGAATCAATCAAATAGGAAAAGAGCAGGTAGACTGCCAAAGAGCTCCATGATAAAGATTGTAAAGCAGATAGCTTTCTTTTGCCCCTGTTAATCACTGTCTTCTACCTTAGTCAACAAATGTTTCTAACTGTGTGTTCCCAACCTGGCAATACAAAGAAGCATAAAATTTGGTCTTTGCCACAATTATTGTCTAACTGAGGAGATAAGATAAATACACCAATAAGAACAACCATCTAAGAAGCAGTAAGAGCCCATTTGTGAAAAATATTGTGTTGATAATTTAGCCCCTTCATGCTTATTGCCCTCCTTTGTACACTCTTCTTAATATGTGTCATCCCAAACCAAATTCATTATTCCAGACGTGATTGATCAAAGTAGAATACTTGACCAAAAGTTTCTACTTCTGAATACTATCTGGATACTATCCTTCCCTTAGTGTGCCTAAGGTTGCAAGATCATATTCTTGATTCATATAATACAATATTGGTGGCTAGCCTCATGCTTTTATTGTGAAATTGATTTTTAGGAAACTAAATGTAAGACTTTACATTTATCCCAATTATATTTCATTTTAGTAGATTATAACTTGTCAAGGTCTTTTTGGATGCCTGTCATCTGAGACATTGTATCCTTCTCATTTGATAAGTATGCTTTTACCTAAATCATTTATAAACATGTTAAACTAGAATACTTCACTGAAAACTTTCCTCCCAAGTAGACACAGCTTGCTAATGATTACTTTTGTTGTTCAGTTGTTTCAGAGTCTATAATCCCTTGGCATAGAACAGGAGTGTTTTGCCATTTCCTTCTTTAGTTCATTTTACAGATGAAGAAATTGAGGCAGAGTTAGTATCTTGTCCAGGGTCACAGAGCTAGTATCTGAGGCCAGATTTGAACTGGAGGAGAAAAGTCTTCTTAACATTGAGTCCTAGAACTCTATTCACTATACCACCTAGCTGTCCATTGACTACTCTTATGATCCAGCAATTCAACAAATTAAAATTTTATTACTTACTATCATCCATGTCTATGTTGGCCCATAGGTGATATGGGACTGGAAGGAAGTAGAGAGACTAAAATTGGATATATAGATCCTGGTAGTCAGTTTCATAATTGAGCTTTTAAAAGGTGGTGAGAGAATATAGAAAGGATAGAGAAAAGGTCCAGAACAAAGCCTTCAGAGATACTCATGAAAGATTACTCATCAAAAGAACATGAAGAGTGAGTGGTCAGGTAGGAAGGAGGAAAGTGTAGATAGAGAGTATCATAAAACCTTGAGAAGATAACTTGGTATTCAGAGGAGAGACCAGTTCAGGAAAGGACTAGAATATATTAGGATTGCTTCTCTTGAGTTCATCTTTGATCAATGTTTGATCTTCTAAGCAGAAATACCTAGATTGGAATAAAAATTGGTTCTGATAGGATTATGCTTGTAAAGTACAGAATTGTTTTCCATAGTTTCTTCATTTTTTGCCCCAACAATTACATCTTCTTTGTTGATGAGGATTATATACAAAATAAAATTGCCCCTTCCCAAATCCTCCAATTTATAAAGGATAGTGATAATAATCATCCAATACTTTAAAGTTTGCAACATATTGCACATCTTTTTGTCATTAGCTTCCCTTTTTATGTTTGCTATCTGTTCAATAATAACTTTTATTTACCACTTTAAGATTTGCAAAGCAAAAAAAAATTATGAAGCACTTTATAAATATTATCTCATTTTATTCCCACAACAGCTCTAGGAGATAGGTTCTATTATTATTATTCCTATTTTATATATGATTAAAGTGAAGATAAGTCACTTACATGGGGTCATAGCTAATCAGTAGGAGATGAGAGACAGAGATAATACTCCATCTTCTGTAAATAGCTAAACAGAGTTGAAGTCTACTATTTTTGGTCACCAAATGATAGGATGAAGACATAAGCTAGTGTGCTCACAGACTTTAGTAGCATCAAGGAAATTATTGAATGGGATCTAGAACCCAAGCTGACAGTACCACTACTGAGGCATAGAAGTTGACAGGGAGAAGGCATGCAGAGTGAGCTTGTTCGATACTGGTATTCTCCTCTGTTAATTCATAAAGTTATTACCTCGATAGGCTTCTTGGTTTTTTGACTTGTGAAGACAGATGTAATTGTTCAACCAATGGAATATAATTCCTCTTTTATTTTGGAGATGAGTTTTTAAAGTAGGGACTGAAGAAAATGTTTGGTTTTGATTGACTGCTTAGCCTGTAAGTTTCTACTTGATTTTTCAGTGGGTTAGCATTTACATCTTTTAGTTCTTCAGTACTCCAGGATGTAGTTTATCCTGGCCTGATGACTTGAACTTATTGAAGGAAATTAGGTTATCATAGGTAGCAGTTCCTTATTACCTTTTTTTCATTGTTTTTCTAGTTCAAGGATCAATTCCTTGAATGTTCCTTTAGAACAGAAGTAAAATGAGAGTTGATGTGCTCTACTTTTTCTTTGTCATTTTAAATCACTGTCTCATATCTCCAGAGAAGGGTCCTATCTTACTTTCTTTCCTCTTTAATATAGCTTTTAAAAATTTCTAATCTCTTCTTGACATGGCTAGCTCATTAACCTACCTACTGACTTACTAAATGAATGAAGGACCATCCATTTGTTAAATACCCATGCTGTGGGAGGGACTATGCATTGTCTTCGTTCTTAAGGAACTTCCAATATGTAAGGGCTTCGTGGCAAGAAGAGTTTTAGTCTGGAAAGAAATAATATTGATAAGTGTGCTCTCAGAGCAATTAATTGTCATGTCCTTTTCAGAAGCAGTGATAATATTGATTTGATTACTGTGACTTGGGTAAGAGGTGGAGGAAGAGGAAACAGGTGGGAGGGAAGGAGTAACAGAATGTTAGCCTTTATATCACAAGATAATTGGGGTAAATAGATGTTAAGCATGGTCTGATGTCAACTAGATATTGCTCTTGGGACAGGTTTTCACTCACAAGCAATTAAATTCAACCCCAGGTACGAGTTGAGTAGCAGACATGATTCTTTCTAGCTTTACCACTCTGGACAATAGTAATATAATAGGATAATGCCACACTTTTAAATTCATTCTAATTATCTGCTCATAGTTCCATTTTCTTGGCATGTCTTTTAAAATCAAAATTGGTTGAGGAATTACTTTTGCATACCTTGAAATAAATCCCTGTTTTTCTCCTCATTGGAATTATTTCTTCTTGATACTCAAGAATTTAATTCTTGAGAATTTTCTTCTGGAATAACTTCTCTTATAGAATTTTAATTCACATGAGCAGGACCAGGAGATCATTATATACTTCAACAACAATACTATATGATGACCAGTTCTGATGGACCTGGCCATCCTCAGCAAGGAGATCAACCAAATCATTTCCAATGGAGCAGTAATGAACTGAACCAGCTATGCCCAGAGAAAGAACTCTGGGTGATGACTAAAAACCATTACATTGAACTCCCAATCCCTATATTTATGCCCACCTGCATTTTTGATTTCCTTCACAAGCTAATTGTACAATATTTCAGAGTCTGATTCTTTTTGTACAGCAAAATAACAGTTTGGTCATGTATACTTATTGTGTATCTAATTTATATTTTAATATATTTAACATCTACTGGTCATCCTGCCATCTGGGGGAGAGGGTAGGAGATAAGAGGTCAAAAATTGGAACAAGAGGTTTGACAATTGTTAATGCTGTAAAGTTACCCATGCATATAACCTGTAAATAAAAGGCTATTAAATTTAAAAAAAAAAAGAATTTTAATTCACAATAACTTATTATAAGGGTGGTTACTCAGTTCCATCTGGTTTAAAGTAAGTGATAAGATACCCAATAATCAAAGGCTTTAGAATAAGTGGAAAAATTCTTTGAACTTTAGAATTATGTTCAGCTAGACTGAGAAAACTTGGCCATGCAGCAGGGGTCATCTATAAATTATCAAACTAGAGAAGTCATTTGAGAAACTGAAGTAAATACTGTGTAACTTTCTAGCAGACTCCTAAGGAAGAAACAGCAGGGATGCGGCATGGGGAAGAAGAGTTGTGGCTTTGGCTTAAAACTTTGTCAGGTCTCTTTCCCTTCCTATGTCACTTTGACCAAAGGAGGACCTTTTGAGCTTCAAAGATTTAGGAGATGTTAGACTCCCATCCTTCCATCAGTGTCCTAGTACTTTCTCCAGATAAGCTGATGGCAGTGTTTGCATTGGGAATCAAGGACAGATTGCACACACAATTGACTGTGCTTTAGAGTAATGATTTTTAAAGTATCATCCAGGGACCCCTGGAGATCCTCAGGACCCTTTCAGAGGGTCTGTGAGGTCAAAACTACTTTCATAATAATAATAAAACATTAATTTCTAAAACAGAAAATACCAGTAGATATAACTAAGGGTATGCTGGTAACTATTTTAAAAACCAACTTTAAATTTAATTTTCATTACTGACATTTTTTCCCATTCTTAAGTTTAAATAATGAAAACAATAAGCCAATCCCTGATTTATAGCATTTGCCAATTTCTGAGATTAAAATACTCATGCTGAAAATAATCACTTTTTGTGATCCAGTTTGAATTGACCCCAGCACACCTTTACATATAACCCACATAGCCAAAAGCTCTTTGGGGAAGGTTCTTATTAATTTTGACCAAAAACTTTGAGAACTGCAGCTCTGGAGAAACTTCTTAAGCTCTTAAGCATCCTACAAATCTGAGAAAAGGACTTCTAGCAAGCCTTTTGCTACATGTGTTCTCTAAACTTGAAATCGCTTTCCTCTGGACTCTATATATATTTGTGGAAGACTTTGTCATAGGCTTTTGGGAGAATTATTTGTACCAACTTATTATGCCATCTTAGTAAATGATCTTTTATAAAAACTAAAGACAGATAGGCTGACTAAAATGATTCACTCTGACTCCTCATGGGTCCCTTAGAGCCAGAAGTAGGAAATGTAGCCTACTTCTACATTGGTATTCTCCACTGTTAATTCATAAAGTTATTATCTTATTAGGCTTCTTGGTTTTTTGACTTATGAAGACAGATATAACTGTCTGGGAATTACAGACTGGGAATTACATTTTACCTCCTGTGGACAGGAAGCTACAAATTAGCTAATGAGGTTGCCTGGGTGGTAGTAGTTTCTAAGAGGGAAGGTTCAAGGTATGATAGTGAAGGAAGAAATAGTATCAAGAAATGGTAGTTTCTTGAATAAAAATTTTATATCTTAGATATATATAGAAAACTTTGACAGATTTATAAAGCTATGAGTCATTTCCCAGTTGATAAATGGTCAAAGAATATCAAAAGGCAGTTTTTTTCAGTGAAGAAATTAAAACTATCATCATAAAAAATGCTCTATAGTGTTGTTTAAAGAAATGCAAATTACAACTGAGTTATCTATCAGATTGGCTAAAATGATATCGGGGAAAATTACAAATATTAGTGGAGATACGGAAAATTTGGAAATTAATACACTGTTGGTAGAACTGAATTGATCCAACTATTTTTGAAGAGCAATTTGGAATTATGCTTAAAAAGTTATAAAACAGTACCAATATTAAGTCTATTTCCCAGATTTATTAGAGAAAAGGGAAAAGAATTTAAATGTTCTAGAATATTTATAGCAGTTCTCTTTGCAACAGTAAAGAACTAGAAATTGAGAACTAGAAATTGCCCATCAATTGGAAAATGGTTAAATGGAAAATAGAAAATGGAATAAATCAAATTCTCCTGAAATGATCAGGTAGTTGAGTTATTCTGAGTTTTATAAATACGCAAATCAACTACAAAGGAGCTTTGAAGAAAGATGCTCTCTATCTCTAGAGAAAAAACTAATAAATAGAAGTATGCATAGTATGGTTTTGCATATATGTCTAAAATGGTGATTTCTCTAAGTTGGAGAGGGACAGAGGTAAACAGTTAAGAACAAAATGTAATAAAAAAAAATGAGCAAGGCAGAGGTACTAAGAAGAAAAAGTAGAATTTGTTAAGAGAAGTGATAGCTTATTAAAGTATTCATAAGCAACTGATAAAATTTTCCACCAGAAAAATATTTGGTTTTAAAATGTGAACAGGCCAGAACAAAAAAAAAATTGTTAATAACTAAAAAGCTGTTCAAATTCTCTATTCATCAAAGAACTTCAAACAATACATTAGAATGAATGGTTATGACTAAGCCCAGGTTGCTTAAGCAGTATAAAATGTAAAGTATATGTGGGTGGTAGTATTCTAATATTTAATCTATATGGCTAGTTGGAATGTGGCATAGATGGATATCCTATCTGGAATCTTGTTCATCTCCTCTCCAAAGGAAAATGCAATTTCTACCCTTTTGAGGCACAAAATAGCCTTACCATTAGGAGTCTAGGGAAGGAAGGGCAAGCAACATCTAGGACTCTCATCATGATCTCCCTTCGTTCTCCTATCTCCAAATGGGGTATCAGGCTAAAAATCATACATATTTACCTACCTAAAATATTTGTAGTATTGGATACAATGGTGATTCAAAATAAAAGCCACCTCTAGAGTCAAATAGAGATAATAGATATACCATTAGATCCTTCAAAATAGTTTAGATATATATTAAATGTACAAATAAAAATGTGAAAGAAAATATTAGGAAAATTTATAGAATTGGAAATAAAATTGCTGAAAGAAGAATTCACTAAGCAAACAAATTGACAACATAAACAAGATAATAGAAAATTTTAATGAAATGTACTCTGAGGTGCAAAATGGTTAAAACATAAAAAGAACAGCAATGAAAAGATAAACAGAGCAAACTGGCAGGTTTAGACCTACAAAATACAATTAGAGGATAAAGTTCAGGGAGACATTGGAGAGTTGTCTCCCAAAAATACTTAAAGAAACAATGCCTAAAATGCCATGTTCAAGGAAATCATACCAAAAAAAAAAAAAAAAGAAACTGAGAAAATATTATAGACTCAAATAAGGATGCAAATTAATGGTATCCAGAAGATACTGAAGAAATATTTACCTCAATGAAAATTACAGTAAGTTCAAGAACTTTAACTATGCACTCACTAGTAAACAATTTATATCAAAAAGTATCTATTAAAATTGTTAGACCATATATTATCAGAGATGAAAAACTAGCCTGATGTATGCAAAAAAACAAAAACAAAAACAAAAATTGATCCAAAATACAAAATGTTCTCTGTTAGATATAATTGAATATTCTCCATTCTTAAGGGGGCAAGGAGAGGGAAAGAATATTTTTTTCAGTGAGATCAAATTTGAGAAATTCAAAAATTTAAAGTCTTTTGATATTGCAAATTGACCACCCAGATAAAATTTATTTATTTTTTTATTATAGCTTTTTATTTACAAAATATATGCATGGGTAATTTTTCAACATTGACCCTTACAAAATCTTCTGTTCCAACTTTTCCTCTCCTTCTCCCCCCCGCCTCCCCTAGATGGCAGGTAGTCCAATACATGTTAACCA
Organism: Sarcophilus harrisii; assembly: GCF_902635505.1. Taxonomy (NCBI): domain Eukaryota; kingdom Metazoa; phylum Chordata; class Mammalia; order Dasyuromorphia; family Dasyuridae; genus Sarcophilus; species Sarcophilus harrisii. The sequence goes on along the minus strand of NC_045426.1, from coordinate 319,678,807 downwards.
TGTTAAAGTATATGTTAAATCCAATATATATATATATATATATATATATATATATATATATATATATATACAGTTATCTTGCTGTAACAAGAAAAAATCGGATCTAGAAAGAAAGAAAAAACCTGAGAAGGAAAACAAAAATTCAAGCAAACGATAGAAAGAGTAGAAATGTTATGTTGTGGTTCACACTCATTTTCCATAGTTCTCTCTCTGGGTGTAGCTGATTCTCTTCTTTACTGAACAATTGGAACTGGTTTAAATCATCTCATTGTTGAAGAGAGCCACACCAGATACAATTGAAGATAATCTAGAAGGAAATGGAAATATGTACCAAATATGACTCAGTATTTGCATGCTATAAAGAGGTGTGGCTTCTAAGTCATGCCTAGTATAAAAGTTGTTGAAAACACTGAAATTAAGAATTTGAGGAAATTCCTTGAAAATGGAACAGGAAGAAATAATCTGGCTGAATCATAGGATCATAAGGAATAGCAAAAAACAATTATTTTACAGATGAAAAATCTTGAGCTCAGGGAGGTTTAGGACTTGCCCCAAATCCTACAGATAACATGTAAAATCTGTCACCTCTGCCTTCAGAGCCAGGACTCTTTCCATGGTATCACCCTGCCTTTTCCAGGGAAGAGGTGAAGAAGAAGTAAAATAATGTTTATAATTAGACACTGCAAGTGATAGGTAACTAAGAAAGAGGTTGGGGACTGTTGTGGGAGGAGATAAAGGACAGTTTCTATTCTGTATGCTCTTAGCGTAATTAGGGTAAAGTTTAAAAATATATTTTATTAGCAAAAGTATAATCCTAGTAAAATACTAGCTCCAGTAGTTCCTCGCACAGCGACTGTGGATGCTATGACTATATCTTTAAGAGGGAATAGAATCTTAAGAGTTTGGCAGTTAACCTGTCTTTCTACTGTACTAACTGTGAAAGCTGGAAAGAGTGGAAAGACAGCAAGGTCTAAGAGAACTTTTCTGAGAGAATTGTTGTAATTGTTAGTTTGTGAAGAAACATTATTTAGATACTCAGCTTGTTAAACTGTAGTTTGTGACCCCATATGAAGTCTCATAACTGAATGTGAAAGTCATAAAATTATGATTTATTATTAGTAAATGTTTGATTTGTATATCTATATACCCAGGTATAAAAATTTCCTGGGTGAAAAGGGGGTCATAATTGAACAATATCTAAGAAGCTCTGCTGTAGAAAATTCTGAGAAGAGATTTTAATTGGCATGCTGAGAAAACTGTTAGCAGGAGCAGGGATGGTCTCAAATCTACATATCTTGCCCCAAACTCTCCTGACTTTCAATGTCACATATCCAACTGCCTTTCGGGCAATTCAAACTAAATGTCAATAGATATATTAAAGGCAAAATATCCAAAATAGAACTCAACTTTTCCCCCTAACTCCTCCCCACTCCTACTTCCCCTGTTACTGTAAAGCAAGGCTTGTTAAATTTTATTCTACTTGTGATCCCTTTTTGTCCCAAGAAATTTTTATGGGACACCAGTTATGTGGATAAATAAAATAGGAATAAAAATCAAATACCATTAAATCATAATTCTGTGATCCCCACATTCAGTAACAAAACAACATATGAAAACCACAGTTTAAGAAGCTGTATTGGAGAGGACATTATCTTCCTAGTCCCTCAGATTAACAAACTACGAGGACTGTTATATTAAATAATATTTGTAAATATTGCCCACACCTCACCCACCAAGGCCTGTTGATTTCACCTTTGCAGCATCCCTTAGAATACTACTCTCCTCTGATACTGCCACATGCCCACTAACTAGCCTGCTGATGAATCTGCTTGCCTCAAGTTTCTTCCCACTCCACATCATCCTCCATTCAGCTTATCAGAGTGGTGGTCTTAAAACCAAGATCAGATCATGTCACACTCCTACTCAGTAAAGTGATTCCTTGTTGCCTTCAGGAGCAAATACAAAATGTTCTTAGGCATTCAAAGCTCTTTTTAACCTAGCCCCCCTCTTTTCAAGTTTTACTCTCCAATATGTATTCTTCAATCTAAAGCTATCTTCAACAATCTTCAACACTAGAGCCCTGGATGAATAAAATACTCTTATCTCTTGGCTTTCTCAGACTGTCCCCCATGTCTGGGAACACTTTCCTCCTTCTACTCTGCCCACTGACCTTCCTGGCTTCCGTTAAATCTCAACTAAAATCCCATCTTTTACTGGAAAGCTTCCTCAATTCTTAATTCTAGTGCCTTACCTCTGTTAATTATTTTTAATATTATATAAAGTTTGTCTTATATATATTTGTTTATATATTGTCTCCCCCATTTAATTGTAAGCTCCTTGAAGGCAGGGACTTTTTATATGCCTGGTACTTAGCACAGTGCATGGCACATAGTAAGTGTTTAATAAATATTTATGGATTTTTTTAGGTGCCTTGCCTAGTGTGATTTTTTTTTTGCAATTAATACATTTTTTATTATTTGTTAAATTGCTAATAAATTGTATAACTAGTAATATTTATTTAAATTTAAGAGATTGGGGGTTTGTTTGCTATAGAGATGAGCAATGACATAAAGAAGAGAAAGTTGAGGCAGCTAGGTGGGCAGTGGATAGAGCACCAGCTCTGAAGTCAGGAGGACTTGAGTTCATATGTGATCTTAGACACTTAACACTTCCTGACTGTGTGACCCTGGGCAAGTCACTTAACCCCAATTGCCTCAGCAAAAAAAAAAAAAAAAAAAAAAAAAAAAATTCTTGTTTACTTAATAAGTAATTTGTTATAAACTGAAGTGAAAGTTTAGTGCTAATTAATGAGAATGTTACAATTTTTAGTAATTACTGAGATATTAGAACATATACTTTAAAAGCCTTGGAACTCAGAATGAGAGAATAAATAAGAGGGGGAGGGAGAAAGGTAAAGAAATAAATTTATTATATACCTACTATGTATCTTCTAGGCATTGTGCTAATCCTTTTACAAATGTTATTTGATACAACAGTCCCCTGAAATAGGTTCTATTATTATTTCCAATTTACAGTTGAATAAAGTAAAACAAAGGTCACTTGCCTGGGATTACACATATAAGATACTCAACCCTATATGCAGTGTAACATTGGGATACAGCTCTAATATGAATAAGAAGTGGAAGAGTAAAGGGAATGGTGGTTAAAGCTGAATTGTTGCCATCTGCATCCAGAGAGAGAACTATGGAGACTGAATTTGGATCAAAACATAGTACATTCTCCTTTTAGTTATTGTTTGCTTGCTTTTATTTCTTTTTCTTTCTTGTGTTTTATTTTCTCCTTTTCATCTTATTTTTTTCTTGTGCAGCATGATGAATATGGTACTGTGTTTAGAAGAATTGCACATGTTTAACCTATATTGGATTGCATGCTGTCTAGGGGAGGTGGGGAGGGAAGGAGAAATTTTTGGAACACAAGGTTTTGCAAAGGTAAATATTGAAAACAATTTTTGCATGTATTTGAAAAAATGAAAAGCTGTTATAAAAAGATTGAATTGTTATAAAATAAGAAAGGCTTCAGCTGTGATAGGCAGGGATTACCTTGTTTGGGAAGAAAGATTGGACTATTAAAAAATAAGACAGACAAGATAACATTTTGTGCCCCCCCCCCAAAAAAAAAAAGTAATGTAAAGGGATCTAATGTAAGAAAAAAGCAAGCATAATTTATAATCTTGAAACCAAACATAATTTATAACCTTGATATTAATGGACTTAGTTCATCAATATGAGAAAAAACAATTGTAAATAAAAAACCCAAAACCTAATTTTCTGTTTACAAAAATACAGCTAAAGCATAAGGATTCATATGAATTCTCTGTACAGGAGTGAAATAAAATATATTTTAGCTAAATCCAAAAAAGCAGAACTTAGAATCATAATTTTGGATAAGGCAACTATAAATACCAGGAAGATTATATTATAATCATTTTTCATGAGATAATATCAATAATAAATGTAAATAACACAACTCAACTAAGTTCTTCAAGGAAAGATGAACTGAAATGTTAAAAAAAAAAAACAAAAAAAAACCTAGTTAGGAAAACACGAATTCTATAGGACTTTGACATTCTTCTTTAGGAAGCAGATAACTAAATCCAACAGATAAATAAACAAAAAGAAAATTATAGATGAATAAAATATTGGGAAAACTGGATTTAAAAGACATAAATTTACAGATTGAAATTATACTTTGCAGAATCCCAGAGAATTTGCATATAAAAACCTGATCAGTTGATAGCACACAAAGAACTGATACAAATGTAGAAAGATAGATATCTCATTTAAAGATGTTTCATATTCTACTTCTGGTTTCCTTGGGGGAAAGTCTGTGTAGAAATATAAAGCAAAGGACCTCAGGAGAAAAAGGAATAGACATTAAGCTAAAGGAGGAAATGATGTGCTTAAAGAAGTAGAAGATTGTTGCTAAAATGAGGTAAGTTATACAAATTGGCAAGATGAGAAGAAAGAGAATGAGATTAGGAAAAAAAATTGTTAAAAGAGTACTAATAAATGACAGACAAGAGTGACCATTCTGATGTTAAAAAGCTCATGAGCAATTTGACATGTTAGTTCTCCAAAAGACTTTCTAGAAGAAATACAAGAACAGAGTATTTCATTTTGAATAAAAAAAGAAAAATTTTTAATTACCCACACTGATTCCGAAATGTTTGCTTTTCTTTGTGTCTACTTAAAAGTTTAAGTTTGTGCCCTTATTAGAAAATAAGGTAAAAAAACTGAAGGATCTCCAAGGATGAAATATTCCTTTTTAAAAAAGGAAGAGAGGGAGAGATGGAAGAAGAGGAGGGAGAGAGGGAAAGAGGGGAGGGAAGGAAAGAAAGAAGGAAGAAAGGAAAGAAGGGAGGGAGGGAGGAAAGGAAGAAGGGAAGAAAGGAAAAGGGGGAAGAAGAAAAGGAAGAAAAGGGAAAGCGAAAAACAAATTATCAAGTTCTCTGGAAACTCTGCTTTTTCTCTTAAGCCATACCAGGTAAACATTTAAAATGGTACTTTTTTTTTCCCCAGAGAACCCCACAAGATCATAGGCTAAGAATTAAAGTGACCAGAAAAACAAGACAATCCCTGCTCTTAAGAAGCTTTAATCCCAATAGGAATTAGTGTGAAGTACAGGCTAGCTCTCTGGAGGGTTTCAGAAGGGTCAGCCAGAGTCAGGATAAATCAAAGTCCTTGGTCTTTAGAGGGAGAAGTGAAAGAGGTAGCCAAGCAGAATCCTGTATTCTGTAGCCCAGAGCCACCAGCCTCCCTCCTCCTCATCCTGCCACAAAGTGATTCTCTGGCGCCTCTCTCACCCCAACCTCAAATCCTTGTCTATAATTATCTTAACACCAAACATTCAATAAGCACCAAAAAGTGAGAAGAGCCATTTATCCAAACATATGCTAATAGAGTCATTGTCTGACATCAAATAGGTAATTAGCCTTAAGTGCTTGGTTGTCTGATTCAAGCATACCTTTTTCAGAGTTTCAGTCCTCTACAATTAGAGTTCATATATAAGTTCAGTTTGCACAGTAGATAGGCTTAGACTGAGATGACATTGTTCTATGTACTGAAGACAGAAATATTTTTAAAAGAGTCCCTGACTAAAAGAAATTTATTTTAATGGGGAAGATAATACACATGGAAGGGTATTCTGTTGTGAGAAGGTAGAAGAGAGATAGGATGGATACTAATGTTTGAAAGATTCTAATCCAGATGAGGAGGAACATGTCAGTGAAGCAGACAAATATGAGAAGAAAAGGCCTTTGGGGGATGGTTAGATGGGATTAAATGAAGCTGAGACATAGTCAAGATTTTGATAGCCCAGTTGATAGAGTGGGCTGTCATCAATTAGGGCCTGGAATCTAGGAAGAACCAAACACTATTCTTAATAAAGTGATATGTTTCTCCTAAAGTATTTCTTTAGGTTTTTAACATTAATCATGTATTCTTGGCCACCTTGCTGTTCCTTACATGAGACACTGCATGTTCTAATCTTTCTGCATTTTCATTGATGTGTCCCTCATGCCTTGAATACTCTCCCTTCTCATCTCCAGCTTCTATCTTCCCTGGCTTCCTTCAATGCCAGTTAAACATCCCATTTTCTACAAGATACCTTTCTTGATCCATCAATGTTAGTAGTCGTTCTAAGATTATATCCAATTTATCCTCCAACTTATTAGTACATAGTTCTTTGACTGTAATTGTTTCTTCTGTGAGACTGTGAACTCTTTGAAAGCAGGAACTTTATTTTTTGTCTTTCTTTGTATCCCCACAATTAACAGACTCCCTGGTGCATGGAATGCTTGTTGATTGAAGAGTTATTTACTCTTTTTGACAACGAAGTGTTCATCCTTCCATATCTAATAGTAAGAAATTGTATTTTGTTAATATTGTATGAGTTTTTGTTAGACTATTTTACAGATCCATATGGTCCCTTTTATGTTCTTAAAATCTTGGAAAGACATGAACTGATGCTGAGTTAAGTGAGCAGAATTAGGAGAACATTATACATAGTAACATTAAGATTATTTGCAGATCAACTAGATTTAGCTCTTCTCAGCAATACAGTAATCCAAGACAATTCCAGTGGACTTGAGTTGGAAAAGGCCATCTGCATCCAGAGAGAAAATTATAAAGACTGAATGCAGATCAAAGTATAACTATTTTCAACTTTTTTGTTTGCTTTTTCTTTCTCATGAGTTTTCTTTTCTGTTCTTATGTTTCATAACATAACATGGAAATGTGTTTTAAATGATTGTGCATGACAGATTGCTTTCTGTCTTGAGGAGAGGGGAAGCAAGGGAGGGAATATTGAAAACTGTCTTTACATGTAACTGAAAAAATAAAAGACTTTTGAATATAATTTTTTAAAATGACTATTGCTTTGTTAATTCCTAATTCAACTTTGTTTCAGGATGGTAACATCTTGACCTATGCAATCACAGACTTTTCTTTGCATAAGCATAGTGTGCCTGACTTGGTAGAAGTTATTTTTTATGTTTGCAGTACATGAATGAGCATGAGTTCTCTAATTTCTTTTAATGGATTACTTCAGTAGAAAGCTTTACTAGTTATTGGGAAAGTTTTTTGAGTGGATTTTTTTGATGGGAAGGGATCTAAACTTTCAGTTGTGAGCTAAATAGTGCTCTCCCATAAAAGAAAGCAAGAAGCTTTTATTCTGAACCCATCATAACTCTAGACTATTTAGTATTAGAGTTATGGTAGATAGATATAATTCTAGTCCTCTTCTCTTGGAGATAGACAAAGGAAGGAGCAAGGACACAGGATGGTTTTCTTTTTGCTTCCCATGAGGTTGGAAATTTCAAACTATCCTTGGAGATGAGGTGAGCCGTATTATAGATCAGATATGTATCCATGATACACATAACCTGATCGGTATATTTATATTACACAGCTACCAACCATATATATCAAATACTTGTTTTTGTAACCCCAATGCTTAGCATAAAACTGGGAATGTAGTGTTTAAATATTTTATTTACTATTTTATAATTTTGACAGCTGCTACTAAAGATGTTATTGAATTGTCTGGATCATCCATTACCTAGGAATAGGGCAAGATGAAGCATGAGTTTCTTGATCCACATGACAAAGCATGCTGCTCATGCCAGGCTTACTTTCTTTTGTCATAGTTAGGGAGGTAGGGCAGTATAAAGATCTTGGCCTCATACCTGAATAAGAGTCTTACCTGGACCAAAAGTCTTGTCATTATATAATGACAGCTCTACATAGAGCTGAGGTCAAAAGAGTTAATCAGTAACCAATATCATAAGAAAGGAGAGAAGTTCTTTTATTTTTTTAAATTATATGTTAAATTATATATATATATATATATACAGTTATCTTGCTGCACAAGAAAAATTGGATCTGGAAAGAAAAAAAAGAACCTGAGAAGGAAAACAAAAATACAAGCAAACAATAACAGAAAAAGTGAAAATGCTATGTTGTGGTCTACACTCAGTTCCCATAGTCCTCTCTCTGGGTGTAGATGGCTCTCTTCATTACTGAACAATTGGAACTGGTTTGAATCATCTCATTGTTGAAGAGCGCCACATCCATCAGAATTGGTGTTCATATAGTCTTCTTGTTGCTGTGTATAATGATCTCCTGGTTCTACTCATTGACCCATACCTAACACCGGAAGCCAAGATAAGGTTGAAATGGGTTCATGATTTAGACATAAAGAATGATATTATAAAAAAAAATTAGAAGAACATAGGATAGTTTACCTCTCAGATCTGTGGAGGAGGAAGGAATTTATGGCCAAAGAAGAACTAGAGATCATTATTGATCATAAAAAGATAATTTTGATTATATTAAGTTAAAAAGTTTTTGTACAAACAAAATTAATGCAGACAAGATTAGAAAGGAAGTAATAAATTAAGAAAACATTTTTACATTCAAAGGTTCTAATAAAGGTCCCATTTCTAAAATACATAGAGAATTAACTCAAATTTATAAGAATCCAAGCCATTCTCCAATTGATAAATGGTCAAAGGATATGAGTAGACAATTTTCAGATGAAGAAATTGAAACAATTTCTAGTCATATGAAAAGGTGCTCTAAATCACCAAAAAATGCAAATTAAGACAATGTAATAAAATATAATGAATTCAAAGAAATAGGATAAGACTTACATGTATTGATGAAAAGTGAAGAGAGCAGAAGCAGGAAAATACTATGTACAATAAAGTAAATGGAAAGCAATAACAAAATACTTGAAACTGAATTATGTGAAAATATAATGACCAAATTTGGCCACAATGAAGGGTATGAGTAGACACTCTTCTCCCTTCTTTTCCAGAGGTGGAAGTCTATTATAGCCCATGGCTATGCAATTACTATTTACCATCTGGCTTTTTTGATATTTATGTTAGTTTTGATGAACTTTTTTTCTTTATTTTTTAAAAATAAGGGATGGCTCTCTTAGAGGAGGAAGGGATAGAGTACAGAGAGAAATGTAAAAACAAAAATTATCAATAAAATTCATTTTAAAATTACTTAATCAGAGGAAGAGAGAAAGAAAAGGAAAAATAACTACATAACCACAATTCTGAATGTTCCTCTTAACAGTTGAATGTTTCTCTAACAGTTCTGCTTACAGTTGGATATTATGCTTCTTCCTAACTCTCCTTGATTGCAGCTTTACATATGAGGGTGAATGGTACAGGCGAGTGAGTGCTAGATTAAGATTTTAGGAAACTTAGATTTGCTAGCATTCAATAACTGCAAGAATTTGAGCTAGTCTTCTTCCCTTCTCTATATCTCACTTTTCTCATCTTTAAAATAAGCATGATATATCATAACACTTGTGCTACTTACCTCACAGGCTGTTGTGAGAATCAGATGAAATGTCACATACTTTGAAATTATAAAAAACTATAGCAATATTAGCTAGGGATGCACTGGAGCCAGTTCCTATCTTCTCAAGAGAGCAAATCGTTAAACTTTCAGTGTGAGCATTTATACCTAGGAAATCAGGGTTTAATGTTTTGTTTTGTTGATTGTCTAGACTTAAGAATGTGATAGGGAAATGTTAATATCCAGTAAAACTAAAAAACAGTATACTTATCATAAAGGTGATGGACATATTTTTGGCAGGACTGATATGGAAATTTGTTTTGTTTGATTATGCATAGTTAATACATTTTGGTGGTAGTGAGGTAGAAGAGAGAACAAAAATAATGCTTGATAATTAGGGGAAAATTTAATTAAAAACTTTTCAAGTGTATCTTGAGTAAATTTTTTTTGAGAGCTGTTTATTAAATATTTGCCAGTACAGTTCTAAAGTTAAATCATATTATTCCTTCTTTGTAGGCTGGTATATGTCTTTTTGTTGTCATCCTGTCTTTCTTAACGAATTATTTTAATTACCTTAACTTCTTGTCCCATCTCATTTAAAATTAAGATTTCAATGTTACTTCCACCAAGTGGCACATTCAACTCTGCCAGAGTTATTCTGAGTGACCATATGTAGTCTCTTACAAGCTTTTAAATTTATATTACTTTGTAACTTAGCTTTTAATATGCATTTCTTATCTGCCCAATTAGGTTGTAAACTCAGCAGGAGACACTATGTGTTACCTTTCTTTGTGATTTGCACAATATTTTGTTATTTGTATACTTACAATTGAAAGTTTATCATACCTTAACTCAGTGAAAGTATAGGAAATAGTTTTCTATTTTCCATTTTTATATTCATTCTCCCCATTATGTTCCTTCACTCACATAATAAGTACCTACTGTATGAAAGACTGAATCAAATGTGGTATAGAGTATACATAGATCACAGTCAGTTAATGAATCTCTTGAAATGGTTCCATATATTCAACTTTTTATTATTCAAAGTTTTAATTGTATGAAACATGGTAGTTGGTTCCAGTGCAGTGGAAATATTTGGTGAGAATTCGAATAATGTGACCATTTCAAGAGAGTCCTTATTTCTACAAATATGGTTATTTTTTTCTCAAAGAGCTTACAATGTAGTAAGGGAGATAAAATTTAATCAATAAATATAACAAAGAATTGTGTGTTTTCTCCACAATCACACTATTTCTAGATTCTGGGGAATTGTTCTTCAAGGTTTGGATCTGTTAAATGCCTTAATAAAGAAGCATTTCTTGCTTTGAAAGACTTAAGAACTCTCATCAAAGTAGACTAGCAAATTTTTTAAAAAGATGAAATAATAGCTCTTAAGGAATGAATGTGGAAGAGAAATAGATAGAAGAGAAAATGGTAAACCTTATTCAAAATAAAATCCTTGAAAACTAGAATAGAGTAAACAGAAATCAATGACTCCACGAAGCAGTAGAAAAAAATTTTAAACAAAAAGATTTTTTTAAAATAAAAGATGTAAGAAATTCAGTATATTTTTTTAAAGTGTAAAACTGGTCAAGGAAAGATTATTTTAGAATCCTTGGGTTTCTTGAAATCCTTGACAAAAATAAAAGCCTGCTCAGTATGTATTTTTAAAAATTATAAATGAAAACTGCCCAGATTTCTTTGAAAAAATAAGGCAAACAGAATCTTACAATATGTTATTTACAAGAAACACATTTAAAGCACAGTGATACATACGGAGTAAAGGTAAAAGGCTGGAGTAGAATCTATTATGCTTCATGTGAAGTAAAAAAAAATGATCTGATTAAAAGAGATAAGGAAGGAAATTATATCTTGCTAAAGAGTACTATAGATAATGAAGCATTATCAATATTAAACATATATGCACCAAGTTGTGTAGCATCTAAATTCCTAAAGGAGAAATTAAAAGAGTTGCAAAAAAAAAAAAAATAGACTGAAAAACTATAATAGCAGGAGATCTCAGCCTTGCTCTCTCAGGACTAGATAAATCAAACCATAAAATAAATAAGAAAGAAGTTAAAGAGGTAAATAGAATGCTAGAAAAACTAGATATGATAGATCTTTGGAGAAGATCTTCTGGGCAGTTCATGGAACCTATACAAAAATTGACCATATTTTAGGATATAGAGACCTCAAAATCAAATGCAGAAAGGCAGAAATAGTAAATGCATTTTTTTCAGATCACGTTGCAATAAAAATTACATTCAATAAAGGGCCAGGGAAAAATAGACCAAAAAGAAATTGGAAACTAAATAATCTCATCCTAAAGAATGAATGGGTGAAACAGCAAATTATAGACACAATCAATAATTTCATCTAAGAGAATGGCAATAATGAGACAACCTATCAAAATTTGTGAGATGCAGCCAAAGCAGTAATAAGGGGAAATTTTATATCTCTAGAGGCTTACTTGCATAAAATAGAGAAAGAGATCAATAAATTGGGCTTGCAATTAAAAAAGCTAGAAAAAGAACAAATTAAAACCCCCCCAATCAAATATCAAAAATAAAAGGGGAGATCAATAAAATCAAAACTAAAAAAAAAAACTATTGAATTAATAAATAAAACTAAGAGTTGGTTTTATGAAAAAAAAACACAAAATAGATAAATCTTTAGTTAATTTGCTAAGAAAAAGGAAAGAAGAAAATAAAATTGTTAGTCTCAAAAATGAAAAGGAAGAACTATCCACCAATGAAGAGGAAACTAGAGCAATTATCAGGAGTTACTTTGCCCAACTTTATGCCAATAAATTTGACAACCTAAGTAAAATGGAAGAATACCTACAAAAATATAGATTGCCCAGATTAACAGAAGAGGAAATAAATTACTTAAATAGTCCCATTTTAGAAAAAGAAATAGAACAAGCTATTAATCAACTCCCTAAGAAAAAATCCCCAGGACCAAATGGATTTACATGTGAATTCTACCAAACATTTAAAGAACAATTAACTCCAGTACTATATAAACTATTTGAAAAAATAGGGAATCTGAAGGACTCCTATGAAACTCCTTTTATAATACAGACATGGTACTGATATCTAAACCAAGTAGGACAAAAACAGAGAAAGAAAATTATAGACCAATGTCCCTAATGAATATTGATGCAAAAATCTTTTTTTTTTTTTAGTTTTTATTTATTTATTTATTTAATGTTTTTCTTTTTTCTTTTCTTTTTTTTTTTAATAGCCTTTTATTTACAGGATATATGCATGGGTAACTTTTACAGCATTAACTATTGCCAAAACTCTTGTTCCAATTTTTTACCTCTTACCCCCCCCACCCCCGCCCCTAGATGGCAGGATGACCAGTAGATGTTAAATATATTTAAATATAAATTAGATACACAATAAGTATACATGACCAAACCGTTATTTTGCTGTACAAAAAGAATCAGACTCTGAAATATTGTACAATTAGCTTGTGAAGGAAATCAAAAATGCAGGTGTGCATAAATATAGGGATTGGGAATTCAATGTAATGGTTTTTAGTCATCTCCCAGAGTTCTTTTTCTGGGCATAGCTAGTTCAGTTCATTACTGCTCCATTAGAAATGATTTGGTTGATCTCGTTGCTGAGGATGGCCTGATCCATCAGAACTGGTCATCATCTAGTATTGTTGTTGAAGTATATAATGATCTCCTGGTCCTGCTCATTTCACTCAGCATCAGTTCGTGTAAGTCTCTCCAGGCCTTTCTGAAATCATCCTGTTGGTCATTTCTTACAGAACAGTAATATTCCATAATATTCATATACCACAATTTATTCAGCCATTCTCCAACTGATGGACATCCATTCAGTTTCCAGTTTTTAGCCACTACAAAAAGGGCTGCCACAAACATTCGTGCACATACAGGTCCCTTTCCCTTCTTTATAATCTCTTTGGGGTATAATCCCAGTAGTAACACTGCTGGATCAAAGGGTATGCACAGTTTGATAACTTTTTGAGCATAGTTCCAAACTACTCTCCAAAATGGTTGGATTCGTTCACAACTCCACCAACAATGATGCAAAAATCTTAAACAAAATATTAGCAAAGAGATTACAGATAATCATCCCCAGAGTAATACACCACAACCAAGTAGGAATTGTATGAAGAATGCAGGGCTGGTCCATATTAGGAAAACTATTAACATAATTGATTATATCAATAACCAAATTAACAAAAAAACATATGATAATAGATGCAGAAAAAGCATTTGATAAAATCCAACACCCATTCCTATTAAAATCACTAGAGAGTATAAGAATAAATGGACTTTTCCTTAAAATAGTCAAGAGCATTTATTTAAAATCATCAGCAATAAACTAGAACCATTCCCTATAAGATCAAGGGTAAAACAAGGTTGCCCATTATCACCATTGCTATTTAATATTGTATTAGAAATGCTGGCTTTGGCAATAAGAGAAGAAAAAGACATTAAAGGAATTAGAGTAGGTAATGAGGAAACCAAATTATCATTCTTTGCAGATGATATGATGGTATATACTTAGAAAACCCCAGAGAAATCAACTAAAAAGCTATTAGAAATAATCCACAACTTTAGCGAAGTTGCAGGTTACAAAATAAATCCACATAAATCATTCTTTTCTTATAAAATCACTAACAAAATCCAACAGCAAGAGATACAAAGAGAAATCCCATTTAAAATAACTGTTGATAATATAAAATATTTGGGAATTTATCTGCCAAGAGAAAGTCAGGAATCACATAAGCAAAACTACGAAACATTTTCCACAAAAATAAAATCAGATCTAAGCAACTAGAAAAATATCAAGTGCTCCTGGATAGGTCGAAAAAATATAATAAAGATGACAGTACTCCCTAAATTAATGTATTTATTTAGGGCTATATTAATTAAACTCCCAAGAAACTATTTTACTGAAGTAGGAAAAATAACAAAATTCATCTGGAAGAACAAAAGGTCAAGAATTTCAAAAGAATTAATGAAGAGAAAAGCAAATGAAGCTGGCCTAGCTATACCAGATCTAAAACTAGATTATAAAGCAGTGGTCATCAAAACCATTTGGTACTGGCTAAGAAATAGATTAGTTGATCAGTAGAATAGGTTAGGCTCACAGAACATAATAGCCAATTACTATAATAATCTAGTATTTGACAAACCCAAAGGTCCCACTTTTTAGGATATGAATTCACTATTTGCACTATTGATCAGAGAAATGCTGTGGGGAGCGGGCACTAATCCATGGCCACATAAGGCCACATTCCAAAAGACTGCCCTAACCTTGAATAGGAATCTCCTAATCTCATCATGGAGTTTCCTACATGACCAAACACTGCCCTAACCTTGAATAGGAATCTCCTAATCACATCATGGAGGAATTTCCTAATTACATCCTACATGACCAAGCACTGCCCTAACTTTGAATAGGCAGATATCTAGGCATCCCCTAATCACATCATAGAGCTTCCTACAACCAGAGACACCTGAGCAGCTCATCCTTGGGTGGGATACCAACCCTTTGTCTAGGACCCCCACCCTGTACTGTGTTTGCTCAACCCTGCCTCCTTTACTACTGCTATATATATCTATACTATTGCACCCATTAAAATGAGGCTTGATCAGATGGATTTGTCTTGCCTCCATTCAACTCTGAGATACCACTACACACCTGCCAGATTGGCTAAGATGACAGGAAAAATAATGATGAATGTTGGAGGGGATGCGGGAAAACCGGGACATTGATGCATTGTTGGTGGAGTTGTGAACGAATCCAACCATTCTGGAGAGCAAGCTGGAGTGATGACCAAAACGTTATCAAACTGTGCATACCCTCTGATCCAGCAGTGCTACTACTGGGCTCATACCCCAAGGAGATACTAAATAAGGGAAAGGGACCTGTATGTACCCTGTTTGTAGTGGCTAGAAACTGGAAAATGAATGGATGCTCATCAATTGGAGAATGGTTGGGTAAATTGTGGTATATGAATGTTATGGAATATTGTTGTTCTGTAAGAAATGACCAGCAGGATGATTTCAGAAAGGTCTAGAGAGACTTACATGAACTGATGCTAAGTGAAATGAGCAGAACCAGGAGATCATTATACATTTTAACAACAATACTATATGAGGATCAATTATGATGGAAGTGGCTATCTTTGGGAATGAGAGGATCCAATTCAGTTCAAATTAATCAGTAATGAACAGAAGCAGCTACACCCAGCAAAAGAACATTGGGAAATGAATGTAAACTGTTTGCATTTTCGTTTTTCTTTCCGGGTTATTTTTACCTTCTGAATCCAATTCTTCCTGTGCAACAAGAGAACTGTTTAGTTCTACATACATATATTGTACCTAGGATATACTGTGACATATTTAACATGTATAGGACTGCTTGCCATCTGGAGGAGGGGAGGTGGAGGGACAAAGGGGAAAAGTCAGAAGAGAAGTGAGTACAAGGGATAATGTTGTAAAAAATTTACCCAGGCATGGGTTCTGTCAATAAAAAAAATTATAATTATTAAAAAAAAATTCACTATTTGACAAAAACTGCTGGGAAAATTGGAAACTAGTATGGCAGAAAGTAGGCAGAGACCCACACCTACCACCATATACACCAATATAAAGTCAAAATGGATTCATGATCTAGACATAAAGAATGATATTATAAACAAATTAGAAGAATATAGGATAGTTTACCTCTCAGATTTGTGGAGGAGGAACGAATTTATGACCAAAGAAGAACTAGAGATCATTATTGATCATAAAATAATTTTGCTTATATTACATTAAAAAGTCTTTATACAAACAAAACTAATGCAGACAAGATTAGAAGGGAGTGATAAACTGGGAAAACATTTTTATATCCAGAGGATCTGATAAAGGCCTCATTTCTAAAATATATGGAGAATTGACTCAAATTTATAATAGTTCAAGCCATTGATAAATGGTCAAAGGATATAAACAGACAACTTTCAGAAGAAGAAATTGAAACTATTTGTAGCCACATGAAAAGTTGCTCCAAATCACTATTGATCAGAGAAATGCTAATTAAGACAACTCTGAGATATCACTACATACCTGTCAGATTAGCTAAGATGACAGGAAAAGATAATGACAAATGTTGGAGGGGATATGGGAAAACTGGAATACTGATACATTGTTGGTGGAACTGTGAACGGATCCAACCATTCTGGAGAGTAGTTTGGAACTATACTCAAAAAGTTATCAAACTGTTCATATCGGACTGCCTACCCAGTGGAGGAGGGGAGGGGGGAAGAAGGGGAAAATTTGCTGCAGGGGGTTATGCAAGGATCAATGTTGGAAAAATTACCTATGTATATGCTTTGTGAATAAAAAGCTTTAATTTTAAAAAAATAAGGCAAAGATAGAATTTCATCAATTATATCCTGAAAAGAGCCATAAAAGGAAAAAATCCCAGAAATGTCATAGCCAACATCCAGAGTTCTCATGCCAATGAAAAAAATGCTACAATGATTCAGAAAAAAAGAATGCAATAACAAAAAGCTACAGCCAGGATTGCACAAGACCTGGAAGCTTCTACCAAAAACTAGAGGAAATCTTGGAATATAGTATTTCTTTTTTTTTTCTTTTTCTTTTCTATTTTTTTTTTTCCTGAGGCAATTGGGGTCAAGTGACTTGCCCAGAGTCTTACAGTTAGGAAGTGTTCCCTTTCTGAGTTCATACAGGGCTGCTGCTCTATCCACTGCGCCATCTAGTTGCCCCCAAATATATAGTATTTCAAAAAGCAAAAGAGATAGGATTACAAAAAAGAATAATTTTTCCTGCAAAGCTGAGTATAATCCTACAAGAAAATAAAATATCAAAATAATAAAGGATTTTTAAGCATTTCTGATGAAAAGACTAGAGTTGAAAAGGAACTTTGAAATCCAAATCCAAATCCAGAGAAACCTAAAAAACTACTCATAATGACTTCCTTCCTTCCTTTCAGTTCCACCACCCTACTGCTAGCCTGACTTCCTATTGAATTTTGCTGCTAGGGGAAAATAAAAAGTTATAAATCAAGTATATGTATTTTGGTGGAAAATTTTTTTTTTCTTGAAAAGAAGAATTCTGGTAATGGACAAATTTATAGACAACACAATTTCTTGGTTAAACAATGTTTGTCAATGTCAAGACAATGAAACCTGGAATTTAATTTTGTTTTACCTACTAGTGACTTTAGACAAGTCAACAGGTATCTGTTAGGTGCCTACTTTGTGCCAATAAAAAAGAGGGCAAAAACAAAAACCTTGACTAGAACCATTCTTCCATGTGTACTGTAAATAGCATATTTTTCATGATTTTGGTAAATGAAACCTGTTTCATACTTGATAGTGATAATGAGTATTTTTAACCAATTATCTCTCTGATTGCATCTATCAGGAGATCTTGAATGGTCATAGCAGACATGAGGGATACTTAAAAAAACCAAAACAAAGCAAAACACAACAATCCCTGCTCTTAAGGTTTTCACATTCTAAAGGTAAATCATTACCTCTCTGTGCCATTAAAATAATGTATTAAGAATATCTGCTTCTGATTTATAGAAATATTTATAAATAATTAAAAATGTTTTGGTCATTTGAACATGAGTCTCTTTAAGCTCTAAATCTATAATCTTATTTATGCAATTTTGAATGGGATCTGTTTTTTTTTTTTTTCAAAAAATGTACAATGAGAAGGTTGAATTGAAAGGCCTATTCCAGTTCTAGATCCTATAATTCTCCAATCCTATGACTTATTCTTTAACAAAGCCTTACGGCTACACTACAATTTTGTTTCTGGGTTATTTCAGTTGAATTCATTAATCACTTATAGTTTGTGTGTAAGAAAGACAGTATGCCAAGTGGTAAAGATTCAAAGAAAAAAAATAGTCTCTGCCTCCAAGATGTTATATTCTGCTTACGTGATATAGTACATATAGACATAAAGAAATAGAAATTTTAAAAGAGAAAGAGTAATAATAATTAAGGATTGGAAAAAGCATTATGATGATGGTGGCCTTGGCATAAGTGTCAAAGGAAAGGAAAATGACAGAGATGCATTAAGAGGTAGAGATGATGATGAGGTATTTTTCAGAAGCAACAGATGGCTTGAGCCAGTGCTTGAAGAGAGGGGATAGAATGCTGGATTTGGGAAAAAGATAGTTTAACCTAAATGTAGATTTCCCGAAGGAGAAGACTATGAGATAGAGCTAAAAAAAATATTATCGAAACAAAATTACAAAGGACTACAAATATTTGGATGAAAAATTTGTATTTTATCTTTAAGGCAATAAATAAGGGGACACTGAAGGATTTTGAATAGAAGTGAAATATTCAAACCTATGCCTCAGGAAAATAACTTGACAGTTGTGTGGAGGGACTGGAGATGAGAGGGATTTCAAACAAAGATCAATTAGGAGGTTATTTGTACAGTCTAGTTAGGTGGTCAATATGAATTGACATGAAATCTATGGAGGGTAAAGAGAAAGGGAAAAAATTCAACTTATTTTATTCCAGTACTTTAGTGAATTCGTGATCTTGTTGATATGAGTACACCTTCTACTGTGGTAGATCACAACCCTTCCTTACAATTTCATTTTATGTGATTCTTGTATATGTTTCCCATAATTCTTCCCAAGAAGAACTACCTAATGTAATGAAGTCCTGCTTCTAGGTTTTTTTTTTTTTTTTTTTTTTTTTTTTTTTTAATACTTGAGCAATCTATTACTCTTTAAGTTTCATTCCATGAAACCTTTCTCCTTTTCTGGTCATATATAGGTTTTGGTCTTGAAAATGCTTTTTTAAGATTCCTTCTTGCATTCAGGTCGTGTTGGCAATATATAGTGTATTTATGACCACTATATATGTTTCCATTGGTTAGTAGGTCATCGGCAATTCTGATTTTTCATAGATCATAGTGTTCCTTAGTTCATAGTGATTAACTATATTAACTAACTGTTATATAACAATATTGCATTATGGAGCTATATAACATATAACATATCATTAGAAATATATTAATGTTAATAAAAGATATCCTTTTGTTTCAGGGAGCAGCTTGAAATTATAAAAAGCACCATAGAGTTTCAAAAATGCAATCCAGTTTGTTCTCCTTTTGTTATATTATAGGCCTAGCTCATTATTCATCTACCATGCTTGTTCAAGATCTCTAGATTAACTCAATGCATTGCCCAGCTAGTTTCAGATACTAATCAAAGTAAACTACATTCTTTAGCCATTTTATTTTCCCTACCTGAATTGCTGGAATCGCTTGTGCATGGCCATGGATTTCATTGAGGAGACTGTGAAGTATTGTGAAATTTGATGCAATTGGCAGAATATTGAATGCCAATAGTGTTACACTAAGAACCTTGCCATTCAATGGGAATCTTTCTTATTTATTGTGGGTAGGACATCCTTTATAACTTTGCAAATAAAAGAAGGGACTTTGAAGATGTGATCTATTTTCTGCTGTTAAAGTTAAAGCCTGGCAATTTCCCTCTCACATTTTCACCAAGGATATTGTTACATGTAAAGACCATTTTCAAGCTTTTATAAAGGGGGGAAAGTAGGTACTTCTCAGTGACTTTCATTCTCCCCAACTCTTTCCCCATTTTTTTTACCAAATTATTAGCACAATAATTATTGATGGGATAATGTAAATGGCTATTAAAATTTTGAATCATAAAGTCTATGCCAGAAAGCCACCTAAAGCTATGAATCCTCTTTTAACCCTAACATATTTTGTCCAAAGGAATGGATTGAAATTAATGATCTCTAAGGACACTTTCAGTTCTATTAATCTGAATGTTTGAGTATAACTATTGGCATAAAATAGTGGCAAGTCTTTAATTGGCTTTAAAGTATTATATCCATAAGTACAATATTATTACTTTGTGATTAAAGCAGATTAAATGTGATTGCATGCTTATTAACTTTTATTGAGTCATGCCTATGATGAAGCATACTGATCTATCTTCTGATAGAGAAGTGAATTCAAAGTGCATACAAGAAATACACACACATACATCCTGTCTCACACACACACACACACACACACACATTCTCTCTTTCTCTGTCTTTTAACATGGCCAATTGGTCAAAGCAGGAATTTGTTTTACTTGACATATATATTTGTAATTTTCTTTTCTTTTTCAATGGAGAGGGACAGGGAAAGAAATGAGCAAGGTGGGAAGAAGAAAATGTAGACATGAAGATAAAACTAAATGTTAAAAAAAGTGGTTTACACCATCAAGATACAAATGTCATTTGAATTATTGATTCAACCCAATGACTGTAAGCTTTTCAAAGATATTGTTTTGTATCTCTTTTGTACTTTTCTATTCTTTTCCCATTGTAGTAGTCAATACTGAATTTCCTTAAACTTGTCTACTCTACTGAGTCCTGTGTGCCCAATGTGAAATAAAATCTTTTCATTTAGGGACAGAAAAGTATTTTTTATGTACATGCATATATATTAAATATACACTTATGTACAATATATAAATGTGATTATCCAATTATATTTTTATATCTATGTATCTATAGAGAGAGTAGGTGCACGTTTGAACTTGGTTACATCATGTCTCTTCTCTAATTATGCTCACTCCTGTTGATTACTATCACGCTTTTCCTTTTATGGGAATTCTCCCATTCACTAGAAACTTCCAGCCTCTGTTTTCAGCCAGCATCCAATACTCAACCCCTTTTGTTTCCTTGCCAATAACATCAGAGATGGGTAACACACTTGTGTCTTGGTGAGATTCCCCTTTTTCCTAAAAAAACTCTTGACAACCTGATCCAGAAGGGGTGAATGATCCAGGGACCCTATTCATTGAATAAGAATGAATGAATCATTTATTAAGAACACACTAGGTGGCAAGACCTATTTTAAATGCTGGGGATACAATACAGAAGGAACTTCAGTTATAGAGTAGTTGGAAAAGTCTGGAAGATGTAAAGATACAACTACAATGCAGTTGGTAAGGATATGCCCAGATAAAGGATCTTTAGGTTAGAGCAATAGATCAGATGACAACACCAAGGGTCTGTAAAGAATAGAGACTGGAAGACCTCCACTTCACCAGAAGAATATCGTTGGTGATTCACATTTTATTAACATTTTGAGAAGTCACACTGAATGGGATCTAGAATCACAAGGGATGTCACTTTGTTGTCCACAAGAAGTCTAATGAAATCTGAATGTGACAGATGCAAGCTACATATGTCAAGTAAATGACACTTTCAGGCCTCCAACCCTTATTATAGCCTGAAGATTACAGATGAAAGTTATCTTTGACACCTTATCCTTCCTATATCAATCAGTTATCAAATACCGAGTCTACCTTTCAAATAGCTCTAGCAGCTTTCCATTTGTACTATACCTAATGTGTAATTCATTACCTGCTGCTACTGTAATACTTTACAGCCTCCTTTATAAACAAAATTTTTTTCTCTGTTGCCAGCATAATTTTCCTAAAGCACAATTCAAGTCACTTCAATCCTTCAGTAGCTTTGCATCGTCTACAAAATGAACAAATTTCTTTACATGGCATTTAGGCCTTTCATGATCTGGCCCCCAAGCTTACTTTTACTGTCTTACTTTCCCCTATTCTTCTCTTCAGCGGCAGCTATGTGGCTCAGTGCTGGGTCTGGAGTCAGGAAGAGAGGAGTTTTAATCTGGTTTCAGATTTATTATCTATGTGACCCTGGGGAAGTAGTCACTTTTTTGCCCATTTTTCAACAGTAAAATGAGAATGAAATGGCAAACTTGTCCATTATTCTTGTCACGGAAACCGATTGGACAGTAGCATCCACGTGATCAAGTTGGCCATGACTAAACAAAGGAACATATTCTCCTTTACCTAACCCATTCACTTAACTAAAAATTCCTAAACAAATACTTCTTATAGTTATATAGAACTTTGCTGTAGTTCTCTCCACGAATGGTCCTTTCCCTTAAAATCTATTTAATCTAGGGTCATACTTTTTCCTCCCTAAATCACCAAAATTTTTCCTCTAGTTCTAGATTGTAAACTCCTTAAAGTAAAAAGCAGAAAGTTTTAAGTGTCCTCCTTCAATGCTATTAATCTTTTATTTCACTTGTTCAACTCTGTGACCCACCTGGGGTTTTCATGGCAAAGATACTGGAATGGTTTGCCATTATTACCCCTTCTCCAGCTCATTTTAAAGGCGAGGAAACTGAAGCAAACAAAAGTGGCTTGTCCATAGTCATAGAGCTACTGTTTGAGGTTGGGATGGAACTCGGGTCATTCCGTTTCCAGGTCCCATGGACAATTCCACCCAATTTTGTCCCTCAATAGCAAGTTCTTTTATCATGCAACCAATATTTGACTTTTAGTTCCTATTGCCTAAAGGAGAAATGAACTTCAGGCATTGAGCCTGGAGTTTGGAGACCACTTGTCTTTCAACCCAGCCTCATTTACTAGTTGCGTCTCCCAAACAATTATTTAACCCACTTCCTTTAATCCACAAGAAAACGAAAAGGCAAGCCACTTTTTAGCCAAAAGTAACCTTATATAGCACTGGCATGATGTAGTTCCACCAGGTCAGATACTGAAACATGTTTCACATTAAATGGTTAATTACTTTGGGCTAGCTTAAATCTTATTTAGAAAGTGATCAAAGCAGAATTCTAGTCAAGACATTTTAAAAGGGAATCCTTCCCATACCTCACAAACCAAATAACATTTGGTTATAGTAAACACTATCTTTACCCTCCCCCCCCAAATATGTGTAATATATACTAGGAGTTATTTCAATCGTGCCAAGTTTCAGGACATTATTTATCTTTAAAATTACCATGGTCAACATGAATCATTAAAAATTGCTAACAAATGTGTGTAGCGTAAATGAGAAATTTCTTTAAAGAAATAAAGATTCAAAGAAACTTAGTAACAATGTCACTCATTCTCCAAACTGGGCACATCAAATCCAGCGTTGTGTGAGTTTATTTTTATTTGGAAGTGAAATTAGAACTTTAAACTATTAATACAAATGCCAAGATACTACACAAAACATCCACAGGTACTTTTTTTTTTATCACTTTTTGAATTGTTCACAAACATTTCCTACATAATCCAACATACAACAGAGAAATGGTACATCTTTCTTTTAAATCTGCATACAATGGAAAAACAAGTATATATATATATATTTTTACAAAGTTTAACTAGTAGACACCAGGCAAGTTGACAGTTTTTTTTTTAATAGTCTACAAGTGAGGAATTATCTAAAAATAATCAGAATTTATTCAGCTTCAGTCATTTTCATAACCAAGTGTTGTTATTCTGATTAGTAAAACTTGCTGCTAATCAGGCTTCAGGTGTGTATCTATACCAATGTATGGTACTGCTCCCAGCTTGGTTTTTCTTCACAATTACTAATATAGAAAATTGTGCTGCAAGTAGGGGCAAGCATTTGCAAAAAACAGCTTGTTGCATGAATGAATGTGGTGCAATTCCTTCCCAAGCAATGGACATTCAAGTCATCAAGTTGTCACCAGGACTATTTGCTTAATATGTGTCCAAGAAGATACGCCTATATCCACAGAGGAGCTGAAAATCAAACTTAGTGTTTAATTAGTGCTGCTTTTGTCTAGGGGTAAATATTTATCCATTTGAGATTTAATGTCTTAAAAAAAATGACCACCAAAAATAGGTTCACTAAATTTATTTTAAAAATCATAAAACGTTTCTTACAAAAGAGCATTACATTCTGCACACTGCTCTGAATGGATGCCAGGGACACGTGGACTATTGATACTCTTTCTCCCTTGTCCCACCCCCCCCCAAAAAATTACAGTGACCACAAAGCAAGGTGTTCACAATAGTTACAGGAGGGGAAAAAATTATTATTATTATTATTTTTTTTTTACCACCAACAATGAACAAAAATAAAATTCACTCTCTCTGCTGCTGTTTCAAAATTTCAATGTTAGTTTTGCGCGCCCTTCCCCCCCCACCCTGTTTGTAAGGAACTAAAACATTACATCTGGTGAACAGCAAAGATTTCACTACACCTCAAATGCAGAACACCTATGAAGCAGAGGAATGTTGGCTTTTTAAACAGAAGCAGATAAAAAAAAAAAGATGCAGGACTCCTTCAGTTCTTCACTAGTCTTAGAAAAACTTTCCAGAATACTGCTTCACACTATAAAAAAGAAAAAATATCTTGCATTAGAATCCTTCAACATCTGCATACTGCTTCACACTATAAAAGAAAAGAAAAAAAAATGCGAATTAGAATTTTTGTACAGAACATCTTGCATCAACATTAAAAAAAAGACAATAAATTTAATGCTAAATTAAAATGACAAACTTGTCAATTAAAATTTAAATGTAATTTAAATTTGAAAACAAGCAATTAAAATTAAAGACTAAAAAGTCCAACAGCAGAAAAATGCTTCTTAACAATAACAGACAGCATAGCAGGATTAAGAAAATGAAATTTTTAAAAGCTGTTAATATTTGGCAGGAAAGACAAAGAAATGCCAGGTGTGAAATGCTGCATTAACAGCACCAATGTTTTCAACTTATCCTGTAGAGGCATGGCCTGTGCCATATGGCAGACTGTGATTTGTTGTCGTTTTAGTTATCTAAAAACAACAAAATCACTAGTCTTCCACACAGAACTAGGCCAATATCCAATGAAATCTTCCATATTTTCTACAGGCTCTATATAATTTTATTACAAGTAGTTTTTGCAGCAGTTTTCACCAGAGAAATGAGAGGACTGCTTGGTTAAGGCTTCTTCCAGCAAGATTAGTATTGAGGGTGTCTTCATTTTAGTAAGAAAGCAGAAGAAAATGAAAGCAAACTACCAGGATGTTTAGAAGTTAGGTCCCCCAAAATAGATTTTGAGATACCATGGCTTCTAAAAGAAATATCAATTGAGGGGAAAAAAAAGCTTCAAGTTCTAGTATGTTAAAATGAAAAAAATAATTAAAAAATTAACTTCAACCTACCTGTTTTGCAGTAAATACTGTGCATTCTGTATCTGGTCCTGTGTTCCTGTAATGGTTATAATTCGATCCTCAGATCCTTCCAAAGGCTCATCAATTTTGATTGATGCTCCAGATTCATGACGTATTTGTTTGATTCGCTGACCACCTTTGCCAATAATAGATCCAGCCAACTGAAAAGTATGAAAACTTTGACAATTACAAATATATTCCTAATTCACATTTTAGACAGAATGCTATGCCTATTTTAGTAGCTTTAAAATATTAACTATACAACTTTTACCCAGAAATGTAAAAAGCTCAATCATTAATTAGTTAATTCTTTAAAGGGTTCTGAATCCAAGTCCATGAACTTGTTAACACTGCTAACAATTTCACTGTAACTGATTTCTTTGGTAATTCCATTTTCAGCATTTCACTGCTCTGAGGAGTGAGGAATCCAGGCTTCACCAGATTGCTAAAGGGGGGAGGGGGGAGGGGATGACTATGACACAAAATAGTTAAGCACTTCTGTAGCCAAATCTGTTTTTCATTTGCATTACTTCATCAGAAATCATACCCCAACTTTTTGGACATTATAAACTCACTTTCCCTCTAAATTATTGATCAGTCAAGTACAATTTAAAAGTACTAGAGTAAATGGGAATTAAGTTATCAATTTCAAATTAAAGATCAAGTAGCTTAACTGCACATCACAAAAAGGATTAAAATTAGGGAAGGGGGTCATCACTATTCTTGTGAGGTGACAATTATAGCATTTTACAATGGTCTCTAATTACGATTTTAATATTTACCATAATAATTGGGATACACAATTTTAAGTCATAATGCACAACTTTAAAGAGAAATTGAGCCAAAATAAAATTTTCATGCCCTTAAATGAAGCTCAAGTTAGTAAATTTAACCCGTTTTGTGAAATTGCTCTAGATTTCAGAATATTAAAAAACCAATCGAGTAACTAATACTGGAATTACTTACATCTTTGGGAATAGTTACTTGTGTTGTAATAATGGGTCCACCAAGATCACCGTATGAGCCACGGCCCCCTGCATAGGAATAATCTAATTTAAATCATAAGCATCTAGTTCTTTATGAAACAGGAATCTTTTTTTTTTAACTCAAGAAGGATAAAAACACTTACCATATCCAGAACCACCCTAAAGATTGTGGAAAGAGAAATGTAAAAAATTATTCCATAAAACTTGTACTTATATGAGCATCGGTTTTAAAAACAATTAAAACATTCATGCAATTTTTTGATTCAACATCCCAGGAAATAAAAATCTTTATTCTGTAACCCCCCCGCCCCCCAGCATTATTATATCAGGTTATTTCTAGTTAGTTTCAGAAGGATTCTACACCTTCAGGATATATATAAAACATTTTCTTGAGTTTTACTTCATTCCAACATTTACTAAAATAACAAGGATTCCCATTGTTTATTTCTATATGAAACAGAAACCCCACCCCTTGATAATTAAGTTCAAATCAGAAAACCACTACACACCCACACCAATCTATGATTCAAATAAAGTTTTAAGACTTAAAAAAAAATGTAATACCGTAAACTCATGGTACTCAACCTGTGGTTCATAAGCCATCTGCCATTCGGAAGGACTCCAAGTATCTATTGCAGAGTCCCAAGTCTCATCAGCACTAAAACCAACCTGTATTACAGTTAATATACAGTCTCAATTAATATCAACACACTATATCGATGAAACATTTCATTCCCATTAATGATGTCATAACTTGTGATTCATTCAACTTTTTACAGTACAGGGACTTTGGGGAAAAAGAATACACAATAGGAATTCTACATGGATGTGGTGCAGGAGAAAATTATTTAATGCTGCTTCTAGTGTAAGAAACACCATAATGCTTCACCATAGGTGATAAAAGTATGTGGAGTTGGGTAGGTATATTTTGACATTAGGATAAAAGAAAATTAGTTCCTCTAATCTTGGCTGTATAAATATCAAAAACATCTCAAATGCATTATAACAACGTGCCATCTAGTCTTTCCCCCAAATACCAAAGTTTACACTACTTGGAACATGAATTTCTTAATTAGCTTAAATTGCTACAAGGTTACTAGGATAAATATATGGCAAGGACAGTTTTATGTAACAAGTCAAAATTCCTACCATGCCATCATAACGGTCACCGGGTCTTCCTCTTCTGTCATAAGCCATAAGATCGCTGAAAGGAAAACAGATTGTGCTTGAGTTTCTTTTATAGAAAAATATTTTTGGCACTTAACCCCTGAAATACTATATAGACAGTATCTACACTAAAACACAACCTACCCTCCTCTAGGTGGTGGTGGTGGTGGAAGAGGAAGATTTCGAGCTCTGCTACCACCCCTGCCACCACGTCCAGGAGGAGGTGGTGGGGGTCCTCTGCGAGGGCTCATGTCATCATAATCTCTTCTGGATGGGGGCATAGGACGCCCACCACGGCCTGGGGGCATTCTGTCAAAGCCTCCCCTTCCCCGCATGGGAAATCCTACAGGGCGTCCTCGTCGATCATCAAACATCATTGTGAAACCACCATAGTCATAGGTTTCATCATAGAAATTGGGATCATAGGGTTGTGCACGTCCTTTGATAGGAGACTAAACCAAGGAGGAAAAAAAAAACCAACCTTAATATACAACACACATAAAGGAAAACCAAGAATCATATAATTAAATGTACTAAAAAATGCAGAGTTTCTAACTTGCTGGGCTGTTTGTGTATAATTCGTTTCTTTCAATGTCAATCTACTTAAAAAAAAAAATTTCCAGTAGTTACTTTCAAAGTTACTTCATGTTATTCTTCTAAGAATCCAATCTAAATTTAAATTCAACCCCACCATTGTCTGCTAAATTAATACTATACTATATAGTATTTATATATACTATATAAATTAATACTATACTATATAGTATACCGGAGATAAACCCCCACAACAAAATTTGTTAACTTTTATAATATTAGCAACTTGTTTAACATTCTCGATGAATCTAAAGCCAAGCAGAACTGAATGGACCATTATGGCTACAATGTACAAATACAAAGAATGAAGCCATAGCAAATTTCATTTTTGCATTAATAATGCTTAATACCTTATGTTGCTTAGCATTTCCCCCTTTTCTTTTGCATTATTTAAATGGTACCCCAATTATTCTCTCTCTCTTCCCCTATGTTCAAAACTGGGTAAATTTAGTCAAACTTAATTTGTTTATATTGTATGTTATGGGTTACAATTAGAAGGCAACATAATGACACTTTCTTCAATAGCTAGTCTAAACTTGTGGCTAAAGTTAAACAAAGGAAATCTTGAGTAACTTCTAGGTAAATAAAGATTGATTAGGGAAGTTATTAGTGAAAAGACACCATGTATGAAATATATGGTAAAAAAGAGTAACTTTTCTTTTAAATAGTCTACAGCTAACTGATGAACTAGCCATGACCTCTCCAAATTACATCTTAAAAAAAAGTTTTTTCTTTTTACCTCAGATATAAGATCCAGTATGATCTTGATGCACTCCACAACCCTATCAGGCTTTCCACCGATAAGAACAACTCGATCCGTGGAATGAGGACAGCATTCCTGGAAAAGCTTGATAGTTGTCTGAGTGTTCTGTAAGAGAAATTAAAAAAGTGAAATGCTTAATAAAAAGATATTTTAAATCAATTAACCTGGGCTTATTTGTAGTACTAACACACCTAGGGAGTTAGAGAGCTATGGTATAGCAGTGTCAAGGCCTGGACACACAGGAGCAATCTAGAGAAAATTTGACCATATTTATCCCAAAATTAGATTAGACAGAAATAATGGGGGGAGGAGGGAAATATAGGGAAAGGACAATCCCACTTCTTTAAATAAGATCTAAAACATTATTAAAACCATTTCTCTTTGATAAAGAGTAAGGGAAAAGGGGGGAAAAAAAGTGCCTTTACCTCTCGAAGTTCTTTGATTTTAGCACCTTTGACCCCAATAATTCCTCCTGCCAGACTCTGGTGAATCAACAGTCTCAACTCGCAGTCAAAGTCGCTTCCTTTATAGTGTTGATACTGCAGATGGAGATGTATAAAACTTTAGTGCAAAATAACAAAAAACTCCCCAAACACATCCATCTTTTATAAGCATAATCATAAAATACTGTTGCAGTGAACAACCTGAAGTTATATTTCAATAACTTTACCAGTTATGTGCTTATTATCCTCAATAGCCAGGCCCAAAAAGGACATTCTGCACCACCTTAAAAAACTATTTTTTTTTTCAGGTCCTGCAACACCATACCCACACTGCAGCCATTTAGCATGTCGCTGTTACCACAGAAATTATTAACAACATTCAAATAACACCATAATATAAATGACTGCAAAGCACTTTGCAAATGTAGTTAATTCCCACTGCAGCATGGAGCAGGGTCAACAGTGAGTTGTAAGACCATTCATATATCTTATTTTCAAGCATTTTCTCTAGAGACGGGAAAAGTACACTATGTTAAAATGAAATTGATCCTATGGGCCAGGCTCCATACTTCAGTGGGGGTTCAATGGCACTATGACATACATTTAAGCATTCCACAGCATCAGATTCGAGCGGGAGCTGGCTGGTTGCAGTGGGTGATGGCAACTGCAGGCCCTGAAAGTAGAAAAATAAGAGTAATAGGTTAAGTGTCTAATGTGATCAGGCTATTGTCGCATATATTGGTAAAGCTACTACAACATTTTAACTTAAATATATTATCTGGGACAAACTTCTTGCCTAACAACTATTTCTTTAAAAAACAAAACTTCCTCATATTTCTAGATAACCAGAAAATTGAAGATCTTGCAATAAACATTACCACCCTCCCAACCAGCCCATTCTAGCTAACTAAAATCTATTTCCACATCTCAACTAAAATGGAATTCTAAAGAAGCCTGCCTGTATTATTTAATAAAAGGGGACACATACAATAAGAATGTATACAAATGACATTCACTACAAGTCACCAGTCTTGATTGCTAATATCTATCACATTAGTGTTGTATATTATGCAGCCCTGGGCAATGATACCACAAACTATTTCACCCAAAGTACTAATATACTACTCTGTCAACTTTTCCCCACTGGCTTAGGGATAACCTGTTAAACTAATAATCCCCCTTACACTCCAAATACACAAATGAATAAAAATGAGCCTACCTCTTCCAAGGTAGGGATGATTTTCTTCAGAATTTCTCCAATTGTTTCAATATCTGCACTGATACTCAATATGCTGTCAAACATCAAATACCAGAGAGTACAAAAAAGGTGGAAAAGGAAAAATGAGTTTTGTGTTCATCATATAAAAGCAAATTTCACAGAAAAGTAACACGATTATTTAATATTCCCCATTTAAAGCAGTTTATTTACAGACTTTTCACATGCATTGGTTTTTTTTTTTTTTACGCCCAAAACAGACATGATAAAAGATCTTGCAGAGATAGAGATAGAAATAGAGATAGAGAGAGAGAGAGAGAGAGAGAGGAGAAAAGTAAGAGTATGGATTTTTGGAAGGGCTCAGATTAAGTGGGCAACAAATTGACCAGAACTGAAGCTGAAGTGAATGTTCCCCGCCACCACTAATTTAAGGATACCCTCAAACTATTACATTGGAAAAATTGGCACACCTTTTCATAGAAGTGGGGGAAAGGGACTATATGCAAGTGGTGAACATTATATTTGGAATAAAGTTATGAGACCAGTTAGAAATTAGATTACTAATGGGCTCTGCAAGAAAACAAATACAAATGCAAGACAAAACAAAGACAACACAAATGAGAAGTGAAGTAAAGTGAACCAGAGTTAGCGTTTCATCAGAAAAAATTATGAACAGGCAATGTTGGGAAGCAAGGTGGGCCACAAAGACAGAGAGCGAAAGACTATTTTTGAAACAATTTGATTTACAATGCAGCAAATATGCAACACTTGAAGCTGTGCTCCTTCCATCGAAATAAAATTAGTGGATCGTTTGGGTGGGCAACTCACGGTAAAAGTTCAGTGACAAAAAGACTTAATGGGGAAAATAAGACAGAAACTTGAAAAACAATACACCGTCTAAAGGGGATACTATTTAATTATATAAAAGGCAGGTAATAAAATACATTTCTCTCTTTCTAATCAGGCAGTGAGGCATAAACTGTTGGGACATACCGCTCGGGGCCACTGCTGTCTGGGACTGAAACACTGGCATTGTACTGCATTGGTCATTGGCGTTCGTGGATGTTGGCATTGGGCATGGGCATTCAATCAGAAGTTGTCAAGTATGGTACCCGTTTGGCAACGAGCACATTTTTGGGCATAGCCAACCAGGGTTTTCACATGGGCGTTCAGGGGCGGATGGGCCAACGTCATGGTGGGCAACGCAGGGGTAAGTCGATCCAGTACATGGGCAACGGAGATATATGGCCAAAAAAACAAGGAGAGGGAAAAGGGGGAAAAGCAATAAATTTTAATTTAATACAAACTATACTCATTACTCTCAATTAATGAAACAAGCTTAAGTTGTTCTGAAGACTAACACAATAATGGACTGCTCTACATCTGACTGCCTTAACATTTAAGGATCTTAAAATGATGGTTCTAACTAATTACTTTTTACAAACGTTGTTTCAGTAGCAGGCTGGCTCATGAGGGTAGACACAAAACCTGTCATGACTTGTTTTATTGAAGTCTTGAGGAAATGGGGAAATTAATAACCCAGATAATGATAGACAACATCTGGATTAAGAGGAGAGATGTTTATTTAAGGAAAAAAAGTAAAACAAAAACTCCACACCACCAAAAATCCTGGCTATTAAAAAGTTTGGTTTTTGGATGTTTGAGACTTATTTCTGGGTCCTAGTAGGCAAGTTTGAAACTTTTAAACAATTTTTCAAGTTCAGTTTACAGTAATCAAGAGGAACATACAAAGATCTGCGACCGAAAAGAGAAACGAAATACTGTCAGATAAGTGTTCAACACAAAGTCATAATTGCCTTAATTTTAGCAAGATGTTAAATATAAGGGCGTAGACTGAGAAATAATTTAGGCGCTTTGGTGTAGTCAAGTCCTATAAATACACACTTCTGGGAGATGCCATATCAAATGTGTCTAATCACAAGAGTCAACCCACTATAAAATTTGAACACGCAAGTCATAGCCATTGACAAATTGCTTCCCAATTATAAAGTTCCTACACTAACTTATACCCATATTTAAACCATGCAATTTCTTTAACATTAATGTTTTTGTGCTTCATGTGCAAGCTGTTAAAGAACAGATGGACAGTTTTTATCAAAGGAATTTTTTAAAAAAATCATCGGGTTAAATCAGCCACCTGCAATGGTTTTCAGTAATACTGTAATTGATTCACACATATGGGAAATGGTGCAATTAAAGGTTTTTAAGTTTTGCAAATATTTCTCATTAAGATGTTATCCTGCTTGAAGTGTATAATTTAGTGGAATCCTGTTAGATAGTGAAGAGGTTTAATATAAACCTCCTCCCACACAACTCAATCTGGGTTTTAATTGTAACAGGAATGGCAATACTTGTAGTCTTTTTAGAATATATATGTTAAAAAAAATCATTACAAATGGCTTGTACCTAGACTATTAAATGAAGTCTGATTGAAATTTTAAAATTTCTAGCAACATGTAAACAGAAGCTGACCAAATAGTAGTTTGAAGTCTTGAATACTTACGTCTGTACGAAGAGCTTTGATATTTTTGCCTCCTTTCCCAATCACTGCTCCAGCATTCTAGGAGGGAAAAATACAAAGGAAGTTTTAATTTTAGATTTGCAGTACGAAAATGAATGAAGCTCTTTTTTAAAACTCCATTAAAAAAAATTTAGGATAGCAAAATTTTCACTGGCCTCAAAACCACTTAGCCAAGCATTACATAAATAAAACAGTACACACAAAAGCCAATTTTTTCTCATGTCTCATTTGTGCTTTCCTTTTTAAAAAAGACAACCTTCCCCAATAAATAAATTCAGGAAAAGATTTCTTCATTTCCCATGTAAAGATTTCAACACAACTTTGAGAACAGTAACTACATATGGCTGAATAAAAATTAAGATAGCAATTTCTGCTCCTGGTAAATTTTCTAATTGCCAAAATAAAAAACTTATTGCCTCTGGACCCAAAGTTAACTTCATTAGATAAGAACTGAATTTTTTTTTTTTAAAAGAAATTCAATTTTGACAACACTTTAGTCATATTTTAGCCAATTTTAAATGCAATTCATACCTTGCTTTGAAGCAAAATGCGCAGTTCAACCATCTCGTCAGTGTTTCTAGATCTTTTAAAGGCCTGCTCCTCCTCCATATCTTCAGCAGGGCGTTTACCTAAAAATTAAAGGTGTTTTGAATTAAAAAGAATGTCTTATTCTCTTAATCAACAATGTTATCCTTTCCTTAACTCTGGTTCATTTGGAGGATTACTGACACTTTCACCAAGTTAGAATAATCCTGAAGCTGAAGTTACTAGTAAAGGGTAACTTCTATTCAGATAAAAGTATTTGTTGCTAATTGCAAGTGTTACCTAAAGGCTACAAATACTGTTACATTCTTTTTTGAAGTCTGTTTCAGATCAAATATTTTTCTCAAAAAGTCTAGTATCAGGCACAGCATGCACTGTGACAAAATAGCCTTGAATAGATCTTTAAAAAGTAAAAGTCCTAATACATAGATTAAAAAACAACTTATTTGTATATAGAATATACTTATTGGAAAAGGCTATAAAAAGCCAGCATTTGTTACAAAAATATTTAAATTCTATTTACAAAAGCAAAATCTTAAAAAGGCATCAAAGGGAGCACTAAATAGAAGTAAAAATTAACAGCTATGGCTAAATGTTTCCAATGACAACACTGGCTATTTAATGACTATAGAATGAAAAAGGTACCAAAGTTTCTACAGTGTTATGATGTTGCCACTTTCCCTTAAAATCCACACCATATTTCTACTAATTGGGAAAAAAACACCAAATTTTACTCACCAAATTCACCATTAGTTTCAGTATTGGGGAAGGTTTCTTCTGGTTGCTCAGTCTCCATTTTCTCAGATTAAATGGGTAGACAATCTGTCAAAGAATAAACAAGCTAGTACATCTGGTTCATTGGAAAATAGGCTGTGTATGTATATCTTGCTAAACTGAGCAAGCAAAGAAATGACTCTGCTTCTAGAACGTACCAGTATTATATATCCTTGCAGGGCAGAACTGAAGTGTTCTGGGCGGGATCAACAACTGACACCCTAGCGCTGCAGTAGCCTATAAAAATCAACATAAATCAGTTTTGATTTTTTTCTATTACTGAATACTAATTCTGACGTCAAATTTAAAGTAAATCTCAATCTTCCTATTTTTGTAACTTGCTTAGCCAGGACCTTAAACAAATTCTAAAAAGGAAAATCAATATTAATTCTAAGTTGGTTGATGTATTTTGATGGTTTTTTTTTTTTGAGGAAAAAGGCTGTTTCTTTTTAATGCTAAATGGGAATGGTATTGATATTTCGGAACACTTCATATAAATACTAAAGTTTTAAATTCTTAAGCTACAATTTAACTCTACTAGAACCTTCTGGGGATGCTATATGCAGTGCGGAAGAATTGTGGATAATTCTTCCATTTTGCTTTCTTTATACTATAAACTTGCTGTCTTGCTAAAACTTAAACCTCATCCAGACCCTAGTACCTTTGAAACTGTTGAATTTAATATTTACACCCTTTTCTACTTAATCATATGAAAATTTGATAACTTCAAAATGTTAAAAAAAACTTAAAAGGCAGCAGTTAGAATGCTATCACTTAACTTGATTCCAATTTACCCCAGAGGGAACATATTAACCAGGTCAAACTTATAGTGAATATCCTAAGCCTGGTTGCAGGAGCTACTAAAAAACGTGGTACTATTGTATCATATTCACTCAAGCCCCCCCCCATCCCTAACACATCCATCACTAGACTAAGACAAAGCAGAAACAAGGTAAAGGTGTAGTCATTTTTAAACATTTAACAACTTGAATCAGGCATAATGATCCAAGATAACGTAATGGCAAAGAATTAAGCATAGGTATCCTGACTGGTTTCCTTTGGGCTACAT
Source organism: Sarcophilus harrisii (assembly GCF_902635505.1). NCBI lineage: Eukaryota > Metazoa > Chordata > Mammalia > Dasyuromorphia > Dasyuridae > Sarcophilus > Sarcophilus harrisii. Next base: position 319,643,354 of record NC_045426.1, on the reverse strand, counting down.
AATACTTCACATAAACCTACTGAGATTAACACAAGTATTTAAACTTTAATTCCACGGGAGAAGCTTCTTTAACAGCATCTCGTGCCGCGGTTTAGAGCGCGGATTTTCTGGTACAGTCTAACCCTTACAAAGAGGAGACCACAGAAAAGACAGCAGGAGACGCCCTCGATTCTGACTGGCAGAAAGGCCGACACGTGGCCCGTTGAGCCGAGATGCGGCTAATCGGTCCGGTATAGGATAGGGTTAAAAATCCGCCAGCGTTAATAATTCATTTTTTGGTAGCAATTATCCCTACAGAACGTTTACTCCCTTCTCTGCATCTAAGAAGATGGTCTAGGATTAAGAATGGAGAAAAATAACTAGTTGGGCGAGGTTCGTAGAGATATGTAAAGCGGCCGCTGCCCATCCTAAGGCCTTTCTCTTTGCCGAGCTACCTCGAAATTTCGGCTTAAGTGGTTCGCCAGTCCCCTATCAAAGATTTCTATTCTTCTCCGAAAGCCGACCGACACAAGGGTGGCGCGAAATACCCCAAGAATCAATAATTGAAAAAAGGGGGAAAGGACGTAGCAGAAACGCAGGGCCTCTTTCCTCACCAGAATCCGACGGGAAATGGCGGCCTCTGTAATGGCGCCTACGTGCTACTAGGCGGAGGCCCCTCCCCCCACTCACCACGCGGTCAGGAGGACTTCATCCCCCGCCCTCCCCTCCCCCCCTACTTCTCCCCCTCCCGCCACAGCGGGAGAGACAAAGCAGCGGAGCCACAATCTAACAGTTATTATAATCTTGCGCCCCCCACTCGTACCGCCGGCTCCGATGAAGCAAAAACGCGGTAAGCACCCACACAAAGGCGCCAATGTCGCCAAGATATCAAGGTCTCTGGGTCTCCTTCCAACCCTCGCAGGATTCTGTCCCCTTTCGCCACCCTCCAACAACCCCCACCGTCAAGGCCCCGATAACAGTGAAAGGCTCCTCTCATCATTCTGGGGCATGTCTCCTAAATTCCCGGGGGAAATTTAGCATTATGATCCTATGAGAGCGGAATCAGGGAAATGGCGGAGGTTGGGGGGGAGGGGAACACAAGACAACGTTCTCCAAAGAGGTTTGCCAACCCCCGGGCATGCGGAGAGATCCTGAAGGGGGACCTTTGCGAGGAGTGTGGAGACCCAGACCCTATCCCCTCGCGACGCTTTCCCCAGCCCAGGTCCTTACCGCACGAGGCTGCCTTCTCTTCTACGCCGCCGCTGCCCCAGTCGGTCCGAGCTAAACAGAGAGCGAGCGCAGGCCCCCACTCCCCTCCCCCACTGCCTGCGCTCCCCCTTCTACCTCCCTTCCCCTCCACCACCATCCCTCATTGGCTACTCAGCCTTCAGCGGTGGCGCGAGGCCGATGTGATTGGCCCAAGGCGCTGTCAATCTCAACACAGGAGGAGGCGGAGGCCCCGCCTTCCGCCGGCGCCTCCCTTCAGGCTGAAAGGCCGCTCCGGCCCTAAAAATCCTGGTTAGAAAGGCTCCCGAAAAGCTTTAAGTATATCAGTGCCGTACCCGAACCCACAATGCAGAGACCCCAGTAACTCCCATTACCTGTAGGTTTAAGAGCAAGCAAAATGCCAGCCGACAGAGGTCGATGCCGTAGAGAAACAGAGGATAATGGCGTCTGCAGTGCTGTCGCCTCGAGCGCCCTCCTCCTTCTCTCGCTCTCACACACTAGCCCAGACGGGCCGGCATCTCGCGAGATCTAAAGGATCTCTCGCTTGCTAGCTCGCGCGCGGGGGTGGCAAAGGAACAGGGCGTAGGGGGAGGGGCGCCTCTGCCGCGTGAGCTTGCAATTTGGGGGAGTTACAGCCGGGGCGGGGGGGAGGGGAGGAGAGATGGGGTGGGTGCGCGCGGGAGTGCTCGTTCGTTTGCTCGCTCCCGAGTGTGGCGGGTAGCGAGACGAATAGGGCGCGAAACGGGAAGAGAGGAAAAAAGGGGTTAGGGCGCGCGGGGCGGCGGCTAGTATTGTGGTTCGGTGCGGCGGGGAGACGTAAACCGAGCTGCCGCCCGGGGTGTGGGGCAGCGCGACGGGGGGGCGGGGACGGCAGGGCCGAGGCCGAGGCTCCACTCTTCTCGCCTCGCTCTCCTCCCTTTCTTGCCTAGCTGGGGCCTCGGGCTGCGCAGTGGAGGAGGGTAAGTGTGCGCGCGAAGGGCCCGCACTGCCCGCCCCTCCTGCTCGGGCAGCTCTGCCTCCGGGTCGGCGCGGGGGAGGGAGTCCTGGGTTCTGGGAGCTCTGAGCTCGGGGCCCGTTTTGGGGAGAGGCCGCGGGGTGCGCCGGGCCCTGCCCTCGCCTCGCCCAAGTTAGAGAGGAAGCTGCCTCAGGCTTTGAAAAAACTGCTGATGCTTGCTAGAAAAGACCCCGAAAATTCGTTCGCCTCTCTCGTGGCGTGTCCCCCCGGGCCGGGCGGGCCTCGAGCTGTAGGGGAAACGTTGTCCTTTGAGGGTGCTAGGCGGAAGAAGCCGCCTGTGCACCGCCGACTCTGAACCCTGTTTGAGACCTGGAGCATTTCAAAGACAAAATAAAATACACATGAGCACAAAGGAAATAAAAGGGAGTGAAAATACGCGTCATTTTTTCACGTCACCCCCAGTTCTGAATCCCTTGCCTTTAAAGGATGAGCTGAGCCCAAGGTACATTTACTAAAGGTACTGAAAGCCCTAGGAAACCTGACCTTTAATTTTTCTCACCATTCCTTGCAGGGATTGTGTGATTGTTGGAGCGCTGCTTCAGTCTATTCTATTTTAACCATTTGCATTTAAGATGCAATTATGCACCTCTGTAATCATTTCCTGAGGCACCGGGCCACCTTGGGAGTATGTTCTTGTTGAAGTTCCTACCTGGTCTTTATAATTCATTTTAACAAAATATTTTGGACGCCATTTATCCTGTTGTAGTGCCCAAATTCTATCTCGAGGATTAAATATGTGCGTGGCAAATATTTTTCCCAACTAATCACTTCAAATGTAATTAGATAGCTCAGGATGTTATAAAAACATGCTAACCAAAACATATTTATGTTTTTTGACATGGTAATGTGCTGGAGAACTCTAATAAACTTTAATCTTTTAAATATTCTTCAATCGAATAAAAGCACACAGTGATTAAACCTCACAAAAAAAAGGGCAACTGTTAGGAATTCACATTTTAAGTTAATTTTGCTTTTTCTCAAACCAGTGGACAGTGTGTTTTTGAGAGTTTTAAGTGGGAAGCACTGCTTGGAACACTGGGCAAAAATATTTTATGTGCACCTAAATTGATGAAGGTTCAGTTTTGTATTTGTCTTGTAAACAAGGCTTTAAATTTAATGTGATTAAAAAAGCGAAATTTCCAATCAATAGGCTGCTTTTCCCCTTATTTTTTTCTGGTTGGACAATCTAACTTTATGACCCCCAAACATAAATATATGTATTGACTGGTGGTCTAATATAGGTGGTCCAGTTAAGAGTCCTGGACCCAGATTTGGAAGACCAGTGTGATTGAGTTGTTGGTAATTGGCAAGTCGCTTAAGTTCTCTCACTCCTCATTTCCTCATTGTTGGATTTCTTAATTCACAGGAGTATTGTGAGGAAAACATTTTATAAACTTTAAGGCACTATGATCTGGGTCCCTCCCATTTCCTACTATTTGTGATTCTATTGTATGAATAAATGTGAGTTAAAAAAAAAAAGTTGATGCCCCTCATTCGATAAGAGTAGAACATCTTTAGTAGTAAATCTTGGACTTGGAGTTGGGAGACTTTAGTTTGAATCTCTGCCATGACACACTGGCCACTTATGCTATCACAGGCAAGTCCTTTAGCTCCTCTGAATCGAAGTTTCTTAATTTGCAAAATGGAAGGAACAAAAATATGTATTCCAGTCTCTTAATGCTTCAAATCCTTTGTAAGCTTTCAGGTACTGTGTAAATATAGATGTTATTCCAGTAGTAGTGAAGAATTTCTGTAGATTTTATTTGTACACTTTAATTGACATATGTATGTGTGTGTATGAGATTTTTTTGGAAATGCATGCCAAATACCAATTACATTCTCTGTTCTTGTAACCTTCATTTACCTTCATCTTTTACCTAGCTGGTAAAAAATGTGACAAAGGACAAGGTAAAGGAAACCATGATATTCGAAGAATTTTGTGAAGCACTAAAATGCCAAGAAAATAGTGGTGGAAAAGTGTGTGACTAAATATTTAGTATTTGCTATAGATTAAAAATCATGCCATGTATTATGCAGAGATTATATGATTTTGTGAGATTCTGTCTTTATCCTTGAGTACACTGCCTATTTTATCAAGATAAAATGTGAAATGAAGGTAATTTGATTATTTATGAATGTTTGATACATATTTTAAGATATAAATTATTATCCTGGTCTTTACCCCTTTAAGCATGGGCCTGTACTTCTTATTAAAGGTGGATATTGATATCGGAGGTTCAAACCTTGAGGAACTCGCTTCTCTTTTCTAGGTATCAGTTTTTTCATTTGTTTGATAATGTAGTTGTACTAATTGGAAGGTCCCCTTCAGCTCAAATATTCTGTGGCTTTTTTTTTTTTTAAATGAGTTATTCCTCAAAATACTGTAAATAGGTGAGTGGTAGCCAGGAGAGACCTGAATTTGAATTCTGCCTCTAACTGAAGTACAGTTGCTTCATTTTGCAGATGAGAAAACTGAGACCCAGAGAAATGAAATTATTTGATCAGTCTTTTAATAAAAATAAATGCTAAACATAATTTTGTAGATTTTAAGAAGGTATAAACAAAACCCTGTTGGAAGAAATTAGATTTTGAATATTAATTTCAAGTTATTATATTCTTCCATCCTTAATTCCTTTTCTCCTTGTCCCAGCCTAAAATCAGAGAGATATACTAGAAGGATCTGTTGCTGTTCTAGAAAGTAATTAGCTCTCTGATCTGTGGGCAAATAATTTCACTTCTCTGACATCTCAGTTCCTCTGGTACAAAAGGACTGAAGAACTTTAGACTAGGAGATCAGGTGCTTTCTAATTCTGAAATGCTGTGATTTTATTCCTTATGAAATACCATACTTTCGCTGCATAGCTAGATATGTAAAGAAAGGGAAGGAGTAGGGGAAAGGTTAGTAACTTGCAGTATGAATAGTAACCAGTTTTTCTCCAGTGTTGCTGCCTCTTTCCTAGCATTATTTTCATTTTTTTGGTTTGTTCTTTGCTTCAAGAGGCTTTTACCTTTTTCCTCAGTCCTCATCTCTTAAGTTCAAGCATTTATTCCCAAAGCTATGCATCATTGCTCACTCAAGGACTTCATTAATAATGTAGTGAACTCTATGTTATGATCACTTGATGGCTTTGGACCTTGAATGAATTGATGATGACTGACAAATAGTTCTACATGGTTGTGGGATTTTTCTGTAATAGAACAGGAGAACATTGAAATGTTTGCTTTGGGTGGGAACTATGTTTGGAAGAAAACAAAAAGAAATAAAGCTTATAGGAAAATATTTCTTAGCTATTAACTAAGTTGTTTTGATAACTTGATAATTTGGAGTCATTGACCCATTGTGTCGTTGGTACTAGGTTAAAGAAATTTATGCATAAGGTTTTAGCCTCATGGTTTTTATTATGTTAACCAGCTGCTATTTGATCATTGATAACTACATAATTACTATCCAGCCTTAGCCACTTGATTCATAGTTGAGAATCTGAAATGAAGGAATACCTATAAGAAGCCAAAATAATTGCTTTAAAGTTTATATGCTAATACAAGCGATTACTTATATTGTAGAAATTCTAGCAGTAATTCTAGTAGTGTGCTTACCTAACTCATTCCTTATATATAACAGGTTAGAACTGCTATTTGATGCAGTCATATTGTGCGTTTTGTGATGCAGTCATATACTAAGAATGTTCACTGCCAAGAGAGAATACAAAAGAACCAAAAATGCCTATCTACACCATTTTTTTATATGGAAGATAAGACATTTATCTCACTCTCATGACCTAGTCCAGGTATCTTACTTGAATTTCATTGTAAACAACAAGCATTTATTAAGTATCTGTTATATGGCAGGCATTGTACTAGGTGCTGGGAATACAAAGAAGAAATGAAAGTCCAGTTCCTAAAGGGGTTAAATTTTATTGATGGAAAACATGTACATGCATGTAAGTATATACAAAACACATGTGCAGTGTTAATTTGGAAAGGATAGAAAGCATTAGTAGCTGGGGGAATTAGGAAAGGCTTAAAGACCAATTCTTGAATTAATTAAAAGGTTAAATTATTATTTACATTATTTAAGAAGGCAGGGATGTTTTTAGTTTTTTAGACACATTTCTTTACAAATTATTAAGACAAAATTGTTTTGGGGTTAAGCTATAAGCTTCAATTAATTTGGAAAATAAGAATCCTTCTATGGAATTACTTTTTAGTTTCTGGTGCTGAATAAATGAGGTATGATAACACCATCTATACTTTCACTTATTCTTAGCATCATTGAAGTTGATAGGAAGTAAATATTAATTTAAATTTGGGGGGGGTATGCAAAAAGATTATGGTTAGACAAGTTGTGCCTTTAAAGTTGGCTAGTGTTTTTACATAACAACATGGCAAAGGATTATGTAGTACAGCTAAAATGATGTGCTGTTTTTTATTTTGAATAAGAATTGGGTTATGTAAAGCAAAATAAAAAATACCCTACTCTCCTTTAAGTTCAGGATAGCTAAAAGAGTTCGTGCCTGAGAGGATTTTCCTGTTTTCCTTTACGTATTGAGATCCTTTTCTGTTTTTTACTTTTGCTGGGAACCTTGAATTATTTATATGGGTTGCTATAATGCTGTTATTATTAGTATATACCACTATTTTATCTGCTGAAAAAAAACAAAAACAAACCCAGACTATTCATAATAGTTTTTTCAATTCTTTTCTTTTTGGTTAAGAATAAGTGACTAATTCTCTTTTTCATTTGAATCTCCTGACTACTGCCTATGTTTTTTTTCAACCCATTGCCTCTACTGCTGTTGCAGAAAGAGAGAGTGTGAGGAAAGAGTATAGAAAATTTTATGGAAGACTAGTTGATGTGAGAAAGCAATTAATGAAAGAATTTACCTATTTACTTTTCTTTGTCCCAAATTAAACTACTTTCTTTTTTTACCCCAACCCTTAGTTTTAGAATGGATCTTGGTCACCACTATAGTTTTAAAATTATTTTATAGTAATAAATTATATAATGATATTCTAATTCCTAATAAATCACATTAATTTTACTCAGATTATTAGATAACATTTTCCTCTTGATCTACCAATCAAATTCTGTCTTTTTGAATAGTATTATAGTATCTGAGTATATAAAAGAAACTCCTTTTGTCTTAAAATAATGATGATTTTTTAAAAAATGTTAATCTGGTCTCAATTGAATCTTTTTTTTGTTAGTGGTCTGGATTGGTGGTGCAAAAACAATTGGGGATCATTCAGTCATTGGTCTCTTGATACCCTCAGGTTCTCATTATTTAGTCAAGGTGCTAATGGGAAACCCCATGAACTTTGCAGAAGCCGTTAGTCTTCTTATGGCACCATCTTTGCATAAGTTAGCACTCTTTGTTTAAAAGAAACCAATTTGTGAAACTTCAAAAGCCAACACAACACTGAAAAAATATGTTCTAGTCTATTAAGATTATCTTATATGGCATTCAGTTATGGTTTCAGCAGAAGGACAAAACAGCATCAATTTGTATGAACAAGTTTGCATTGAATCCAGCAAAACCTCACTGATAATATTTATAAATGTATTGTATTCCTACTCTTTGTAGTATAACAGACATTTGAATGGGAATTTGATTAAATTCCAGGATCCAGTGAAGCCTCTCTCTCTATATATGTATGTATAGCAAACCTTGTTTATTTAAAAAAAAATTGTCTCAGTAGTATGATGATGACAGACAATAGAGGAAATACCTTGCTTTATGCAATAATGTTTCTGAAAAGTTGTGTAAATGAATTAATTTTAAATACACTAGAAAAGTTTTTTGATTTAAAGGATCCCTGGGATAAATTCTTTTGTAAAGTGCATAATTATTTTGAAATGTGATTTTTGTGTGTGTGTGTAAGGATTTTTATATATTGAATTTAATAGTCCAGGCTGTACCTGAACAAGAATCGTTTCTAAAACAGTAAACAGCAATCTGTTACCCCTGAAGTAGCCAGTTCCAATTTTGTGCAGCTCTAATGGTGAGGAAGTTTTTATCCTATATATCAAATTTAAAGCTGCTTCTCTGCAAGTTCCATTCATTGCTCTTTATTATTTATTTGATGCCTTTTTGTGAATGGAACTGAGGAATTAGGCTCAATTATTCCCATCTTCTTGGACATCTTAAAAGAACTCCAGATTTTTTTGGGGAAAACCAGTCTTAGTTACCTTTCCCTAATCTTTGTAATCTGTAAATTTGATAAAGCATGACATCATACTTCTCATTTAAATCACACTGATAAAATGATAGCCACTCATCAAAGATTGGAGATACTCTGCTAGAGACTTTCCTTGAAATTGAGCCAGACTTGTTATTAATGACCATTCTTTGTGTCTAGTCATTCGATTAATGCTGAATTAACTCTCTGTTTGAAGGTGAGGGTTGTTCTGTTGTTTTTTTGGTTTTTTTGGGCTTGGCACCCACAGTGTAGTTCCTTAATACATGCTTATTAATTGATTATCTAACTTATATGTCTCAGGATCTTACCCATAAAAATAGCATGAAAGATTTTGTCAAATACTTTGTGAAAGTCTAGGTATGTTATATTTAAAGCAGTCTTTTAATAATTTGAATAAGTTATTAAAAAAAAAAGGACACGAGGTTAGGCTAGCATGACCCTTTTTTTTTTTCGTGCTGCCACAAACATTTTTGCACATACAGGTCCCTTTTCCTTCTTTAATATCTCTTTGGTATATAAGCCCAGTTGTAACACTGTTGGATCAAAGGATATGCATAGTTTGACAACTTTTTGAGCATAGTTCCAAATTGCTCTCCAGAATGGTTGGATCTGTTATCTACCAACTCCACCAACAATGCATCAGTATCCCACTTTCCCCACATCCCCTCTAACAATCAGCGCGATCTTTTCCTGTTTCTTTAGCCAATCTGAGAGGTGTGTAGTGGTATGTCAGTTGTCTTAATTAGCATGATCCATTTTTAACAAAGATGTGCTAGCTTTTAGTGATCATTGCTTTTATTTCTAAAGGTTCATAGGACATCACTATTAATAATGTTGTGGAATTTTGTCTATGCCACTGAAGTCACATCTTTGAAATAAATAAGAAGCAAATGAGGTTAGAGATTGCATTATTAAAATTTTTAAGTTTGTTTATAACTTGGAGCTTATTTTCCTGTAGAAATAAAGGGGAAGTTACCAGGCACATTCCTAAAAGTCTCATTAAACCATAATATAGCTGGTTCTGTGGAATCAAATCACCATTTGTAGTAGAAGCTCTTTATGTGGCATCCCATGAACTTGTTTCTTAAAATGTTTTTTGTTAACTGAATTTCAGTATAATTGGTTTCCTTTGTAATTCTGTTTTATTTTATGCCTTTAAAAATGCTATCCTAAGAAGAGATCCATGGACTTGACCAGATTGCCAGAGAGGTCTATAAAACAAAGTTAAAAACCCTTAATTTATAAGCATTATTTCCATGACAAAGTACATTTTAAATTCCACTAAGTATGTGTTCTGCCACCCTCAGCTCTTATTCTCCCTTTTCCATTTTGACCTGGCTTTAAGGAAATGAAGACTTGTGGCTATTATTCTTGATGTAACCTTATATTTAGTCTTAGGGTGAAGGCTTAGGTTGGGAAGATGTTGATGGGTTGTGACCTTCAGGGAGTGAAGAGGAAAAAGAATTCGAATGGGGAATTTGGAAGTAGTTTTTTGTGTATGCTGGTTGTTTAAAAACTTGAATGTTGATAAGTAACAACTAGATACCCCCTTTGCCCAATGTGGTCAAGTGAAAGCTGTTGTTGATTTATGTCCTACTCCTGAATCCTTTTTTGGGGGGTGGGAAAATGTTTCTTGATAAAGATACTAGAATGTTTGCCATTTCCTTCCCCAATGGATTAAGGCAAACAGATTAAATCACTTGCCCAGGGTCACACAGCTATAGTAAGTATTTTGGGGCAAGATTTGAATTTAGGTCTTCCTGATTCCTCTTGAGTCATCAAGCTACAAAGGACTGCAAATCCATAAGCTATTTTGTCATTTACTGGTCTGTGGCATTAAGAATGTTGAAATCTGTGTGCTAGTTTTTTGATGTGTCAAATAAGAATTGTAATACCAGCCCTGCCTACCTTTACAGGTTTGTTCTAAGGATCCACTTCATCTCAATAAACAAATTAGATATTAATTAGAAATTTGCTCTGAAGGTCAAAAGTTTCCAGAGGTAAGATGCTACATTTTACATTTCTCTATCAAACTTCAGATAATTTTTTCTTACTAGATGATCTTTATCCCCAGTTATGTTTGTTTTTGTCTCAAAGCTTAATCTGATCAATCTTTTCATCTCTTTACCCCCACCTACCTTCCATCCCATTTTCCCCCTTTTTCCTTTTCATCAGTAGTATCTATCAAGTAGAGAATAGGTCTGGGTAGAAAATAGCCCATAGTTGAGAGCCATTAAGTATCTCTTAGTGATGTGTAGGATAATAAAAGTGATATAAAAGGCTTGATTATGGTTGTCACATGTGAGATTGATCAATTTGCCTGCCATTGTTGCTGAAAGTATACTTTTGGCAGATTAGATTATGTACTTCACAGTTCTTATTAAGGCTTGACAGATTACATCAAGGCTACAAGATACCAGGCAGTAGAGAAGTAAAAGTGTTGACAGATACTGAAAAAGTCACCTGAAGCACTTAATATATGAGACAGTTTCGTTAAAGGCAAGGGTTTTTCTCTTTGTATCTTCTGCACCCAGCACACAACGCCATATATGTAGTAGGCATTTAATAAATAGATATTGTTTAATTGAATTTCTTATTCATAGTTGGTCACTGATGTGAGTCAGACTAATGTTTGAATTCAGACTCTACTTAACTAGCTCTGTGATCTTGACTCTATAGGCCTCCATTTTATGAAAAGAAGTTGCAATTGGGCTAGATGTTCTCTAAAGCTCTTCTACTTTTAACAATAGTTTTTCTTATTTTATCAATTTAGGTTTGAACTGAAATTTGGATACAATGTTACAGTAGATATTGTTGATGGCATCTTAGTCACAAGCAGGTAAGACTCATATTTTGATAGAAGTAATGGATTTATAGTTATCAATATTCTAGTAGTAACATTTTATTATAAAAATATACCTCTATTAATATACCTCATAAGTAGCATTGATTACTGAGCTGGATACTTCTTTTAGATTATAAAATTAAAATAAAAATTTTAAGGAAATAAGATGGCAAGGGACAAAGTTTGTGTCTTTCTAACTAATTTCCCTTTAGTTCACCTTGATTTTTAATTTCATATGTGATTTCTAATTCTGTGTTATTCTGGCCCAAACTAAAAGTATCTTGATTTAATCAGAAACCTTTGTACTGGTTCTCTCAGGTGAACTGGTTTGGCTTCAAAGGCTGCCGCTATATATGTATCAGCCTTAAATGCCTCAGCTGTTGTGTTGTGGGTCTTTTCTTCAGTGGAAAGATTCTAGGTATCTGATGGTTCTTTGCTTTTCTTCCTGATCATTTGGGAATGGGAGAAGGAAGGTTTTGTAGAACTCATAATTCTTGGCCTCATTTCTCCTCCCCTTCCCCCTCCACTTATGTTGATGTTTATTTTTCTTTTATTTTTCAAATTGGGAGTTGATCAAATTAATGTGATTGATTATCTAATTGAGTCAAGTCATCAATCATTTATTAAGCACTAACTGTATGCTAGGTACATGCTAAGTAAGCCCTGTGATACAAAGAAAGCAGTCTCTGTTCTCAAGGAGTTCCTTTTCTAAAAGGGGAGTAGGCATGCAAGCAACTTATTTACAAATAAAATCTATACTGGATAAATTGGAAATGGGCATTAGCATTAAGGGAGATTTGGAAAGGCCATCCTATGGAAGGTGAAGTTTTAGTTGAGACTTTAAGGGAGTCAGGAAGTTGAGATGAGGAAGAAGAGTGCTCTCACTTGAGTTGCTGTAGGAGTATGTAACAATCAACAACTTTTAGAAACTAACTCAAAAATCATCCATCTTTTAAATTTAGCTTATTACACAAAAATTTGAGAATTTTATGGAAAGATTGAAACTTTTATCCCAGAGACTGGTTATTTACAAACACACACACACAATTGTATTAAGGCAAGTCTAAGTTTACTGTATTATACTTGTAGAATCTGTGATGTGTCTTAATTATTAAGATTACAAAATTGTAGGAAAATACTGAGAATAAAGGCACTTTGACAGTAGGTCTTAAGTTAGTGGTTGTCTAGCTTTTTTTGTTCATTGCATAATATTCTTTGCATGAAGGCTGTGGGAGAGTGGGGCATATGTTAAATTCCATAGAATTGGTTTCATGTCCCATTTCACTTGTAAATTCCATAGCCTTAAGGCAAATCTGATGAAATTGTGGGATACACCCTTAGAACTTTTATACTAAGTGATTGAATAAAAAGCTCTCAATCAAGGTTTAGGGTGCAATTTAACTTCTTCCTCAAGTTTTCTTTTTAATTTTAAGTAAAGTTGGGTGGTTAGCTTAAACATTTGGGTATAAAATTATATGACAGAACAATTATAAAACATATACCACAAATATAATATTTAGCATTCACCTCAGAGGCATGGAAGCTTTAAAAGCATCTTTTAATCCTCATTAGTTAAAAAGGAGTTAAAAAATCTTATTTTAGTTAAAAATCTTATTTTGCCCATGAGGAAGTAGATGTAGCAAAAGTTTTTTGGTTTTGTTGATCTTTTGTGAAAGATACTTTATCTAGAAAAACCTTATAAAAATGAAAACACCAGGTTAACTTGTTCCTTTATTCCATTGATTTATTTAAGGAGCTATTTGTTGACAAATCAAGAGAGTGTGAATTTCTCTTAGCGAGGCCTGCTGGTTTGACTCTATAAACTTTACTATTTTCATGATGAATAAGAGTCCTTCCTACCTCTTGAATTCAGTGCTAGTAGACCCATCAGTATAAAGAACTTAATTTTTCTCCTTGAGAAATTGTGCTTTCTATAAAATTAATTATGTTTATAGTTTGGAAGTTTCTGAAAAGGATTTACTTGTTAATCAGTTTTCAAATCTGAAAATTTAGATTTATTCCTAATCAATTTGATTAATCAACTTTTAATGGGAATATATTAATATAACTATGCTTGTAGAGAATCTAATTCACCTATGCTGTTACAGTATCATCTTTTGAAGAAATTATAAGAAGATACTTCAAAATACATCATTCTTAGGGTTCTTCCTCTCCTTTACTTGAAATGTTTGTAATATGGTAATCTCTACTTTGCTTCCTTTCCCCCATCCCACAACTCAGTGATTTTACCTTAAGTTACTTTGTTGTTATTTTAATAACAATAATAATGATAGCTGGCATTTATGTAGCATTTTAAGGTATAGGAAGTTGTTCATAAATGTCTCATTTTACTCTCACCAGAACTCTGGGCAGAGAGTGCTATTATTATCCCCATATTATAATGGAGTAAACTAAAGCAGAGTAACTTGTCTAGGAAATTCTTTTTAGTTTTATTTCAATTCTGTTAAGTTAGTGGGAGATACTTTATTCTTATTCCTTGGAATTTTACTGAGTTTTTTTTTTTTTTTTTTTTTTTTTTTGGGGTTGTTGCTGAAATGTGTAGTGGGGAAGTACCTTGTTTGGCTTGGAAGCAATGATAAAAGCTATTTGAGCTGGATTAAGCCTGTGGTTGTATCTTCTTAGCTTTGTACCTTTTTTCATAATGAGTCTTAATAACCGTTTAATTGAATTAGACTGATTTCCATAGATATTTTTGAAGGCAGGGAGACTAATTAGAAGGCTATTGTAATAAGAGCTTGAATTAAGAGTGATGCTTATGAGAGTAGGGGTTACTAAGTGGCACAATAGATAGGGTACTAGACCTGAAAGTCAGGAAATCTCATCTTCCTAAATTCAAATCTGGCTCAGACACTTACTAGCTGTATGATTCTGCGTAAGTCATTTAACCCTGTTTGCCTCAGTTTCTCATGTGCAAAATGATCTAGGGAAGGAAATGGCAAACAACTTGGTTGTCTTTGCCAAGAAAACCCCAAGTGAGGACACCAAGAGTGGGACATAACTGAAACCACTAACAAAAACTATGAGAGTAAAGAGGATACATTCAAAAAATGTTACACTTTAGGATAATAAAATCTTGACAGCTGCTTACAGAGATTCTTGTTGAGGTACATGGTGTTTTCTTCAGCTGCTTTTTAGAAAGCAATGTAACAAATATTAAAAGTAGATGGCTTTGTTATGGCACCAGCAAGATTAGGACATATCACTGGTGTGTAGAATCAGGCTAATTTTAAGTTCAACAACTCCGGAATAGCAACAATATATTCTTTTCTTGACTAAGAGGTGGCATAAATTATGAAGCTCTTTATGTCCTGGCCTTTTCTATGGGTAGTGATTGGTCATTTTGATACTGTGGCTCCTTATAGATCTCCTTTTTTCTATCCCTCCCTCTCCAGTCCAATTCACTAACATTTACTACACCTAGAAGTTTAGGAGAATAGTTGTTTCTGTAATTATATATCTTAATCTTATCCTCATAGTTATTTCGGAACAGCAAAGGATGAGAAATAAGTTGGGTAAATAAATTCCTAGTAGATATATTAAAAACATATATTAATCATAGCTGAAAGCCTTGTTACACATGAAGAAAGTAGTAAGTTTTTGTGCAGAAGACTAGGACTCAGTTTTGTGCTAGTGATTTGTTTTGTCAGCAGTAAAAAACTGATACCCCTCTTCTTTAGGATGATTGTAAATTTGAAAAAATCCTTTTAAATCAGTGGTGCTTCTTGAGTTCAGCTTTCAGTTGCTGTATTTTATTCTTGCAGTATTGTTTTGGTGCTAAATATTATAAATCTAGTGATTCAGTTTTTAATTTTAGCATTGTTTCAAGAGATCTGCATTTTATAAGTATTTTTATTTATTTTATCTATATCTTCTTTTTTTTGTTATACTCATTTCCTCATACCTTCTATATCCAATTTCTTCCTCTAACCAAACCAAAATTAAACATTTCCTTATAATGAGTAAAAATCATTTGAAAAAAATGACTGCATCTGATAATGCTCTGAAGCATTCCACATTGGCAGTCCCCTTTGCTCTAATGGGAGGAGGAAAGTGTATTTCAGTATCTGTTCTCTGGTATAGGAGACTTGCATTTTAGATGATTGAAGTCTGATTACTTTTCTGTTGTTGAATTCTATTGTTGGAAAGTCAGGAAGATTCAACATACTGAACAAAGTATGTCATTTAAAATTATTTGGATTTAGAATCTGTTTGACTGAAATGTGCAACCTAGGGAATGGAAGTAATCTATTTTGATTGAATTTTTTTTTTTTCTTTTCAGGACATTGTGGCAGGACATTAATTTTTTAAAAATGAATATGTCTAGTATTGCATTAAGAGTGGAAACTTGGCTTTCTTCTGCATGGCATATTAAAGTACCCATGACATGGCTGGAAGCTTGTATTACTTGGATTCAAGAAGAAAATAATGATGTGAGTTTGACTCAGGCTCAAATGAATAAACAAGTCTTTGACCAATGGCTTCTTACTGATCTAAGAGATTTGGAATATCCTATTTTACCTGATAAGATTTTGGAAGTTCCAAAAGGAGAGCTAAGTGGTTTTTATTCTTTGCAGATTAATTCATTGGTTGATGTTAGTCAGCCTATGTATTCCCAGTTGCAAAAGTTGAGAGGACTGAACAGGTCAAATGATCAAGTAACAGCTGAAACACAAATATCCTTAAAACCTTGGGAAGCAAATCCTACACGAATGCTAATGTTGCAGATAACTGATGGTGTTAGGCAAATACAGGGCATGGAATACCAACCCATTCCAGCTCTTCATCAAGCTATTCTTCCAGGTACAAAAATTCTTATTCATGGAAAAGTTTCTTACCGTCTTGGTGTTCTTCTCTTGAAACCAGAAAATGTGAAGGTGCTAGGGGGTGAAGTGGATGCTCTTGTTGAAGAACATGCCCAAGAAAGAATACTTGCAAGACTAATTGGAGAGCCTGATTCTTTAACTTCAACCAGATCAAATCATAGCCAATGCATTCCTGTTCTTGCAGATGGACTAGAATCAGCATTAGAACCTTCAGATGAAGAACTTCTAGCAAGCCTTGATGAAAATGAGTCAATAGTGGTCAGTAATGACACTCATTTAGAAAGTGGCTATTTTAGCAGAAGTATTTCAGACTCTATCAGCAATGTGATTTCTAGCTCAGGACTTTCGTGCATTACACCAAGAAAAGAAGAAAATTTAGCAAATCCATTTGTGAATTTCACTGAAGGGGACGTAGATGATTTTTCACTAGAGGATGTCTTGTTTTTAGAGGAGACTGTTCAGAAGGAACTTCAGGAGACAGAAGAAAGGAATTCATTGACATTGAACAGAGGCAGTGACAAAAATATAAAGAGACATTCACAGAAACCTAGTATTTCAGAAGATTTTTCTCTGGTTAATATAAATGAAAAAAATGTTCAGAATCAAAAGATCTTATTTGAACAAATAACCAGTAAAGACAAATCTTGTAGTTATCTATCCATGAGAGATCAAAATCCTAGCAATATTTTGTCATTTGAAAATAATGCACACCTGCCCCAGGATTTCATAGTTAAACATAAAAGCTCAGATATATATGAAAAAATTAATCCCCCCCTGGGCAGTTTAGAAAACTATATGCTAAATGATAAAACATTAAAAGCAGAACTAGTTAATGAACCAAAACTAATTTCAGAAATCAGTAATGAAAGCAGTTATATACATCCTAGTTATTTAATATCATCAGAGAACAACTTGGATCGAATTTCTATTGCTGTCAATTTGGATTCACCACCTTTTACTTATATTTCTGTCCTGTTATCTAGAAATTTAAATGAAATAACAACTGTGAAAGTCAAAGCTTTTATTGTAACCTTAACTGGAAATCTCTCAGGTTGTGGGGGCTTTTGGAGTATAACTGCAAAAATTTCTGATGGTACTGCTTATCTAGATGTGACTTTTGCAGATGAAATACTAACAAATATGATTGGGTTTTCAGTATCAGAAATGAAACAGTTAAAAAAAGATAATAGTCAGCATAAAAAATTACAGGAAGGTTTACAAAAATGTCAGAGAGCTCTAATAGATTTGTGCTGTCTGATGACCATTACATTTAATCCTTCCTTGTCTAAAGGCATAGTGTCAGTTCTACAAGATGTAAATATGGAAGATCTGCAAAACTTAAGGAGACGTTTGAATAAATAACATCAATTTTGAATAAATCCTTAAGTTTTGAATAAATGACTTACCAAAGCAGTAATAGAAAATAATTGAAAACACTCACAAATTTTGAGGATTTGATCTAAAAACCAAATGTTAACATTTTAGATGTTTTAATTCATTTTGGGGGATAAAAGGAGTAAAAATCTAAAATTAAATTAGGTATAATTATCCCCTCCAAAATCTCTGTTTTAATTTTTTTTTGGGGGGAAGACACCTCTCTGAAAGAATGTTAACATTTAGATAAGAAACTGGTTTTTGTTATCCATCCCTTCTGAAGATCATTCCTAATTTGTCTCCAGAATGATTTCTAAAGTGTTATATTATTGTCCAGTACTGGGTTATATTAATAAAAATTGATAAAAATAAAACATTTGAATTTTAAAATTTCTAAACAAATAATTTGTATATTTTTTAAAAAAAATTGTTGTAATCTCAGAGGACCAAAATGCTGGTTTTCAGATTCAAGTTACTCTTTTGATTTTTAATTTGCTGGTACTTGTTTTTGTGATATGAAACATAAACTTTCCAATGTTATATATGAAAATGAGTAAATTATTACAAAAAGACTTGTTTTGATTGTTATTCTATTTTCAAATGGTACTGAAAAGTTAATATCCAAGTTCAGGGATTGTTAGCATGTTTGGATAAAAATAAGCTTTTTATCTTTGTTTATAGATAGTGCTGACTAGGTAGTGCTGACTAAACTGAAAATTATAAAAGTACACATGAATTTGAGGTTTTTTTTTTTTACCTTTTTAGTTTGCTATAACTTGTTTTTAAAAGAGAAAATAATCTTTTGAAAAATTTTAGAAGATTATATAAGAAATAAATAAAACCAATTTCTTTTTATTTTTTTTAATGGGAATAAAATTTTAGCATTGAACTTAACAGGTCATTTTTACTTTCTGGCTTAGTTAAATTTGTATTAAATAATATATCATGATTAATAGTGTTGATCTACAGTACAATTCTGTTGGTTCCTAACTTTATAGTGATCACTATTGGTGGCTTCTAGAGTGAGCTGCTGAGAGTGCTTTAGGAAAAGACCACTTTCTGGTGCTGAATCTTGTGCCAGGTAAGTTAAATTTGATTATGCAATGATTTAGCACAACTCTTGACCAATTAAGTAGACATTGTGTCTCCTATAAGTAGTTTGTTGTGCTAGATGTTGGGAGAGAGAGGAAATAAAAATAAAGTTGGAATCTCAGACGTTATCTAATCACTGATTTTTCAGATGAGGAAGCTGAAGCCCAGAGAGATTAGGTGAATTGTTCATGGTTATATAGGTAGTAAGTGACAACTGTGTTTGAAACCCAAGTCCTTTGAGTACAAGTCACTCTGAACCACACTACCCCTGTCTCTTTAAAGAAGTTTATAACCTACAAGAGGTGATAAATACATAGTGGTTGTCAACTTATAACGTAACTAGTAGTTATATTACCAAATAAACTTGCTGTCTTTTAACAAATTTCAACAATTTCCTTTGGCATTACAGGTATGTTTTGGGAACCCCTCTTCTATTTTGCCTGACTTACAGTATGTATTACAATATGTAATAAAAAATAAAAAAGTTGTGTCGAACTTAATGTTTAGTATATACATTCCTGCAATCTGCATATAAAGTCTTTTATAAATAAATTAAAAAAAAGATTAAATGAATCAAGAGAGTGCCACTGACATGAAGAAGAACATATTCCTATAAAAATTTCATTAACCTTTTGATGTGATTAAATATGTCACCATGATTTTTAGTCCTAGATGGGAGCACTATTCCCCTTCAGATCTCTAAAGGGGATCTTGAGGTAGAAAAATCAGAAAATAACTTAGGAAAAGAATACCGAGGAGGAGAATAATGAGATTTTAAAAATAAAATTATTGCTGCCTAGAAAATGCTTTTTGTATAGAAGAATACAAAATATGAAACTTAACTGAAATAAAGTTGCATAATAGGCATAGTTTATCTCCAGGGACCCATGCTAAATATGTAACTTCACTATACATTGTCAGTTCTTTAGTATACCCAATATATTTAAATTCTCTTGGAATTCACTTCTTCCCCTAAATTGCTCTCATATGTATATATGATCCTATGTAATCAGCCTTCTACTTGCTGTTTCTCTTTTTTTATTTTGATCCTCCTAACAACTTCCAAACTGCTCTGTTCATATCACTCTACTCAATAAACCACAGTGACTCCCTACTGTTCTTTGCCCACTTACGCCTCAGTTTACTTCAAAACCTAGCTCAGATGTCACTTCTTGTTAGACCTTACCTGATTCTCTTACATAACCCATTCCAATATGGTACTCTCTACTGCTATATTTCTTGGTATAGACTCCAGGTCCTGAGGGATTTAATCTAGTCAGTTTTGGAAATCCTGTTTGTGGGGTTTAGCTATTTTGATGGGCGAGATCACATACATTGCTGTATCTAGACAGCCCCAGATAGGCTGCTGCTTGTGTTATATGTTCTTCCACCTGCTTCTATCTCTTGCTTTGGGAATAGTAATCAAATCAGTGTCATATTGCTTATTGGTCAATTACTGTGTATTAAGCACTTACTGTGTACCAGGCATTGGGAGAGGATATGTCAGATAACTGCCTTATGAGTTCATTCACCATCTAAAACATCTTTCCCTGATACCATCTCTTTAAATATATTCTCTCCCTATCAGATTGTAAACTCTCTGAGCACAGGAACTGGCTAGATTTTCTGTTTGTATTTTTTATGTTCAGCATGGTGTGCCTTGTAAAGTTTGTCATTTGATTCTCAGAATAACCTGGAAAAATAGGTGCTACTAGAAACTGAGGTAGCCTAAGGTTAAGTGACTTCTTTAGGCTCACTAGGCTAGGAAGTAACCAAGACAGTATTTGAACTCCAATTTTCCTGGTTCAGGGACCAATGCTTTATCCATTCCATCTCCTAGTTGCCTGTGTGTGTCCAAGGATTGTTTCCCTTAATAGTATAAGCTTCTTGGAGGATTGTTTCTTTTTGCTCTTTATATTTTTAGTGTCTGGCATATGATGGGCACTTAAATCCTGATTAATTGAAATATCTGTTTAAATCTGCTTTAGAAACAGTATTAAGTTAAAGTACCAGAAATAAAGGAATAATGTCAAAAGATGTCAAATGCTAATATTTATACTCTGCATATTGGCATAATTTGCATTTTGTGAGTTTAGGAAAAGGACTTCCTAGACCAAGAAAATCCATAATTTAAATTCACCAAAGTAAAAGAACAAT
Source organism: Sarcophilus harrisii (assembly GCF_902635505.1). Lineage (NCBI taxonomy): Eukaryota > Metazoa > Chordata > Mammalia > Dasyuromorphia > Dasyuridae > Sarcophilus > Sarcophilus harrisii. The sequence continues at coordinate 319,622,620 of NC_045426.1, read as the reverse complement.
TCAATTTAGTAAATCGTCTCCCTGATTTACTTTTTTTTTTTTTAACTAAAGAGGTTAAAAAAAAAATCAAATAGGATAGCATGTCTTTTTTTTTTTTTTAATGGACTACACTTTGAAAATGAGCACTGAGTAATAAAATGAGCAAAAAAAAAACAATCAAAAGAAATGGCCTTGGAAGGTTGACTCATAATTTGGTTATATCATTTTGATTCATTCTTCTGTGGTTTTCTCCTACTGTGATATATTACTTAAATTCACATATTTCTTGAAGTATTACAACAATTTCTCTAGAAAAACAATGGGGCATAGAAAACAGTTGACCTTGAAGCCTTAAGCAACTGGGTTTAAACTGCTTCCTCCTTCCCCCCAATATCATATTGACTGATTTGCTTTGGTAAGAAGGATTTTTCTCGGAGTTCCTATATTGATGAGATTATAGGTCCCTATATTATGTCTTACTCAGCAAGCATTTATTAAGTACCTGATGTCTTTTAGGCACTGCCAAGTGCTGAGGATATAGATAACAGACCCTACTTTCTTTCTCTCTTTTTTTTTTTTTAATAACTTTTTATTTACAAGATGTATGCATAAAGACTTTCAGAAGATGGGACTCTTCTTGACATTCAAAGGAAGCCTGGGAAGCCAGGAGGTGGAGATGAGGAGGAAGAATTTCTGGCATAGTTAACAAAGATCCTGGATTTGAGAGATGGAGTACCTTGTGGAAAGCTCAAGTTCTGTATCATTGGATGATGATATATGTGAAAGGGGTTAGGGTGTATGAAGACTGGAAAGGAGGGGATCTATGTAATTACTAATACTTCAGAAATACAGTGGAATTCACTCTACTCTTTCCCAAAAAAAGATTGTAGTATATAATATAGTAGATGGTCTTTGAAACTAAAAAGCATATGTGCCTTAGATAAATGTTTTAAATGTTCCACACTTCCTATAAAATAGTTCTTATACTTCTACTTGAAATGATGACCTAAAAAAGATTGTGTACATGAAAAACCTAATTTTTTATATGGAAGTTATTTATTTTAATTGTTATGGATTGCCTACACTAATGAACATTCAATTAATGCAAGTGGGCAGAAAAATAGATCTATATATGGACCACTGTTATGGGAAAGTTAATCCTAGAGGGTTAGCCAAGACCCAAGTGACCTATAACTAAGGAATAGGAATTAAAACAGTTCTGAGACGGGTCTTGTATTATCCCCGAGGTGAATAATCTTTGAAGATAATTGATCATTTATTGCAGAAAAAGAATAAATAATAAAGAATTAAAGGAGAACCAAAAGTTTAATGGAATTGAGTTATTCTAATGAGCAAAACAAGCAGCATTTAATTGTAGGGGTCAACCACACCCTCTTTACTAGTATTTTATGCTATAGCTAATAGATGAAAAGTAGCTTGGGGAAGTGGCAGGGAGGCTGGCTTCAGAGTTCACATCCAAATTCAACTAAGTAAGGAAAGTTATCCTCTGTTACAGGCTTGGGAGATCCCAGGTTGCTTCCTTGTCTTGGAGAATTATAGAAGTAGAGATTAATTTGGAAAACTTGCTAAACATTATAAGCTACCTTATAAGCTTTTGTCAATCTTCTTTGGCTCCTAAGAGAGTAAAATTGAAACATATAAAAAAGTATTGGATTTGCCTGATTTCTGGACCTCATGGGGGAATCTCACAATTTTACTAAATTTCTAATTATATGCATTGTGATATACCCATAAGCAAAGAATTATTCTCTTTTAAATTTGTTCATATTAAAGATGAAAAGATTTTTGAGTTCCAAATTCTTTCCCTCCTCTCTTCATTGAAAAAGCCATCAACATGCTAACTTTTGCATATGTAAATCATGCAAAATGTTTCCATATTGACCATGTTGCAAAAAAAAAAAAAAAAGGAAGAAACAAAGTGGAAAGAAATGTTTAAATATGCAATCAAAGTTTATCAATTTTTTCTCTGGAGGTAGATAAGCATTTTTGAAGGATCTTTTGGATTTGTCTTGGATCATTGTCTTGATCAAAGTGGCTAAATCTTTCACAGTTAACCATCATTACAATCATTTAAGTCTTTCCATCCCGCTCATCATTTCTTATAATACATTAATATTCCATCACAATCATATACTACAACATGTTCAACTATTCCCTAATTGATGGACATCCCCTCAACTTTCAATCCTTTGCTATTAAAAACATCTATAAATATTCTTGTATATGTAGATTCTTTTCTCTTTTCATTGATCTCTTTGGGATACAGATCCAGTAATAGTATGGCTGAATCAGAGTATGTAGAGTTTTATGGCCTTTTAAATATAGTTCCAAATTGTTCTCCAGAATGGTTAGACCAGTTCACAGCTACATCAATGGTGCATTAATGTTCTATCTCCTCTAGTTTCTGCCATTTTCCTTTTCTGTCATATTAACCAATCTGATAGGTATGAGGTTGTACCTCAGAGTTGTTTTAATTTGCATTTCTCTAATTAATAGTGATTTAGAGCAATAAAGAATTGTGTTCCAACATCATCTGTAATAACCTGACTTAAAATGATCATCTTCTTATTCTATAACCAAATTGAAAGACCATTCTCCTCCAATAAAAAATATATCCTCAGATCCCTAAGAGTTTTTGCATTAGTTATAAACTCTGTAGATCATGCTGGAGGCAAACAACAGGAAGAAGCACTAGAGAAAATCCTACTTCTCCACCTTGATGTGGAGGAAGGGGTCTCCATGACACTGGTATAAGGCCACTTGTGGGATGAAAGTGGCATAGGAAAATAGCTCATGACCCTGGATTCAGATTCAATGCCTTAAGGGGAAGGCTTAGTTGACCAATCCTAGTTACCTTGTCCATAGGGAAGATATAAATTAGGTTTTTTTTCACTCTTTTTCAAAGTGTCCTTCCTGACCCCAATTGGGGTTTTCTTGGCAAAGATACTGCAGTGAATTTCTATTTCTTCATTTTTTGTAGATGAGGAAACTGAGACAAACAGTTAAGTGACTTGCTCAGGTCACACAGCTAGTAATTGTATGAAGCTGGATTGAGTCTTCCTGATTCCAGCCCTGGCCCTCAATCTACATCTGCCCTGGACTAGATTAAAGAGAAGAATAAACAAAATTTGGTTAGGGAAGGATAAAAAATCCTTGTTAGATTGTTTTTATTGTTTCAGGTTTTTTTTTTTTTTAATTAAACCTTTTTTTTTTAAATTTTTTCTTTTTTTTTTTCTTTTTTTTGGTTTTGCTTGACTGATTCTTGTCTCATTGAGTCATTAATTTTGTTCAGTTCTGAATTTTAGTGAATTATTTTCTTCATTTTTTTTTACTTCTTTTTGTAATTATCCAATTGAATTTTTAAATGAGTTGTTTTGTTCTGTGGATTTTTTTTCCATTTCACAAATTCTGTTTTTTAAGGAGTTATTTTCTTTTTTCATTTTATAAACTCTGTTTTTTAAGGAGTTATTTTCTTTTTCTGTTTCACAGATTCTGATTTCCTAGTTTTCTTTTTCCATTTTATCAAATCTATCTTTTAATGAGTTATATGCCTTTTCCAAACCCTCTTGCAAACTTTTCATTTCCTTTCCCCATTTTTGTTCTAACTCTCTTTTAAGATCCTTTTTAATTTCTTCTAGGAGAGCCTTGTGTAAAGGGGACCAGGTTATATCACCTTTTGGGGCTTCATCTGGAGACAATCTGCCTTTAGTCTCAGGGTTTGAAGTTTGTTCTTTTCTTTCACCATAGAATCTGTCTATCAGAGTTCTCTTTACTTTTTTACTCATTAAAAAAAAAAAGTTAAGGTCTGCTTTTAAGGCAGGGCAGGTTTTCCAAGCTTCCTCTACAAGCAGCAGCTTCCTCTATAAGTGACCACAGATGCACTGGGTCAGTGCTGACTCATTCCTCGTACTGGGTGGGCATGGCCAGGTCCCATGAGATTCTGGTGTTTCGGGGTTCACTATTGACCTTTTGTGTTTGTGTTGGATGTTTTCTAACTTCGCTGCTGATCTACTGGCTGGCAGCCAGAGCTGAGTGACCAACATTGCTGGAGATTCCTTTGTAGATTCTCTGCCTTGCAGAGTCCACACCACTCTGGGATTCTGTGCTGTCTGCCTGGCATTTGTGGTCAGCTTCTTGGCCTGGCTGCCTCTGGCCTGTTTCTGATTGAAACAGACTTTTTCTAGTCTGTTTCCTTTCCATCGATTCTCTGCCAGGCGGAGTCTGAACTGCCATGGGGAGACTGCACCACCCTGCGGAGTCTGCACCACCCCGGCATGCTGCACTGTCTGCATGGTTTGTACTCTGCTGCTTGTGCTGGTTGCCTCCCATTTCCAACTGAAACAGACCTTTTCTGGCAATCTTTGAAATTATCTTCTGGTAATTTGTTGCATTCCCAATTTCTATGGGTTCTGCTGGTCCAGAGCTAATTCAGAGACTGGATTTGCTTAATTAGTCTGAAGATTGTAGGAGAAGATCAGAGAGAAACATGTATCGTCTCCTCCATCTTGGCTCTGCCCCCAGAAGTCCAAGCTTTTTATTTTCAAAAAATATGCATGGATAATTTTTCAACATTAACTCTTACAAAACCTTATGTTCCAAAATTTCCCCTCTTTTCCTCCATCCTCTCCCCTAGATGGCAAATCATCCAATATATGTTAAACATGTTAAATCCAATATATGTATACATAATTATACATTCATGTTGCTCTACAAGAAAAATCAGATCAAAAAGGAAAAAGTGAGAAAGAAGAAAAAATGCAAACAAACAACAAAAAGAGTGAAAATGCTATGTTGTGATTCCCCACTCAGTCCCCACAGACCTCTCTCTGGATGTAGATGGCTCTCTTAATCACAAGATAATTGGAACTGATTTCAGTCATCTTATTGTTAGAGCCATGTCCATCAGAATTGATTATCATACAATCTTGTTGCTGTGTACAATGATCTCCACTTCACTTAGCATCAGTTCACATAAGTCTTTCCAGGCCTCACTGAAATCATCCTGCTGGTCATTTCTTATAGAACAATAATATCCCATAACATTCATATACCATAACTTAGCCATTCTCCAACTGATGGGAATCCACTCAGTTTCTTGGCACTACAAAAAGAGCTGCTACAAACAATTTTGGGTCTCTTTCCCTCCTTTAAGATCTTTGTGATACAGGCCCAGAAGAAACACTGCTGGATCAAAGGGTATGCCCAATTTGATGATCTTTTTTGAGCATAGTTACAAATTGCTCTCCAGAATGGCTGAATCAGTTCACAATTCCACCAACAATGCATTAGTGTTCTAGTTTTCCCACATCCCCTCCTACATTCATCATTAGATTAGATTGTTCTCTTATTTGAATCTCAGAGTCATGTTCTCTATACCCAATAAGTTAGGAGTTAATAATTTTCCACATATTCCTAAATTAAATATTCACACTGTAATTTTCTCAATTTGTTTTAGGAGTTGTGAATTTCCACAACACTCGAAATGTTCTAAAAGTATAAGTAGTTGCTTTGGAGCTAAATCCAATTTTTTTTTTTTGATTACTCATAACGTTACTCTTTTATATCAGCATAGATAATTATGTTAACTAGTAACTAGTTTTGCAGAATAAGCTTACTTGAAATTAATGTTGTATTAGGAATATTTGTGAAGTTTTCCTTATATAAAAATCCAGGTTGACTTTGCACATTCTGTGGGTATTAGCTAACATTTTTCATAAGTGCTAAATAAGAAAGGTAGAGGGACAACTAGGTAGACAGTGGCTAGAGTACCAGCCCTGGAATTAGGAGGACTTAAGTTAAAATCTGGCCTCAGACACTTGACACTTACTAGCTGTGTGACCCTGAGCAAGTCACTTAATTCAAATTGCCTCACAAAAACAATAAAAGAGATTAGAAAGATTGAGAAGCCTAGGAGTTAAATTCAGGTCAAATGTACAAGTAATGTCATAAAACATATGATATACTTCATTTTGTATCCTGGGGAATAATTTATTCATAAAATTTTGCTGCTTTGGTATTTTAGCAAATGTTTTCTTTGACCTCAATCAAGATAACCATTCCTTTCTCTATGAGTACCTAAATGTATTTTTTTAAATAATGTTTATACATTTTTATATAGTAAAGAACTAAAGTGGATTTGAATTGTTTATAGTCATTTTCTTTATGAAAAATAGAAATTTCCCTCAAATTCTCCTTCACCTTATCTTGTTGTAATATAATATAATCACAGGATTAATGTGTTATTCTCAAGTATCATCACCAGAAAAATTCTCCTGAATTCATGATGTTCTGGATTTACTAATAGAAGACTTGAGTTTGGATCCTACTTTTGCCTTTTGCCATCTATATGACCAAGGCATTAAATCTCTTTGGGCTTCAGTTTCTTCATCCACAAAATAACAGTTTTGGCTAAATCAAGGGTGTGCTCATATAAAAATGTGTCCATAGAGCACTTTTAAATATAATCTGCATTTCCTCCATTATTTTCTTAAATCTAGAATTGGATAATCAAAACAAAAACAAGCCACAGATTATAGTTTTGTTATTTCTGAGTTGTAAATTCTCATACTGAAAATTTAACAATTGGACAGCCTTTTAAATTCCCTTCCAAATCTAAATCTTTGATTCTAAGAAAGCAGCGTGTTAGAGTGGAAAGAATATTGGATTTGCTGTTGGAGCTCCTACTCAGCAGGTCATTACAAGATTTTAGGCTAATCTCTGACTTTTCGGTGCCTTATCTATAAAATAAATGATTTGAACTTTATGTCTTCTGAATTCCTTTCTGGTTCTAAATCTGTGACCCTACTAATTTTACTAAAACAAAACTTTGTCTATAGCAAGATAAAGGAAGAAAATGGACATGGTATCAGGATGACATTTCCCCATTTCCTTTAGTTTCAAAGAATTCTTTTTCATTTACTCACTTCCAACTGAGCTGAAGCTTTTACATGTGTAAATGTTATTTCTAGCAATGGATACATTTCTGAATAAGGTTTCTATCTAACAAAGTGATTTGATTGTCTATTGGAGTACTTCAAGTATCAGCTCTTAATGAATCAATGCCAATACAGAGTTGCAATGTGAATAACAAAAGATTGAGTGAATCTTTGAAAATACATATCTTCCTGATCATGCCTTCATTAGGCCAATATTAAAGTTATTTTAAATTCTCTGAGCAAGTCCTAGATAGTGAGAAGAAAGTAGTTCTATAATTTAAAATACTCAAAAGGATAATCTGCATCCAGATAAACTCATGTCCTCATACAGTAAGTTAAACTATTTCTTCCCAAGGGTGTATTATAGTGTACTTCAAGTAGCAAATGAGCATATGGTAATTTTTGAGCTATACTTCCAAACAATATATGTAGAAAGGGAACTGGAATGCAGAGGGCATTCTAAAAAGGTTAAGTTGGGATTTAGCCCAAATTTTTAGTCATTTAAGATACTTTCACTTCATTTCCACAGTGGGTTATTCTTTCCTCTTTAAACTTGCTAACACTAAAAATCTATCTTACATTTCAAAATTACAGAAGTATTGCAATCTGGTATATTCTTTTGGTGACAGAAGGCACTTTTTTAGGCATCAGAATCCTAAATGAATTAACTTTGATATAATTTATCCTACCAAGTATCCAAACTTGCTAAGGACATTTCTGGGTCTATGTGTAAGCCATTTATTTATACGCATCTTTCCTTAATGAAATTATATTTCAACAATAAGTCTTTTATGTCATAGATGGGTATATTTGTTGGTGTAGATTACAGTCTATTCATATTTCATCTTATGCAATTTGCCTTTATGGTGTTCACTATGCTGGAGGCTTTCTACTTAGTGTAAACTTAGGGCTGACCATATGCGGCCCTTTGTTCTTGCTATATTGTTGGCTTACTTCCCTTTTCCATAATACATTTCCTGGACATATCCCTTATATCTTTTACAAAAGTCCTATTCTGTTGCTTCATTAAGGTACAGAGATGACCCTAAGCTATGCCAATGGAGTACAGGTGATGGCAAATTCTAGTATCCTGGAAAAGTTTAATTATAGTTCCAGTGAGAAAGAGCTGGAATAGTTTATATAGAACTCATCTTAGAGTTAAGACTTAGGTTCAGTCTTGCCTCTGATGAATACTGGCTAAGTGATCCTGGCAAGTCACTAGGCTATACTCGAAAACAATACATTGTAGAGCAGGTGGGGAGCTCATAGTGGGAGGGAGTTCGGTAAATCAGTGACAAGTCCAATTAAAAAAAAAAAAAACTATAGCCCCATTAACAGACTGTCTGTCATCTGGAGGCCAGCCAAGGAAAGTACAAAGAGATGTACTACTTCATCACTAGTAGGTTAACTGGCCATGATAACTGTGCAAAATGAAAACAAAATGAGTTTTTCATGCAGCCCCCTATGACTTCTGTGGTATCTAGTAAAATGTAAGAAGAGAAGGCAGAAGATGTTGTGACCTGACTTCTATACTATTAACTTTATAAATGTGAGATCCTTGTCCAATGACCAACAAGCTAATATTGTAGGATCTAAATAATATCATGAGGAGATTATCATTTTGCCAGGCTTTAGAGTCCAGAAGTGGGAACAATGAGTGGACATTGTAATGAGGCAGATTTATTTTTGACGCAATGAAAAGCTTCCTAACTACTGGCATTATCTAATGAGCTATTTTGGAAGGGAGGGAATAGTTTGCCTTTCAGTGAAGTCTTCTAACAAAGACTGAAATATTACCCAATATGTTTTAGAGGAGATTTTTTTTCTGGTTTGGTTTTAACTCTTTAACTCAATGACCTTTGGAGAGGGTCCCTTATAGTTCTGAGATTTGATGACATTATTGACATTCTCATAAGTAAAGAAGATCTAAGGAAATTTTAATTAAACAGAAGGATAGTTTATAAGTGCTTCTTGGAGAGAAAAATGAATCAAAATGGAGAGGGAAACTAGAAACATTTCATGGTACACTTAGTCATTTAGTCTCACAGTGCTTACAAAGAACTTGATAAGTATTTTGATAAAAGTACTTGAGAAGAACCTTTAAATTAGCAGACATTCCAATACTTTGTGACTAGTACAGAGGATGGCAAAAAAAATATTAAGAAATAAAAGAGGCCAAAAGCTTCTTTGGGGTGGGGTCCACAAAACGCTCATGTAGACCTTTTATAAATTTCCCCCCTACAAGATCAGAAAGCCCTTGATGTGGCAAATACTGACTTAATGTCATTAAAAAAAAATTTTGATTTTATCTCAGAAAACCAGCTTACCAATGAGGGAGTCATTCTAAGTTTGCTATGAAATCAGCCCATTGATTTCTTACTGCAAAAAGCAGCACCAAATTAGAAGAAAGCATAAAGGTAAGAAGATTTGGTGACTACAACAGCTTCAATTTGATTTATTTAAATTTTATTTAAATTTTAACATCACAAAAATTGGAAAAAAATAAAGGAACATATCAACACAGAATATCAGTTTCCTAAGGTAACAATATAAAGCATTTGCTACAATGAAAAGGTCAAAACAAGTTAACTATCATCTGACAAATTAGATCTGATAGGCAGACAGACAAACACTGCAGTCAAGAGAAAAATTTTTTGAATATAAAATCCTGTGCAAAACTTTATAGAAGAGTATGACAGAAAATTATAGGCTCAATAATTAGTAAGGGAAAAGTAAGTTTTCAGTAGTTCGAGAACCAGTTGTCAAGATCATTCCAATATTATTTTAAAAAATTAAATTAGAAAGGGTTCAACAAAAAAGAAGAAAAACAATGGTTTACCAACATTTTTATGACCAACTTTAAATTAGTTGTGGAGCCATTACATTTGAACTCTTAACATCATGGACTCCAATATGTTATAACAGGATATAGAAATGATGCTAAAATGGTAAATGGTAAAAACATTTGGACTAGACCAAATATGGAATAATTCTGTGCCATATTAAGAATGTGGGGCATTGATTTTTTTTTTTAATTATAGCTTTTTATTGACACATGGGTGATTTTTCAACATTGACCCTTGCAAACACTTCTATTCCAACTTTTCCCTTCCTTCCCTCCACCACCTCCCCTAGATGACAGGCAGTCCCATACATGTTAAACATGTTAAAGTGTATGTTAAATACAATATATGTGTACATATTTATACAGTTCTCTGGTTGCACAATAAAAATCTAATTTAGAAAGGTAAAAACCTGGGAAGAAAAACAAAAATTCAAGCAAACAACAACAGAAAGAGTGCCAATGCTATGTTGTGGTCCACACTCATTTCCCAGTGTTCTTCTGCTGGATGTAGCTGGTTCTGTTCATCAGTGATCAATTGGAACTGAATTGGATCCTCTCATTGTGGGGCATTGATTCTTAAGATATCTGAAAAAAACAACAAATAAAAATATTGAAAAGAAAATCATGGATATTATTGCATTAAAAATTGAGAAAACAATAGTAGCTACCAACTCATATGTTTGCTTTCTTATCTTTACAAAATCTATCATAAAAATGTTACTCAGGTAATATTGATTGATATATAAGAAGAAAGAAAGTAGGTTTTTCACAAATGATAGATTTGTAGACCACATCTTTACAGATATACAATTGAGTGAAGATAGCTATAATATAAAAAAATCTCACTGTGTTTATTTGTTGATTTTGAAAAGCTCTTATTTTGGAATAACAAAATGCAGGCTTAAAGGCTAACATGTTATGGTTAGACAAGTGTCTCATCTCTGCCACTGTTCTCTCTGCTTCAGTTTCCTTCTCTATAAAATAAGGGCATCGGACTAGGTGATTTCTGATGTTTCTTCCAATTCTAAATCTGTGATCTTAAGATCTATCAATGTAGTCTCTGAGATGTCTTTTCAAAGATATTCTGCTTATTAACAGGAAGTGATCCATCATATAGGGAAATGCACACTCATCACTGTCAATGAGGCTATTCTCTGTGAAATTCAAGTGGAATTAGGATAATCCATATGGTGTGGAAAAGGCTCTAGCTTTGGAGTCAAAAGGCCCAGGTTTGAATCCTGGCTTAGATTCTCATTGCTTATGTGATCTTTGGCAAGGTACTTAGCCTTTCTGGGGATCTTTTCCTCATCTGTAAAATGAAGTATTAAATTACCTCAAAGGTGTCTTCTGGCTTTTACTTTATAACCTTATGAAAGAGTCCTTATGAGATCATGGCAAAATATAAGCAATCCTTTTTGCAGATACCATTGTGATTATAGAATTTTACCATTATTATTGTTGTTGAGTTGTATTTGGCTGTTTATGACTCCATCTGGGGTTTTCTTGGCAGAGATAGTGGAGTGTTTTGCTATTTCCTTTTAAAGATCATTTTACAGATGAAGAAATAGGCAAACAAGGTTAAGTGACTTGCCTAGGCTCACATGTCCAGTAAATATCTGAGGTTAGATTTTTGAATTCATAAAAATGAGTCTGACTCCAGGTCCAGCACACTATCTACTACCTAACTGGCTTGAATTTCACTAATGTTTAGTCAAATGTAATCATTAGGGAAAGGATATAACCATGGGAAAGAACAATAGGAAGCAAAGTTGACATTGCAACATCCTAATAAATTAGGTACCTGACTTTCAGGACCCTGTTATCCCCAGATACTCTACCACTTTCTTGTTCAGCTCATTTATCTTTCCTCTTTCACTCTAATTCCCTAAAGAGCCCTTTGCTTCCAAGGCAGTAGAAGAGTGAATGTTTTTCTTTTCTTTTTTTTCCATGACCCATGTCTTCTACAGAATTGATTACTTTACCATTATTGTGAAGGATAGGACTAGAAGCAAGGATATCCTTTAGCAGGTTATTACCATCATTCTGGTGAAGAAGAGGAACTAGATGGTGAGAGATAAGGGAGGTAGTAACAACAAATAGGACTAGCAATGTGGTTTAGTGGTCAGCAGCACTGGAACTAATGTCAAAACACTCAGCTTAAAATCAGGGCATCATTCCTAGGTCAAGCATCCTTTTATTTTCTACCTGGCTAAACTTTTTTGGACTTCTCTTTCATACTTCTATGCTTGGTACCTTTTTAAACCACCCATCACCCTCCAATCCTACCCATTTTTCAGTTTTCATTTTATGTTACTGATTTTTTCCCATTTGATTGTAAGCTTCTTGAGGGCAGGGATTGTCATTTTTTTTAGAATTTTGTTCCCAGTGCTTAGTACTGTGGATGTCACATAGTAGATGCTTAGTAAATATTTATTGACTGATATTCCTTCTTATATCATTTTAGGAAATTTGTAAAATATGATTAAAGTAGATGTTGCCTTCTTTCAATGCTATAAACTGAAGGATATGAGAACTGAATGAAAGGGAAGAATCGAGGCAGACATTTCAAGTTTGGATGAGAGAGAAGATTATAGTACCATCAACACAAATAAATTTTGAGTGGAGGCAGGTCTTGATTGGGCTTGGGAGATAGTAAAAAACATGAGCTTAATTTTAGGCATGTTAAATTTAAGGTTCCCTAAGGATATCCATCACATATTACAATTTTGGTAGACCAGGACAGTGGCTTCTACTAAGCCAATTTGCTCTGAGAATTATACTAAGATTCTAAGGTTATGATAGCCTGGATGTTTTATCAACTTAATGGTATTCTAAAAAGAATTAAATGAAGCAGTAGTTTCTGTATTACTATGTAGTTACACAGTTGGTGCACCATTAATCACTTTTTTTTGTTTTATTTTTTATTTTTTACACAAATTTTTAAAAGGGTGTTGAGGTTGCTCTATTTTTAAGAAGTGAAATTTAATAGATTGTGGGTATAGGGATTTAGTTTAGAGGGCCGGAACTTTGAAGAAGGATACTTGAAACAAGGTGTTAACTCAGTGGAATTGATGAGATAATGGTTCTCTAGTTCACAAATATCTGGTATGATATAATGATATAATCACTCTAAGTTTGATATAATGATACAATCACTTTAGATTGGCTTATACTCAGTATTCTGTAATGATATAATTGTAATAGGGTATTTAAGGGCTGAGAGAACTGGGGACAAAGTCAGACTCAGACTGAGACTAGCACACTTTCAGACTGCTAGAGGACACTGGGTCAGACTGAGACTGGGTCAGACTATGACAGACACAGACTGTGAAGGAGACAGACAGTGAAGGAGCCAATAAAGACTTTAGACTCTATTCTTGTCCATCCTCGTGGTGACTATCCTGCTGAGGTCAAGGCCTTTCCAGAGGACTTCCATAAAGCTAGCGCCAGCATTACAATTTAGATTCTCAAATATAAAGGTCTGCCAATGCTGTCATTACTTTTTCTGCAGTTTATAATCTTTAGAGATTATAAATTTATAATCTGCAGTTTATAATCTTAATTATAATCTTATAATACTATAACCTTAGTATACTAAGGGAAACCCAAGTACTTCTTTAAATATTAACATTACTAATGTCATTTGTAAATAATTTTCAAACTGGGAAATTTATAAAATAGTAATTTTATAAATTTATTGTTCCTAGTTCTACTTTTTCACAAACAGTCTTTTTAATTTTCTGGATCAAAGTATGAATTTGAAGACTTTGCATTGATAGAGTCCCAGTTTCTAAAAAATCTTCTCCAAATATTGTTCTTTAAAGAACAATGAACAGGAGGATTTTAGAAAAGCCTGGGAAGACTTATATAAACTGATACTAAATGAAGTGACCAAGAAAGCATTGTACACAGCAACAGCAAGATTATATGATGATCAATTATGATAGTCTCAACATAGAGGTGATTCAAGGCAAGACTTGTAATGGAAACAACCATCCATTTCTAGAGAGAGAATATGGATCAAAACATAGTATTTTCACCTTTTTGGGGGGTAGTTGTTTGCTTGTTTTTTTCTTTTGTTTTTTTCCTTCCACCTTTTGATCTGATTTTTCTTGATAAATATGGAAATAAATGTTTGGAAGAATTACACATATTTAACCTATATTAGATTGTTTGCTGTCTATGGGAAGGGACAAGAGGGAGGGTGGAAGAAAAATTTGGAACATGAGGTTTTGCAAAGGTAAATGTGGAAAACTATCTTTGTATGTGTTTGGAAAAATAAAAAGCTATTATATATGTAAAAAATTCTCCAAATATGCAAGTTTTAGACAGATATATTATTTATTTAACTTTCCAATTAATAGTATTTTACTTCTTCCAATACATGTAAGTATAATTTTCAACATTTACTTTTATGAGACTTTGAGTTCCATTTTTTTCTTTTTCCCCTGATATAGTTTATATGTGTACAGCCATATTAAACATATTTTTTCATTAGTCATGTTGTGAAAGACGAATCAGAACAAAAGAGAAAAAGTATGAGAAAGAAAAAACAATCAAAAAAAGGTGAAATAGTATGCTTCAATCTTCATTCAGACTCCATAGTTCTTTCTCTGGATGTGGGTAGCATTTTCCATCATGAATCTTGTGGAATTGTTTGAGAAATGCTAAGTTTTATCAAAGTTGATTACTGTACAGTGTGGCTGTTACTGTGCACAATGTTCTCTTGGTTGTTCTCATTTCACTCAATATCAATTCATGTAAGTCCTAGGTTTTTCTGAAATTTTCCTGCTTATCATCTATTTTTCTTTTTAAAAAATATTTTTTCACTTGATAGTATTTTATTTTTTCCAATTACATGTAAAGATAGTCTACAGTATTCATTTTTGTAAGATTTTGAGTTTTGAATTTTTCTTCTCTTCTCTGCTTAACCTCTTCCCTCCCCAAAATAGCAAGCAATCTGATATGTTATACACGTACAATCATTTTAAACAGATTTCCATATTAGTCATGTTGTGAAAGAAAAATCAGGATAAAAGCGGAAAAGCATGAGAATAGAAAAAACAAACAATGCAAAAAAGGTGAAATAGCATGCTTCAATCCACTTTCAGTCTCCATAGTTCTTTCTCTGGATGCAGACGACATTTCCTATTCCAAGTCTATTGGAATTATTTGGGATCACTGCATTGCTGAGAAGAGCCAAGCTATTACAGTTGATCATTACACAATCTTGCTTCCCTTTATATAGTATTCTCCTGTTTCTGCTCACTTCGCTCAGCATCAGTTCATGCAAAATTTTCCAGGCTTTCCTGAAATCAGGAAATTATTTCTTATAGAACAATAATATTCCATTACATTCATATACCATAATTTATTCAGTCACTCTCCAACTGATGGGCATCCACTCAATTTCCAGTTTCTTGCCACTTAACAGAGCTGCTACGAACATTATTGCACATGTGGGATCAAAGGATATGCAATTTTATAACCCCTTTGGACATAGCTCCAAATTGTTCTCCAGAATGGTTGGATCAGTTTAAAACTCTATAAGAATGTATTAGTGTTCCAATTTTCCCACATCTCCTTCATCATATTAACCAATCTGACAGGTGTGAAGTGGTATTTCAGAGTTGTTTTAATATCCATTTCTCTAGTTAATGGTGATTTAGACCATTTTTATATGACTATAAATAGCTTAAGTTATCTTCATTTGAAAACTTCACATTCATATCGTTTGATCATTTATCAATTGGAGAATGGCTTGTATTCTTATAAATTTGACTTCTCTATATGTTTGTCAATGCCTACTTTCTGCTACACTGTTTTCTAGTTTTCCCAGAATTTTTATTAAATAGTGAGTTCTTATCCTAGAACTGGAGTCTTTTGATTTATCAAACAATAGATTATGATAATCATTACTATCTTGGCTTATGTGTACCTAACCTATTCCACTGATTCATCACTCTATTTTTTTCTTTTTCTTTTTTAATTAAAGCTTTTTATTTCAAAACATATGCACGGATAATTTTTCAAAACTGATCCTTGCAAAGCCTTGTATTTCACCCTTCCTTCACCTCATCCTCTCCCCTAGATGGCAAGCAATCCAAAATATGTTATATATGTTAAAATAAAATAAAAATTAAATCCAATATATGTAAATATATTTACATAATTTTCTTGCTGCACAAGAAAAATCAGATCAAAAAAGAAAGAAAATGAATAAGAAAACAAAATGCAAGGAAACAATAACAAAAGAAGTGAAAATGCTATGTTGTGGTCCACACTTATTTCCCAGAGTCCTCTCTCTGGGTGTAGATGGCTTTCTTCATCACTGAATAATTGGAACTGGTTTGAATCATCTCATCGTTGATCATCAAAAGTGTATTATACCACTCTGTTTCTTAGCCAACATCAACTACTTTTGATGATTGCTGCTTGAAAATATAGTTTTAGATCTGGTGTGCTAGGTAGGACTCCTTCCTTTGCATTAGATAAATTGATTTGTATGACACTGAATAAGTAAATTAAATTAGGTAGAATTCAGTTTTATTATACTGCTTAGCCTACTCATGAGCAACTGATATTTTTCTAATTACTAAGCTCTGCCTTTATTTGTATGAAGTGTTTTGTAATTATATTTATATATATAAAAAATTTTTTATAATTACATACACACACTTCTATATATAGGGTTTGTCTTGGTAGGTAGACTTCCCAAATATTTTATATTTTCTACAGTTATTTTAAATGCAAATTCTCTTTCTAGCTCTTGCTGCTGAGCTTTGTCGGAAATACATAGAAATACTAATAATTTATGTGGGCAACCTTGATTCACTCCTGATCTTAGGGAAAATTTCTAGCTTATCCTTATTACATATAATGCTTGCATCTGCAAGCTTTTCATTTGGCTTTTCATTTTGAGACAAACTCCATCTATTCCTTTGCTCTCTTGTGTTTTTAATAGGAATGGGTGCTGTATTTTATCAAAAGCTTTTTCTGTATCTATTGACATAATCATATGATTTCTGTTGATCTTGTTATTGATATGGTCTATTATGCTAATAGTTTTCCTAATATTAAACCAATTCTGCTGCATTCCTAGGATAAATCCCACTTTGTTATTGTGTATTATTATCTTGGTGATAAATTGATGTAATCTCTTCGCTAACATTTTATTAAAAATTTTTGTATCAATATTCATTAGGGAGATTGATCTGTAATTTTCCCCTCTCTGTATTGGCTCTTCTTGGTTTAGGTATTGGCACCTTACTTGTGTCATAAAAAGAATTTGATAAGATTCCTTTTCTGGTGGTTTGTTTTTTTTTTTTTTTTTGGTAAAATAGTTTCTATAGCATTAGAATTATTTTTTAAATGTAGGGAGTTATTGAGAGCTTGTTAAATCTCTTTCTCTAAAATAGGGTTATAGAAGTATTTTATTTCCCTTTTCTGTTAATTTGGGCAATTTATGTTTTTATAAATATTCATCTATTTCACTTAGATGGTTAAATTTATTGGCATATAATTGGGTGAATGACTTTTTTTTTAAAATGTAGCATGTGTTGATTTACATTTTAGTCTCCTTAATTCTTTTTCTAAATGAAGATGGCATTTTCTGTCCAAAGTCTATTTGGATTGCTTTGGATCACTGAACCATTGAGAAGAACCAAGTCTTTCATAGTTGATCATCACATATTCTTGATATTTTTGTGTATATTGTATTTCTGGTTCTACTTGTTTTACTCAGTTCATATAAATCTTTCTAGGTTTTTCTGAAATCATGTTGTGCACCATTTCTTATAGAACAATACTATTCCATAGCATTCATATATATAATTTATTATCCATTCGCCAACTTATAGGCACCTACTCATTTCCCAATTCTTTGCTACCACAAAAAGAACTGCTACAAACATTTTTGTACTATGGGTCCTTTTCCCTCGTTTAAGATTTCTTTGAGATACAGACTTAGTAATGGCACTACTGAGTCCAAAGATATGCATAGTTTTATAGCCCTTTGGACATAGTTCCATATTGTTCTCTAGAATCTTTGGATCATTTCATCATTCCACCAACAATGCGATGATGTCCCAGTTTTCTCACATCCCATCCAACATTATTATCTTTTTCTGTCATTTTAGCCAATCTGAGAGATGTGAGGTGCTATCTCAGAGTTGTTTTAATTTGCATTAGCCTAATCAATACTGATTTAGAGCATTTTTTTCATATAACTATAGATGGCTTTAATTTTTGTCATCTGAAAGTTGTCTGTTCATATCCTTTGACCATTTATCAATTAGGGAATGACTTGTAGTCTCATAAATTCAACACAGTTTTTTACATATTTTAGAAATGAGAACTTTGTCAGAAACATTGGCTGTAAAGATTTTAATCTATTAATCCCAGTTTTTAATCCCCTTTTAATTCCCTTTTAATCTTGTTTCTGTTGATTTTGTTTATGCAAAAAGTTTCTATTTATTTATTTTTAAATTAAAGCTTTTTATTTTTCTAAACAATGGACAATTCTTCAACATTAGCCCTTGTAAAACCTTGTGTTCCAATTCCCCTTTTTCCCACATGCCTTCCCATAGTTGGCAAGTAGTTCAATACATATTAAATATGGTAGAAATATATGTTAACTCCAATATATGTATACATATTTGTACAATTATTGTGCCACACAAGAAAAAAAAAAGAGAGAAACAAAATAAAATGCAAGCAAACCACAACAAAAAGAGTGGATATTCTATGTTGTGAACCACATTCAGTTCCCACAGTCCTCTCTTTGGGTGCAGATACCTTTCTTCATCACAACATCATTGGAACTGGCCTGAATCATTTCATTGTTGAAGAGAGCCACGCCCACCAGAATTGATCATCATATAGTCTTGTGGTTGCTGTGTATGATCTCCTAGTCCTGCTCCTGAAATCATCCTGCTGGTCAAATTATTACAGTACAATAATATTCCATAACATATTTACCATAACTTATTCAGCCATTCTCCAACTGATGGGCATCCACTCAGTTTCCATTTTCTTGCCACTACAAAAATGTCTGCCACATTTTTGCACATGTGAGTCCCTTTCCCTTCTTTAAGATCTCTTTGGGATACAAGCCTAGTAGAAACACTGCTGGGTCAAAGGGTATGCACAGTTTGATAATTTTTTGAGCATTGTTCCAAATTGCTCTCCAGAATGGTTGGATCCATTCACAACTCCACCAACTATGTATCAGTGTCCCATTTTTCCCACATCACCTCCAATATTCGTCATCTTTTGCTGCCATCTTAGTCAATCTGAGAAGTGTGTAGTGGTATCTCAGAGTTGTCTTAATTTGTATTTCTCTAATCAATATTGATTTAGAGCACCTTTTCATATAACTAGAAATAGTTTCAATTTTTTCAACTGAAAATTGTCTGTTCATATCCTTTGACCATTTATCAATTGGAGAATGGCTAGAATTCTTATAAATTTAAGTCAATTTTCTATATATTTTAGAAATGAGGCTTTTATCAGAACCTTTGAATATAAAAATGAAAAACCTTTTAATTTAATGTGATCAAAGTTGTTTATTTTCATAATGTTCTCTAGTTCTTCTTTGGTCATAAATGCCTCCTATCTCCAAAGATCTGTTAGGTAAATTATCCCTTGCCCTTCTAATTTATTGGCATATAATTGGGCAAAATAGATCCTCCCAATTGTCTTAATTTAGTCTTCATTGGTGACAAATTCAACCCTTTTCATTTTTGATACTGGTAATTTGGTTTTCTTCTCTCTCTTTCTTTTTTAAAAATCAAATTAACCAAAGATTTATTTATGTTTATTGTTTTTTTTCCCTATAAAACCAGCTTTTAGTTTTATTTATTAGTTCAATAGTTTAAAAAAAATTTTTTTTTTTGGCTAAGGCAGTTGGGGTTAAGTGACTTGCCCAGGGTCACACAACTAGGAAGTATTAAGTGTCTGAGACCAGATCTGAACTCAGATCTTCCTGACTTCAGGGCTGATACTCTATCTACTGTACCACCTAACTCCCTCTTCTTATTTAAATTTAAAAAAAATTAATAGTATTTTATTTTCCAATTAAACATAGTTTTCAACATTTGTTTTTGTAAAACTTTGTGTTCCAAATTTTTTTTCTTTACATCCCCCTTCCCCAAGATAGCAAGTAATTTGATATAGGTTAAATATGTTCAATTCCTTTAAATGTACTTCTGTATTTGTTGTGTTGTGCAAGAAAAATCAGACCAAAAGGGGAAAAACTATGAGAAAGAAAAAACCAAAAAGTGAAAATAATATACTTTGATCCATATTCATTCTCCCTGGTTCTCTCTTTGGATGTGAATGGCATTTTCCATTCTACCTCACTTTCAATTTTATTAATTTCTTCTTTGAGTTTCAAAATGAGTAATTTGGTATTTAATTGGGAATTTTTAATTTGTTCTTTTTCTAGTTCTTTTAATTACATGCTCAATTCATTGATCTTCTCTTTCCCTATTTTGTTCATGTAAGCATTTAGAGAGAGAAAAATTTCCCTAAGAACTGCTTTCATTGCATCTCATAAATTTTAGCTTATTGCCTCATTATTTTTCTCTTTGATGAAATTGCTGAATTGTTTCTATGATTTGTTGGTTGATCCACTCATTCTTTAGGATTAGATTGATTAATTTCCAATTAGTTTTTAGTTTATCTTTCCATGGCCTTTTATTACATATATTTTTTTAAATAACATTTTGTTTTTAATCTGAAACAGATATATTTAGTATTTCTGCCTTTCTGCATTTTATTGTGAGGTTTTTATGCCCTAATACATGGTTAATATATGTGTAGGTGTCATGTATTGCTGAGAAAAAGGTTTATTACTTCCTATTTCCATTCAATTTTCTCCAGAGGTCTATTATATCTAACTTTTCTAAAGATTTTATTCACCCCTTTAGCATCTTTTTTTACCTAGTTCTAAGAGAGGGATGTTGAGCTCCTCTATTAGTATAGCTTTGCTCTCTATTTCTTTCTGTAACTGACAACTACTCTAAGAATTTGGATTTTATTCCACTTGGTGTATATATGTTTAGTACTGATATTACTTCATTGTCAATGGTACCTTTTAGGAAGATGTAATTTATTTCCTTATCTCTTTTAATCTACTTTTACTTTTGCTTTGTCTGAGATCAGGATTACC
Source organism: Sarcophilus harrisii (assembly GCF_902635505.1). Classification (NCBI taxonomy): domain Eukaryota; kingdom Metazoa; phylum Chordata; class Mammalia; order Dasyuromorphia; family Dasyuridae; genus Sarcophilus; species Sarcophilus harrisii. The sequence goes on along the minus strand of NC_045426.1, from coordinate 319,601,667 downwards.
AACCCTGCTTTTATTTTTTTTTAATTTTTTTTTTTTTAACTTCAACTGAAGTGTAATATGTTCTGCTGTTGAGTGTGTCTCTTTAGTTGCAATGTGTTTCTTGTAAACAACACATTGTAGGATTCTGGTTTTTAATCCGCTCTGTTTCCATTTTATGGGAGAGTTCATGCCATTCACATTCACAGTGGTGATTACTGTGTACTTTTTTCCATCTTATTTCTCCCATTTAAACTTTTTTCTCTCTTTTCTTCTTGCTCTTTCTCATCAGTGTTTTCCTTCTGACTCTCACCATCCTCAAGTGTCTGAGGCCAGATTTGAACTCAAGTCCTCCTAACTCCAGGGCTGGTGCTCTATCCCACTGTCTACCTAGCTGTCTCTCTATCTTTCTTATTTAGCACTTATGAAAAATGTTAGATAATACCACAGAATCTGTAAAGTCAATCAGAATTTTTATATAAGGAAAATTTCAAAAATATTTCTAATACAACATTAATTTCAACTAAGCTTATTCTGCAAAACTAATTACTAGTTAACATAATTATTTATGCTGATAGAAGATAGTAATATTATGAGTATCCAAAAAAAAATTTGTGTTGTCTCTTCCATCTTGGCTCTGCTCCCAGAAGTCCAAGCTTTTTATTTTCAAAAGATATGCATGGATAATTTTTTAACATTGACCCTTTCAAAACCTTGCATTCCAAATTTCCCCCTCCTTCCCACCATCCCCTCCCCTAGATGGCAACATGTTAAATCCAATATATGTATACATATTTATGCATTAATCTTGCTGTACAAGAAAAATCAGATCAAAAAGACTTGTTCCCTCCCTCCTTCCCCCCTCCCTCCCTTCTTCCTACCTTTCCTCCTCCCTTCTTCATTCCTCCCTCTTTCTTTTCTCCCTTCCTTCTTCCTCCCTCCTCCCTTTCTTCCTCCCTCCTTCTTTCCTTCTTCTTTCCTCCTTCCCTTTCCCTTTCTCCCACTACATTCCTCTATTACTCCTTAATTTCATCATTTGAAATCATAAAAAAGATATTATCCTTTTATATTCTACTCATACACACTTTATATGCTCCTTCTAACTTCCATAATAAGAGGTAAATTCTAATGAGTTACAAGTATCAACCTCTCATGTAGGAATATAAACAGATAAATCTTATTAATGAAGTCCTTTATGATATCATTTTACTGATTCTCTCCTTGTGCTTCTCTAGAGTCCTGTATATGAAAATCAGATTTCCCAATCAGCTCAGGTCTTTTCATCATAAAAGCTTGAAACTCCTCTATTTCATTGAGCAATCATCTTTTCTTCTAAAGGATTATATTCAGTTTTTCTGGGTAACTGATTCTTTGTTGTAATCCTAGCTCTATTGCTCTCTGGAATATATACCAAGCCCTTTTGTCCTTTAATGTAGAAGTTGCTGAGTCTTATGTTATCCTGATTGTGTCTTTACTATTTTTGAATTGTTTGTTTCTGCATGCTTGCATTATTTTTTCCTTCACTTGGGAGTTCCCTGAATTTGGCTATAATATTTCTGAGAGTTTTTATTTTGGGACCTCTTTCAGGAGGTGATCAGTGGATTCTTTCAATTTCTATTTTACCATCTGGTTCTAAAATATTGGGACAGTTTTTCTTGATAATTTCTTGAAAGATGATGTCCAAACTCTTTATTTGGTCATGACTTTCAAGTAGTCCAGTAATTCTTAAAGTATCTTTCCTGTATTTATTTTCCAGGTGGGTTGTTTTTCCAATGTGGTATTTTATATTTTCTTCTATTTTTTTCAGTCTTTTGGTTTTATTTGCCTGAGTCTTGATGTCTCATAGAGTCACTAGCTTCCATTTTCCTAATTCTAATTTTTAAGGAATAACTTTCTTCAGTTAGCTTTTTTGGTTGATTCTACTTTTAAAGTAGTAATTTTCTGCAGTGGATTCCCACCCCACCCCCCCATTTGTTCAATTGTATTTTTTAAGAAATTGATTTCTTCAGTCAATTTTTGTCCTTTCATTTCCAAGTTGTTTATTGTTTCTTGCATACCGTTCATTTCTTTTCTCATTTTTCTTCTTCCTTTCGTTTTCAACTTTTAAAATACTTTTTGAGTTCTTCCAAGAAAGCTTTCTGGGCTTGAGACCAATTAATATCCCTCTTTGAGGTTTAACATGTAGGCATTTTGTCCTTTTCTGAGTTGATGTTTTAACCTTCCCTGTCACCATAGTAGCTATCTATGGTCAAAGTTCATTTTTGCTTCTTCCTTATTCATTCATTTGTTTGTTTGGTTTTACCTCTTTCATGGCTTTTAAAGTTGAGCTCTGCTGCTGGGGTACCAAAGGTTCTGTCTGAGTTTCTTGTGCTGGGAGCCATTGGCAGGTTCACTGGACAGGGATAGCATGACCTAGTCATTCCTGTTGTTGTCTGGTCACTGGTGCTGGCCATGAGCCTTCCAAGCTGGGGCAAGAGGCTCAATGCCTGCTATGCCCCTGTTGTATTGAGGCAGGATAAAAGAGTATCAGTTGCTAATCGTGCTCTAGCATACCTGGACACTGTCTGAGCTAGGTTATGCCCCCTCTTCACCCAAGTGAGATAGACTTTTCCTGAAGTCCTTCCAAGCTATTTTAAATAGAAAATTATTTCGTTCCATCTCTTTGTAGGTTCTGTAGCTCCAGAATTGTTCAGAGTTTGGTCAACTTCTTGGCTTCTCTCCATTATCTTGACTTTGCCAAGGAATTTTTAAAAAATAAATTGTTCATTATTATTATCACTAAGAAAAATATCAATCTCGTCTTTTAGCTTAAATACTTTTTTGATGGACTTTGACATGAGAGAGCCAATTTATTTTACAATGATAGAAAAGTCTTCCATATCATCACACAATTTGAAAAGGAATCTTATACAAAATAGACCATTTTAAAATAAAGTTTATTATTCATGTGAGAACTTGAAAAACTGAATATAGCTAGCTCTTCACTTTTATTTGTCCCATATATTAGTTCTCTAAGGTTAATGTGTTATTGATAACATTAATAATGATATGCTAGATGCTTCACTAAGATTTGTCCATTTAGTCAAAATGTATTAAAAATAGGAATTAACTATATCATGTTGACTTTTGATCATAAATCTTACTAAATATTCTTAACACATTTATCCAGAAACTTCTTAAAATCCTAATTCTTGATGAAACTGGGGAGCTAGTAGGTGGGCAAAAAAAAGTATCTAATTGTCACTAATTCAGATTCTAGTCCTGTGATCAGCAAATTTTCAGGAAAGAGGTTGCTAAGTTGCTGAATCTTCTGGATTCTGGTAAGAATGGATGGAAAACAGCAAAAAAAGGAGTTGCTAGAAGAATACTTTTCTTTCTTCTGCTAAAAAAAATTTTCACTCCCTACCCCACACAACACACATTTCACCAATCAGAGATTCAATTAAAATGCAGATACTCCCTAGATAATGATATTCTTAATCTTTCATACTTGAATTCAGTAATTAATAAATTTCATCTATAAATGCCATCCAAACCTTAAAACAAAAATAACAAACTATTATGTTCACTTATCATTTTTAGGCAATTAGGCAGTACAGTGGCTATAGCTTAGACAATGACTAGTTTTATGATCCTGGACAAATCATGTAGCCTCTTTGTCTTTGTTTCCTCAACTGTAAAATGGGGATAATAATGGCACTACCTCCAAATCTTATTGTGAGCAACAAATGAGATTTTTGTATGACAATTAGCATAGTGCCTGGCACATAGTAAGTATTATATAAATGCTTATTCCCTACCCCCTTAAAACAATCTATGCAAATAATATTCTTAGCTCATGTTGCATTCAAATAAAATTAAGAATTACAGTTTTTAACATAAATATTATGTAAATAAATTAAACATTGATAAGAGCCTTTACATTTTCATATTCATAGCATTGTTAATATTATGAGTAAGATTATTTTTGGTGCAGAATTTCAAAAAGTATGGTATCCATTTATATTGTTTTTATTAAATTATTAAATTATATTTTAACCACTAATTGAAGTTAATATTTTTCAATAGGTACAGCTAAAAACTTTAACACAGATAATACTAATAGTAAAATTTGTATTACTTTGTTTCATAAACTAGAGAACTCTTTTTTTGCATATAGCTAAAGCATAATAAGATCTTCAGGTTCAATATAGAAGTACAGGACAGATCTGTTAACTAGTCTTGTTCAAATGGAGTAAGACCAAATAAATTACAATTGTCCAGACAAATTTAGAAATATCTTAGTCTTGAAAATAAAATGAGAATTGATTCTATAGAGTGGTCAAATGTAGAGGGCAGGAACTCTGAAAAGGTATACTTAAGGCTCAGTATGATTGATTTAATCTTACAACATGGTGTTAACTCTGGAATTAAGATAATTATTCTCTAGTTCACATGTACTTAATACTTAGTATAGTTCTACAAGATTGACACCTATAATGATGTAATTATAATACAGTATATAAGAGTTAAAAGATCTGGGAGGGAACACTGACTTGGAGATAGACAGAGAAGACAGAGGACTCAAAGACTGGAAGAGACTTCAAGACAGAGACCCTCATGGTGGCTGGCCTGTCCTCCTTCATAGTCTGTCTCCTTCGCCTGGGGCCAGACTAGCTTTCTGGGGGACTTTCAGATGGGCTTTAGTCTTAGTAGAGGAATGCTAGAGGCAGGAGAGCCACTGGGATGGTGGGAGATTGAAGTCTCGCTTCCAGTCCTTGTTGGCCCTTATATACCTTATTGCAAGTACATCATTATCGCATACTGATTTATGTGTGAACTTAAGAGAATCATTTCATCATCATGCTAAGTACTAAGTATATATGTGAACTAGAGAACCATTATCTCATCAATTCATCTGAGTTAACACCTTGTTTCAAATATACTTCTCCAGAGTTCTGGCTCTCTACATCTCCTGCTTTCTTTTGTTTTAGAACACAGGACAAAGGATTAATAAGTAGGTTCATTATTCTATTTCATTTGCAAGGCCTCAGGTTTTCTAGTTAAAACAGAAACAGTTGTGGTCCTCTTTGAAGGATAGACAACAAAAACAATAACATTATTTGCAAGACAGGTATTTTTTAAATTGGGAAACATATAAAATACAGTTTTATAAATTGATTATCTACAGCTCTACCTTTTTACAAATGTGGTCTTTTTTTTTTTTTGGATCAAAGTATGAATTTGAGAACCTTGTATTAATAGAGTACCCAGTTTCTAAAAAGTACTCACCAAATCTGCAAATTTTAGGAGGAAATTTTTTAAAACAAGTTGTTCATCCTTATTATTATAATTAAGAAATATGAGAATTTCTTTTAGCTCAAATACCCTTTTGATACAATTGGGCATGAGAGAGTTCATTTATTTTGCAATGATAGAGAAGTGTACTATGCTCTGTCCCCATATCATCACATAATTTGACAAAGAGCCTTACTCATAATGGACCATTTTTTACAAAGTTGATTACTCATACAAGAACTTAAAAAAAAACTGAATGTAGATAGTTCTACGCTAATATTTCTTGGTAAAAATAATTGTCTATGAAGTATGCAAAGTGTCTAAATTGCATGAGAATCCACATTTTAAAATTGAATTTAGATCTGTTTTTTAATCCAAACAATCCTCTTACACATTCTGTAGTCACAATTGCACGTTATTTCTCCTGCTCAGGAATCAAATTTCTAGCCCCAGCATTGGAGAAGCAGTAGTGTAATCTCCCAGCCTAAGATATGGGAGCTATGCAGAGGTGACTATGGTCTGAGGAATGGGAATTTCTGAATCACACCTTTCTGGAGGAGTGTTGAGAATTCCTAACCCCATTTTGATTAGAAAAAGGAGATTCCTGTGTATCAATAGCTTCTAAAAGACAGAAAAGGAACATGAATGTGACTCTGAGAGCATCTGTGGAGTCTAATCAACAATTTTTTGTTGTTTAGTTGTTGAGTTATTCAGTTTTTCTTGGCAAAGATACTGGAGCCATTTGCCATTTCCTTTAGTGGATTAAGGCAAACAGAAATTAAGTAGCTTGATAGGTCACACAGCTAAGTGTTTGAGGATAGCTTTGAAATTAGGTCTTCTTGGGGGCGGAGCCAAGATGTCGGAGAAGGCACATGAGACTTTCTAAGCTCCTCTCATTCCCCTCATAACCAACTATTTTATCCAGTCTCAGAAATAGCTCTTCACTGATTAAATTCATGAAGATCAGAAGCATACAACTTACCAGCTGAAGTCAATCTGGAAGATCGCCAGGAAAGGTTTGTCTGGAAGGGCCGGGAACAGACTAGTGCAGGCAGTGAGAAACTAGTGTCCTGAGCAAACCAGGGATGGGGGTGATCTCTGTGGCTGGAGAAGTTATAGAGACCACTCTGCTATAGGCAGATTACAAATTACAAAAATTTACAAAGCAGTAAACTGGCAGAGAAATTAAAGCCTAAAACAGAGGGTACTCTTAAAAAACGCCAGAACCTAAAAAATCTGGCTGTAGCTACTCAAACCCGAAAGTGACTCAGGCAGACTTAAAACGCAGCCCTGCAGCCACATCCTGCAGTTTGGGGCTTTTGCGGGGGCAGTTACAAACCCACACGGCAGGGGGGCATAGCCTGGGCAGCCTCTAATCAGCACAGTGGGGGGCTCAGGCTGGGGCAATAGAACTTCCCCAACAGGACTGTGCTTCCAGGAGCAGAGACACTTCCGGTCCCTGAAAATCCATTCACTGCTCAACTGCTAATACCCACAGGCCCAGGGCAGGATTTGGTTTGGGATAGTGAAACTCTCACTGCTCAGTGTCTAGCCCCAGGGCAGTCATTATCTCACACAGCAGGGGTTCTTTGCAGGGCACTTTCCCAGCTCTGCCCTGCAGGCCTGAGTTACTTCCAGGTGGGGAACTCTTTCCCAGAGCACTCCAGTACCTCGCTGCTTTTGCAGCCGGCTAGCAGGACAGCTACCCCTCCATACATCTCTCACTGTTCTGCAGAGGAAGCTGGTAACCTCCTGGCCCTGAAGGCAGACCCTACAGGCTTTAACAAAATGAGTAAGAAAAATCAAAACCAATTGAAGTTTCATCGAAAGAAAAGTTTTCAACCCGAAAGACTAAAGCAGGCAAGAAATGTTGTCCCTTAAACAAGGCCCCTAGAAGAGAAAAAACCTTAAAAGAGAACTAGAAGAAAATAAAAGAAAGGAAGGTTAAAGATGCAAAAGTAAACCCTAAAAAAAAATAAAAAGGGAAAAGAAAATAACTCCCGGAATTAAAAGAAAACCCCGAAGTTGGGCTTTTAAATGGAAAGAAAAAACCACTAAAAAATTATGAATGGAAAATTGGCAAAAGACTCTTTAAAACTTGCTTCAAAAGAAGAAAAAAAGGGAAAATAACACCCAAAAATTGCTAAAAAAGGGAAATGTGAATTTAATAGCAGGAAGTCAGCCCAAAACAAAAATAAAATTGGGAAAAAAGCCCAAAATTTATTTGAAAAAAGCCGAAAATTTCCCAGGGGGAAAAACCAAGGGCACGACCCCGTTTTATGAAAAAGATCCTAATCTATTTTAAACGGAAATCTTTAAAGGAACCCAAAGTAAAAAGAAAAAAAAAGGGGAAAGAATCCATCCAAAACTTTAACCCTTAAAAAAAGGAACCTTTTGGGAACATTTTGTTTAATAAAAAATCCTTAAAGAACATTAAAATAAAAAGGGAAGAGAAATGGAAAAAGGAAAAGGGGAAAAAGGGGAGAAAAAAAGATAAACTATAGTTGATAGGAAAAAGGAAACCTAATATGAGGAACTTAGAGAGGGGAGGAAAAAAGAAATCTTACTTTATAATGGTTCAAAAGAGGAAATAATTAAAACATTTGTTTTATAAAAGAATCTTTTACCCCATTAAATGGGAAAGAAAGGAAAAGGGAAAAGAGAATGGGAAGGGTACAAAAAGGGAAGGGATTCAAAAGAAAAAGGGAATTAAAAGGAGAGCTGGGTATGCAAGGGACCAATAAGTTTAATAATAAGGAAGGAGGGAAGAGGCAAAAAACATAACGGGATATTAGGATCGAAAAACAGAATTGAATTTTTTGTAAAAAAAACCCATAAAAGGATAATGGATAGCAGAGGATAAAAGTAAACCCCAAAATGGTGTTTTGGAAAACACATTTAAAACAGGGGAGAACATACAGAGTAAAAGGAAAAACTGGACAGAACCCCAATTTTTAAAGCAAAAGGGAGTAATCCCTTTTAATGGTAAAAGCAAAAATTGTCAATTAAAAGAGAATAAGGGAAAGGAAACTATTCTTCTAAAAGGTACTATAGAAATGAACAATTTAAAATTAAATATAATCAAAAAGTGGATAGATCCAATTCCCAAAGGAAAGTTAAAAGTTAAAGGAAAAATAACAAAATATAAAGGAGACCTCAATCTGAAATTTCAATTTTAGATAAACAAATAAAAACAAATAAAAAAAATTAAAGGGAAATAGAATATTAAAAATTAATATGATAGATTTTTAAAAACTAAGGTGATAGAAAGAAGTATACCTTCCTCAGCACTATGGAACCTAACAAAATTCCAATTTAGGAATAAAACCCAAAAAAAATAGGAAAGAAATAAATGCTTTTAGATAAATGAAAAAACTACAACAAAATTAAAAAAATCAAAAAGTAATTGAAACTAAATAACTATCTTAAAAAGAAGGATTGGGTAAACAGCAAATTATAGACACAATTAATAACCAGTCAAGATAATGAAACGTGAGGATCATACCAAAATTTGGGATGCAGCCAAAGGGTAATAAGGGAAACTTTTATATCCTTAGAGGTTTACTTGAAAAAATAGAGAAAGAGAAGGTCAATAATTTTGAATTAAAAAGCTAGAAAAGACCAAATTAAAACCCCCAACTTATAAACTTTGAATTTAAAAATTAAAAAGGAGAAATTAATAAATTAAAGAAAACCATTGAATAATAAAAACTGAGTTGGTTTTATGAAAAACCAATAAAATTGATAAACCCCTTGATAAATGGGATTAGAAAAGGAGAGAGGAAAAAATTAGTAGTCAAAAAAAAAGGAGAACTTTCCAGCAATGAAGAGGAAATTAAAGAAATAATAAGGGGTTTTTGCCCAACTTTTGAAAAATTTGATAACCTAAATGAAATGGATGATTACCCAAAAATATTTTTAGATTATCAAGGAGGGTAAATTGCTTAAATATCCCATTTGAAAAAGAAATAGAACAAATTATTAATCAATTTCCCAAAAAAATCCCCAGGACCAGATGGATTTAATGAAACCAGACATTCAAAGAACAATTAGTCCAAAGTTTTATAAACATTTGAAAAAATGGAAAAAAAAAAAAATTTTTTTTTTGATACCAAACGGTGGTTAAACCGGAAAAAAAATTATAACCAATCCCAATGAAATTTGATGCTAAAATCTTTAAAAAAAAAAAAAATCAGAAAATCATCCCAAAATTCCAAAAGTAGGGTTTATACCAAGAATGCAGGCTGGTTCAATTTAGAAAAAAACCCAAATTGGCCATAAAAACAAATTAAAAAAACCATAATCAATCATAATTTAAAAAAATTTAAAAAACCTTTTAAAAAAAATTAAGGAAAAATGGATTTTTTTTAAAAATAATAAATTTATTTAAAACCAGCAAAGGACTTTTAAATTTAAATAAATTTAAAAATTTAAAATAAGGAAACAAGGTTCCCATTTATTATTAAATATTTATTAGAAAGCTAGAAAAGGAAAAAAGAAAGGAAAAAATTTGGAATGAGGAAAAATTTCATTTTAAAAAATTAACTTAGGAAACCCGAAATTCATAAAAATTATTAAAATAATTACAATTTTAAATTTTGGAAAAAAAAACTAAGATACACTATAAATACTTTATTAAATCGATTAAAAAAAATTCCTTTAAAAAACATAAGAAAATTTTTAAATTACTCCAAAACAAAATTTTTAAAACCTAAAAAAAATTTAAAAAAATTAAGTCTATTAAAATGGAAAAATAAAATTTTATTAGAAAATATAATAAAGAGGACAAACACCTCAATTATTTAAGCCTTATCAAAGATTCCCAAAATTTTTAGACCAAAAAAATAAAAAATTTTATATAAAAACAAAAGACCCAAGAATTTCCGGGAAAAAAAAAAAAACAAAGGGGGTAGTTGACCAATTTAAAATTAAAAAAAAGCAAAATTTCTAAAGTCCGGTATTTAAAAAAAAATATTATAATGGAATAGGTTAGTTAAAACCAGCCAAAAAAAATTTTTTGAAAACCCAAAGACCTAGTTTTTTAAGAACATTATTTAAAAATTGTAAAAATTGAAATTATTAAAAAATTAGGATTGAACATTAAAAAACAAAATTTTAAAAGTCAAAGGGTTTTGGCAAAAAAAATAAAATAAATTGAAGAAAAGTTTATTTTCAACCTGGGAAAGGGGAAAATTTATGCCAAAAAAACTTCATTGATAAAAATAGAAAAATTTGTTATTCAAAATTGAAAAAATAAAATAAACAAAATAATTTGTTAGAAGGGAAAAATAAAGGGAAAAATTTTACGCAAAGGTTTGAAAAGGATTTTAAAAATATGAAATTGTTTAATTTTAAATCAACATTTCAATTGAAAATGGCAAAGGAAAGGAAAAACTTTTTAGGTGTAAATTGCTTAACCAAAAAGAAAGAGTGTTCCAAAATTGTCAGGAAATCAAATTAAACAAACTTGAATAAAAACCCCCTCCTTGGGAATGGGTAAAGATAAGGAAAGTTGGGGGATGTTTTAAAGGACACGAACATTGGGGGAATTGGGAACAAAACCCATTCTTGGAAAATTTGAACAGCCAAAAAGTTTCAAATTTCCCTTTGATAAAGAGTGTTTCTATGGGTTTTTAAAAAAAGGAAAAAAGGGAAAAGGGACCTGTTGGCCAAAATGTTTTGGGACCTTTTTAGGGAAATGGAAATGAATGTACCTTGGAAATTTTGGTTTTGGGTTTAATTTTGGAAATTTATTTTCTGAAGAAAAAATCCTTTTAAAAAATTCAGATTATAATTTTAATAAATGGGAACGGGAATAAAAAAAATGAAGATTTGATGAAGGGATTTTTCAAAAAAAAATCACTTATTTCAAAAAAAAAAAAAAAAAAAAAAGAAAAAACTAAAAATTAAACGCTTGATTTTTGTTCTTCCCCGGTTATTATAAATTTAAATTATTTGGGAAAAAGAGAATGCGGCGCCAATTAATTTGATTAAGCCTGAAACCTATTTAAAAAACTTCCATTGGGGAATGTAGAGGGGAAGGGGAAAATGGAAAAAGTAGTGGGGTAATTTTAAAAATTTTGGTTGGTTCTTAAAAAAAAATTTTAAAAAAAAAAAAAAAAAATTTCCCTTTTTCCGGAGTCCTTATGCGGGCCTGGCCTTTTCCCAAAAATGGGATATAAATCAAAAAAAATTTATCCACAATTAATTAAATTAGGGCCCCCTTTTATAAGGGCCTGAATTAATTCCTCCAAATTGTTTTTTATTCAAAATACCTAGGGGTTTTTAAAATTTTTTTTCCCATTTTAAATCCTGCCTGGCCCCCAAGTTATCAGAATTTATGATCCTTACCCCCAACCTGTCAGAACCAAATTTCTGGTGTGTTCCTGAAAGTTCCCTCTCACCAGTGCTCTCCGTCTTCTGCCTTTGTTTCCCTTATTACTGAAGTCCTATAAGAATCCCTGGGATCTCACATTCAATGCTGGATACTTTGAGACGCAAGTCCAATCCAGCTAATTAATCCAAGCTCTCCAATAAAATATTAAAAATTCTCTAATCTCTATTTTGCCTTCGTTTCTCCAGAATTACAAAACTACTTCTAGTTTGTTTCCTTCCCAGAAGAGTCCCTTTGTTATCCAAAGTCTACCCAAATACTGTGAACCTGGAGGACTATAGGATTCATTGGACTGGGAGAATTGTATTATTAATGAATTTTCTATTAACCCTTCATGTGTTTTTTACACATTTGTGAGCTGGAGTAAAGACTGTCTTATCTTTAATCTCTGTGTTATTGCCTTGAATGCTTGTATGGGTTAACCATATTTGTGGAGACCTACTTACCAGCTCTATTCAGAAATTTCTCAGAATCAGAACAGACTAGAATCCCTTTGGTACCATCTCTTACAAGTTAATGGGATCAAATGGAATCCAGCCAATCATCTTGGGGTAGCTCCAGACAGACACTAATAGATCTAGAGCTAGAAGGGACATGAGAAATCTGCTAACCTATTCCCTTCATTTTACAGATGTCTTCATGAGGGATAAGAGTTTGTGATTTGTTCTGGTCATTCAGGTTGTGAGTGGAAAAGTTTGATTTCAAATATGGGTCTCTTTAGCCTAAAAAAAAGTGCTCTTTACACTACACCATGCCTCTTATCATCTAGTTTCTGCTTCAGAACCTCCTATGAGAAGTCACTTAAAGTTTTTATTGGTTCTTTTAAATCACCATAATTTCCCCCAGTATTCTCCCTCCTCTTCTCCAGAGAGCCATCCTATATATCAAATAGTATTTTTTAATGGCAAAAGAAAAAGTAAAGAAAATGTTAGCTTGGCTGATCAATACATTGAAATAGTCTGAAAATAGGTGCAATGTACAATACTTAGGGATTCTTCCATCTGCAAAGGGATAATGTGGAAGTATCTCTTTCTTTAAGCCATGCTTGTTTTTTATAATTTTGGAACATTTACTTTTGACCTTTTTATAATTTTTTGTTTATGTTATATCATTGTGTATAAATGCATTGATTTTCTTTTTTTTAAAAGCTTTTTATTTTCAAAACATATGCATAGTTTTTAACATTCACCCTTGCAAAACCTTGGGTTCCAAATTTTTTTTTCTCTCTCTTCCCTGTACTTTCTCCCCTAGACAGCAAGTAATCCATTTTACATTAAACATGTGTAATTCTTTTACACATATTTCCACAATTATCATGTTGAAATGCATTGATTTTCTAGCTCTGCTTTTTTCATTGTGTATTATTAGTTAATGTTGTTTTTTCCATCTCTTTCTATATTATATGGGATAAGACCACTGGCTCAAATAAATCAAATAAATTAAGATTTCTCAAAGCAAAAGCAGAAAGGAATTTTATTATGATCTTGTGAGAAATGGGGTCTCCTTTCCCACAAGCAGTTAGTTAGGCAAGGAGAGGTGAGGCCCAGTTAACAGACAAAAAATATATCTGGGCCTGGACTAACACTTCCTATAGGCTGGGTCTTTGCCCTGATTCGCCAGGATGAATGACCTCACATTCTAAGTCATAAATGAGGAAAAACTTTCAACCAACTTTCAACCAATCTTTAGGATGATTAAATTATGGGAGTTTCAGTGCCAAGGTGACTCCAACTTAGTCTCCCCAAAAAAAGGGCTGTATGGTGATCTCTGGAGAAAGAAACCTGGCCCTGGGGTACAGCCAACCTTCACTCAGTCTTTAGAACATTTCTGCATTTTGTGAGACAGCTTTCACAGTTCATTTAATATTCATTACTTTGGTCATTTCTTGCTACATATAATATTCCATTTCATTCATGTATCACAATTTGTCATTCTCCAATCAGTAGGCATCTACTTTGTTTCTAATTCTTTGCTATCACACATGCAAAAAAAGTGCTGCTATATTTTGTTGTATATGGGGACTTCTTATCAATGGCATCCTTGGGGTATAAGCCTAGCAATGGAATCTCTGGATCTGAAGATATAGACATTTTAATTAACTTATTTACTTAATTCCAAATTGAAGCTACTAACTTTCTAGGCAATTTATCATCATCAGTATTATTATATATAGTATTAAGCACACATCTGTGCATAGGTCTTAAAAGGTTCTATTGATGCTATTTCTTTTCTGAGCATAGTCATTTACAGATGTACCTCTCTTCCCTTCTATTTCTGAAACCCCTCCTTATAACAAAATAAGCCATTAAACAAAACCAATGGACACATTAACTCCATCTGATTATCCCCTTCTCTGAGACCAAAATTGATAATCATAATTACACCATATTCATTTTTATTTTACTTTTACTTTACATTGATGTAGTCATTTTGCATGTTGTTTTCCTAGTTTGTTTACTATACTCTCTATCAGTTCATACATCTTCTCATGTTTCTCTGAATTCCTTATATTTGTCATTTCTTGTGGCTTAGAAAAGTACCAGTCATATTTCTTTGTATTTGTAAGGGAGGTGGGTTTGATGCCCTTCTTTAATTGATATAGCTTCAGAAAGTAAAAAATAGTTAACAGAGTTAATGAGTTATCAGTATTTAAAAAAAAGGTTTTAATTAACACCTACTGATTCCTAAGTATGAACATCTTTTTTTGATGGTATTGAAGTAGGTTGTAGTCCCTTTAAGAAACTATATTGTCTATTGATTGAATCTAAGTGATTCCTTTCAGATTCTCAGCCCCTCCTGGCTGAGGCATATCCTCTCCAGAAAAAAAAGTTGTCTTTCCGGGATGCCAGGACCTTTGATTCACAAATCCTGGTCAAAAGCATTCCTTTGAATTCTAATAGGAGATCTGGGCTTGTCCCAGCCCCCACTGGTTCTGATCTGCTCGGGTTTCCCAACCCCCATCAAGACAACCAATATAATGAGTTTCCATCAACTAAAGTCTTTGCGGATGGACCTTGGCAGCTCCCTATTCTGCCAGGATCTTCTGTCCACTGAGAACTGCATTCTCAGTTCAAAATTCCATTTTCCATAGATCTGCCCTCTGGAATAATATTCTTTGCCAGTGTTATCCTCTCCTTATCCTTACCTATTTCCTAACCAGACTTTATGCCTCTCTGTCAGGATTTCTAATCTTATTTCCAGTCCCCATAATAAACCTCTTTATCAATCTAGGTTTTCTGGTCTGTAAATTCCTTTACAGAGAACCTCTGTGCCGCCAGAAGGAAGTCCCCAAAACTCTCTACCCTTGCACCGAATCCCAAGGGGTTGCAGGGGAGCCAAACCTTTCCATTTGGTTCCCTGAATCCCGAACCTGCTATTTTGGTTCCCTAAATCGAAACCTCATCAGTATTATTGGAGCAAACTTATTGGATAATGGAGGTTTGTTAGGGTAAATTCAGATCTGGAACTTTGGGAGTGGAGGGATAGGGGAGAGATAGGATTGTCTTTCTATTCCCTCCCCCTAGCCAAGGGAGAGCCCTTATCCAGAAAGAAAAACCCCCTCAAGCAGCTGGAGAGGTAGTTTGAAATAGTTGAAGAACCAGTTGATGTGAATAAAGACACATTCCAGACACAATTGACTATAGAGAAGTTATTATTTGAAAGGAAGAAGCTTTGATGAGTGAGAACTCGCAGGAGTAAAGAGAGCTATCTATGGATTCCAGATCTAGGCTTGGCAATTGAAAGTTGTGGAAAGGAATAGACCTTGGAACATGGCTAAGCAACTTGCCCAAAAGAAATGTCATATGCAAGAGTTGAGCATTATCTAAAAAGCCTGTTTATGATTTTGTGAGTTGTTTTACCTCTTATCTTGTTCCCTGCATAATCTTAAACCTGTGCCCCCTATTTCCGTGGATATTGTATCTATTTGGGGGAATGAAAACTACAGAGGAATGTTTTAGTACCTTTTCCCCTGTCTTTAATCTCCTTAGGATTTATGTCTAGCAGTAGGATCTCTGGGTTTTGAAATTCCAAATTGTTTTCCATAATAGACCAGTTTACAACTCCACCAAAAGTGCATTAGTGTTTTGCATAGTTGGTTCCCAAACAGTCTTTGAACAAAGCAGTTGTAAATTTAAATGGTTCCTTACTTTGTGGAGCCCAGAAATGCTAATTTACAAAAGAGTATTTAACATACACCTTCCCCCTCCAATCTTTATTCAGCTTCCTGTAAACTGCCTTCCAAGTGAACTCTTTGTAAGTCTTTCAAGTATGCTTACTATAAAGTAGTGCCCTTTATTGGTTTTAAATGCTTTATTCAGCTTGATAGTTACTGTTGTTCTTAGCAACTTACTTATAATGAGAATTTAGATAAAGCCTTGTGCTTCTTCTGGTACAACAATGTGTGGGATTCAGTGCTGATAGATGTAGAAAATTTGGAATGATGCAGTGATCCTTTGGTTGCTCCATTGGCATCAGGGAAAGGGAGATATTTCAAGAAGTTTGGTCACCGAATCAAGAGAGAAAATTCCTCTCTACCCTTCTGTTTCTCTTTGTGTAAGGGACTATCTTTTTTTTTTTTTTTTTTTTTTTTAGGACTTCTTGTGAAATGGGAAAGTACCTCTCCCCTCTGGTAGTGATGATGATGAGGTACAGATGATGAGGCTAGTGGTAGTGAAGAGGTGCAAGAATTGGGGTGGGAAAAACCCTCTGGTCCTGCAGGTCCTATACAAAAGAATTTGCAAACCCGAAATCTGTGTGGCAAAAAGCGATTTTCATTGTTCACTAAGAAGGAAGGTTTTTTAGCAGCAAAACTCTTCATTAGGAGTTTGATAATGAGAAGTCAGGTTTGCTAGAAAGACAAACTTCTTAGTGGCAAGGTCCTGTTAGGAAAATGGCAAGGTTAACACTGAGAAGAGAACATCTTCATAGTGGGCAGCTTGCCAAGAAGAGAGCTTCCTTAGCAGGCATAATTCTGTTTTGGACTTCTGCAAAGATTTGGGGTTCAGAGTTGTCTTTTATTAGCCAGCTCAGGCTCTGGTTTCAATGCCCCAGGCCTAGATTTTCAGTTGAAAAGAGAGTACTTATCTTGGAATTTTCAGTGACTTAATAAGACTGACAGACTGAGATCTCCAACTGAATGAGACCACTTAACTTGGGAAAGGCTTTGCTTGGAAAAGGCATGCTTTTCCCAGGGCAGAGTTTGAGACCCTGAATCACCCTACCTTTACCAATTAAAGGGGACACAGTTTCAGGGTTCACTCTCATCAATGGAATGGGTTCTTCTATGTGAGTACATATATTGTTTAGACTAGCCTGAGCCAAGACCTTGGACTCCTCTTGCTGCCTCTTGTAGTTCTGTAATTTTTTTCAAAGCAACCGTGAAGGGATGATAAGCCCAAGCTCTGGTCTGACTGGCCAAAAGACATGGACCACGAGGGAGCTGTTCAGACTGTGTGCAACTGAAATGATGATAAAATTACTCAGCAGTTCCATTAAGAGCTTTATTCTTTACCACTATCCCCCCCCCAAAAAAAAAAAAAAAACCGAAACAAACATACACATTTAAGAAACACTTATTAATTATAACAGTTCTATTGTGCCAGAGGCATGTGCTGGACAACAGGGAAAGAAAGACAAATTAAAATCCCTGTGGTAGAGAGTATTTTTATGTTTTAAATGTTTACCTCTTGTCAAAGTATATGGGCTTCTATGTCATACTTTAAATCTTTGTCAGTAGGTGCTTTTTAATTCTTTTGTATCTTATGTTCTGTGTGTGTGTATGTGTATGTGTGTGTGTGTGTGAGAGAGAGAGAGAGACAGAGACAGAGACAGAGAGACAGAGAGAATTCAATAGCTATATTATGTCAGAACTTTTCTACTGCCTTTTGCGAAAACCTTAGATATAAGCTAAATATAAGCTTTAAGTGCTCTGAGCTAGACGTGAAATATAAAGAGCCAGAGAAGATTAGAATCTTGAGCCTCCCTTTGGAAATCAAGCAGCTCTTTAGGACTGAACCTATTACTCACATGAGCCCAGAACTGGAGCCCCTTGGTAGGCAAGGGCAAGTGAACCAGATTCTTTAGTCCAGAAGGTTTATTATTTATGTCAATCACTTAAGGCTATATAAACCATGACGTGATTCTTCTCTTGGAGCCTTCCAGGTAGAAAGAGGAATGTTAAGGAAAAGACACTGGCTTGAACAGGTGTTAAGATAATTGTATTTAAAAATTAGGCTCAACTATAGCAAAGAATCGAATGAAAGACCACTTGTCTTATGATTCCTTTACTTTCTCTTTTGATGGAGGAATGATAAAGTACATACTACTAGTAGTAGATGAATCACTGCTTTTTAAATTTGTACACTGGCAGAGTTTAAAGACTCCTAGAACACTACAAATTGAATTATATATTACAAGAGAATAAAATGAAAATGTAATTGTACAATGGGTCCTTAATGTAAAAGAAAGCATGATTTGTAATCATCAAAAGGAGAGCCTCTTTTGCTAGTAGAGTGAAGTGATAATTTTAATTACTAACCAAATGCCTTTCACAAAATGTCTTTTTAGGAATATTAAAGATGTACATCTGTTTTTTGAATTTGTATTCAACATATAACAAATGGTTATAGCATTTAGTCAGTTATTACTTCTGAGTTAGATTTTGGCCAGTAAGAAAATACTCTTTCCCTGTCTGTATAGAGTCATTTGTGGTGTGATGGACAAGCATCCTACACTAGAAGTCAAATAATCTGGACTGGAATTTTACTATTGTTATTTCTTATATATTCTTGACAGGTCAGCTGATATGCTTTAGTTTCCTTATTTGTAAAATTAGGAATTGAACTAGATGATCTCTAAGGTTCTTTCTAGCTCTAAATTTATGATTTAGCATTTAGCTAGATGGCTAATGTCTGGCATATGTTCAGTTATTTTTTTCAATTGTATCTGACTCTTCATGACTCCCTTTGGTTTTCTTGGTAGAGATACTAGACTGAATTGCTATTTTCTTCTTCGGTTCATTTTACAGATAAAGAAACTGAGGCAAACAGGATTACGTGACTTAAGTGTCTTAGGCTGGATTTGAACTCTGGAAGATATGTCTTCCTGACTTCTGCCCTGGTGCTACTTAGCTGTCCCAGGAGCTTAATAAATGTTTTGTGCTTCTCTCATTTTCAATTTTCTCCTTTAAAAATTCTTGACCTTTTAAAAATGTATATATTAGCAATCATTAACTTCCCAAATTGAGAATTTCCCAAAGGAAGCTGGATAGAGATTGGGACTCTAGATGGTCATACGTGTAAAACAAACTGTACGTGTTAGGGAGAAGCTGATTTTGGCTTGCTGTTAAGGAAAGACTGTGAACCAGTTAAAACTTTCCAAAAGTGGAATGGCTACCTCTAGGTATAGACATACCTTGGACATGTTTCAGGTTCTGT
Organism: Sarcophilus harrisii; assembly: GCF_902635505.1. NCBI lineage: Eukaryota > Metazoa > Chordata > Mammalia > Dasyuromorphia > Dasyuridae > Sarcophilus > Sarcophilus harrisii. The sequence continues at coordinate 319,582,584 of NC_045426.1, read as the reverse complement.
TCCATTAAAGCAAATACCACAATAAAATGAGTCACATGAGTTTTTTGGTTTCTCAGTGCCTAAAAAAGTGATGTTTATGCTCTATAGTAGTATATTAAGCATGAAATAGTATTTTTTTTTAAAAACTCAATATACATGCTTTAATTAAAAATATTTTATTGCTAAAAATACTAATCATGATCTGAGTCTTTAGCAAGTTATAATCATATTGCTGGTAAAGGGTCTTGCCTCAATATTTATGGCTGCTGAATGATCAAGGTGCTGGTTGCTGAAGATTGGGGTGGTTGTGGCAATGTCTTAAAATAAAACAGCAATGGATTTTTCTTTTCACTTAAACTTTTAGAGACAATTGTAGTGTTAGAGCAATCAGAACACATATAATATTTATTAATTAAGTTAATTGTCTTTTATGGGCTAGGCTTGTGGCTTCCTAAAACAGTTAACAGTAGTAACATCAAAGATCAATGATCAGAGATCATCATGACAGAAAAAAAAGTAATGATGAAAAGGTTTAAAATGTCGTGAAAATTACCAAAATTTGATCAGAAAATGGTGCCAAAAGATTTGCTTGATGAAGGTTGTCAGAAACCTTCAACTTGTGAACAAAGAACACTACCTGTGAAGTGTAATAAAGAAAACAGAAATAAAATGAGATATGCTTGTATAGTGATGGGGTATCCCCTCATTAAAGGTCTTAAAGCAGAGGTTGGGTAATAATAATAACTAGTATTTATATAGTATTTACTATGTGTCAGGCATAGTGCTAAATGTTTTGCAAATGTTATCTCATTTGAACTTCACAACAACCCTGCAAGTTTTGCTGGTAAGGAAATTGAAGCAAATAGAGGAATGACTTTGTTGAAGGTCACACAAAGCAGAGATTAATTATTTTGCCTAGGATCTTACAGCTAGTAAGTGTCTGAAGCCAAATTTGAACTCGGATCTCTACTGTCTACCTCATTGTACAGGTTTGAGGCAGAAATTACTGCTCAGGTATATAGACTGGGCAAAATGCTACTAAGAATCTTTCTAGCTCTGAAATTCTAGGTCTCTACTTAGATAATTTTGGTCTTGAGTCCTCCTCTTTCTCTGTTCTCTCACATTTTGATGTCTGCTGCAATATCATTAATTCTTCTCCTTGTAATCACTTTATTCTTTAATAATTATTGCTATTTTTTTTCTGTTTTAATTTGCTTCCCTGTCCCCATGATTTGAAAATACAAAACCAAAAATAATCTTACATATACACTCAGAACCCCCCCACAATTTTTTAACAAAAGATGTAATATAAAATTTTCAGTTTTCTAGATAAATATACAATCTTTTTTTTTGGGGGGGGGGAAGCAAAACAGAAAACATCTGTGTAAAATAGCTTTATTTTCACCATTTTAGTTTTTATTTCCATCTCATTTTCTAATTGACAAGAAAGAAACAACACTTCAAACTAGACACATAAAAATTTCTGTTTTAATTTGCCTTCTAACATTCAAAGTGTATATAGCCTATGAGAGTATTTAGTTGATGAATCATTTTGAATAACATGACCAAGGTGAGAAAATCTGAAATTAAAGACCATATTTCTGTACCCTTAGTAAACCTTGCAATGGCTCCTGTAGGGTATTATAAATATGTCAGAATCTACTAAGCATCTTCTGTTGCTACCAATTTCATGTAACATTGGGTTAACAGGAGACAGCATATATAGAAAGTGATAATCTTTTTTTTTTTTTTAATAGCCTTTTATTTACAGGATATATGCATGGGTAACTTTATAGCATTAACACTTGCCAAACCTCTTGTTCCAATTTTTCACCTCTTACCCCCCCCACCCCCTCCCCTAGATGGCAGGATGACCAGTAGATGTTAAATATATTAAAATATAAATTAGATACACAATAAATATACATGACCAAAACGTTATTTTGCTGTACAAAAAGAATCAGACTCTGAAATATTGTACAATTAGCTTGTGAAGGAAATCAAAAATGCAGGTGTGCATAAATATAGGGATTGGGAATTCAATGTAATGGTTTTTAGTCATCTCCCAGAGTTCTTTTCTAGGCATAGTTGGTTCAGTTCATTACTGCTCCTTTGGAAATGATTTGGTTGATCTCGTTGCTGAGGATGGCCTGGTCCATCAGAACTGGTCATCATATAGTATTGTTGTTGAAGTATATAATGATCTCCTGGTCCTACTCATTTCACTCAGCATCAGTTCGTGTAAGTCTCTCCAGGCCAGAAAGTGTTAATCTTATAAAAAGTAGCACAATAGACTTTATATATTAAGGAAATCTGTTAGTGTTTGACATAGAAACTTCTATCTTTTGGTCCAATCTTATTTCCTCCAATACTGGAAAGAAATAATAATATAATTTGATTGTGGTACCATCAGGACATATTATGGTAGAGATTAGAGAAATAAGCTGTCACTATTGCAGCTGTGAAAATGTCAGATATTAGATTGACTTTGTTTCAGTGATAGTAGCAAAATTAAGTTTAGTTTGGGTTTGGTGATTAAAGGCAGTTAGAATATGAGTTAAAAATAATATACTGTGCTAATTTCATAGTACTTCTTCCTTTTTTCTTATGACTTCTTGAGTACTATTAGTTTTATAAACTATCTAGGTATTAGTATCAGATGTCTGAAAATTTTTTGTTTTGTTTTACATAAAGGTAAATGAATTTTTCTTTTTTCTTTTTTCTTTTTTTTTAATTTCATAGCTTTTCATTTACAAGTTATATGTATGGGTAATTTTACAACATTGACAATTACCAAATCTTTTGTTCCAATTTTTCCCCTCCCTTCCCCCATCCCCTCCTCTAGATGGCAGGATAACCAGTAGATGTTAAATATATTAAAGTATAAATTAGATACACAATAAGTATACATGACCAAACTGTTATTTTTCTGTACAAAAAGAATCAGACTCTGAAATATTGTACAATTAGCCTGTGAAGGAAATTCAAAATGCAGGCAGACAAAAATATAGGGATTGGGAATTCAATGTAATGGTTCTTAGTCATCTCCCAGAGTTCTTTCGCTGGGTGTAGCTGGTTCAGTTCATTACTGCTCCATTGGAACTGATTTGATTCATCTTATTGCTGAAGGTGGCAATGTCCATTAGAATTGATCATCATATATAGTATTGTTGTTGAAGTATATAATGATCTCCTGGCCCTGCTCGTTTCACTCAGCATCAATTTGTGTAAGTCTCTCCAGGCCTTTCTGAAATTATCCTGTTGGTCATTTCTTACAGAACAATAATATTCCATAATATTCATATAGCACAATTTATTCAGCCATTCTCCAAATGATGGGTAAATGAATTTCTTGTGTAACACATGCTTTGTGTTTACTATTCCAATATCAACTCACTTTAGTAGGTTGGAAGGTGGCTTAGAAGATGGCTGCTACTTCTATTCTAGGAAGTTTCTGAGAAATCTTGGATTATAGTATAGTTTCTTTGATTCTGTAATTCCTGAGCCCCCACCAATGTACTTTCAACATTGATTGTAGTTGATATCAATTAGTCAGGTGTAATTATCTCTTAGAAACAAGTATTTACTAAAATGGTATAATAAGAATAGTTGTGTAAAACATTCTTCCCTTTCCTTCCTTCCCCAAACCCACAAAACACCTCAGACTAGAATACATGAATTGTCAGACTTAGAGATCTTGAAGTTCTTTTGCTGGAACCCTCATGGCATTCCCCTTATGGATGATGCAGTTTTTTCTTTTTTCCTGTCAGAAAGGATGTTTTCTTTTTAAAATATTTTTAATTAAAGTTTTGAGTCATATTAGTCATTTGAGTCATATTATTTGAGTCATATTAGTCATCTTGTACAAGATGATTCAAATAAAAGAAAGTGAAGAATGCTTTGGTCTATATTCAGTCAATATCAGCTTTCTCTGGAGGTGGATACCATGCTTCATCATTAATCCTTTGGGATTTTGTTTTGGATCATTGCGTTGCTAAAACAGCCAAGTCACTCACACTATTGCTTTTACAATGCACAATGCTTTCCTGACTCTGCTTACTTCACTCTGTGTCAGTTCATATAAGTCTTTTCAGGTTTTTCCGAAATCATGTTGCTGGTAATTTCTTATAGAATAATAATATTTCATGGTAATGATGTACTATAACTTGTTTAGACATTTCCCAACTGATGGGCATTCCTTTGATTTCCAGTTCTTAGTAACCACAAAAAGAGCTGCTATAAAAAAAGAGCTGCTATAAATAGTTTTATGCAAATAGGTCCTTTTCTCTTTTGGGGGGATGTCTTTGGGATACAGACCTAGAAAGAACAGGACCGTTGTTAAATTAGCTTAGTTATCTTAGAGGTTTGGATTTACAAGAATAGACATCCCTTTGATGGTTTGGGCATTCGGCCTGAAGTTTTCCCATGGGAAATTAGAGATTTGTGATTCATAGTATCTTACAAGATCAGACTCCTGGCCAGCATCCTGGTCCCCAGGACCCTGCCTCATGGCTTAGTTTCCTCAGCTTGTTTCCAGCCAGCTTTGGCACATAATGTCCTAGGCTGACCCTCCTTCAAGGGAGAGAAGAAAGTGAAAGGGAAAGACTATCCCAATTGGGGAAGGTATAGATTTGGAGATATTGAACCCTGATTGAATAGGATGTTTTATTTCAGCAGTTATTGTTGTTTTTGTTTAAAAAATAAAAACAAACCTCAGAATTCAACCAGTCATCTCACCCTGTTAGGGAGCCAAGTTTTCAACCTAGAATTAAAAAATTGTTTCTGAAACAATTTCCATGGAGTCTTTGTGGCTCCCAAGAAGGATAAAAGCTCCATTTTCTAAATTTTATTAAGAACATGAAATCCTGTGTGTTCATTCTCAAGGAGATGATAATTAGGGTCCTATGGAAGAAGGTGCTAGACTTGGAACTGCTGAAGCTTCAAGGATCTAGGAAGGGCAAGACCAAGTTGCCTTGTACGGTCTAAAGGTAAGATGGCATCCTTGAGGAAATCAGTTTCAGAAGCCTAGAATTCATATTTAGCTTAGGTCTGCCAGCAATTGAGCTTGTTCTCTGATTAGGTATTCTTCAGTTACAACTCTTGCTTTTTAGTCTAGTGAATCAGATATATTATTTGGTGTTTTTGCCTCTGCTGGCCTGTTGGTTGCTTGCCTTTCTTCTTGCTGAATGACTTTGTACTTTTTTCCTTGACAAGGACTATCATCCACTGATGGGCCCCCATATTGGTTTCCCACTTTGGTTTCCACAAACTTAATCTCTTGGTTCCATTTGCCCTGAAGGCTCTTGAATGCTTCCTTATCAAAGAGCCCTCTGGGATAATCTCCTGGAGAGGGGTTGAGGCTACCATTATGATGGTAGCCATATTGGAGTAATAATCCTGATAGTAAATGCTGGTGGCATTAGTAATATCACATGTAGGGAATTGGTTGTCGGCCTGACTGCTGCAGTCCTCCCTAGGTTTAGGCATCTAGGGAACCCTACTGGAGCCAGCCACCATCTTCAATCCCAAGAGAGAGTTGGCTGCATTCTCCTGGAAGATTGCATCTGGCTCTGTGTGGGGTGGACTTTCAGATGGAGCAGAGCCAAGGTCAGTGTATGGCTCAGCTCCAGGAGGAGGGAAGTTCTCAGGGGCTCTGATTCATCCTTGTCATCCTCCTCTTATGGGATCTGCTCTGGCACTTGTAGGGCAGCATTCTTGTGGGCAACTTTGATGCCTAAGGGTGATGAGGTAGTGAGTATGGCCATAGCAGGGAGGAGGAGAAAGTAGAGGCCCGTGCTGGGTTTTTTGGGAGAAATCATGGGACAGAGGTGACTGGTTAGTCTTTTTATGATCAGGTTTTCAGGTTGAGGAAGCAAAGTAGAAAAACCAGATACTTGAAAAGATTGTCTTTGTAGGTTCATCTTCCTCTGAGCCTGACTTCCCCTATGCAGCTCAGACACACCAGCTCTGTCATCCTTTTCTCTCTGTCATCCTTTTTTGGGGAATGGGGAGTTTATGGAGAACTTACTTAGGGCAAGAACTCACTTAGGATCACGTGAGGAGCAGAAAAAGCGATACAAGGCCACTCTCAAGGTCTCCAGAACTTCAGAATTATTGTACAACATGAGAGACACTGGCACAGAACCGCCCAGCATGGCTGAACACAGCAGAGAAGGTATTGTGCTCCATGAGCAAAGCAGAACTGAAGTAGCTCAGAAGAAACACGAGATGTGCAGAGTTAGAGAATCCACCCCAAATGTTCATAGGAACTGTTTGTGTCCCACCTGTGGCAGAGCACTCCAAGCTCAGATTGGTCTGATCAGCCACAGGTGCTCGTGGGCCCGACCCTAATGTAGTGACGTCATTTTAGTCCTCTTGGAGAACGCTGTCCCCGCCACCACCTGATGCCAGTTTAGTGACACTGCCACCACTGAGGAAGAGTCCACATCTGATCAAAGAGCCTGGGAGCAGAAGCTCTCCTTCTCTTCCCTCCCAAGGATGCCCCTCCTGGGTTTGGCTGGGACTGCGGCTTTCCCACTTGCACTAGGGTGCTGCAAGCTCAGTGGGTTTGCTATTTTGTAGAAAATGCTCCAGTTTTTACATAACATCAATTAATTTAGATTCACCATAAAGCTATCTATGTTATCTTATTAGTCACTTTAAGTGACATGAGATAATTAACTGGAGTTCTTCCTCTTACATTTACTTGTAAGACCTGTGTGTATGTGTGTGTGTGTATGTGTGTTTCCCTTGGCCTCTTAATTCCATTATATGCATGTTCTTTCCTCATTTTTCTGCTTTAGGGTCTATGTTAGGATTGGTTAAGGGTATTCCTCCAGTTGGTTAAGGGTTTCCATGCCCGTGAGTCTATAGAATTAAAAAAGTCCTTCCCCATAGAGATGCCCATAAAAGGACAAAAGACAAGTCTTTATTTATTTCCAGGGACTCTTCTTTTTGGAAAAACTGCCTTCCTACTCTATGCTGGTACATTAAAGAGAACCATGAGACCATTGTCAATGTTTTTTAATCCTTTGTCTTGTTGCTTTCTTCTAAAGTCCAGTGGGAAGTCATGTGGGATGGGGTACTTCTCTTTTCCTCTATCTTATTTTCTCTTTTCTCCTTCCTAGAGGTTGCTAATTGCTGCCTTTTTGAAGAAGCAGTAGTGAACCATTTGTGCTTGCTCAGGAGGCCTGAGAGAAGTATTCTTGGCCTGTTTCCCTTTCTGAATATATTAGAAACTGTAGAAATAAAAATGCACATTCCCAGCTTAAGAAATATAGCACCTGACTAGAAGCACATGGCTCATATTTTTTACTATTCCTACATCTTTTAAAATTTCGCTTAAAAAAAAATTTTTTTTTTACTTTAGTGTCCTCCTCTGAAAATGAAACTGACTCTTCCTTATGCCTATAGAAACTTTTTGTGATTAAATTTTTCCACTTTTGTCTGATAATTTTTTAAAATTTGTGGCAGATTATTTGTGTAATCATCTTTAATGCTGGGATATAGGGGATGGTGCCTCTGGCCTCACATTATTCTTTTAAATGCAATGTTTTGTTTTAGCAAGCTTGACAGTCTTCCTCTCTCAGATTGCTTTTTTTAAAAAAATTAGTTAAAAGAGGCCATTCTTTGGCCTTAATCACTGATTAGCTTTTGCCTCAGTAAAATTGAGATCTGTTTAAAACATTGGCTTAAAAAGGCCATCCTTTGGGCCATCTCCAGTCATTTTGATTTATATCTTGCCATTGTACCTGGATGGCTCTCTAGGAGGTGACCTTGCCCAGCCCTCCCCAATTAAATCCAATTCACTTGTATGTCATGGCATCACCTCCTTGATGTCATGGTCATCCTGGAGAATGAAGGACAAACAATAACAACAATGTTGGTTAATAAAATATTGGAAATAGCATTAGTCTTGATATCTTATTTCTTTATCCATTTTACTTTTGGGGGAATTTAGTATTATTGTTCTTATATATTAAATATCATTTAAAAATTGATCAGATTGAAACTGTTTAAATTGTAGACTAATCTTTGCTCTAACAAGTCAAAAATCTGACTTTATATAATCAGCTATTTAAAAAATGACTCCCTGTTTCTCAGTAGCTGACTATTTCTAGCTTGGGATAGCATATACAGTACTAGAATTGGAGTAAATGAGATGGGTTAAAAGCTTACCTGTAATTTCTAATAGATAAGTAAAAATTTAATAAGCCCTTAATAAATGCTTACTGATTTCTACAGAGAAATCACCTTTAAGTGACTCCCTAAGCTTCATTTTTTTTTCTCTTTTAAAGGGCGATATTAATTTACCACAGGTATTAAAATATCTACTCTACAGGTATTAAAATAATTACCCCATAGTAAATATGGTGTCTAATTTCCTATCCTACAGGTATTAATATAATTATTTCTAATTTATTAATAGAAGGATCAGAATTTAAGAATATCTCAAAGGTTCAAGTTGCATCAGTTGATGAAGTACATTTGCACATATTAGAGATAGTAAAATGAAAATGAATATTATGATGAAAACATATAAATATCTCCTAACAGATTGTATTTAAAGTATATTTATATAAATTGGAAAAATGATAGTAAAATTATAAATTTTAAATTTATAAATTTATATTTATATTTATAAATTTAAAATTTTAAAACTAATTGAATCAACAGATACAATTGATGTTTCTGGTAAGGTAAAGTCATTAAAAATATTTTTCTTTTTGCAATGTTATGCTATATTTGCTGTCTAATACCTACTAACTCTATTCTTTTAAAAATTTATTATTCACTTATACTTTTGAATCCTTTTGAATTTTGAATCCCAAATTTTCTCCCACCACTTACCTCACCCTCTGAGAAAGCAAGTAATATGATATCAATTATACATGTGAAATCATGTAAAACATTTTCAGATTAGTCATATTAAAAAATAAACAACAATAAATTAAGTGATAAAATAATACTCCAAATTACACTCATATTTCATCAGTTTTCTCTCTGGAGGTAGGTACCATTTTCCATCATGAATTTATTAAAATTGTTTTATATCATTGTATTGATCAGAGTCTTTCATAGTTGATCATCATTACAACATTGCTGTCTCTCCCACTTTTTCACTTTGTTTTGTATAAGTTCATAAAGACCTTGTCATATTTTCTGAATCTATTTCCCCATATCATTTCCCACAGCACATTAGGACTCTATTACAACATATGCCAGTCTGCAAAAACTGACCATCCCCTTGGTTTCCAATTCTTTGTCATCACAAAAGAGCTGCTATAAATATTTTTCTACATGTTTTTTGTGATACAGATTTATTACTGGTATTGCTTGAGTTAAAGAATATGTATTGTTTTATAAGCCTTTGCGTCTAGTTCCAAATTATTCTCCTGAATGATTGGCCTGGTTCACTATTCTTTTTTTTTTTTAATTTTATTATTTTTTTTTTATTATAGTAACTTTTTATTGACAGAATCCATGCCAGGGTAATTTTTTCACAACATTATCCCTTGCACTCACTTCTGTTCCAATTTTTCCCTCCCAACCTCCACCCCCTCCCCTAGATGGCAAGCAGTCCTATATATGTTGAATATGTCCTAGTATATCCTAGATACAATATATGTGTGCAGATCCAAACAGTTTTCTTGTTGCACAGGGAGAATTGGATTCAGAAGGTAAAAATAACCCGGGAAGAAAAACAAAAATGCAAACAGTTTACATTCATTTCCCAGTGTTTTTTTCTTTGGGTGTAGCTGCTTCTGTCCATCATTGAAATTGAAACTGAATTAGGTCTCTTTGTCAAAGAAATCCACTTCCATCAGATTACATCTTCATACAGTATTGTTGTTGACGTATATAATGATCTCTTGGTTCTGCTCAGTTCACTTAGCATGAGTTCATGTAATTCTCTCCAAGCCTCTCTGTATTCATCCTGCTGGTCATTTCTTACAGAACAATAATATTCCATAACATTCATATCTGGTTCACTATTCTACCAAAGTTCATGAGTCTACCTGTTTTCCCCTCATCCCTCAAGCATTTGTCATTTCTTATAGGTATAAGATGGTATCTCAGAATGATATTAATTTGCCTTTCTCTAATTGATAGAGATTTAAAGAATTTCTTTTCATGTGACTATAGAGAGCTTTGATTTCTTCTTCTGAAAACTGCCTATTTATTTCTTCTTATTTTTTTTTATTAATTTCTTTATAAATTTGACTCAGTTCTACATTCAGTATATGTGGTGTTCTTTTTCTTTAAAATAATAATGGTTCTCTCTGGGAGCAGGTTTCTTGGGGAGGTTTTCTGGAGGCAGCCTTAGTTTCAGTTGAAATAAATAATCACTCAAATGCAGCCAGGTGCTAAAAGTTCAGATATTTTATGGTCTCCAATATAGCCCGGTTAGTTTTCTTAAAGGCCTTTCTCTATCCTTGGTTCTAAGAGCTCTTGCAATTTGTCCTTTGCCTCTACTTTCTTCAGCCTCCAGCCAGCACCAAGGTGAATCTGTCTTGCCTCCGAGAGAGGGCTTCTGGCTCTCATTCTCCCAGAATGCTCTGTGTCTGTCCCAGAGTGCTCCTCTCTGACTCCTGGGAATGTTCCGAAGTAAACTCCTTTGACTGGCTCCCTGAAGCTCTATTTATGCTCCTTCTCTGAGAATGGGATTGTGAGATATCTTCCAGTGTGCTCTCTGGCCCTAAGAGCTTCAAGGGAGGTGTGAATTCACAAAGTTAACTTTTGTGAATCTCTCATACTTGTGAACTCCAATGAGTACTTAAATACTTCTTGCTTATATGAGCTCTCTAAAGGTGTGAACATAAGCATTATTGTCTATCAGTTCTACTTAGTACCTTGTTTCAAATTCTGGCCCATAACATTTCCTCGTAGGAGCAGATCAATCATACTGAACCATGCTAAATTAGGTAATTATTGTCTCTATCAACTCTAATGACTTAACACTTTGTAAAGATTCCAACAAGTATATATTTGAGAAATGAGCCCTTTAATAGAGAAGAAATAAAATTTTTTGATATTCATTGTTTATGGTACCTTCTAGCAAAATGTAACTCCCTGATTGTCCCTTTTAATTAGGTCTATTTTTCTCCTTCCTTCCTTCCTTCCTTCCTTCCTTCCTTCCTTCCTTCCTTCCTTCCTTCCTTCCTTCCTTCCTTTCTTTCTTCCTTCCCTCCCTCCCTCCCTCCCTCCCTCCCTCCCTCCTCCCTTCTTTCTTTTTTTCTTTTTCTTTCTTTCTTTCAAACAATTGTGTCTTGTAAATAATATATTGTTAGATTCTAGTTTCTAATCCAATCTGTTATCTGCTTCTATTTTATGAATGCGCTCATCCCCTTCACATTTATAATTGTGGTTACTGTATTTTCCCTTCCATCACATTTTCTCTAATTTCTTCTTCTCTCTCTTTTTATCCTGTCCTGTCTTCAAAGACCTGTTTTGCTTCTAACCACTGCCTCCCCTAATCTGTTCTCCCTTTTATCTCCCCCCCCTTCCTCACTTTCTTTTATCCCCTTTCCTTCCTATTTTCCTATTGGGCAATTACATTTCTATACACAAGAGGGAAGTATTATATATGTGTGTGTATACACATATATCAAAGTATATTGCCTCTGAAAAGAACTGCACAAAAACTCTGAAGCTTGGGGTGGTGCCCTCTCCACTCTGGAAGCAGAACTCCATTTTTAGCATAGAGTTAAAGGTCAAGAAATAGGCTGGAAAATTAGCAAGCAGCAGGAAAAGATCCTGATCATAGAAAGTTGTTTCTATTGCTCCAGAATTTGATTTGAGGCATTAAAGTTGTTTGGAGGGGAATATTGAGAGAATTTACCTAGTTTGCTTCTAATCTGCCCAAAAAATTAATTTTCAAAGCTGTTCTGCCTATTGTGTTTCCTTCTAACCTTTCTTCTCCTATGTATTTTTAAAAATGCTTTGGTCAGCTTTTTTTGTTTCTTTTGTTTATCTGTTCTGTTATTAACTCCTTTCTTACTCTACCACCCCTTCAAATTAAAAAAAAAAATGCTTGTTATGAATATGCATGATCAAGCAAAGAAAATCCTAATTAGAAGTTTCTGAAAATGTATATTTCATTCTACATCTTGAAACCTTTCTGTCAGAAGATGGGTAGTGTATAATAAAATATTATTTCTATGGAATTTGGTTGGTCATTGCATTGATGGGAGTTCTTAAATCTTTCAAACTTATTTTTCTTTACAATTTTTTTGTTGTTATTTTATAAATTGCCTTCTTGATTCTTCATCTTCACTTCATTCTTGTATCAGTTCATACAAGTCTTCCCAGCTCTCTCTGAAGCCATATTTTCCATCATAATCTTATGGCCAAATAATATTCCATTATGTTTGTATATCATAATTTGTTCATCTTTTTCTCAGTTGATCCTCTTTAGTTTTTAGTTCTTTGTTATAACAAAAGAGTTACTAGAAATAATTTTTTTGGTACATATGTCTTCTTTTCTTAGCTGTTTTATAGATTCTGTCTAGAAATAAACCACTTTTGATACATCTCTAACTATGTCATTGTCCTATCCAATAAATTCCAGTAGCTCTTTATAATTTCTAGAATAAGATATAATTTCCTCTGTTTGGCTTTTCAAGTACCTCACAACCAGGCCACCACCTGTCTTTCCAGCTTCATTATATGTTACTATTTCCTCTTTCACAGCCTATTGTTCAGCTAAAATGACCATCTCATTTTTTTCTCACATATAGCATTTCAGTTTTTATCTCTGTGTGTCTGCATTGATCATCCTCAATGCCTGAGTCATAATCCCTTTTAAAATCTGCCTCATAGACCCCCTAACTTCTTTAAGACATAGCTCAAATACTATCTTCTGTACAATGCCTTTCCTAATCCTCCCAACTTTTAATGCTTCCCCTCTCTTAAGTAGTTTGTATTTTTAAATGTTTGTTCTGTATGTGCTTATATATGTATGATTTATAATCCCCCAATAAAGTGTAGGTTCCTTGGGATTGTTGCATTTTTGACTTTGTATTTCCATCACTAATGGCTGGGATGTAGTAGGTGCTTAGTAAACACAGCTAGATGTTATAGTAAATAGACTATAGGACTTAAAATTTAGGAAGACCTGAATTGGAATCATAACACTAGCTATATAACTCTGAGACAGTTGCTTAACTTTCCTCAGCCACGATTTCCTCATCTGTCAAAGGGAAATAATAATGCCACTTACTTCCTTACATTGTTGAGGATCAAATGAGATAAAATATGTATGTAAAGCACTTTGAAAATGCTACAATGCTATAGAAATTTTAATTTAATTGTTATTGGCTGAATTGAGTGCTTTCCTTACATTCATTAAAACCAGTAGTGTCTTTTTATAAGACTTTCCTTATTATTTTATGAAATGAGGTCTGTTTATTTCAAAAGCATTAACATTTTGACCCATTTGTCACATGCTCTGAGAACACATCATTCTTCTTTTTCGATGATCAAGTATTAATCTTTCTACAGCTTCTTTGGACTTCTGAACTGTCTGTTTAATTAGTGTATGAGTTTTTGTTTAGATAGCATCTGTGTCCATTGTCATTTATTTTATGTTAGAATCCTAGTGTTAATTCAATGGAATTGATACAATGCTTATTGGTTCACACATTAGAGCAAATCCTTACAGGGTGTTAAGTCACTAACATTGATAGAAACAATGCTTAAGTTAACATCTTTGAGAATTCACACATTGGCTCACACATTGGAGTTCACAAGTAAGGGAGATACACAAAACTTTGTAACTTTGTGAATTCACACCTCCCATAATCCCACTCTCAGAGGAGGAGTCAATCTTTGGGTTCATATCTTTAAGAGATCATATATAAGAAGCTCTTAGAGCTTCAGTCAGTCAGTCAGTTCGGAAGATTGCAAGGAGTTGGAGTTGAGCTAGAGGCAAAAGACTAGCAATGAGAGATCTCGGAACCAAAGAAAGCTCAAGTCAGTCAGTTTGGAAGATTGACTGAGAAGGGAGCATCAGTTGGAGTTGAGCTAGAGGCAGAAGCTGGAAGAGCTAAAAGACAAGCTGCAAGAGCTCTTGGAACAAAGGAGGGAGATAGGCCTCTAAGAAAACTAACCAGGCTATATTGAAGGAAACAATAAAGGATTTGAACTTTTAACACCTGGCTGCATTTAGATGATTATTATTCTGAACCGAAACTAAGACTGCCTCCAGAAACCTCCCCAAGAAACCTGCTCCCAGAGAGAACAATCATAATATACAAAAAAAGAGAACACCACAATTTTACTATGTCAAAAGTATACATTAAGACTCATGTGGTATTCATATTAATTGCTCTAAATATATTCTTTCCATCAGTATATCCTTCCCATTTGACTTCAGGATTCCAGTTAGTCTCTTTACATATATACATCCTCAGCTTTCTTCTTGATAGATATGCTCAGTGTGCCTTAGGTAGACTAAAGTATTATAAGAAACTGCTTCATCCATTTGTTCTTTTTGACTTCTAGATTCAAACTGAAATTCTTTAGTTTCTATTTATCTATGGCATGTGTGAAGAATTTTATGCTTACTTATAGTATTTTTATTCAAATTATATTTTTATATACTCAAAGTTTCCTTAGATGGAGTAGTAGTTTAATGTGTATTTCAGTGGAGCCATATAATGATGTCATCCACATATATCAGCTAGTTAATATGATGTTTTAGTTCAATTTTTTTTTTTTTTTACTCAAAAGCCATTTTGGTTTTTCAGGAATGATAATATATTAGTATAGATAGAACCATAGTGAGTTTATACTATCTCCATGGAAGATAGCATGTTTTTTGTTAAATGTTCTTGACATTGTTAGTGGCATGTTTTAAGTCCAGCATAGTTTTCCATGTGGAAATTAAGTGCTCTAAAATTTTCATTATGTTTGGAGATATTTTAAATATTTGTATTAGTCATATAATATTGTATAATATATGATTACATGATTAGTGCAGAACTGAGTCAAAGGCTTTCTATTAATAAAGATGGTGTTGTAGTATTTTTAGGTGGCTTGTTCAGTAATCATTAAATCAATACTCACCTATGGGACTTTTTGGCACTTTCTTTCTCACCTCCCAGTCAAGATACTGGCATTTTGGGGGTAAGTATATATTTTTTGAGCAATACAAGCTGTGAATGCTTTGTGTAAAGTGGAAGGTTATATAAGTGGCCAGTAATTTAGTGAGATTAGTGAGATTCATATATTTTAATATTAAGTGTATTGTCTTCTGGAAGAAAAGATGGGATCAGCTCTATAGCAGAGAAGGAATTGATAAAGTGCTGTGCTGTTCATTCATGTGTCACTTATGAAATATTTGACACAAAAATTAAAGATCTTATCTGGATTCTGTACTTTCCATTTTTTCAGAGGAGCTAGAATTTCAATGAACTAACTCCCTTAGTGTAAATGTTTTGTTGATCATTATATTTAATGATATCCCACATCCAAACGCAAACATTTTCCACATCTTCCTTATTTCAGGAATTCTTTATCCTCTTGAATTTATTTGCTTTCAGAGTTTCTAAAGCATAGTTTTTGATCAATGTTGAATTATTAATTTTGTTCTTTGTGTTCTGTTGACTCCTATTATCACTTTAAACAGCTAGGTTTTGCTTTTTAGTGTTGATTTAGTGTGAAGAATTTGAGACATATTTTTGTTTTCTAAATTTTATTTTCTATGTTTTTTTTCATTGATTTTAATCAGGTGAGATATTATTCAGGTTTTATCATACTGTGTAGATACTGATATAATCTTCCATAGGTCTTCAGCTATTTTAGCTCTACCTTTTCTTCTTTAATCCTTATTATGGGAACAGCTGCTGAATAGAATGTTATATGCAGGTCCTAAAATGATTTTATTCTGTTAAATATTAAGGAAGAATTTGTCTGTTCTTGATGGTTACAATAGCTATCTTTTTAAAAATTTACTTTGTTTTGATATGGTTGGTCTTTTTTAGTACAATTTGTGCCATCAAATATAAGGTTGGCTTTTTGAAATTCTATCCTAAGTGGTTTCTATCTTTTTTCTAAAACTACTTGAGATATGGCATTACTTTTGCCTTTCCATTTATTATTAGGTAGTATTTCTGGAGTTTGTCAATTAATAAATTAATTGATATTTATTAAGTCACTATTACATGACCTAGGGATACAAAATCAAAAGTGAATAATCCCAGACTTCAAAAACTTTATATTCTAGCAGTAAATATAATCTTTATCCATATAAAATATTAGGGATTGGCCAATAGACTCATTCTTTATGAACCTGTGAAATTCCATAACTAGCTCTGTCTTTGATAAGCTAGGTAGCCAGTGTTGAGATTGCCTTAAAAACACAATAGCCAATCAGAGGTTTTGCCATTCTCTTCAATGATTCTCTTGATGGAACTCATCTCTACTGTAAGTTTTACTGCCTTTCTGAAATATCTGATGAGAAGTCATAAGGGGAAATGATCACTCCATAGTCATGAATTCAGTTTATTTCTTATTTATGCTTATTTTGCCTACTTTACTGATCACCACCATTTTTACTTAATGCATTTACAGCAGAGTATTTATATTTCTGATTTATTCTATTGTATCTTGCATTCTTGTGTATCAGAAAAAAGAGAGTCATTTGTTCTCTTGTCCTATTAGTATAACTGGTTATAATTATGGTTATTCAACTACTTCCTTGGCTCATAGGAGCAGTTTTATCATAGTATATAGAATACCAAACTGATTAATGATATTGCCAGAGTCCAAATGAGGAGTGTTTCTGACAGGTCTTCACAGCTATCAGAATGGCACCAGGGCACACAGAGTCCTTGATATACGTCACTTTGACTAGGTGATTTTTTTGTTTTGCCATTATTCCTATGACATGGGAAATGAGTTTATTACTATACAAAATAAGCCCACTATATTATTTTATTTGGTTGGATTTGGCTTCTTATGATGCTATTATAACTTTTTTGTTTTGTTTTGACTTTGTTTTCTTTTATTACTGTTTTAGGGATTTGTGACAAACCCTTATATGCATACATGAACCAACAGCAATTTTTGTATAATTTTATTTATTGAATTTACAAAGAAAAGGAAAAAAAATCCCTGTTCTCAGAGAAGTGACGGTCTAATGAGTAGATCATAATTTAACAAATGTCCCCTTTTGCCCTCAAGATTCTCTAGAAATGACCTCATGGTGTCTTATGTTATCTGGTACAACAATCCCCAAGCTTGAATACTGAAGCTTAAAAAGAAATATAGGATATTAAATCACAGAAAAGAAAAAGAAGTCATTTTCAGGTCAATTGCATGGACAAAAGTATATAGGTATGAACATAGTTTATAAAGGAGGTTGAATGAAGCCTTTAGAAACAGCCTTAATTTTGTGATGGATATCTTTCATTTTTCTTTTGTTAAATTTATTGTGCCATTTCTCAAAGATATTTGGGTTGACTACTGTTAATTTTAACTTTACTTGGCAAAACCTTATTCTTGGAATAATATAATTTTTGACATTCTTCAGATAAGAAGCCAAAGGGAAGTTTGAGCTTCCTAGAGTGATTTAATTATTTGTGAAAGGATTCTCCTGGCATGGCCCTTGTAGGCATATAAAATTCTCCTCTCAATCAGTGCATTGTGAACCTTCTAAATGTAGTTTAATCTGTAATCTGTTAGTTAACCTATAGGGTCTGTATGACTAGTTTTATTTCCTTAAGGATATATGAGATTATGATTCTGTTGAAGTTCAACTTTTATGACATCAAAAGTGGGATTATAAATATGAGTTTTTGGTATCCTAAAAATGTAGGGAATTGCAGTATGTAAAATAATTTATTTCTTTCTCTCTTTCTCTGATGTAATTTTCTCCATAAAAGCTTGTCAGAAATTCTAATTCAGGTTCAGTTTGATTATTCTATTTCCTGATCCTAGTCTTAAACATAATAAAACCTAGGTTTTACCTTTATAATTTCTGTGTTGTGGTAGATTTATTTTGGCAGAAGTCTAACACATGAAATCCAAGAGGATATATTTCTCCCATAACAGTTTCTATAGGCTTATAAGAATAAAGTTTATAGAACTATAGTTCACCAAGCAAGCAAACAGCACAATTGAGGCTTGTGTTGTTTCTGCTCAAGTGCTTCTGTCTCAAAATCAGCAATAAAAACACATTGAGGCAGCAATATCATTAATGGCCCAGTATGAATTGTTTAATCTGAAATACTTGAAAATAGATTTCCTTTAGAGTCAAAAAGAAAAATCAGATCATATTCAACACTGTCTGAGGGTGACAAGCCTAGGAACAGATTACTGAGTCAAGAAACTACATGGGGGCATGGGGCCTTCCCCAGGTTGGCCCATTGAAATTATAAACCTTTTGCTTTTTTTTTTTTCCAAATTAAACATATATGTATGTATGCATATATTTACATGCGTGTGTATGTGTTACTAAACATACTAAAATTAATTAACCACTTTTAAGGGCTTAATGTGTTACTCTCAATTAATGAGAGGCAGTAGTAGTGAAATAGAATACTAGGGGATTGGAAGAATGGGATTTAACTTGGGGCATTTGATGAAGGCTTGAAAGTCATCCTCAATAGTAGTCAAAAGGGTATTATTATAGATTCTTGAATAAGGAGAGTGGAATGATAAAGTGATTAATTTCTGAAGCAAGATATAGAGTTAGCAAGAAGTTAGTCCAGTGAAAGAATATGCAAACTGGATTTTTTTTTTCTTATATTGATGAAAATATCCCACGTTATTACTTCCTTCCATCTTTCTGATTGGAAGGTAGTGCTATGAACTCTAAACCTCCAATTAAGAAAGCAGCTTGATATCTCTTATCTATCTGGCTAAACTACTTTGGAACTTCACCATGGCCTAGTCAAATCATTGAGATAATTGCAACATCTGGTAAGATCCCATCAGCCTTAGTGCTCTAGCTCATCATTACCCTCTGCTTCTATGATTGGAAGTGGAGCCTTGAACTCCAAAACTCCCTTTAAGGAGAAGCTCAGCTCCAAAGAGCTAGCCATTTCTCACTGGGCTGCACCACCTTTCCTGTGCCTGCAGAACAAGGATTTTCCCTTTACCCCATTTAGTTATAAGCTCCTCATGGGCAGAGACTAGATCTTTCTTCTCTCATGTTTAGCACAATGCCTAGCACATAGTAAACATTTAATCAATATTGATTGATTAACGTTTCAGGAATTTTCCTTCTTCAGGTGTGGTCTGTTTAAGTTCCTCTTCACAATGCCTACCAGAACTCCAGTTCATAACAAATGCAGTTATTCTTGTTGAACCGGTCACTTTAAAATCATTAAATGAGAAGCAAAGACATAGTAATTATATGCACAATTATATTTAAAAAAAAAAAAGGCTAGTAAAATAGTAAAAGAAATAAAATGTTTATAGTTATATTTTCCTTTTGCCTATAAACTTTCAGAATGTTAGATGGAATTTTATACACATACACACATGTAAATATATGCATGCATACATATATGTTTAATTTGGAAAAAAAAAAAAGCAAAAGGTTTATAATTTCAATGGGCCAACCTAGGGAAGGCCCCATGCCCCCATGTAGTTTCTTGACTCAGTAATCTGTTCCTAGGCTTGTCACCCTCAGACAGTGTTGAATATGATCTGATTTTTCTCTTTTTGACTCTAAAGGAAATCTATTTTCAGGTATTTCAGATAAAACAATTCATACTGGACCATTAATGATATTGCTGCCTCAATGTGTTTTTATTGCTGATTTTGAGACAGAAGCACTTGAGCAGAAAAAAACACAAGCCTCAATTGTGCTATTTGCTTGCTTGGTGAACTATAGTTCTATAAAATGGGGATACTAATCTTACCTAACTAGGCTGTTATGAGGGACAAATGACATCAGATATATGAAAGTGTCAATGTGCGCTATTATTATGAACAAGATTTTCTCATGATAGCCTGTGGGTATCTGCATTTTTATTGGGAATCCTAGATTAACACAAAAGAATAAACCTCTAAAGTTGAACAGTATTTAGCATGAGCAATTTTTTGTTATGTTTGAATTGCTTTAAAATTTTCCTTTTGTATTTTTTTAAATTTTTTCCTAATAACATGTAAAGACAATTTTTAACATTAATTTAAAAATATTTTGAGATTCAATTTTTTTCCTCCTTCACTACCTCCTTCCCTAAAATGTAAGCCGTTTTATGTAAGTTATATTTGTGCAGTCATGTAAAACATATTTCTATATTAGTCATGTTTTGAAAGAAGAAACAGGTCAATGGGAAAAAAAATGAAAAAATAAAAGTGAAAAATAATGCTTCTATCTGCATCGGTTCTTTCTCTGGATATGGATATGAGTCCTTTGGAATCGTCATATTATTATTATATTGCTGAAAAAAGCTGATTCATAGTTGATCATCATATGGTGATGATGTTACTATGTGCTTGTTTTTCTGGTAGTAAAAATTTCATTTTATATCAATTAATAGAAATCTTTCCAGGTTTTTCTGCAATCAGCTTACTCATAATTTCTTAAAAGATAATAGTATTTTATTACATTTATATGCCGCAACTTGTACAGCTATTTCCCAGATGATGGGCATTCCCTTCAATTTCCAATTCTTTTTTTTTTTTAATAGATTTTTATTTTTCAAAATACATGCAGAGATAGTTTTCAACAGTCATCTTTGCAAAACCATTGTGTTCTAAATTTTTCTCCCTTTCTTCAGCTCTCTTCCTTCCCCTAGACAGCAAACAACCCAATATAGGTTAAACATATGCAGTTCTTCTAAACATATTTCCACATTTATCATGCTACACAAGAAAAATCAGATTTAAAAGAGGAGAAAAGAAACAAGCAAGCAAATAACAAAAACAAAGGTGAATACTATGTTGTGATCCACATTCAGTCTCCCTAACTCTCTCCATCACAAGTCTATTGGAATTGACTTTAATCAACTCATTGTTGAAAAGAGCCAAGTCCATCACCATTGATAATCACATAATCTTGTTACTATATTCAAGGTTCTTTTGATTCTGCTCACTTAGCATCAGTTCTCTCCAGGCCTTTCTGAAATCATTTCTGATCATTTGTTACAGGACAACAATATTTCATTCCATTCCATTCCACTCCATTCCATACTATAATTTTCAATTTCCAATTCTTTGACACCACAAAAAAATATGTTATAAATATTTTGGTCCTTTTTCCTGGTGGGGTTTTTTAATCTCTTTGGGATACAGATCTTGTAATAATATTGCTGGATCAAAGGGTATGCACAGTTTGATTATCCTTTGAACCTAGTTTCAAATTGTTCTCCAGGATGATTGGATCTGCTCTACCAGCAATTCATTAGAGTATTTAGTTTTCCCTCATCTCTTCCAACTTTTTTTTTTTTAGTCACAATAGTCAATTTGATAAGTGTGATGGAGTACCTCAGCAGTTTTAATTTCTCTAATCAGTAGTGATTTGGGCATTTTTCCTTATGATTATAGATAGCTTGGATTTCTTCATTTGAAATTGCCTGGTTATATCCTTCGACTGTTAATTAATTTGGCAATGGCTTGTATTCTTATAAATTTGACTTGTTTCTCTTCATCCTTGAGAAATGAGACCTTATACTTGCTATAAAAATTGTTTCCAGCTTCTGCTTTCCTTCTAATCTTGGTAGCATTGGTTTTGTTTATGTAAAAACCTTTTAATTTAATATTGTCAAAATTATCCATTTTATATCTTGTAACTCTATTTCTTGTTTGGTCATAAATTCTTGCCATCTCCATAGATTGAAAGGTAAAATTTACCTTAATAAACAAATTTTATTGAAAAATTAAATTAATAAAAATATTTAGCATGACATAGTATCAGTGTCACATTGGCAACTGTGAAATGTGGAGGTAGAGTAGTGAGGAAGGAGACTTTTAGATGCTCAAATTATGCTCCATAGATAATTGTCTAAAATCTTGCTTTTTTGATTTTGTTCTGGCTATAAGTTAAGGACTAACCCTTTTATTAATTCAGTAAGTATTATGATGATCTGTCCAGTTGTAGTTTTTTTTTTTTTAACTTTTTAACTAATGAATAATTGGATCTCCTAGGAAATCAAGATAATTAAAAATGTGGCTCTTAAAACACTTCTTAAATCAAATCCAAGGACTGCATGAAATTCTCTACTTCTGTGACTGATTGAAAATGCTATATTGATATAGCATTCTTTAACTGTCAAAACTGTCTTCAAAGGGCAAATTAGGAAATTCATTTGAACTTAGAGGTTTTTGTTCCTGGTATTGAAAATTTTGTCAAGGATTTGTTTCTCAGGTTTGTTGATAGAAAATTTGCTGCTTCACATAGATAGTATTTGCATAGTTTTGTTGGCCACAGGGACAGCTGTGAGGTAGTGTGAGAAGAGTAGAGAGATGGCAAGTTTAAGTTGGATGACCCAATCTCCCCTCATGGTAAATGATGGAATTAGGTCTGGCTGCTAATGCTACTGCTATTGCTGCCAAAATCTAAATAGTATGAATCCTGATTGTCTTCAAAAAGGGAAAATTGATACCAGTAGAAGATATAGCTAGAATACACCATAATATCCATAAAGTTGAAGGACTGAGTTATCTGTGCCTGGTCATTTGGTGACCTAGAAAAAAAGTGCAGTGATATTTTCTCTGGGCTAAACATTTCATTGGAGATTGTCATTTTCTGAGTTGTTTCTGATTCCTGGTTATCTGTATTTGGGGACAGGACCTGCTTTTTGTATTTTCTGTTTATTCCTAGAACTTAGTATAGGGTCTAGCAGATAGTAATTGTTTAATAAGAAATGCTTATAGAATGACTCAATTGGAAGGCTCTGGGATGCCAGCAGGGCCAACCTTAAGCATAGAATGCTGTTGGAAAGCATGTGGGACTCACAGTCAGGAGAGACATGAATTTAAATCCAGGCTCTGAAGCTCACTATCTGTGTGATCACAGATAAATCATTCAATCTTTTTGGTCCTCATTTTCCTCATCTATATGTAACTTAGATGCAGGCTATATGTGAACATGGTTTCCTATGGAACCCTGGAGGTGCTACAGCATCAAAAGCCACGTTTAATGTTTTATGTTTTGCCTTCCATAAATCTATAGAAGACAAAGTGTTATATGGCAATGAATCAACCAAATAGGGAGTATGATATATCATTTGCTCATTGGTGATTGTATTCTGCTGAGGTCAAGTTCATGGTCCCTTTAAGGTCCCTTTGACATATGGGGACATTTGGATCAGTTCACTACTCTACCAACAATTCACTATTTTTCTCTCATTCCCTCCAACATTTATCACTTTTTTTTTCTCTATATGCATGTTCAGAAAGCTCAACCCTCTCAAGCCAACCAAACTCAATTCTTGTTGACCATGTTCTGAATTCTTACTAGGGCATGGAAAAGCCACTCTGGAATAGTAAGACTAGAAAACCTATGACTGCCCTCAGGAAATTTTCTGGTCTCTATTGACCAATCATCATATTCATAAGATCAGTAAACCTCATTCTATAGCCATTTAGTTTGTAGTACAAGGGAACAAGAATGAAAAAGAAAGAAATGAAATGCTTATTTTCTCCAAGTTGTCTCTCCAAGCTGTGACCAGGTACAGATAACTCAGTCCTTCAACTTTATGGATATTATGGTGTATTCTAGCTATATCTTCTACTGGTATCAATTTTCCCTTTTTGAAGACAGTCAGGATTCTATATTATTTAGATTTTGGCAACAATAGCAGTAGCATTAGCAGCCAGACCTAATCTGCTCCCTCAACCTTCTCCCGATGTTCCCCTCTCAGGGTATTGGGTGTAAAGAAATAATTCTAAAGCTCCCAATTTCCTTGTCTTTAGTAGGGAAAAGATCTGGTGGTAGAGGTGAATCACATGTTTTGGACAGTCTAGGATCAATTTTGCCAGCAAAGGAGAGATTGCCAAAGCATTGGAATGGTCTACTGGTGTGGTCTCACCTGATTTCTCAATCACTGGAGGTTTTGAAAACTGCCTTTTTAAAAAAAATCACCTGTAGTAGCAGCCTTTTTGATAGTGGCAAGAAACTGGAAACTGAGAGGATGCCCATCAATTGGAGAATGGTTGGGTAAATTGTGGTATACGAATGTTATGGAATATTATTGTTCTGTAAGAAATGACCAGCAGGATGAATACAGAGAGGCTTGGAGAGACTTACATGAAACTGATGCTAAGTGAAATGAGTAGAACCAGGAAATCATCATACACTTCAACAACAATACCAATATGATGATCAGTTCTGATGGACATGACTTTCCAACAATGAGATGATTCAGAGCAGTTCAAATGATCTTGTGATGAAGAGAGCTACCCATCTCTGGGAACCCAGAGAGAGGCCTTTAGGAACTGAGTGTGAATTGCATCATAGCATTTTCACTCTTTTTGTTGCTTGCTTGCATTTTGTTTTCTTTCTCATTTTTTTCCTTTCATTTTTCTTGTACAGCATAATAATTATATAAATATGTAACATATATTGGATTTAACATATATATTTTAACGTGTTTAACATATATTGGATTACTTGCTATCTAGGGGAGGTGCAGAGGGGAAGGGAGGGAAGAATTTGGAACACAAGGTTATGTAAGGATCAATGTTGAAAAATTATCCGTGTGTTTTGAAAATAAAAAGTTGTAATAAAAAAAAAATCACTTGTTTTGGATGCATACCTTCCAGTGGTGGTCCTATGATCCTGGCTCCTGACCCCAATTTTAGCTTCTTCACCATGGCCCTTAGGACAGTCCCCAAAAGCAGCAGCAGCAATAAGCCATGGCTCTTGCCAATATCATTTCACAGATGTCTTCAATGTTAGGACAAAATATCGACGTCTCTCCCTTCCATATACCTTCCATATACCATGTGCAATATTGATATTCTAAAATAAGTACATAAGGGAAAAGGGTAAGGAATCAGGCCTGGTCATTTGTGCCTAAAAATTCGCTACACTGCCTACTGCTTCATCTCTTTGAGCAGCTTCTTGCCTGCTGTAAATGTGCCAAGAGGGCAGATTCCCTGTGATACAAGTGGTGGAGGAATGATGCTCAGCAACTCCATCTCTGTTCAGTCTCTTCAAGTCAGTTCCTAAGAGGGAATTCCACATAGCATTCCATGTAGCAATGAAATGGCATAAGTGGTCTCCCTCTCTCCCTCTAATTCTTTTTATCATTGTTGTGGTCATTGTTTAGTGAAAGAAAGGGCCTTGGTGTGACTCCTTTACTTTACCAATCAGGAAATTCATAGGCCAAGTAGAAACTTAGCATTTTATGGCTACTCTCACCCCATGTTTCTACTCAAGGTTGTGAATAAGATGATAATTTATTTTTGTCTTCTTTTTTTTCTCCCCTTTCTCTAATTGTTTTTTCCCTACTTTGGCTACCAATGTCAACCTCACTTTTAGCAATTCATCCAGTGATAGTCCTCATTCTGTCCCTTTATGAGAGTCTACTCATACTCAGCTATGATAGAATTTCATTGTTGGAAGAGATCTTAGAGATCCCACCCTCTTATTTATCAGATGAGCAAACTGAAACCCAGGGAAGCTAGGTAACTGGCCCTTGGTATTTATATTCCTAGTTCCCAGCACATTGTTTCATATATAGTAAATGTTTGGTAAATACTTGTTGATTGAAAGTGAACCCAATAATCTAGTGATTCAGTGATCTACATTAAATCAACAAGCATTTATTATTTCCTATATGTGAACCTATTCTTGCTTCTCTGCTGCATCCTAATTAAAAAAAAAGATACTTAAAAAAAAAAGGAACATACAGAGAGAAAGGGCCACAGAAAATACTTTTATAACCCTCAGATAGTAGGTATCCAGTGTAACACATAGTCTCCAGTGATGATTTAGACTGTACTGTACAGAAAAATCAGTGCTCTTTTTTTTTTCTTGGCAGGGATAGATGTTAGAATCTGTGGAATAGTCAGCCTCTGATCTTGTCTCCTTTCTCAGTTTTAGCCATTTCAGTGCTGGGTGGGAAGGGTGGGGTGCAAGACCTCCTTCCCAATCCAATTAACTAATGAGAGACATCATCAGGTACAAAGAGAAAGCATTTCTTTAATCCCTGCAGGGAGAGGCCCAGACACACCAGAGAGCCATCCCAACTAAGCCATGTGCTCCTGGAAACTGATCTGCTTCCAGCTTGTCCAGGGCTTAAAAGCAAAAGACTCAAGCCTTCTCATTGGATAGACTAAAAGGACGTAACCAATGCTGGCTGCCTCTCACAAATCCCGACACTTCTGCAACTTCCTATATCTCAGGTTCAAAATTCCTCCAGAGGGTAAATGACCTCCCCCAAGGTCCCAGTTCTGGGAAAAGGAATCATGTGACAATACTGAGAAATACTTCATCCAATCAGTCCCATTCAATGCTGATTAACATCTGTCTACAGGTCAAACAAAAGAAGGGAGAGGAGGTGAAATTTAAATTATCTATTTTTGTTTTTTATTAATTCTCTAAAAGATTTGATAGGCTACCAATTGGAAAAATATTAAATGCTCTTGGATAGGGGGAGCAAATATAATAAAGATGACAATATTACCTAAACTAATCTATTTATTTAGCGCTATACCAATCAGACTCCCAAAAAACTATTTTAATGACCTAGAAAAAATAACAACAAAGTTCATATGGAAAAACAAAAGGTCAAGAATTTCAAGGGAATTAATGAAAAAAAAATCAAATGATGGTGGCTTAGCTGTACCAAATCTAAAATTATATTATAGAGCAGCAGTTACCAAAACTATTTGGTATTGGCTAAGGAATAGATTAGTTGATCAGTGGAATAGATTAGGTTCAAGGGATAAAACAGTCAACAAATATAGCAACCTAGTCTTTGACAAACCCAAAGATCCCAGCTTTTGGGATAAGAACTTACTGTTTGATAAAAATTGCTGGGAAAATTGGAAACTAATATGGCAGAAACTAGGCATTGATCCATACTTAACGCCGTACACCAAGATAAGGTCAAAATGGATTCATGACCTAGGCATAAAGAATGAAATTATTAATAAATTAGAGGAACATAGGATAGTTTACCTCTCAGACCTGTGGAAGGGGTTAGGACTTTATGACCAAAGCAGAACTAGAGATCATTACTGATCACAAAATAGAAAATTTTGATTATACCAAACTGAAAAGTTTTTGTACAAACAAAACTAATGCAGACAAGATTAGAAGGGAAGCAATAAACTGGGAAAATATTTTTACAGTCAAAGGTTCTGATAAAGGCCTCATTTCCAAAATATATAGAGAATTAACTCTAATTTATAAAAATCAAGCCATTCTCCAATTGAAAATGGTCAAAGGATATGAACAGACAATTCTCAGATGAAGAAATTGAAACTATTTCTAGTCATATGAAAAGATGCTCCAAGTCATTATTAATCAGAGAAATGCAAATTAAGACAACTCTAAGATACCACTACACACCTGTCAGATTGGCTAAGATGACAGGAAAAATAATGATGATTGTTGGAGGGATGCGGAAATCTGGGACATTGATGCATTGTTGGTGGAGCTGTGAACAAATCCAACCATTTTGGAGAGTAGTTTGGAACTATGCTCAAAAGTTATCAAACTGTGCATACCCTTTGATCCAGCAGTGTTACTACTGGGATTATATCCCAAAGAGATTATAAAGAAGGGAAAGGGACCTGTATGTGCACGAATGTTTGTGGCAGCCCTTTTGTAGTGGCTAAAACTGGAAACTGAATGGATGTCCATCAGTTGGAGAATGGTTGAATAAATTGTGGTATATGAAAATTATGGAATATTACTGTTCTGTAAGAAATGACCAACAGGATAATTTCAGAAAGGCCTGGAGAGACTTACACGAACTGATGCTGAGTGAAATGAGCAGGACCAGGAGATCATTATATACTTCAACAACAATACTATATGATGACCAGTTCTGATGGATCAGGCCATCCTCAGCAACGAGATCAACCAAATCATTTCTAATGGAGCAGTAATGAACTGAACTAGCTATGCCCAGAAAAAGAACTCTGGGAGATGACTAAAAATCATTACATTGAATTCCCAATCCCTATATTTATGCACACCTGCATTTTTGATTTCCTTCACAAGCTAATTGTACAATATTTCAGAGTCTGATTCTTTTTCTACAGCAAAATAACGTTTTGGTCGGGTATACTTATTGTGTATCTAATTTATATTTTAATATATTTAACATCTACTGGTCATCCTGCCATTTAGGGAGGGGGGGGGGTAAGAGGTGAAAAATTGGAACAAGAGGTTTGGCAATTGTTAATGCTGTAAAATTACCCATGTATATATCATGTAAATAAAAGGCTATTAAATAAAAAAAAAAAAAAAAGATTTGATAGGCTGAAAAGGTTAAAACTATTACAAGTACTTATTTATCCCTGTCTCCCCTACCCCCCCCACCCCTATTAGAGCTAATATGGTAATAGAATACTTTATTGTGTGGACTGATGCATCAGTATAAAATAATTATATGTAAGAATCAACCTACATATCTTTAGATAACAACGCTCCTTTTTCCAGTGTTACTGATTTTATTTAGGCTTTGGGGAGTGGATGATTAATTTTGGATTAGATGCAAATGAAGTATCTAGTAGATGTGAAATGAGGACTGAGAGTCACTCCCTTGCTTTCTAAGTCTCTCTCCTTGTATAAATGTGTACACACACACACACACAAAACACACACACACACACACACACACACACAATGTGTGTTTATTTGCATACTATTTGAAGTGATGAAACAATCTTTATTGGCTCCTGAGGACAAAGATGGGAGTTCTATGAAGAACTGAGAGAAGTTCCATTTTGGATCAGAGGGTACAGAGCTGGAGGAATGTAGAATGAGAATACAAAGATAGATTGTGCCTGGGATGAGAAGTTTACTAAAAAGAAGAGCTTATCTTTTATAGGGGACAGGGAACCACTGTAGTTTATTAAATAGGAAAGTGACTGATCTGTGTTTCAGAAAAATCACTTTTCCCTCAGTGTATAGGCTAGACTGGAAGTGAGGGAAACAAAGCAAGGAGACCAATCAAGAGTAATCTAAGCCAAGCGAAGAGGGCCTCAACTAAGATATACAAAGCACTTTCTGAGACCTTTGTTAACACCAATATTTTTCTAAAAATGTTGTATGGTTCCCAGTAATGGAATACTACAGCTTCCAAGAGGGTAGGTAGCACAGTGGATAGAATGGCAGGCCTGAAGTCAGCAAGACTCATATTCCTGAGTTCAAATCTGACTTCAGAAATTTAGCTGTGCTACTCTGAGCAAGTCACTCAACCCTGTCTACTTCAGTTTCCTCATGTAAAATGAACTGGACAAGAGAATAACTTTATTATCTCTGCCAAGAAAACTCTGAATGGAATCACAAAGAGCCAGAAATGACTAAAAATGTCTCAAAAACCACATATCCTCCAAAGAATTGATACTGAGTATCACCCAAAAGACAATGGAGAGGTTCATGGTAGGCTATGTGCAGGCTTCAAAGCATTATAAATGAGGGCTTAAGAAGAAGAATAAAGGATATCATCAGTCAAGTACTTGAAGAAATAAAATGATAGGTCACTTATGTAGTGAGAGCAAGGGATAACCAAAGTGTGTTCTCTGTTGGTATTCTTGCATTGTCATGGGAATTCAAGGAAGGATCACAGCACAATGTGTAGACTCATGCTCAATTAGTGTATGGGTAAGCACAAATTTGTTTTGAAATATACTGTTGGAGAAAATATCCATACTGATGTGATTCCATATCCTTTGGAATAGTGGAATATTCTCCGGGTAATGCCAGAACATTACAGAACACTACAATGCTGAAGAATCAAAATTATGGGTGACAAAAGTAGCAATGAAAAGATTATTCTGAGAAAATGTAGGCAATAGTGTATTGCTGAGAATAATGGATGCCAAAAGTGTAATAGTATGGACCATATTTGTATGATTGGTATGATTGCTCCTGGAGGTATAGTGTTAATACAGGGAAAACAAGGAATAACAAAATGACAGTGTTCTGTTAGGATTCTTACAAGGTGCTAAATAAGTAGAATTGAGGAGACAGTGGTTAAATCTAGTTTAGCACTGATTTAATCCTACAACAAATAATGGTTTCCTAGTGATATAAGGATTGGTGTATACTCAGTGTGGGATATATAAGGAGGAGCTCTCAGGGCCAGAAAGAACAAGCCCACTAGAAGCTCTCGGAGGAGGAGACAGATTAATTCCATCTTCCATCTTTGTGCTGGCTGGAGGCTGAAGCTGGCAGAGGCAAAGGACTAGTGGCAGGAGCTCTCAGAACCAAGGAGAGAGATAGGCCTCTATTAAAGTTAACCGGGCCCCAGGAAAAGAGACGAGACTTTTGAAGGAAACAATAAAGGATTTGGACTTTAATCCCAGGCTGCACTTTTGATTATTGAACTGAAAAGAAACCTGCTTCCAGAAAACATTATATTTTAGAGAAGAATATTACAGTTCTACACTGGTACCCATTAAAGGTTAACTACCTAAAAGAAGGCCCCTAGCATGTTGGGTAGAACCTTTATATAGAAAGGATATCCCAGCTTTTGGGATAAGAATTCACTATTTGACAAAAATTGAGAAAATTGGAAACTAGTATGGCAGAAACTAGGCATTGATACACACCTAACACCATATACCAAGATAAGGTCAAAATGGGTTCATGATCTAGACATAAAGAATGAGATTATAAATAAATTAGAACATAGGATAGTACCTCTCAGACTTACACGAACTGATGCTAAGTGAAATGAGCAGGACCAGGAGATCATTATATACTTCAACAACAATACTAGATGATGACCAGTCCTGATGGATCAGGCCATCCTCAGCAACAAGATCAACCAAATCATTTCTAATGGAGCAGTAATGAACTGAACTAGCTATACCCAGAAAAAGAACTCTGGGAGATGACTAAAAACCATTACATTGAATTCCCAGTCCCTATATTTATGCACACCTGCATTTTTGATTTCCTTCACAAGCTAATTGTACAATATTTCAGAGTCTGATTCTTTTTGTACAGCAAAATAACGTTTTGGTCATGTATACTTATTGTGTATCTAATTTATATTTTAATATATTTAACATCTACTGGTCATCCTGCCATCTAGGGGAGGGGGTGGGGGGGGGTAAGAGGTGAAAAATTGGAACAAGAGGTTTGGCAATTTAATGCTGTAAAGTTACCCATGTATATATCCTGTAAATTAAAGGCTATTAAATTTAAAAAAAAAAAAAAAAGGATAGTACCTCTCAGACCTGTGGAGGAGGAAGGAATTTGTAACCAAAGAAGAACTAGAGATCATTATTGATCACAAAATAGAAAACTTAAGTTAAAGTTAAGTTAAGTTAAAAAGTTTTTGTACAAACAAAACTAATGCAAACAAGATTACAAGGGAAGCAATAAACTGGGAAAACATTTTTACATTCAGAGGTTCTGATAAAGGCCTCATTTCCAAATTATATAGAGAATTGACTCAAACTTATAAGAAATCAAGCCATTCTTTAATTGATAAATGGTCAAAGAATATGAACAGACAATTTTCAGATGAAGAAATTGAAAACATTTATAGTTTTAAGAAAAGGTGATTTAAATCACTATTGATCAAAGAAATGCAAATTAAGACAACTCTGAGATACCACTACATACCTTTCAGATTAGCTAAGATGACAGGAAAAGATAATGATGAATGTTAGAGGGGATGTGGGAAAACTGGAATACTGATACATTGTTGGTGGAGTAGTGAACAGATTTAACCCTTCTAGAGAGCAATTTGGAAATATGCTCATAAAGTTATCAAACTGTGCATATCCTTTGACCTAGCAGTGTTTCTACTGGGTTTATATCCCAAAGAGATCTTAAAAGAGGGAAAGGGACCCACATGTGCAAAAATGTTTGTGGCAGCCCTCTTTGTACTGTCAAGAAACTGGAAACTGAGTAGATGCCCATCAATTGGAGAATGGTTGAATAAATTATGGAAAATAAATGTAATGGAATATTATTATTCTGTAGGAAATGACCAGCAGGATGATTTCAGAAAGGCCTGGAGAGACTTACATGAACTGATGCTGAGTGAAATGAGCAGAACCAGCAGATCATTATACATGGAATCAAGACTATATGATAATCAGTTCTGATGGACATGGCTCTCTTCAACAATGAGATGATTCAATCCAATTCCAATTGTTTAGTAATGAAGAGAGTCAGCTATACCCAGAGAGAGAACTATGGGAAATGAGTGTGGACCACAATATAGTATTTCTATTCTTTCTGTTATTGTTTGCTTGCATTTTTGCTTTCCTTCTCAGGTTTTTTTTCTTTCTAGATCCAATTTTTCTTGTGCAGCAAGATAACTGTATAAATATGTATACATATATTGGATTTAACATATGCTTTAACATATTTAACATGTATTGGACTACCTGTCATCTAATGGAAGGGGTGCAGGGTGGGGGGGAAAGTTGGAACAGAAGGTTTTGCAAGGGTCAATGTTGAAAAATTACCCATGCATATGTGTTGTAAATAAAAAGCTATAATAATAATAAAAAAAGAAAGGATATGGACATAGACAAACTCCTAGAATAAACAGACTACATTTTCTTATTGTTAATTCCTTTTTCAATTGCTTATAATTTGATTTTTGTTTCTGCACCACACACACACACAAAGATAACATAAAGGGCAAGAGTAGAATTTATTATGTAAGAAAGCAGGAATAATAATCATGACCTCAGACAAAGTTAAAGTTAAAGTAGGTTTAATCAAAATATTAAAAAAAATAGAAAAACTATACTCTTTGCCCGCAATATTATTCATTATTGTTTTAGACCATTTGAAATACCTAAACAGTATAAAAATACTTCAGCATATACCTGCCAAAATAAACACGAGAACTATATGAACATAAAATACTTTTTATATAAATAAGCTCAGATTTAAATAATTAAAGTAATATTTATTGCTCATGGGTAGGTAAAGTCAAAATAATTTTTTAAATGACAATCTAATTTGTTTATTCAATGTAATTTGAATTAAATTACTAAAAATTATTTACTTAAAAAATAGTAACAAAGTTCATTTGAGAAAACAAAAGACCAGGAGCTTCAAAAAAAATCAGGAAAAAGAAGTAAAGGAAGTAGACTCAGCAGTATTAGACTTTAAACTATAGTTTAAATTTATAGTTTATAGTTTTTTAATAATATATTATAGAGGAGAGCATTACTGAAGTGTAAAAAGGATAATTTTGATTATTTAAAATTAAAATCTTCTTATATAAATAAAACCAAAACAAATGTAGAAAATTGGGGGGAAAACGATCATAGACAATCAATCTCTCAGATAGGATGTGATTGGTTTGGAATATTGTTGTGGTATAGTAGATAGTAAGCTGGTTAATTTAGAAAATCATTGAAGGACTTGGACCTATGAAAGAAGATGCTATCCACCTTCAGAGAAAGATGACAAGTGGAAATAAGCATAGTACGATCTTACATATATGTGTATGTTTATAGATATCTATGTATCCACACTTGTGCGCAGCAGAGAACAAAAGAAAACCAAAGCAGGAAGCAAAGAAAAGTTGGGAGCTTTGAAAACAATATGTAGTTATTTACTATCTAGGTATTCTTAAAATGAAAATTTATTTTTTCATATTCAATCCTTTCTTATGGTCTGCTTTGTACATGGCAATGTTCTTTTCTTCTTTTCCCATTATATAAAAATATTTTAAAAAATGAAACCACATTCTTTAAGGTCCTCAATGATTTCTTTATTGCTAAATCCAACAGTTATTTCTAAATCCTTATCCTTCCACACTCTATTTTTTGATAGTCTTGTCCATCCCCTTCTGGATTCTCTCTTCCCGGGGCTTTTATTCTTCTGTGGATTATTTTCTTCCCTTTGGTCAGATTGATGTAAAATTATTGCTCATGTTTTTCTACATGTGCATGGACATATCCCAGAACTCTGCCTTGGGCCTTCTCTTCTTCTTTCTTGTTTCTCTTAGTACACTCATCAGATCCCATGGATTCAACTATCATCTCTAAACCAGTGATGCCTCAAACTACATATTCAGTCCTCATCTCTCTTCTATGCTGCAGTACCTTATTTCCAATTGCCTTCTAAATATCTCCATTAATATGTTACGTTGACATCACAGACTCAACATATCACTGAAATGGAATTCATTATCTTTCTCCCTACTTTTACCACTGCTCTTCACTTTCCTATTTTTGTTGAAGTTGCTACTATGCTTTTAGTTAACTCAGATTTCCAACCTAAGAGCTATTCTCAACTTCTTACTTTCATTCACTCTCCATAGCCAGACAGATGCCAAAGTCTTATTATTTCCACCTCCTCAGCATCTCTCTTTTCTGTCTCCTTCTGTTTATACACATCACATACCAAATAATTATGTATTTATTATATATATGTATATCTTGTGGTTTCTTATTTATAACTGTGTTATCCTCAGTAGAAATTAAGTTTCTTGCTAGGATGATTGTTTCATTCTTTAAATTTCTGTATCTAACACTTAGCATAGTGCCTGTCATGTAACAGGTACTTAATAAATATTTGTTGATTGAGATGGTTGGATTGTGATGCAATAATGATAAAAGCACCCACATAGATCATGCACTCTAGCATTGTCATTACTAAAGTCATTTTCATTTTAACACTTTAATTCATAGGAAAGAATCCTAAAATTCAATAACAGAACTGAAGTTGGATTGGAAAAGATGGCTTGAATGCTAAAGAAAATTACTTATGCTCATTCATAAGGCAGACTCTGTATATTAGAAGAGCTTATACTAGAGAAAGAATCACAGAGTTGGAAAAGATTATCTAATCTCACCCTAAACTAATTCTCTGCAGCATCCTAGGCAAGTAAAGATCCAATAAGTTCCAGTTTGAAAACTCGTATGATGGGGCACCCACAGTTTCCCAAGGCAGCCCATTCCAGTTATGGGTGGCTTTAATTGTTAGGGGAGTTTCCTTTTCATGGAGCCAGAATCTGCCTTTTGACAACTTCTAACCATTGTTCTTAGGATTGCCCTTTGGGGCTAGTCTGAACTCTTCCACATGACTGCTCTGCAAATACTTGAAGACAGCTTTATCTCTCTCCCTTCCCTGCCCATCACCCTCCCATGCTTCTCTACTTCCTTCAGTCAGTTCCTGGACAGAATGATTTCCAAGTTGCCACTATCCTGATTGCCTTTTAGACATACTTCAGTTTATCAGTGTCCACCCAACAGTGATTCTCAAAACTGAACACAGTTTTGTACAGCTTCTTAAACTTTTTTTACTCGTGACCTTTCTTTTTGCTCAAGAAATTTTTATGTGACCCCAGGTATATAGGTAAATAAAACAGGTATACAAATCAAACATTTACTGATAATAAATCATAATTTCGTGATCTCCATGTTCAGTTATAAGACTGCATATGGGATCACAAACCACAGTTTAAAGAACTGGACAATCTAGACCAAGGCAGAATGCAGTGCTGTTATATTCCAGGACCAAAGCATGTAATTATGGAAATGATACTAATTAGAGTGCTTTACATATATCATCTCATCTGATCCTTACAATAACCCTGTGTAGTAATCAATAAACATTTAATAAAGGCTCATTGTATGCCAGGTAATATGCTAAGGTTAGAGCTACATATATAGACAAAAACAGGCTTTTTTCTCTCCAAAATCTTAGTCTAATGGAACAGAAAACATGCATACAACTTTGTCCAAGAAACAATCTAAAGAGGCTAATACGTAGAAGATATGTATAATATAATACATAAGTAATACATAGAAGGAACATTAAGGGAATTTGGAAAGGTCTTCTCCTAGAAAACAGGGTTTTAGCTGGTACTTGAAAGAAACCAGGGAGACTGGGAGATGGAGAAGAATTGTGAAAGAATTCCAGGCACAAGTACAGATAGTGAAGATGCTCAGAATCTCAAGATGGAGTTTTGTCCAAGGAATAGCAAAGAGGCCAGTGTCCATGGATCACAGAGTATGTAGAGGAGATTCAAGTGTAAGAAGACTGGGAATCTAGGAAGAGGGCAGATTTTGAAGGATTTCGACCCAAACGAGAATTTTATATTTAATCTTTGAAAGGAAAAAGATAAATAATCAAGGCCTTGAGTGCTTTGCTCTGTATTGCCTTGATAATCGTTTATCAGCTATAAATATTAGGATCAGAAAAAAGTGTGTGATTTATAGCAAAGATGTAGTAAAAAAAAAACCTATGTGTAACCAAATTGTGATATAGTCCCAGGGAAATTCCTGTGGTAGTTAACCTTAGAAGTATAACTAAATTATTATAAAATGTGTATCTTAAGTATGTGACTAAAATGATCACATCTATGTATTAATCTTTATATTAAAATGATAAGGTAAGAAAGTATTATAAAGGGCTAATTGAGACATCATGGAAAGTACAAGTTAGGATGTCATCCAGTTAGGACATAATGACTTGCAAAATACAATCTTGCCTGTATCAACTTCTAGAGGACTTTGTTTCTCCAAAGAGACCTATAAAGAACTGTGAATTTTTTCTCTAGAGTCTGACCCCACCTTTGTTTCTCTCAATAAAGGTTGTTTTTATTTGCCCAGAGAGACTTTCCAGTTTCCTAGTTATATCCTGGAGGCAATAGGAAGTCAGTGGAGTATAATGAGTAGGAGATATGTATGGGATGTACATGGTCAGGATGATCCCTTTGATGAATCAGTTCTGAAATTCTGAATCTCCTGGGTGATATTTTTGTCTATGTATATTCAATATGGGAAAGGCCTCCTCATAAATTTTAAAATACATAGATATTTTTAAAATACTGGTGAAAGATTTGTGCTGTCCTTACTGGTTTACCACTTTTTTCCAAGACATGTTCTTGAATAATATATCTTAACCACTTCTTTATGTAAGACATTTTTAATACTATCCTATAGCCTATTAGACTTACTATGCATCTCTTCATTGATCTTTGGGTCATTTGAAGTTTAGATTCCACCAAAATCATAGTGTTCCATGATTTATAGCTGTAGAATACCACCGGGAGAATGTTAGCATTAAAAAGATGGACTTTGAAGGGCAGTGAATCCCTTGGGATCATTGAAAGCAATGCAGTTTCCTAAAAATGATTAGTCTCTATTCTTCCTATTGAATGTTTTTTTGTAGCCCTAAATAAATGTTTCAAATGAATTGAAATTGATAGTGGAAACTGTTGTCTAATCACAGCAGGAAGAGGAGTAGGAAAAAGATAACAAGAAATGCAGAACAGCAGAGATAATAACTGGGAATTAGGATAAGAGAAGAGATTAAGAAAGTAGAAAAGACAACTAGCTGGGGACTTGTAAACTTATACTAGAAAAAGTAATTTTCTATCAAGAATTTGTTCTAAGAGTCAAGATTGGCCTGACCAATGGGTTGCATTTTGGATACAATTTCAGGAATTGGGAATATCTTGTTCTTTCCCAAACAACTCCCAATCATTTGCTCAAATAAACTCTAAATGCTTTTGATTGAGTACAGTGTCTTTCCTTCCAAAAGCCTTGGAGATAAGGTTCAGAGTGCAAATGTTCCTGAGAAGAAATGATTACCCTTACATTTCACTAAATGAATAATCTTTTCCTAAGTGTAGGATGTGAAAGAGAGGAGGAAGGAAATAGAGCTGAAGGTTTAAGATGGAACTGGGGGACAGGAGGGGAAGGAAGAAAGAAGGAAGGGAAAAGGACAAAAGAAGGACAAAAAGGGTCCCAGAAAACTCATTTGTTCTTTTTCATAATTTTGCTTAAGAATTATCCTGCAAAGAGGTATTTTTGGTGGCAGGATTTACACAGAAGCTAGAAAAGAGTTCTTTGGCCACCAAAATTATTTATTAAGT
The DNA here is from genome assembly GCF_902635505.1 of Sarcophilus harrisii. Classification (NCBI taxonomy): domain Eukaryota; kingdom Metazoa; phylum Chordata; class Mammalia; order Dasyuromorphia; family Dasyuridae; genus Sarcophilus; species Sarcophilus harrisii. Next base: position 319,544,650 of record NC_045426.1, on the reverse strand, counting down.
TATTACTTCTGTCCATTATATGGTCCTATTTAGTTCCTTTATTTTACTCATTTCTTAAGAGAAGCCATTCCTGATTCCCTCTTAGTATTCTCTCCCTCCCCAAATTATCATATTTATTTTCTACTTATATATTATGTTCCTGTTCACTGCTGCCTTATCACATCCCCTCATGTAATTTTCTTGTTTTCTTTTTATTATCATATTACATGTGAGATGATATTTGTAAAGTACTTAGCACAGTTCCTCACACATAGTAGGTAGCATATAAGGGCTTATTCCATTCTTCCCCAGCCCTCCTTCATTTCTCTAACTCATCTAGGAGGTATAAAGAAGAATACCTAACTGAGGAAGACCAGAGTTCAAATTCTGCTCAGACACTGACTAGCTACATCACTCTGGGCAAGTCATTTCATCTCCTTTACCCTCAGTTTCCTTTTCAGTAAAATGGGGATAATAACAGTATTTACCTCAAAGGATTGTTGTGAGGACTAATGAGATTGGTGACATGTGGCTCAGAAATGGTGAAGGTCCCCATTTAATAAAAAAATCTGGAGAGATCTCTAGAAGCAAAGCAAAGTTTATTATACATTCTTTCAAGAAGGGCGTTCCACCGTTGAGCAGACAATCCAAGGGAGGAAGCATCTTCTGAGGCAGGGTTAACACTTTTAATCCCTAACGCATATACCCCCTCCCACTACTGACCCTCACCCTCATTGGCTGAGGGTCTTACATTCTAAACTCAGGAACTACCCAAGAAATTGAACTTGACCAATATTCATAGTTTGCCCATATTTGACTGAAATAGGGAGAAAATGATGTCATGGGAGGATAGCAGGAAGGCGACTTAAGTATGCCTTTGGATCAATGCTCAAAGTCCTTCAGGCCTACTCAAACGCTGAAATAGATGAAGCCTTAGATTTTCACAACTGTCTTGAAAGATCTCACCTTATCTAGTTCAGTAAGCGCTTTTGTAAATAAAAAAAAATCTGCAAATTTTTGTAAGAAAAAAAATTTATAAGCAAAGTTTAAAGTGCTATATAAATATTAGCTTGATAGTAGTAGTAGCAGTTAGTTGCTTATGATGGCATTGGTTAGGTAACATATTGTGTGGTGTCTGGTGGTCTGGAAAAAATGTACCTTGCAATTCTTGATAGTCAATGTAAAAAATACCAGAGGAGTTAATTAAAAAAATAAAAATAAAACTTCACATCCCACAGAGCAATGCAAGCATTTTAGGTGCAGGAAAACACCTGCACCTTCAGTTTCTTCAGTTTCATGAAATGTTTGGTCTTGTTGAATAAAGAATTAGAATTTGCAAAATTATAGCAATAAAATTATCCTAACTAGTAGTTCCTTTTTATTTCTTACCATTTTAGTTACTTCATTAGTACTTTTTTCTCTCTTTGAATCTTAGAAAGTTCCTTCACCAGACGTCTTCCTCATTTTCTGTTCTTTAATGGGAATCAATATAGTGTAATGGAGAATTCCACAGGCCATTAAGAGTTAGGAGGCCCAGTTTCCAGGCCTGGTTCTGCTCCTAATCAGCTTTATGTGGCCTCAGTTATCACATCTATTAAAACAAAATGATTAGACTAGATAGTGTCTTAAGCCCTTATCTTCTGTAACATCATTTCTAGCTTTTACTAAGCCAGAAATTAAACTGTAGATTTTATTTGAGCCTCTCTTAGACTTACTTGTTTTATTTTAAATGAAGTTTAATTTATCCCTTTTCTTTTTATATTACAGTCATTTCCTGGTGTATCCTTGTGGAATCCTATTCTATAATTAAAAACAAACAAACAAACAAACAAACAGCTAAGCCAAACCAGCTGACACAAGAACAATAGAACAATGCCATATTCTGGACCTGTATATAGCTCCTGCATCTCTACTTCAAGGAGTAAGAAGTGTTTCATCATGATTTCTCTAGAAGACCCTAGAAGACTCTAGAAGTCTAGAAGACTCATCACAATTAGAGTTTGTTCACCATTTAGTGCTTTCATTCACATTATTATTGTCATTTTGTTTGCTGCATTTGAACTCGGGTCTTCCTTACATCTACTCAGGGGGAATATATGTTATGGCATCTAGATGACCTGGGAAAAGGAGAGAGAATAGAATAAACATTTATATAGCACCTACCATGTGTTGGTCTCTGTGCTTAAGCACTTTATACATATGGCAAAAAGAAGAATAATCACTAACCCCCAAGAAGCTTACATGGGGTGAACAGGAATATCACATATAAATATAAAATGTGTATGGTAATCTGAGGAGAAAGAAAATACCAAGGAGGAATCAGGAATGGCTTCTCTTAAAAGGGGAGTGAAACAAAAGCACTAAACAATACTTTGCAATTTACAGAAGCAGTAACTTAATAATTTTTGGCAGCTAAACAAAATATATAAAAACAGAAAATGATAAAGATAAGAATTGAGAGAACATACTCTTCTGGTTCTGTTTATTACACTTTAAATCAGTTAATAAAAATCTTCCATATGTCTCTGAATTATAGTTGTTATTTCTTTTGGCAAAATAATATTCTACTACATCATTTGGGAGACAGTATGTTATAGTGAATAGAGAATGATAAGATCTGGGCTCAGTTCTTGCTTCTATTACATGCTAGTTGTATTCCTGTAGACAAATCACTTCAAGTTTTGGTTTTCTAGGCAATTTTCCAAGTTATAGAGAGGGTGCCAACCTGCAGTTATAGAAGGAGTTTCCTGACCAAGGAGTACTTTATCGGTATAAAGGAAATCACAGGTCTAGTACTTCTTAGCCTAACCATTACCTAATTGATAAGCATCTATCAATTTTTAGTTTAAATTTTTTTATTGCCAGAAAAATTGCTACTATGAATTTTTTTTTTTAATCTGTGGGACTTTTCTTTCTGACTTAGCCAAGTGTATAGGGGTTAGTAACATTTACTAAGTGGTCTGCCAGTGTATGATACCTTTCCTTTTGACCTTGGGGAAGATTAGGACACTGCCAGGTTTTAAGAGTATATCTGTCATAGATTGCTGTACCCTTAAAAATATGTTTTTGCCTGCTTTCTCATCCCATGTTTGGTCAACCTTCACTTCTGCAATATGTTTGAAATGTAAAACTGTATTGCTTTTATCATTAACAGTCTCATGTGAGATTATTTGGTTCTTAAATAACATCTAAATGGATCAATATCTCCAGATTTAACACCTGAGAACAATGGAATATAATCACTAAAATCTTAGAAACTCACAGTTTTGCAGTGAATTTTAGAGTTAGGGACACTCACTTATATTTTCCATTATTTAGCAAGAATAACCAAGGAGACTGTACCCTTGCCTGAGAGATGGGAATTAATTGTAATGATGGACTTGGAACACTAAGATAGGAAGAAATTAAATTAAATTCTTACAGAAGTGTTTAGGCAAAATGAAGATAAATTATGGTTTTAATACATGTACTCCAGATATTTAAGTGATTGTAACATCATTTAGGCATTTAACAGCAATGAAATTATTCTAATAACGGCTGTGATTTGTGATGAGGATCAACATGTCCAGTTCTGAATTGTATTAGTAACTAAGTTTAGTCATTAAGTAAGAAGGATGCAGCCTTCTGTCCATGTCACTATGAAAGTTCCTTTCATTGTTGCTGCTTTGAAATAACATACCCTTTTCTACTAAAGCCCTACCTGATACCTTTTCAGGGTAGGAAGGTGACCCTTATTTTTTGCAGGTTGTGTTGCCAAGGGAGCAGAATCTATGGCAGGTCCTGCTACTTTGGAAAGCCATCAAGTACAAGATTGGGAATGGCTTCTGTCATTTGAGGAGTAGCCAAGCTAAGTTCAAAGAGGGTCATCACCAGAAGGTTGGGCACTGAATGATTTTTTTTTCTTTCTTTTAATTATTATTATTATTATTTTGCTATAGCAGCTCGTGGAAATTGATTACTAAGGGAGAAAGGAGCTGAGACCTGCATCTTTGGGAACTTTCTCAACCAGTATAGATTACAACCCATTTGTGACTTAGTAGATAAATCATAAGTAATAGCAGTGGACATAGAGGTTAAATGATCTGTTAGTAAGTGTTAGTGCCAGGATTGGAAGCTAGATTGTCCCAATCTTAAACCTAATCTTTTATTCATTATGCTGCACAGCCTTTAAAATTAAGAAGCTATAGGTTATAATTTCTAATCTTAAGGCTGATGAAGTAGTGTTAAGTTTGTTCTTTTTTTTAGGAGAAAGTAAAGTCAGCCTTTAAAAGCAAGAAACTCAGAGATAACACACACACTTTCATTTCCTTTACTTCATTTCTCTTAAATTGAACTCTATTGTCCAGAGATTTGATTGTCAGTAAATCAATCAATAAACATTTGGAATAATTGGACAGGACTTTAGTAGAATTTCTAAAGAAGCTTTGAAAAATATAAGTGCCAAAGTACCTTCATAGATTAAAATGAGAATTTCCTTGTCCACTGTTGCTGCCACCTTGCCCTCCCCCAAATCATTTTTTATATATTCTGAATTAACTTAGAGATATACATGTTGTTCCCCAACTCTAATAGAATGTGAACAACTTAATGATAGGGGCTGTGTAGTTTTCAGGCTCTGTCTTCTTCCCCCCCTCAATACCAGGTACTGTGTCTGACTCATGGTAGGGGCTTTAATAAATGCTTGTTGAATGGTTTACACTTAAGAAACCCTAACAGTGCACGGCAGCCAAAAAATCAGAGTGTTTGGAATGAACGCCACCCATTTCTGCTCTCCTAGTCTCTTACTACTTCCCCATTTTCACCTCCCCAGTTCATTTTGAACCTCTCCCCTTCCTCCACCACAGTGGGATGATAAGACCATTTGTTTTATTTCTGGAGGACAGGCAGTTGCAAATGAGGAAAATGATAGGCCACCCTCAGCAGTCCTGAAATTCCAAACACAGGAAGTCATGCACCAGATTATGTATTATTGTGCTGGGTCAGCACAGCCTTCCTAACTGACAGCCGGCTGGGAGATTGAGGTCACTCTCCTGTAGCAACCTAGAGGGCTGGATTGCTGTGCACAGCCCAAAATCTTCCCTGGCAGCACAAAGTAGAAAGCTAGCTAGCTCGCTCTGAATTCTGCTTTGTGGCACTCCGTGAACATGCACTCATGGCAAGAATTGGAGTGCTGCATCAGGAAGGAAGCCAGCATTTGGCTCCATGGTCACTCACTAAGCTGTCTATAAAAGAAGTGTTACTATTCAGGTCAAGTTATAGCTATCGATGTAAGCTTAACAATGCTGTCCAAACCTCCATTAGAGATGGGCGACTGTGGCCTTTTTTCTAGCCTCTTCTCAATTTTTTCCACTGTTCACCTCTATTTGGATGAATCTCATATTTAGACCTCATGGGCTCTGGTGCTAGAAAGGCCCAGAGAAGCCATTTAGTCCCTCTTCTCCTAAACCTCCATTCATTTTACAGAGGAGAAAACCAGGATCAGGAATTGATGGAACACATAAATAGCAGAACTTCGATTTCCATCCAAATCCAATAATCTTTATAGTCTTCCATGTTATCTGATTCTGTTGAATTCTATCCAAAATTCCTAACTGCCTCCTGTATATATCTTTTAGGGTGCTACATGTTGATTCCACTTTTCTGATTTCTTTATCTGTGAAGAGCATTACCATTTTCTTAATTTATCCGGCTGGATTTTGGAATCTTTATTATACAGACAGCATGATATAAGAGAAAGTCAGTTTCCAAGTGAGGTAGACATGGGATCAAGTCTTATCTCTGACATACGGGCTAGTCAAGTGACTTAACATCTCAGTGTCCCAGGTAATTCTCCAAGATAGGAAACTGGAGAGTAGGGACCAATCTGTGTTGGGATCTTCCCAGACCAATGATATCACAGGTCTTTTTCAAAAAAGAAAAATTGAAGTCATGGAGTCCATCCCTCTCATTCTTTGAATAAAAAGATTAAGATCAAGGAAGAGATGTAACTTGTCCAATGTCACAGTGAGCCACACTTAAATTTGGGAATAGGACCCAAGTGTTTTGAATGCCAGCATTTCTGCTAAACCCTATGACCACTTTGAAAGGAAAGCTGGTTCATGTAGGAATTGATCTATAACCTTGCTAGACTTTAAGGAATTAGAGAATGAAAAAGTACAAAAACAAGAAACCAAAAAAAACAAAAAACAAAAAACATTTTTTAATTGGAATTATTGGCTTTTCCAAGTCCTAAATTCTATTTGCTGTAAGCTTTGGAAGAGATGTAGAAGATGCTTTCCTTGTTCTTAGATTTTAATGATTTAAGTTAGTGTAAAGCTGGAGGATATTTTAAAAATCAACCTCTCGTTTTAAAGATGAGAAAACTGATACCCAGAGAGACAATGTAACCCAAAGCTTACATACTTCCTTGATGGTAGGAGTGGGACTTGATCCCGGGTATTCTAGTAATACAGTGCTATTTCTTTCTTTCTTTCTTTTTTTTCAACACTAACCTTTGTATAGCTTTGTGCTCCTAATTTCCCCTCTTGCCCTCCTCCCCCCCAGATGGCAAGCAATCCAATATATGTTAATATATATATATGTTATTATATGTTAAATATATATGTTAATTCCAACATATGTAAACATATTTATACAATTATTTTGCTGCATAAGAAAAATCAGATCAAAAAGGAAAGAGAATGAGTAAGATAACAAAATGCAAGCAAACAACAAAAAGAATGAGAATGTTATGTTATGATACACACTCAGTTCCTATGATCCTCTTTCTGGTCTAGATGGCTCTCTTCGTCACTGAATAATTGGAACTGGTTTGAATCATTTCATTGTTGAGGAGAGGCGTGTCCCTCAGAATTGACCTTTGTATGGTCTAATTGTTGCTGTGTACAATAATCTCCTGGTTCTGCTCATTTCATTTAGCAAAAGTTCCTGTAAGTCTCTACAGGTCTCTCTGAAATCATCCTGTTGGTCATTTCTTACAGAACAATAATATCCCATAACACTCTTATATCATAACTTATTCAGCCATTCTCCAATTGAGGGGCATCCATTCAGTTTTTAGTTTCTTGCCACTACAAAGAGACCTGCTACAAACATTTTTGCACATGTGGGTCCCTTTCCCTCCTTTAAGATCTGTTTGGGATATAGGCCCAGTAGAAACACTGAATCCAATGCTATTTCCCCCTTCAATTCTTTTTTTCTGTTTAGCTTGGATCTATGATTTAATTGACATCAGCATCTCCCAGTGAGGAAATTTCCTCTCAATATGGATAGTAATCATTCTGTAACCTTGGCATTGAAAAGTTAAATGATTTGTTTAGAGTTACACATCCAGTATGTCCAAAGTGAGACTTTAAATTAAATTTTTCTATATATTTTCTGTGTGGTATTTAGAAGTGAACTTAGTAGAATAAATACCATATAAAAACTACTTTAGGAATTTGAGTTCAATTTTCCCAGAAACTAAGGCAGAATAAGAGAGAGCATCTCCTCAGGGTTTGGGGATGGGGAAATGTTTGCACTTGTAAATGCAATTAGAATACCAATCTCTGGTGGTTAACACTGTGGGGGAGGGGAGGGGAGGAGCAATGTACCAGGATGGAGACATAAGCTGATTACATTAGACAAATATGCCCCTAACTCCTTTTAAGCACTCCTAGAATTGAATGGGAAATGTGGACAACTTCACTTTGCTAGAGTGAATCCACTATATTGCAATATTTTAAAATCTATGTATGACCTTCCCAACTTGACTGTAAGTCTCTGGAGGATAGGGATCAATCTGACACATGTGTGCATTAACCACAGCAGTATTTACCCATCTATCTAATCTCTATCCATCTATAGATGACTGTTATCCTTCTATCAATGTCTCTATCATCCCATTATCTCTCTTCATTTATCTATCTATCCATGAGCAGGCTTAGACAAATTCTATTCAGACTATAAATTCACATTGCTGCTGCTTGATAAGCATAAGCAGATATCTTTATCTATATCTATATCTGTGCTTTTGTTCTTATGTAAAGATAGTGCTTCTGATTCACCATTAATGGTTGTTGAAGTAATTTTCCAGTAGAGATTGTGGAGTTGAATAGATTGATTCTCATTCATTTAAGTAGTCCTTCACAAGGCCAATATTTGAATTTGGGAAACAGATAGCCATATTTATGACTTAATAAGTAAGCAAGCAAGATTGATTCTTAACAAAGTTATGAATAAAATGACCCTTTTTTTTAACCATTAATTAATTCCTTTGGAAATGGAAACCTAGAGGCAAATTTAATTGTCTATAATTTTGGTAAGTTGCATTAAGTAGTATACACTATATGTATATTTAATCCTGCAAGTGATAGGAAACCACTGGAATTTATTGATTATAGAGATGATGTTGTCAGGCCTACACTTTAGGAGAGATGTTGTCAAGATAGAAATGACAGGGACCGCAGTGGATAGAGCACCAGCCCTGAAGTCAGGAGGACCTGAGTTCAAATTTGGTCTCAGACACTTAATACTTCCTAATTGTGTGATCCTGGGTAAGTCACTGAACCCCAATTGTCTCAACAAAAAAAAAAAAAAAAAAAGAAAAAAATAGATAGAAATGACAAGAGTTGGTAATAGGTTGGATATGTGAGTGAGAAGGATGCCAACCTGGGTGACTGGAAGGATGGTGGTGTCTTTGACAGTAATCGCTGGGAAGAGGAAAGAGTTTTCAGGGGAAAGATAAAAGTTTCTTTTAGACTTGTTGAATTTGAGATAGCTACAGGACACTCAGTTCAAGATGTTTAGGAGGCAGTTGATAATGCAGGATTGGAGCTCAGAAGAGAGCTGAAAGCTGGATAAATAAATCTGAGAAATATGTGAATAGATATGATCATTGAACTCATGGGAGCTGATGAGGTCACCAAGTTGGGTAATAAAGAGGAAGAGAAGCAGAGGAAAGCAGAGATTGGTGTCCCACTTGCATTTAGAAGTACAAACATTTTCCCATCTGCAACATCTGAGGAGATGTTCTTCCTTATTCTGTCTTAGTTCCTGGGGAGATTGAACTCAAATTCCTAAAGCAGTTTTTATATGGTACTGGTTCCCTTAGGTTCACTTCTAAAAGGGTAGACCCTTGTAACACATTTGTGATTTTTTAACTTTGGAGAGAGGAGTTTCAATGGAATTATGAGATTGGAAACCATATCGTACAGGATTAAAATTGAGTCAAAGGAAAGGAAGTAGATATACTGATTGCAGACAGTTTTCTCAAGGATGTCAGTTTGAAGGGGAGGAGAACTAACTATAAGACAATAACTAATGTGGGTGATCAAATGAAGATTTTTTAAGGATAAGGGAAACATGGGCATTTTTGTAAGCTTTAGTCAGTAGATAAGGAGAAGTTAAAGATAAGGAGAGTGGGGAAAACTGAAGGGGTAACCTGCTGGAGAAGACTGGGTGGGATAGGGTCAAGGATATATGCAAAAGAGTCTACTCATGGCAAGTAAAATGGCCATTGTTTCATGTGAACAGTTTTGTTTTTTATCAGTTTTTCCCTGGTATCTGACTTTAATGCCTTATCTGTAGTAAACGCTTACTAGGTCATAGATGTAAACATTCTTCCTAGTTCACCGTACTCATTCTAGAGATGAAGAAACTGAGATTTGTTCAAGGTCACTGAGTAATGAGTGACAGAGACAGGATTTCAACCTACATTTCCTAGACTCTAAATTTGTTGTTTTTTCCATCCAACTCCAACGTTTTTTTGAACAAGTTGTTAGATTGAATTTCATTGGCACAGCTGTGGCTTATTGAGCAGAATGAGGAGATGGGCAGTGAACATATACCATCCAACTGAGTGAAAACTAATTTCCTGTGACTGCTGACACTTGGTAATCCTTGCTTTTGATGCTGTCCTTTGCAGACCTTCTTCTCGGCTATCTGTTAATTCCAACTGGATTCTGACTTAGCTTTAACCCTTCTCATGTGTTTGTTTGCTATCTTATGATTGGACTCTTACTGTGCCTGATGGAGTAGCCTTTTTCTTTTGTCCCTCTGGCCTTCTACTGTTCTCAACTCTTTAGACTTGTGATTCTGAGGCCTGATGAGACTTTGCCTCTGCCCTTCAAATAAAATCTGGTCTCTCCCCCCTTCCAAGACAGCAGGTTGCCCCATTCTAGATGTGGACAGGGCCAAATAGGATAACAATTTACAAACTACTGTGGTCTTAGGGAAATAAGGAAGAGGTCAATTGCTAAGAATAAAAGAATAGGGCTAAGATTGGGGGCTAATGTGGAATGGTGAAGGTTTGGAACAGCTATTGGGGGAATATCCTGGGAAACTGAAATGAGATGAATAATAAGATTTGCTGAATTTTGTAAGAGCTTAGCTAAAGTTAACTAGCAGGAATAGCTATAGTTAAGCTATAGTTAGTTAATAGCTATTGTTAAGTAGCAGGAATTTTTACTATTCCCTAATCAGTATGTCAGCTGAAGTCAAGGAGATGAATCTTAGGATTGATGGCCTATTGTTGGGGTCTGGAAAAAGTGCTGTTTAGTTATTTATGTCCTACAATCACAGAATTTCAGAGTTGGAAAGGAACTCAGCAAACAGAGTCCAATTGCAGCTTCTGTCTGTTTTTACTAGTTCTGTCCTTTGGAAACATTAAAAAAAATCCATTTCTTCCTTGTGATGACAAGCCTTTAATTCTTAAAGAAAGCTTTTACACTCCACTTAAGTCTTCTCTCCTAAATATCTCTAGTTACTCATATTCTTCCACCTTCCTGCTCTGTAGATATTGTCAAGTTCCCAGAGATTTCCTCCTATTGGGTCCAGATGAAGCCTTGTCCTAAAGAGAAAATCCCAGAGAGGATTGGAGGGTAGCAATTCCTAATCTTTCTTTTATGGGTAGGTGGGGAATGGGGGAGAAAAAAAAACTTGGGGCATATCTTCACATATTCATCATTAATAAAGAAAACTTAATCATCATTAATAAAGAAAATGTGTTTTAAACCACATTAAGCTATATTATACCCAGTGATAATAGGCAACTTGGAAGATCTTATAATAATTGACACAGGAGCAGTCATGTGGACACATTTCATAGTGCTGGTATTGAACATGGTCTAATAACATGGGACCTTTGATGATGGAAATAAAATTATGGCATTTGAACAGTGGCAAAAAGATGGGTCAGGTTTGATTGATTTGGAGAACAGGTTCAATAAGGCATTGTGATACATAAATAGGACATGAACTTGTAGGCTTCTAGAGGTACTTAATTCTTTTGAATTCAGCATGTTAGGAAGAGGTGAGAGTAAAGACCCTGAAATTTAAGCGAACATATTGTATTCTATTGGAAATAGCACTGAATTTGAAATCTTGTTCTAGCTGTGCCTCCTTGGTTGTGAGAATTTGGATAACTTATTTTACTTCCTTTGATCTCACTTTCTTCATCTGTAAAGCTAAGTAGTTGGCCTGGGTGATTTCTAAAGTCCTCTATCGCTCTAAATCTATATCTCTAGTTTGAAGACGAGAGCAGAGATAATAATGATCACAGAATTGAGACATATGTCTAGGACATTATTTTATTTTTGAGAAGAAAAGATTGAAGAGAGATCTGATAACATTTACTGAATAATATCAAAGACTAATGTAGGAGTAGTAGCTGTTTAGCATTCCATGTAGGCCATTACAAAAGAAAATGGACCCATCACATAGAATGTTGGCAAGTGACCTAACATCCCTGGACCTCATTTGCCAAATGAGGAATTTGGACTAGATTATCTCTAAGGTCTTAGGTCTAAGATCCTATCATCAGAATGTCTATCCAGGACTACAAGACACTACAATGCATTTTTAAGGCACGTTACAGAATTTCTGATTTTGAAGATTTTTTTTCCTGAGCTTTAACTTTAAACCATTAGGTGTGCCTGAGATGACCTAAGGAGTAGATAACTGCTGGAGATTCTTTCTTGATTGCAGAACCAAAATTCTATGTGAATATGATAAAGTAATATAGAAGTATTGCACCCAACTTTTTATGTTCACAGGATCATAGATCTTGAACTGAAAGGCTCTCAGAAGCCATACAATTCAAGTACCTCTTTTTACAAATGAGTCAGTGGAAGCTCAGAGACATAAATTGCTCAAGATTATTGGTTGTAAGCATCAAAGGCAGTATCTGAATCCAGGTCCTTTAGGCTCTAGAATCAGTACATATTCATTTCTCTATAAAGTTGAAGGAGGAACTTTTAACTCTTCTTTTATTCACTTTTAAATTCTAAAGATTAATACAAATCTTTTTTTTTCATGCTATGGAAGGAAAACTCATAGTAGAATTTTCTTTTTCCTTCAAAAAGAACAGAAAAGTTCATAAAATCATCCCTAGTGATGTAGGATTTGAATGTAATTTCTTATTCTTGAATTTTTATATAGTATATTTATTTTATTTGTAAATGTTCTTCCCACATGCATGCACACAGGAGGTAATATCCCGTGTTCACCTTATCATTTGTACATGGGGGGTAATATATTCTGAGGACTCATTAGAATACATGGTTGGAAAATTCTCATTTTAAGTTAAATAGTTGTTAAGCAACTTTAAAATTTAATTAGAACTCTTTGCTGCATTTCATTATGAGGTTATTTTGTAATTACTCAGCAGGTCCTCTGTGTTTACTAATGTAGAAGTGACAACACATAGTACTGCTAAATTATGTCTGCACAGCTGGAGAAAACACTTGGAAAACGGGAAGCAGATCAATGCATTGTTTAAAAAACAACAGGAGAAATTGCAGTAGTAGAACATAATCTTTATTTATTTATTTTTTTATTAACTACTTTTCCCTGTGTTTAAACTAGGACAACACACAACATATTGCATTCCCTTTCAATGAGTTAAGTAGTATACATAAAGTGATTTGTTGCATATTCACATATTTCTCAAGAAAGCAAGAATGAAGGAGGATATATAAAGATACTACTAAGTAGGCAGGAGATTATATATGTGAGGGGAAATTCCTCAAAGACCTATTAAGTTCAAACTTTTTATAGTGTTTTAAGATGTACAAAATATTTTCACAACTAATATCTTTATAATAGGTAGTATCTATATAGTGCTTACTGTATGTCAAGAACAGTACTAAATGTCCTATAATTATCTCGTTTAATTGTCTTAACCACCGTGGGAGGCAGCAGGTGTTACTATTATCCTCATTTTACAGGTGAGGAGACTGAGGCAAAAAGGGTTAAGTGCCTTGCCTAGGGTCACACAGCTACAAAGTGTCTGAAGTTGGATTTGATTCCAAGCCCAGTTCTCTATTTGAGATGCCCTCAGCTTGCCATGGCAGAAAGATCATCGTATGTAGAGTCAGAATGGAGTTCAAATTTGTCACTCACTGCCTAGATGACCTTGGTCTACACTGAATTCCTCAATTTCCTCATTTGGCAAAGGAGGAAGATTAGTTTAGATCACCACTGGGGCCCCTTCTAGCTCTAAATCTATGATTTTGTGAACTTAAAAAACAAATATTCTTGTTTTGCAGAGGAGAATTGAGGTCCGAAACCCAAGTAATTTACGGAAGGTAACAAAGAAATCTGAGTCAGAATCAATTGCTCAGTCAATAAGCATTTATTAAGTGCTTGCTATGTGCCAGGTACCGAGACTATTTACAAGCTCTCCCAATTCTGGGTTCATCCTTCTTCCTCCCACACCATATTGACTAAGCTTTAAATTGCTTAGATCATATTACTACTCTCCAACTATGGAACATCAGGTTGCAGATTTAGAATCAGAAGCTACCTTTAGGGGCCATCTAGCTCATATACCTCAGTTTACAGAGGAGAAAACTGAAGTCCGGAAAGGGAATTAGTCAATGACTAGTCCAAAGTCACACAGGCAGTTAAGAACCAAGATTTGAGCGAAGTTTCTGCTTCTCTGAATTAAACACTCCTTCCACTATACACCACAGTGCCTCCTGAAGTGAAGTTAGAAAGTAATATAAAAGGAGATATTCTCAAAGAGGGTGACTTTTATATGTGAATGTATTGAAATGTCTATATTTTCCTTTCCTCAGACCTCATAGTTTTATAATCATTCTTTTACCTTGATCTCTCAGACCTAATACTCTTTCAATGTTCAAAATAAAATGGAGAGATGAAATAATTATCCAAATCATATGGATCAAAAATACTTTTGCTAAAAATGTCAAGATAATGGATATTATCTTTGGGTTTTAGGAGGTAAAGTAGCAAGTTTGGAATAGATTAGATAGATTCAATCATTTAATAAGTGCCTGCTATATGCAAGACATCATGGTAGGCACTGGCAATCCAAATACCAAAAAAAAAAAAAAAAAAAAAAAAAAAAAGAGATACAATCTCTGCCTGCAGTGAGCTTACATTCGAATGAGGGAGATAACTATATATAAAACATATATAGCATAAATGTAAAATGAAAAAAAAATATAAGTATATACAAACTAGTTAAATAGGGAGTTAGGGAGGGATCAGGAAAGATTCTGTGAAGAAGAATGCCTTTATCCAATTCTTTCTTTTGTATGATCAGCGCTGCCATTTTTTTCCTTCTTTCTTCCTTATTGTTTTTCTTCTTTATGAAATCAGCTGCATCCTGCTTCTTTAAAAAGTAGGCACTGAGCCAATTCCTATTAATACTCAAGTTTCCTATCCATGTCAGTCAATGATTTGTTTGGTAGTAGTAGGGAATTGGTGGATGAGTCTTCCTGCCCCCAAATTATCTTGCTATCTATAGAAGGAATTAACTTCTTTCAAGGCCTTGGAATCCAAAAATGTTTGAGGATTTTTGCTATGTGTAATTCTTGAATTGAAACTTGACTCATTGGGAAAAGCCATTTACTAATCATTGTAGCTATGGCTGCCCCAAATTTTATAATAAATAGGTGGTGAACACAAATTATTAGCTGAAAGGAAATAATTTTTCCCCCATTCAATTCAGCTCACCTAGCATTTATTAAGCACTCACTGTGTGCACTATGCTAAGCACTGGGGATGCAAGGAGAAAAGTGAAAACAAATGTCTCCATCTCAAGACACTTAGATTCTCCTGGAATGTAGTCCTCCATTCTAGGGCAAGTACACTCACATACTTATGTGCTTGAAATGGAGGGTCTTTTGTTTGCTGTCCTGGGGCTCTTGGACAAAACTAGTTGTAGGAAAAATCTCAAGTATCTCAGGTTCCCTTTTTCATGACTATTGCCCCATTAATGGTGATTCTTTTCTTTCCCTTTCATGTTTCCAGTCTCCTCCAGTGTAGTTTAGTGGAAAAGATCCTAGATTTCTGTATGAGTTCTTTTGTTTAAAAGTTTTTATTGATTTTTTTTTTTTTAACATCACCATAATTTCCCTTTCTTTCTACCTTCCAGAAAGGTATACTATACAACAAATTGTATTTTTAAGGACTAAAAAGAAAAAAAAATCATCCCAATTTTTAAAAACATCAAAAAAAGCCTGAAAACCTGTGCAGTAAACAACTCTTGTGGACATCTCAGCTCTCTAAAGGTGTGGGGTGAGAACATTTTGAAGCTAGATTTTAACCTGACTTTGTGGTTTACTGCATGTGAGATTGTAGGCAAGTCATTTAAAACCTTGCTGAACTTGTCTCTTTATCTGTAGAATGAAAGGGTTGTACCAGTTCATCTCTAAGATTCTTCTAATGTAAACCTTTTGATCCTATGAAATCTTCTGCCTACGAAGGCTCCACACTTGCCATTTACATCCTGGTTTGAATTTAATTTGATGAATTATCACAGATTCTCAGAGCTGGAAGAGGTCATCTAGACCAATTTATACCTGAGCAGGAATTCACTCCCTAACTTCTCAGATGCCTGATTAGCCACTCTCTGTTTGAGGACCTCTTCTTGAGATATTCTCCTACATGGCACTTCGGATAGAAAGAATACTAGACCTGCCATCTTTTTCTGGATACAGATGGCATTTTCTGTCCAAAGTCTATTGGGATTGCTTTGGATGAATTCTCCTATTCTGAGGATATGCAAGAGATTCTTTGAGTAGGTATTTACTAAATTTCATTTTATTAGTTTCTGCCTATTCCAGCCTTCAAGGATTTTTTTGGGGAACCTATCACCCAATTTGTATGCGCCACTTTCATCCCATTACTAGTTTGGCGACTAGGTGCTAAATTGTTTTCACAAAGGCAACTTCTTAAACTTGATATTTCATTTGGAGAGAGGGGAAAAGAATATAACAACAAAATCGAAGGTCTTTAGAAATTTAAAACACCATAGTATTGGTTAATGGAATTTTAGTCTGTAATGAGCTGGTGAAGGAGATTTTGAGAAAGCAGAGAAGTCTTCCCAATTCTTCTAAAACCATATCATGTGGTTAACTTTCCTAGTTAAACAAGGACCTTAATGATGTAAAGGCAATATTTGACAATTGCCACCTGGCACCTCAAGTATGTTCTTACAAAGCCAGGCAAAGTTCTAGAAGTGTGTGGTACTTGAGTTTTTTCTTCTTCAAAGAGTGCAAAATCTGTGCCCTCCCAAGGGTCCTTAGGCAGATAAGTCCAGTCACACACTAAGGCTGGTGTGGAGGAAGGGCCAAGGAGTGGCTACCTCCAGTAATTTGCGAAATGTCCCCTGACCATTGGTCAACACTTACAGTTCTGGCTTTGCATGGCCAGTGTCAAAGCTTTAATACTCTCAACTGATTCAGGTCCTGTTTGCTCTCAAGGAATAAAGATGGATTTTTACCACTGAAGCTTTCAGAGGATCCTAGATCTTTCCTTTAATTGAATGAATTGAAAAAATGCAGTTTAACTGACAAGGGAGCATAATCTTTTCACCCCTAAAATGGAATCCAACTCTTATCTAATTCACCTTGGATCAAGTGACATTTATGTTTAGCAGTGGTTTGCCGAGGAACTTTTAATCCTGAAAGGTTTTCTGTTTCAAAAAAATCACTGTAGATAAGCAAATACTAATATTTCAGGGAATTTTAATCAACACATGTAAATGTAATCATTTAATTTGCATTTAAATAAGCAGGCATTATTTCTCATAAAAACAAAAAATTGATTTCTCCTAAAAATTTTGCTAAAAGTAAAATGTGTGACTCCCAAAGTTCACAGATAAGAAATGTGCAACAGCTGTTGACTTTTTACATGCAAATAGTCTTATCAGGGCAAGGCTGAACCAAAGAAAAGAAATAACTAAAAAAATTTTGGAGGAGGGATTACAAAAAAATTGATCGGTGGTTTAACCAAGGTTTACTTGAGCATATTATCTCAATGAATGCCTATGGAAACTCTGCTTATTATAAGCTTAATACTCTGCCTCTTATTTGCTGAGCCATCTCAGGTCTATGCTGTCCTTTTATGAAATGACCTGCAGATATTTCATAAAGAGGCCTAAGGTTTACTTGGTTGGAACCTGGATAGGAGAAACTCCTGAAAAACCCCGAGGGGAGGTGAAGGTTTCAGAGACAGATGAATTGCCTTATTACTCAGCCAAATCTTTCCAAGGTTGTTTGAGGAAATGATGCTCATTCAACTGAGATATGAAACTAAAAGTACCCAAGTCTTGAAGGGTATTGGAGCCAAATTCCAGGTCTGCCCATATAACACTTAAACTAAATTAAATTTCCCTTGCAGTTTAATAGTTTTCTGCTTTTTTCAGTTTAAACATACAAGTTCTAGTATTGCTATGAGCTGAATCTGTATATAATGCTGGTTCTTATTTTAAGCACCTATCCATAACCCTATTTTCTATTCTACATCTTCCACCTAGGTTACCATCAGTGGCTTATAATTGGCTCCATTTTGAATTTCTGGGACTCCAACTCAACCAGGATATGGAATTCTTGATCTGTCCCTTAATGGGATAGTCTTTTTATATGTAGTGTTTAGTGTTCCCCCCCCCACCCCCTCCCAAATAAATACACAAACAGGGTTGATGATCCTTTTCTCTTGGTATAACATATACTATTGAACAATCAATATTCAATAGTTTCAAGCATTCTTCAGGTTCATTTACTCTTTGTTTTCAGATTGAATTTTCATACTTCCAAAAAATTCTCTCCAAGAAATCTCAAAGTATAGTCTATTAGTTGCTCTTGGAAGTATCCAAATTCAGATAGAAGACTGGCAACATCTCCCAATTCATCTATGCATATTATTACTGTTTTTCCTTTGTTTTCAAAAGGGACTAATGACATCACAAGGTGATGCTTTAACTCATGTGAAAATTGAATTTCAGCAAGGCAGAGTTACACAAAGTCGTCAATCCCATTCCCTTTTTACAGAGTTATCCAAGTCCAGTGAATGGTAAGATAAAAATCAAGATGACCGGTGATGGCCTGGGAAGCAGTTTGCTTCTACTTTAAAAACTCTAGTTATCTAAAGTCAGACTTCTAAGACCCTGTCAGTAAAAACTGGCACCTTAACCCTTTTCCTGGCTCACAAAAGAGAAATGAAATGGCAATTCAGTTTGTCTAGAACATTTAATTAGAATCTAAGGAATCTCATTAACTAAAGTTAATTCAATTTCAAAATCTGTTCTATCTCAATTTTAAGAATTGTCTTGTTTTCTTCCTAAAACAAAAGGGAAATTTATTTAAGGGACTAGAAACAATAATTAAGACTATGTGGCTATTTCTTAGGAAAATCATAAAACTATTAACTAAGTTATTGGAATTATTGTTATCATGTTAAATCTAAAATTGGTAATTACTCTGTGTGGAACAAGAGGGATGAGGTGAAAACCTTATCAATTCATTTCCAAGTATGAGATGTACAACACCTTTTCCCCTTCACAGAGTGGGGGAAGGTATCAAACAGCACAGCCCAAGAAAATACTAAGAATAGTTGGGGCGCACAACAGCAAGCTCAGCCTCTTCCCTGGGGTCTCTGTCAACTCCCCTTAATTTGTAGTTTTCTTGAAATCATCAGAGTAAACAAGGTCATCAGTCTTGAGAAATGAGCTTATTTAAGATTTATAGTTTACTAAGAATTTGTAAACCTGTATAATGATTGATCCTTTGCACCAGAATAAGTTTAAAAATATAAAACATGTTAAATAAAATCTCCTATGGGTTTAAGTCCTGGCAAACTTTTAAAATAATGTATCTAGCCCTAAGCCTCAATTGGTAGAATTTACTATTAGAGATAAAATCTCTTGGGATTGTAACTGATAATCTTTTGAGTTTTGAATTTGATTGCCTGATCATTAAGTCAGTAACCTAACATTCAAGAGAAATGCTCTAAGTTACTCAGAGGAATGCTTTCCTGGATGTTTTATTTGGGCAAGAGTTGGGAGGACAACCTTGGCCTTTGCTTAAGGCGGGATCCTTCTGACTCAGTTTCCCAGTTCTGTTTTTTTGTTTCCCACCTGATTATTCCTGAGT
The DNA here is from genome assembly GCF_902635505.1 of Sarcophilus harrisii. Classification (NCBI taxonomy): domain Eukaryota; kingdom Metazoa; phylum Chordata; class Mammalia; order Dasyuromorphia; family Dasyuridae; genus Sarcophilus; species Sarcophilus harrisii. Next base: position 319,525,289 of record NC_045426.1, on the reverse strand, counting down.
CTGGCTATGAAATGGAATGGTTATTGCATGACTGGTTGTCAAACAGAATTATGTATGTTCTCTCAGGCTGAAGCCTGAAAGATCTGTTTTGATGCTATTATAACCATGTCCCTGCTTTTGCCCAGAAAGATGAACTCATTGCCTTACTAGGGCTTTGGATCTGGGGAAAGGAATGAGAGTGAACATCCATACAGACAACAAATATGTTTTTCATATTTTCATGCTCATAGAGCTATATGAAAAGAAAGGGGACTTTGGACAGCAGAAAATTCTCCTATTGAATTGGGAATAAGGGAAATTCTATAGCTATTGCAAGCAGTCTGTGAATCTAGAGAGGTTTCTGTTTTATAAAGGATACCAGAAGGGAGATTCACATCAGGTCAAGGGGAACAGGCTTGCAGATTCAGCTGCCCATTTGTCTCTGACCATGACACCTTTAATTCCCCAACTCCCTGACTCTTACACCCCTTCATATAGCTTGTTGTGGAAGGAAGGGAACACACCCTTTCTCCTTCTGGGTAATTTCAAACACCCTCAGGCCAGCTTCTAATCCCAGAGGCAAACCTGTTTTTGGCCCACTTGGGAATTAAAATGTTCTCCAATCCTATCTTCATGTTCACAAGCTAGGAGAAACAATTAAACAGATCTGCCAGGCTTGCCCAGTTTGTGCCCAAGTAAGTCCTGAAAGGGCTGCTAAACTCACCCATCCTGAAGCCATCCTAAGGAAGGTACATATTTGGGGAGGACTGGCAGATAGATTTTACACAAGCCCCTTTACAAGGGCTTCAAACTGCTTTTGGTTTTTGTTAATACCTTTACTAATTGGGTAAAAGCCTTCCCTTGTAAGAATGAAAAGGCTCAGAGGTTTTTGCTAAAGATCAAGCCCATTTAAGATTACTTGTCATCTCCACCCTGCCTGGAGGCCTCAAGCTTCTGGGAAGGTGAAGAAAATGAGTCCTTACTAAACTGTGCTGGGGATTCCAAGAAATTGGGTGAAGAATCTCCCATTAGGGAGGACCATAGTCATTCTGACTACTCAAACTCCAACATTCTCCCAGCTGGACTCCTGTTTCTAGAATTAAAAGTGCTGCTCCTGTTACTACTCAGACATTCCTGAATATTCCTGTGAGTACACAGAGGATCTGAAACTACTCTTTCTCAGGATTCCTGGAAACACACTGGATAAAGAAGGATGATATTGCCTGTGTCCTTCTCTCCCTCACTCTAGCTTTCTTTCTTTTTTGTCATTTTCCACTTTTTCCAGGTTTACCTTTAACAACAGTCTGAGGATGAGAGCTTTGCTCTGAGTATTTTCCCTCCAGCTCTCTCAGAGTCACTCTGTGGCCCCCACCAATGAAGGGAAGATAACTCCTTAGTCTTTAGCCAGATTAGGGAACTCTGTGGGCAGTGGGGGCATTCAGGATTGTTGGGTGTGCCCTCAGCATCCTCAAAGCAGCCCACATGTGAAATCTGATGCATAATTTGCAAAGGCCTCATTCCTAAATGTCACCATCCCCACCCTGGATTGTACTAGCTACCCCCTAGAGAAGTAAATATAAATAAGTAAATTTAAAAGTAAATTAAGCAAATATAAAAACAGTAATTTGTGAGTATGTGTGTGTCTATATATACATATACATACATATATACATATACACATATATAATTACATATAAAATATTCTCTAACTACACATATATATCATCTGTCCCTTTCTACTAGCATACTCTATTTTTGAGCATATTCTTTAGTGTTTCATTGTGCTTATTTGTGGGAGAATTCACCCCAGGTTTATTGGGAGAATGTTTTGTAGCTGTTATTAATATTAGAATGCCATTTCAGTAAATATCTTTATGTTGGGCTAAGTGTGTCTTCTTGCTATTAAAAGTAAATATATGGTGGGATTATAGACTCACAGGATACCATGAACTTGGTAGTTATCTCCTCGGAAATTCAACCTATGATTACAAGTTGGAAATTGTCTACAGGCAGCAATATATTAAGAAAATATATTTAAGATTATGAAGGAAGAGAAATAGTGGAGGCTATATGGGTAAGAATAAACACTGGGAGAAACAGAATTAATACTATAATACTTTATTATAGGCCACTTGAACTGAAGGAGAAATTATGAGAAGTTTGAAAACATGAGAAACTAAGAGATATCCAAATATCTCTTTCAGAAGCAGAGCAAGTAATACTATTTTTTACTTTTATAAATGATAACTCCATTATTTTAAATATAGAGGAAGAAATAGAAGAATTTGGACCTTTCTGAACTTAATTCTAATTGAGGAGAGGAAGAATTGATATTTGAAGTAAAGATAATGGGAATTTCAAGAGGAAGGAACTCCATCTTAAATTTTTTGATTGAAAAGTACAGGAAAACTAGACACATTTCCTTTTCCTTTATAGAGATGGACAATGGAGGCATCTTTGATGTCTTGGGAGAATAACTTCCTCTTGACATATAACCTAGAAGATTTCTGCCCACTTTTGCATGAACAGTAAACTTCCTGCCTTGTAACTTTCTGCTGGGATGGATTCAGAACTAGAAACTTTGCCATATGAGAGGGACCTAATGGCATTTAAAACCTCTTCTTCCATTGGAAGTTTGGTCAAACAGAAATTGACTTCCACCTGAGATATATAATTTATGGCTTCAGTATTTATTGATGATGATCTGTTGGGAATGCTATCGAAATATTCAGGCCATCCCTCCAGGATCATGTCCTTGTCACTGATCAGTGTGGCCCAATTAGTATTGAGCAGTTGAGATGCATCAAAGTTTTTTTGGCTCATAAATAGCCTTTAAAGCATAATGCTCTGGATTGCTACTATTAGCATAAAACTAAAATTCATCTACCTTCTTTCTGAGCCAAGAAAATTGCATGTCTCTAAGCTTTGCTTGCACTTTACTGAGAAACTAAACACTGTCTTTTTTTAGAGATGGATAAACTATCCTGCTGGTAGATCCTCTTTTTTCATGAAGTGGCTTCCGAATTTCCTTGTCATTTTTATTAAACTATGTCATTTTTATTAAACCAATCTTCTTGTTTGTGAATGTTCTGGCCAAGATGAGTAAATGAAGTGCTATAAATCAATTTTCTGAAAGCTTTCTACTTCTTTTCTGCATGTTGGTTCAGTTTTCCCTTCAAGTCAGTAACAATATGAAGAACTCTGTTGACAATGAATCTTTCAATAGTTGTCAAGTCTTAGAACTTTTCTTTGATTAAATATGAATGCTTAACTTGGAGAGAAGAAGTCTAATTAGTCCAGAACTCTGCATTATACATTCATTGCTTTTGTCACTCCCACATTCTAATGTTTGTCTCTTCTCCTTACAATGACACGGTTTATTAAGTGCCAATGTTTGCTGCAAGGCTATCCATGAAGTTTTGTTATATTTAGCTAAATGGAAGAAAGTGTTGGTGATGAGGTCATGAGATGTACAAGTCTTCAGTAATAACTGACTATTGCTTTTATCAACTCCTTTGTGGTCTGATTCCATTCATCCTCAGGACTCCCTGCAGAGTAAATGTACATAGCAACTGCTTCTGTTTTGTCCAGAACCCTTGACACTCCTCCCCTCCCAGTATGACAATCTGAGTCTTTGCCTGATTTCTTTCTTATTTATCCTTATTTATTGAATAGACAGTTGCCTCTGTTAAACTGAGATCTATTAAAGCTCTTAACTTTAAAAGGTCAGGTCTTTCCCTGCATCCAGGCGCATCTCCAGTTGTCCTGGTTTATATTTGATACTGGCCCCCAAAGGCTCTGGAGGGGAAGGTGAGGCAGGTGACCTCGCCCGGCCCTCCCTCACCGAACTCCAACTCATTTGTATGTCATGGAATCACCTCCCTAACTTCACGGTGGAATCCCACTGCTTCTTCAGTCCAGTGAGATGGCAAGGGAACCGCCTGTGCTGCCTTTGTGCAGACTAGTGATTAGGGTCTATCTGCATCTGTTGCTTTGTCACCACTAGCCTATTGCCAGAGCACTTCAAGGTAGGCAAAATAATAAGACATTTTTTCACTGTTAATATTTTACTAAATAATAAAATAGTAAAATAATGATAAAATTATTGAACAGTAAAATAAAAAATGAAATAGTAAGAGAGTATGTATTATATCTTTGGACTCTTGCCTAAATTGGATTTAAATGAGGCAGATGTGTGAAGTTGTCGGTCTCATTCTCTCTCCCAGAGTCACTGAATCTAATGGCAAGACCAAAGACAAGATGATGCTGATGTGTTTGAAGGCAGCAGATGACCTTGGCATCTGGGATGTCTGACCAAGCTCCAAACTATCTATTCCACCCTCTTCCTGCCCACTGTGGCCGCTGCACATGCTCCGGCTTCCTGCAGCCATATGGCAGGTGGACATCAGAGGCGGATGATCAGCCCTCCAACCGGAGGGATAGTCCTTCCTTGAACCTCCAGTATACCCTAAGGGAAGAGGGTAAGCTAGAGGAGAAAGGGAAGGGCAGATTTTAGGAATTTATTTAACAAAATTGGAGGACACCAGTGGAATTTTACACAAATGAGGAAGGAGTTAAGAAAGTGGATGTCAAAACATTTTCATCTAAGCTAGTCAGAATGGAGTAGAATATAAACTAACAATTTGATGAAGAAATATATTCAATTTAATAAGGAAACAGGAGAGAATGAGGAGAAAGGCATATTCTGAAAGTCATTAATAAAACATATTCTAAGGTGTTAAGAGAAACTGAAAGAAAAGCTAAGAACTTATAATGTAAGAGTCTGGTTGAAGAGATGCAAGAGCTTATTGCTTAGAGCACTAGTGCTAAGCACATTCTTTTCCCCCTACTCTTTTCTTCTTTAAAAAGAAGGGACAAGGACCAAAGAGAGAATAAAAAGGAGGGAAACTCATAATTAATAATTTTAAGTATAAATGAGGATGAACTCACTTATAAAATGGAAGAGAATAACGAAATGGATTGGAAAGCAAAATTTAACTATGTTCTTTACAAGAAACACATTTGAAGCATAAAGCTGTGTATAAAGGGCCTGGAGTAAAATTTACTATGTTTTAGATGAACTCAAAAAATCAGGGGGCAATATATACAAAAATATTTACAGCAACTTTTTTTTGTGATAGCAAAGAAATGGAAATAGAGAGAATGCCCATCAATTGGGGAATGACCAAAGAAGTTGTGGTATATGAATGTAATGGAAGACTATTGTGCTACAAGAAATGATGAGCAGGCAGATTTCAGAGAAATCTGGAAAGACTTAGGGGACTGATACTGAGTGAAGTGAGCAGAACTAGAATATTGTACACAGTATCAGCAACATTGTGTGATGATTAACTAATAATAGACTTAACTCTTCTCAGCAATGCAATGATCTAAGACAATTCCAAAAGACTCATGATGGAAAATGCTACCCACATCCAGAGAAGGAACTATGGAGTCTGAATGCAGATCAAAGCATACTAATTTTTATTTTTCCCCCTTTCTCATGGTTTTTCCCTTTTGTTCTGATTCTTCTTTCACAGCAATGTTTAACATGTTGAATATGAAATATGTTTAACATGTTGAATATGAAATATATTTAACATGATTGTACATGTATAGCCCATATTGGATTGCCCACAATTTTGGGGAGGGAGCAAGGCAGGAAGGGAGGGAGAAAAATTTGAAACTCAAAATCTTACAAAAATGAATATTGAAAACTATCTTTAAATATAATTAGAAAAAATACTATTAATTGAAAAAAATTGCATAGTAAGAACAAAAAAAATTGAGGGTAGCAATCATGATCTGAGATAAGGTAGCAAAAAAAGACAATTAAAAGAAGTAAAAATGAAATAATGCTGAAAAGTACCAAAGACAGTGAATTAATAAGAATACTTAATATATTCGTATACTGAATATGTACTCCAACTATATACTTGAGTGAAAAGGTAAACAAGTTACAAAGTAAACCAGGCTAATAAAGAACTTTAGTCAGAGCTAGACAAATCTAACACAAATCCCCCACATTTTAGAAGAGTTAATTATGATATATTTCTAGTGATTATGAAATAGGAATAGGAAGAAATATTTTATTTATATGTATATATTAGCTGTCCATGGCTCCTTTCTAAAAATTGATCATGATGTAGACATAAAAATGGTACAAATGCAGAAAAGAAGAAACATGAGCATATTATTTGCTCACAATAGCACAATAATAAATTATATTTAATAAAAGGTAATAGAAGAAAGGATTAAAAATTAATGGGAGACTAAATAATTTAATCTTAAGGAATTCATTGATTATAAAATAAATCATAGAAACAATTGATAATTTCCTCAAAGATAATGACAACATTGAAACAATATAGCAAAATTTGTGGGATGCAGTCAAAACAGTCCTTACAGTAAAATTTATATCTTTAAACACTTCCATTAGTAAAAGAGAAAGAACAGATAATTGAATTTTCCATTCTCCATCTCAACTCTTCCTGGTTTCAACTCCATGGAACAAGATATTCTTTGGTATCCTCCAGTCTTTCCAATTTTTTTTAAACATGTCTTTCCTCATTCGGATGTAATCTCCTTGTGCTCAGGAACTGCCTTCCATTTCTTATTTGTATCCATAGCACATAGTCCAGTGCCTGGCACAGAGTAGGCATTTAATTTTTATTAAATTGAATTGTACATTCAAACTAGAAAAGCAATACATTAAAAAAAATCCCAATTAAATATCCAATGAAAATCATGAAAATAAATAGAGATGAACAATATTGAATACAAAACTCCACTTAATAAATAAAGCAAAGAGCTGGTTTTAAAAAAACAAAATAATTTTTAGGTAGTTTCATTTTTTAAAATGGAAAGCCAAATTACAAGTATCAAAAATGGAAAAGGAGAATTTATAACAAATAGAAAGAACTTATTAGAAACTTCTGCCCACCTATATGCCAACAAAACCAACCACTTAAATGAAATGGGTGAATATTTACAAATGAAAAACTTTTAGATTTTTAATAAGAAATAAAAAAGAAATAAGCATTTATTAAGCACCTTTGTGCTAGACACTGGGCTAAGCACTTTACAAATATTATTTCATTTGATCCTTACAACAATCCTAATAATAGGTAGGTGCTGGTAGTATTCCTATTTTCCAATGGACAAAAGTAAGGCAGCCAGAGGTCAAGTGGGTTGCCCAGGATCATACAGCTAATAAGTGTATCAGACCAAATTTGAATTTCCTGACTCCAGGCCCTGTAGTCTGTCCACTGCACAAATGAAAGGGATTTTTTTTTTTTCTGAAATTGAGAAGACTTAGAGGAAATACTTCAGAATGAAGTGAGCAGAACTAGAACAATTGTGAAAGACTTAATCCCGATTCCTGGCATGAACAATCATAATTTTAGAGGACCAGTGATGAAGAAAGTTGTGACAGAGAGATGACAAACTAATATTTAGTATAATATATACATTTTCAGACACCAATGTGGAAATTTGTTTTGTTTGACTATTCATATTTGCTAAAAGAGTTTTGTGTATATCTTTTTTCCCCTCCCACCTAGGATGGAGGAGAGAGAATTGCTTGTTAATTAGAAAAAAAAAAAAGTTTTGATTTGCACAAGTATATGTGTAAATTCCGTATCATCTCACATCAATTAAATTACTAATCCATCTAAGAATTTAAGTAATAATTAGAAGAACAGTTTGTTAATAAAAAGTAACCATTATGTCTCCCTAAATAATTAGTTAAATATTTCCCTCCAAGACATTTTCAATTCTTTAGTAAGCCTGCTGTTGAAAATATTCCACAGTCTTCATGGATTTTAGAGTGGGAACATCATCTTTTTTTTTTTTTTTTTTTTTATTTAATAGTCTTTAATTTACAGGATATATACATGGGTAACTTTACAGCATTAACAATTGCCAAACCTCTTGTTCCAATTTTTCACCTCTTACCCCCCCCACCCCCTCCCCTAAATGGCAGGACGACCAGTAGATGTTAAATATATTAAAATATAACTTAGATACACAATAAGTATACATGACCAAAACATTATTTTGCTGTACAAAAAGAATCAGACTCTGAATTATTGTACAATTAGCTTGTGAAGGAAATCAAAGATGCAGGTGTGCATAAATATAGGGACTGGGAATTCAATGTAATGGTTTTTAGTCATCTCCCAGAGTTCTTTTTCTGGGTATAGCTAGTTCAGTTCATTACTGCTCCATTAGAAATGATTTGGTTGATCTCGTTGCTGAGGATGGCCTGATCCATCAGAACTGGTCATCATCTAGTATTGTTGTTGAAGTATATAATGATCTCCTGGTCCTGCTCATTTCACTCAGCATCAGTTCGTGTAAGTCTCTCCAGGCCTTTCTGAAATCATCCTGTTGGTCATTTCTTACAGAACAGTAATATTCCATAATTTTCATATACCACAATTTATTCAGCCATTCTCCAACTGATGGACATCCATTCAGTTTCCAGTTTCTAGCCACTACAAAAAGGGCTGCCACAAACATTCGTGCACATACAGGTCTCTTTCCCTTCTTTATAATCTCTTTGGGATATAATCCCAGTAGTAACACTGCTGGATCAAAGGGTATGCACAGTTTGATAACTTTTTGAGCATAGGGGAACATCATCTTATACCAAAAACAACTATAATATTAAAAAAAAAAAATGTGTGGCCTGAATTTTGTAGATCATGTATCATTAAAAAATTAGAAGGAAATTAAACACTTTTTACAATCATGGTTAAGGTGTGCATTTGTAAATATAATCACAAAAAATATAGTAATTCTAATTACATAAATTCAAAAGCTTTTGCATTGACAAAATCAGTGCAACTAATACAAAAAGAGAAACTCAATTATGGTTTTTTGAATTTTTTTTTTTTTTTGCATCAAATATCTCTTGAGTCTAATATATAAGACATATTGGAAATTAAGACAAGTACATAAGTCCAAGAGCCATTTCCCCAGTGGTTAAGTAGTGAAAACATATGAACAAACAGTTCTCTAAAGAATAATTACAAACTATTAACCAGTGCATATTAGGCTGCTCTAAATTAGGAATGATTACCGAAATGAAAATCAAAACAACTTCAGTTTTGCCTCATACTCAGCAAATGAGCAAAAATGATAAAATGTGGGAATATTAAGTGTCAGAGGTTATGGAAAGATAAATATGCTAGTACACTAGCTATAAATTGGTCTAAGTCTTCTGGAAAACAATTCAGAATTATCCTAAGAAGTGACTAAAATGTATGTACCTTTTGACTGAGACCACTGCTAGTAAATTTCCTCTTGGAGGTAAAATGTTATCATTCTTATATTTACATGCTTAACATGTGCCTTGTGCTGACCACTTTTCAAAGATGTTGTAGAGAGGATTCTTGTTCAGGTATTTGGTAAATTTGATGATTACTCAGATATTTTTCAGCTCTGAAATATCATGCATCTATGACTTTATAATAAGTATATAGTGGATCTAGAGATATAAAAAAAGTAGACAGAAAATGGAAATCATTGTATACTATGCTTTAAGAAAAGAGTCATTTATGTTTGTTAGCAAATTCATAAAGCAGTGTATCTGGTAACAAGAAAGAGTATTATGGATCACATTTTACTCTTATTTCCCTTGAATTATTTGAAATCCAGTCTTATTTCTCTCAGGTCTCAGGATCAGGGCCTAGGTCTCTACCTGATTTATGTGCCTGAATATAATTACTTTTTTGAAAAAACAAAAAATACCCCAACAAAACTCCCTGCTTATATTGTATTATACTGTATAACATTATTATTAAAACTTAATTATTTTTCTATTATTAGTTTATGGATTAGAAGCAGTTATTTTACATTAGAAAAATAAATGCTGGTTATAAAAAAACAAAAAACCAGTAAGTCTTTTCTGGATTTTGAATTATCAAAAGTAAATATATCAATTAAAGTGGGAATAATTTCCTCTCCAATTTTAATGAAGAGTAGCAAAGTGCATGAATATGTTTTGTTTTTCTTAAACACTGGTTCTCAGCTTGAGATCAAATGAGAAATTGAAAACCCAGATTTCTTTTCCATGGTAGTTCTGGGAGGAAATAAGACAGTAGTAGGAACCTCATAATAATTTCCCCCATAATAATTCAGGGGGAAAATACCCTAAAGTCAGCAAAACTGAATAAATAATTGCCACACTTCATTTTATGTCCTTCTCTACAGTTGTCATGCTATCCTGGTCATCCCTTTCCTGCACCCACTACTTGATTTTCCAGTTTGGGAAGTATAATCAAACCAACTCTTGTCATTGCTGCTAGAAATGTGTTTTAATCTCTTCCTCTATGACTCTGCTTATAATTCTGTAACTTTCTAAAGCAAATTATCTCTTTCTTTTCACCTCTCCACCTGTATCTGTTATTATCCCTGTTAGAAAGAAACAGGGTCTGACCAGATCAGTGAGTGATTCTGTTGCATTGGAGATTGTTTCTCCACCTATATTTCCCATGTGTGGGTCACTCATATGTTATTCCTATGCATGTTCACTCTACTTATTTGGTGGTATTTTTATTTGTGGAAAAGCATGGCTATTTTTTTATTGAAGCTTTTTATTTTCAAAACATATGCAAGGATAATTTTTCATCATTGACTCTTGCAAAACCTTGTGTTCCAATTTTTCCCCTCCTTCCCCCCACCACCTGCCCTAGGTGGCAAATAATCCAATATATGTTAAACATGGTAAAAATATGTTAAGTGCAATATATGTGTACATATTTATATACTTATTTTGCTACACAAGAAAAATCAGATCAAAAAGGAAAAGAAAATGAGAAAGAAAATAAAATGCAAGCAAATAATAACAAAAAAAGTGAGAATGTTATGTTGATCCATACTCAGTTCCCATAGTCCTCTATCTGGGTATGGATGGCTCTCTTCATCACTAGATCATTGGAACTGGTCTGAATTGTCTTACTGTTGAAGAGAGCCATGTCCATCAGAATTGATCATCATATGGTATTGTTGCTGTGTACAATGATCTTCTGGTTCTGCTCACTTCACTCAGCATCAGTTCACACAAGTCTCTCCAGGTCTCTCTGAAATCATCCTGTGGTTGTTTCTTATAGAACAATAATATATGAATAATATACCATAATTTATTCAGCCATTCTCCAACTGATGGGCATCCACTCAGTTTCCAGTTTCTGGCCACTACAAACAGGGCTGCCACAAACATTTTTGCACATGTGGGTCCCTTTCCCTCCTTTAAGATCTCTTTGGAATATAAGCCCAGTAGAAACACTGCTAGGTCAAAGGGTATGTACAGTTTGGGCATAGTTCCAAATAAGCATGGCTAATTTTATGTGAAATGCTTTATGGCAGATTTTCTAATTGTGATTTCATCAAATGATTTTCCATCATTCAGTGTTTATTGTACTGTGCCAGGCACTGTACTATGCTCTGGGAATAAGAGGTAAAAGACAATCTTTGCCTTCAAGGAGTTTACAATCTAACAAGGAAACAGAGAGATGGCACTAGAATTAAGAAAGGTTGAGAAAAGCTGCATATAGAAGATGGGATTTTAACTGGGAAAGTTTTGGACTAATTGTTTCCTTTACCTGACTAAGGAAAAATAAAAATTGTACATTAATTAGAATCATCTCAACTTATAAACTATTTTTTGAGTGTTTGTGGGCCCATAATTCAACATGGAATATGTTTTTTAAAAATTTTTAATAGTTTTTTATTTACAAGTTATATGCATAGGTAATTTTATAGCACTGACAATTGCCAAACCTTTTGTTCCAAATTTTCCCCTCCTTCTCCCCTCCCCCCAGATGACAGATGACATGATGACCAATACATGTTAAATATGTTGAAGTATAAATTAAATATAAGTATACATGTCCTAACAGTTATTTTGCTGTACAAAAAGAATCAGACTTTGAAATAGTGTACAATTAGCCTGTGAAGGAAATAAGAAATGCAGGCGGACAAAAATAGAGGGATTGGGAATTCAATGTAATGGTTCTTAGTCATTTCCCGGAGTTCTCTCTGGGTATAGCTGGTTCAGTTCATTACTGCTCCATTGGAACTGATTTGGTTCATCTCGTTGCTGAGGATGGCCAGGTCCATCAGAACTGGTCATCATATAGTATTGTTGTTGAAGTATATAATGATCTTCTGATCCTGCTCATTTCACTCAGCATCAGTCCATGTAAATCTCTCCAGGCCTTTCTGAAATCATCCTACTGGTCGTTTCTTACAGAACAATAATATTCCATAACATTCATATACCACAATTTATTCAGCCATTCTCCAGTTGATGGGCATCCACTCAGTTTCCAGTTTCTAGCCACTACAAACAGGGCTGCCACAAACATTCTTGCACAATCAGGTCCCTTGTGGAATATCTTTTTTAGAGACCTTCATGTGTGAGAGGTGTGTGCCACAGGTACCAAATGCATACTGCTGCATATGAACATACCCACATAATTCGCTTATCCACCAAAAAAGAAAGAACTAGTAGCCTGGTTTGGGAATAGCAAAACAAATCCTTTGCTTTAGAATGACCACATGATTTTTTCTCCCAGAAGATTTTTTTTCCTAATTATGTTTGGTTTAAGTTAATATTAAAATCTCTCTGTGTAAAGGTGAGCTCAAAGTCCCTTTGGGCTTTAGCATGAAGTGTTTATGTGTGAAAGTCAGGAATATTGGCAGAGCTAAGAAAGGCAGGGACTCATCCAAACTCTCCCTCAAACTCCTCCAAATACCTTTATTGTAAAATCTAAACAAATTCTAGAGTATCAGAACCCACAATAAGGTGGTGTCAAGCAATTTTCCAGTTGAAGAAAACTTAGAAGGTCAGCAAGAAAGGTTTTTCACACTTGGGTGAGAGGGGAACACAATCCAGCAGAGGCTGCACCAGCACAAACAGCAGTCCCAGCAAACCAGGAACAGGCCTTGGGAGTTTCTGAATCAGCAGTGGTGCTTCTGAAGATCTCAGCCCGCACAGCCCTCTTTGTAGTGGCTAGAAACTGGAAACTGAGTGGATGCCCATCAGTTGGAGAATGGCTGAATAAATTGTGGTATATGAAAATTATGGAATATTACTGTTCTGTAAGAAATGACCAACAGGATGATTTCAGAAAGGCCTGGAGAGACTTACCCGAACTGATGCTGAGTGAAATGAGCAGGACCAGGAGATCATTATATACTTCAACAACAATACTATATGATGACCAGTTCTGATGGACCAGGCCATCCTCAGCAACGAGATCAACTAAATCATTTCTAATGGAGCAGTAATGAACTGAACCAGCTATGCCCAGAAAAAGAACTCTGGGAGATGACTAAAAACCATTACATTGAATTCCCAATCCCTATATTTATGCCACCTGCATTTTTGATTTCCTTCACAAGCTAATTGTACAATATTTCAGAGTCTGATTCTTTTTGTACAGCAAAATAACAGTTTGGTCATGTATACTTATTGTGTATTTAATTTATATTTTAATATATTTAACATCTACTGGTCATCCTGCCATCTAGGGGAGGGGGTGGGGGGGTAAGAGGTGAAAAATTGGAACAAGAGGTTTGGCAATTGTTAATGCTGTAAAGTTACTCATACATATAACCTGTAAATAAAAGGCTATTAAATTTAAAAAAAAAAAAAAAAAAAAAAAAAAGATCTCAGCCCGCAGGTGAGTAAGGAGATTGAACAGCTGATTAAGTAGGAGATTACAGGGGCATCTGCTAGCACTGAGGCAGGACTGTTGCTTTGCCTATTCTCAGATCCAGGATGCAGTTCTGGCTCTTCTCAGTTCCAAGGCAGAAAAGAGTGCTTGTGGTCCCTCACAGAGCAGAGCACAGTTAAAACAACTCTCTGTAGGTCATATCATTTTGGAAGGACTGACAACTCACAAGTCTCTAGAAGGAAACAAAACAGCTGAATAAAATCCCTGAAGCTTTGGATAGTGCACCCTCCATCCTGGAAAAAGAGCCCTACTTTTTGAAAGAGTTAAAAGTCAAGGAATAGACTGGGTAAATGAGCAAACTACAAAAAATTATTCTGATCTAACATATTGGAAATGAGGTATCTTAATCTACACAAAACTCTGGGAAAAGATTAAAGAAAATAAGCTGATAAAGGTATTTCTTCTGGAGCCATTGTTTCATGATTTAAAGGCTAGAGATTTAACCAATGATTTAATTTAAAATTATGAGCTAAAAACAGAAGATGAATAGTTAGTGGAACAATATCTGGTATATACTTTATGTCCTATTGAGCAATAGCCATCAGGGAAAAGGCAAACTGACTAATAGTGAACTGACCCAGCTAAAGCAGGAGAATGTTTTCAGTAGATAACAGAGAATCTGTAGCATTAGAAGCATGAATTGTACCTCTACTTGGGTACCCTGGCCACACTTGTTTCCTATATGTATGTCCTTCCACCTAAGTATCCTGGCTGCATTTGTTCCCTAAGTATGTCCCTTTCTGTGTGCATTCCCTGTATGTGTCCATTTTTTCCCACTGATGATGTATGTGTTTATGGGAAAGAGTACCATAGCTCTATAAAGGAAATGTTTTATTTTTGTTTTTTTTTTAAGTGTATTTCCTGAAATAATTTATTTTGAAATAATTGTTCCTTCTGGCCTGAAAATTGTGTATTAACCTATCAGGACGGAACACCTTGAGCCAAGGATGTCAAAGAAGGAGCCTTGAACATCATCTTTGAGACAATCAACCCCAGTGAGTTGGTGTGTAGTTGTGTGTAGTTGTGTGTGTGTGTTTGTGTGTGTGTGTGTGTGTGTGACCCTAACCAGCTGAGCACTGTTAAGGAAGCACATTGCAGGAAGAAGCAATCTAGAAATCTACTGAGAATCTGGGAAAGGCAAACTGATTAAAATAATCTGTATGTAGACAATTGAGAATGGGACACAATTTCATGTTGTGTCTTATTCTTATACATATCCCTGCTAATTAAATTAAATTAAATTCCATAAGCATTTATTAAGTGCTTACTCTATGCCAATGACTGTGTTAGATAGTGGAGACACAAAGATAAAGATAAAACTTTTCCTAAATTAAAAGATCTTAGAATTTTACATGGGTGTGCAGACAGGTAGGGAGAAAGCACAGAATTCATACAAAATAAATAATAGAAAAAAATAAGGTAATATTATTTTGAAAGAGAGAAAAAGCACTAGTAACTGGAGCAAGGGAAAACAATAAGAAGAGAGAGTAAAGAGAGGTTGAATTCTTGACATGGGCTATAGTATCCTGTACAAAAGCACAGGCCAGTTCTATGGAAAATTTGCCTGTGGAACAGTCAGCTGTATATTATGGAGAGTCAGGAGTGGAAATTAAATAAAATTCAGAGAGATTGTGTTAACATTCAAGTTCATCATAATGTCAGTAAGAAAGAATATCAACTCATAAGGCAATTCGCTTATGATGTTCGAGAGGTTATGACTTGGGTACACTATTACATGGCTACCAAATATCAGCATGAGAATTAAATAAAATACAAGTCTTTTGACTACAAGTCCAATGTATTTTTCCCCTAAATAATTCTTTCTTCAACATTGCTTTGTAATTATTTTGTTTATTGAAGAATTCCCTTGTCAAGAGCTGACTAGAGCTGCTGAATTCTTTAATGGATAAAGCATTGAAATGATTTTTAAATGGGGCCTAAATTTGGAAGCGTTAGACAAATGAAATGTAGTTGCTGCATTGACTAGGCTAAGCTGATCAAGGGTTTCATCTGAGAAAATTAGTTTTCATTCAACAGGTACTAAGAAGCTTTCCATGTGAAAGATTTCCTAATAAAGCAAAAGTAAATGGGAATCTAAACCATATAACAAGGTGGTACAATAAGTGGCAAAGGTTAATCAACATTAAATTTCAGTTCATGGCTGTAAATTACCGAGCTTCTAACTGAGAAGTTTCATCTTGGGTACTTGAAATTTTTGAATTCAATTAAAGTGCAGTTCAAAAGGGAACAAAGAAAAAAGAATATGGTAAAGCGTATCTTTCCTAAATATACCATTCCCTTGCCTTGTGAAAGTGGCTTTAGAAAACAATGCAGCCAATCTAAATCATGTCAATTCAAATCACCACTTTGCCCAGAAGCAGGTATTTAACGCTTGTGCAGAGTTACTATGTTTTCAAATTGTTTTCAAGAAAGACTAGCATACCTAATTGTGTTTTAAAGCATGCTTATTAAAGCCTAGAAATGTTGTTGACTATGTGATCGTGGCACTTGGAGTCTGTAGGCATTAAAAAATAGAATTGGCATTTCCTTTGTAACCTACAATTTGCTAGCTTTAATATTTTGATGGTGACATTTCCATAAGGTTGAAATCTGATAGATAAATCATTACTGCCAAAAACAATTTTAGGGGGAAAAAAAGCTGAGGGGAGAGAATAAAAAAAAGTTTAAATCATTTTATTTCTAGTTAACAAAGACTCAAAGGGATGTTTTTTGTTTTCAGAATCCTGAGTAGCGTTTTACAAAGAAAGGGATATAATATCTGAAGCTTACCACAAAAGCTGACTGTTTGAGGATATCACTTTCTTAATTCAACCTAGTTTTTAGTATTTGTGGCCTGAAACCCTAATTCTGAGCAAGGATGCACATAATTTCAGTATGAGAATTAAGTACCAAATTTTCATGTCTTTTGTTACTTTTTTTTTTAGTGGCCATGATAAACTAATTTTTCGAAGAAAATTTGTCTCATTTCTGATCTATTTTTTAACTCTTACCTTCATCATACAAAACATTACAAATGCTTTTATCAATCAATAAGAGGTTCAACTGGCTTAAAGCTTTTGAATTAATCAGAGGTTTGGTCAATAATAATAGTGGTTCCAATTCCCTTTTATTTCCATTCTCTTCATTATTTTAGCATCGTAGATTGAGCTGTGAGTGTTTTCAGAACTCATCTAATCCAACTCCTTCATTTTATATGAGGAAACTGAGCCTCAGTAAGTTAAGTGACTTGTCCAAAACAATACAGGTAGTAAGTGTCAAAGATGAGATTTGAATTCAGGTCCTGGACTTCCAGATCCATCATTCCACTGAACTAGTTCTGTCTAGATTTTGCCTCACTGAAAAAAAAAATTATTTATATCTTTTGTTTTGATATTGGTCATTTCCAAATATACCATACTTCCAATTTAATGAGTCTTCTCTTATAACAAAGAAAAACTGACAAAGCAATCATGTCTGACAGCATATATATCTCTTCTGCCTGCAAATCTCCTACTTCTCTAAAGAAAGCATAATTTTCCTTTTTGAAGGGTCATTACTAGAACTTCCTTCCCAGCGTACCAATTTGAATAAAGTTCATATTTTCAAAACTCTAGAAATCAGCTCAAATGACAAAAGAATTAGAGGGGAGGAAAACGGAAGCACATGATTTTGTATTATTTTGCTTTTGGCTCATGTTGCAAAATCAATATCATCTGAAGGCATTTTTCCTTTTATTTTTATAAAGATGCAAAGTCTCCTAAATTTTTAGGACCTATGTTGTTTTCAACGACCTGGTATTTTTTTTTGGTTGAAAGCATTTTTGAAAGAAAATTTAATACAAAACAAGGGCACTGTGCGTTGCTGGAGCTATTGGTGACAAGCACTTTGTGATTGTCAGAGAGGAAATGTTATTTTCTCATACTGGAAGATGGAGATTTATTAGACCTTTCATCAAATAATTCCGTTTTACACTACATTAGCAAGAATTAGTGAGATTGGTTATGTTCCTAATTATCTTTTTAAAAAAAAATGTTCTTAGTGTGCTCTGAAAAATTTTAAAGTGGACCTTTATTATAGTCACCAAATTGTATAAAAGAGCATTGCCCTTATAACATAAGGGTCACAGGTGGAATGTAGCAAAAGCTTATATGAAGGATAATGGAAAAATCCACTACTTGTTCTTGCTACTTAAATGTCATGGTTGGGTAAATGGATTTTTCTACTTCCGAGGAGTGTGTTTCTACATTAGTCTAGTAGCAATTAGAGAGGAGAGGTTGCTCTGCAAATTGGCTCGGCAAACCACTGAGTTCATCTTTTTATTGTGTAAAACAGAAAAAATTGCTCCTAATCAATCCACTTCAACTTTCAGTCTAAAAATTATTTGCCATCCCTTTCAGCCTGGAGCATTCATGAAATGTTTGCCTTAAATTAACTAAAAGGAGGAGGTATTTGTATCAATAAGCAGATTATGGTTCTGTGGGATAAATCTTACTGGGGGTAGGAATAAAAAGACTACATTATTATTGAAGGGTTCTTACCAAATTTATTAATGCTTTTAGAGTAATTAATCCACATTTCAGATGTAATGGTCTTTTTTTCTTAATTAAAACTAAGATGCATCACTTCATAACCATCTCACTAAAATAGATTGTGCTTTCTCTATCAAAATAGGATTTAATTTGTTTTGAACTTTTCTTTAGCCACGGTAATGAATGGAACTTGTCAGTATTTGACTCAGTGTCCTTTGTGAATTCTCAGGGTAAGGATATTTGGAGATGTTGATGAGAAACTTTGCTAGCTATACCTCTTGGTATCCTTGGGTGGTTCAGAGAATAAATGGGATGTAAACATCACTGGATGTAGGAACTTGCTAAGTTTTATTTTGCCCAACACTTTTCAAGTCTATGAGACTATCCTCTTATAATTTGCAGTGAAGATATAAGAGCTGAAGATTGAGTAATAATAGATTATATACTTTCTTTCTTTCTTTCTTTCTTTTTTTTAAATGACTTTTTATTGACAGAACCCATGCCTGGGTAATTTTTTTTACAATATTATCCCTTGCCCTCACTTCCGTTCCGATTTTTCCCCTCCCTCCCTTCACCCCCCTCCCCCAGATGGCAAGCAGTCCTATACATGTTAAACAGGTCGCAGTATATCCTAGATACAATATATGTGTGCAGAACCGCACAGTTCTCTTGTTGCACAGGGAGAATTGGATTCAGAAGGTAGAATAGATTATATACTTTCAAGAGAACTCTAAATGTATATAGTTTTGATCAGTGCTCCACTATCACCATGGATATTATTAGATAAATGTAGAGTGGCAAAAGGAAGAAAGGAAAGATCGGAGATCTGTTTGAAGTAATAGTTTGAGGGTTGTGTATAGACAGAAAAACTAGTGGGTTGAAAGTTGAATGGTGTGAGCAGAACCTGGGTATGGTACTAGAATTATTGACAGAGAAATCTTAGCCTCATTTAAGAGTAAGGAACTTTATTCCAAAATCCAAATTAGGTAAATCAAAGTATTTTTTTTTTTTTGAGTTTTGTTTTAAAACATGATTCAGTGAGCTGCATGAATCTTTTTTAAAAAATTTTTAGGATCTTAAAAAAAAATAATTAGGAAGGTGGTACAAAATACCCAACTATCTTAGTATGTACTTTCTGCATAGAAAATTTTGGGGGAAATTAAACTTCAGGAATTACAGAAAAAGTTAATTAATTTTGACTGGTTCTAATTTTTCATGTTGAATACATCAGGGAGTATATGCATTTTTTACTTAACATAAAAATTTTACAAAAGAAAATCACTATTTTTTTTTTATGATTATTCCCCAAATTAGCAAAACTCAGAGACTTAGGCCATGCCTATAAAAGGCAAACATCTCTTTTTATGTTGCATTATATCTTTAAATTTGGGGCCCCAAGGGGAAAATTACAGAAAGCTCTTTCACCCTCCGTTAATTGCCAAATAAATGGATATCCATCAGACTGGGCGCCTCCTTTTGTCTTCTCTCTCTGTCTCTCTCTCTCCCCCTCTCTAATGTAGGGGTAATTTAAAGTGACACTCTGTGCCTGTGGGAAGTGAAAAAGGAGGCAGCTGGCGGGAACTATCTCTTTTGCTTTAATTCTAGCTTGCTTTCCATTACCCTTTCAAATTTTCTGCTTTCATACTAGGCCCCTTGAGTTATTAACCCTCAAAAAGATTCATATCTTTTGCAACTTGAAATGGTTTAGCTGAACTGGGTATTGTGGATAAATGGATTGGAGGCTCTGTGGGCTTCAGAAAGATACTGCTTTAG
Organism: Sarcophilus harrisii; assembly: GCF_902635505.1. Taxonomy (NCBI): domain Eukaryota; kingdom Metazoa; phylum Chordata; class Mammalia; order Dasyuromorphia; family Dasyuridae; genus Sarcophilus; species Sarcophilus harrisii. The sequence goes on along the minus strand of NC_045426.1, from coordinate 319,505,260 downwards.
TCGGTACCCCTACCTGACTGAGTATTGTTACCTTATTGTTGGATTGGGGTTGCTTTGAAGGATTTTCTTTCTCGGGCAGTATAGCTATTTACTGTTGAAATTTTCATTTTCCAAGTCTTCCCGAGGCTTTTGATTAGCTAGACTTCAGATTTGGTCCTAAATCATTTAATTTTGTCAGGATTCCATTTCCTCATCTATAAGTTGTGGAGATTGAACTAAATCATTTTTGAGGTTTCCTAGCTCTAAAGTTCATTAACATAAACTCTTTTCTTCCTTTAACTATGTCATGGAGATGTTAAAAGCAGTACAGAATATAAGAGGAAGTCCTCGTCCTTGATCTGATCATAGAATTTTAGATCTTTAAGGCTCTAAAACAAAGTTCAATCTCCTGATTTTACAGGTTAGAAAATGGAGGTCCCAGGAGATTAAATATTTTGTACAGTTATCCTGCTGGCTAAAGGCAGAGCTGGAATAGAATTCAGTTTTCTAAATCCCAGGACTATGATTGCTTTGCAATATGTTTTTGCTGTTGTTCAGTTGTTTCAGTCATGTCTGACTCTTCATGGGAGTTTTCTTGATAAAGATCCTGGACTGATTTAACAATTCATTTTCCACTTCATCTTACAAGTGAGGAAACTGAGGCAAACGGGGTGAAGTGACTTGCCCAGAATCACGAAAGTGTCTGAGGCTGGATTTGAACTGAGCAAGATTTGTCTTCCCGACTCCAGGCCCAGCACTCGGTGCACTATGGCGCCACCTAGCTGCCATACATAGAAGTTATTTCACAGAAATATTATATAGAAGTTATTTCTGAATGTCCTGTTTTCTCCTAATTAAATAAAAGTCTCTTTAACCTCTTGTGTTGTGCTTATAACATGCTGTGTTTTTAAGTTGTGATTGTGGGCCTGGTTAGTCACTTTGTCATATACATTTGGCCAACTACCAGTGACCTAGAAAGTCATGTTAGGATCGTCTTAATTAAACCTAACAAAACATTCTGGATGTAAGCTCTTCCAACTTCCTTTTACCTCCCAGTGAAAATCCAAAGATACTCCTATTTTACTGTAATTTCTTAACAAAATTGAATGGTTAAAAAAAAAAATTAAATTCCTTTTTCTGAAATGTTCATTTTCCTGCTTCACATTTTCAAGAATATGAATTTAGGTCAATCCAAAAAGAGTTATATGCATGCTCTCCACATAGTGCTATTTATCCATCTTTTTCTAGATAAATTTTCTCTGTGAAAGAGTGCTATTTGTGATATTTTTCTTGATTTAAAATGTAAAATTCCAAACAACACACGTTGAAATATATACATACACACATATCTATATATAGATATGTGTGGGTATATGTGTAAATGTCTATATTCATTAGCTGTTACTTTAAACTGGTAGATCTCCTGAATCATAAAATTAGGTAGTGCTCAACAGAGGCTAATTTTTTGTACTTCTTGGATGGCATTTACGTTTACATTTCCATTTAAGATTCTATGTGGCATCCTATGGCATTGAATTGAGGAGGAAATAGAAGACTGCTCTGTTCACTACCGCCTTTGTCTGTGTGAGGGCCTAAACAGCAGGGATCTCCACTGCCGATCCATTCAGCCCCGCTCCTTCTATTAGCAGTGCAAGGAAAGAACTAAAATCCCTAAGAATTATGAAACAGTTTGAAAAATGTGACACCTTGGCAATTAAGTTAATTAAAAATAAGAAGGATTTTCCCCCTCTTCCTTATAAAATTAAACTACCACTCTGAAAAAACCCTCACCTTTTCATAATCTTTTAGGAAAAGAAAGCTCACTTTTAAATCAAAATATAAACAACTGAAAAATTATGGTTCTAGCCTATATATATATTTATAACTAGAGAGAGAGAAAGAGCAAGAGTGAGAGCAGAAGTACTTTTTTCTCATAGATGTTTTCAAATTTGTAATCTTTAATATAGATATTAATATGTATATCCATACATAATAATCATAGGGATGAAAGGTGGTAATATGATGTAGTAAAAAAAACACTTGATAAAAAGTCAGCCAGAGGATGTGGGCTAGAATTCTGACTTTGCTGTTAATTAGCAATATGTCTGCAGGCAAATCTCTTTTCCATTCACAGTTTTCTAATCTGGAAAATGGGGTTAATACTGTTACCCCCAATTTCTTAGGTACCTATGAGTCTTGGAATGCAAAAATGTAGTGAATCACTTTGTAATTTGTTATATAAATGTGAATAGTTACTCCATGTTTAATTGTGATCTTTTTCTTGATTTAAAATTTAAAACTCCTAACATACATATTGAAACATACATATAAATGCACACACATACAATATGTGTTTTTGTGTGTGTATATATGTACAGAAAAATTTGCAAATATTATGTATATATTTATTCGTTATTACTTTAAGCTAATAGCTCTCCTGAATTATAAAATTGGATAATGCTCATTTTTGTATTTTTTAAATATTAGGTTAAAATAATACAATGACTATTGTTTTGTGACATCATAGAGGGAAGTGGTCTTTAAACTGGGTTTTAAATAGGAAAATCCCATTTCCATCTGTAGTGCCTGGGTGTAACTTCCAAGTCACAGGGTTTGTCCCTCTCAGAGAAGACTACTATGTGTTTAGAGAATTCTGTGGGTCTGTATCCACTCTGAAACCATAGCTTATAAGCCCTTCCCAGTGTTTTTAGTTTTTTTAGCCTATAAGGAAAGACATTGAATAAAAAAAATAGTAAAATATATATATATATATATATATATATATATATATATATATATATATATATCAAGGAAACATTTCCCCTCCTGTTAACCCTTTTTTCTACCCTTACTGAAGGAGTTGACAGGTATAGTGAACCTATGAGAAGAGACCCACACGGAGAGTATATGTGTAATATAATGGCAGGCAGGTAGTGACACATAGGGTATGTTTGCAGCCGGTTGAATTGGTGGAGGGGCAACTCAATCTTCCCAACTATAGAAAATTATGAGTAGCTTCTAATTCCAAGTCTACTTCTCATTAGCCTGATCTTTGATGAGTGCTGTTCAGGATGTTTCAGTCCTCTGGGTTTGTTGGACAGAGTCCTTAGTGGAGTGGCTCTTGATACTTAGATATTTAGTAAAACTGGCTTGTGAATCTCACTGGGCCTGGAATTTTTTATGACAGTTTGGGTTTTTGTTTTTATTTTTGCTTTTGATTGCTTATCTTAATTTTTGTTTAGACATTCTCTTAAATTATATACTTTGTTTTGTTAATTTACATATATACATATATATATATATTTATTGCAAATAAATAGTCAATTCTTTTAGATTATTTAGATTACAAATATAGTATTAGGATCTACATTTTAATGTTTTTGGAATGTTTACGTGTGGAAGGTGAGCAGCTAGATGCCAAAGTGAATGGAGTATCAGACTTAGTTAAAGTCAGGAAGATTCATCTTCTGAGTTCAAATCTGGATTCAGGTATTTACTAGCTGTGTAACCCTGGGCAAGATATTTAACCCTGTATGTCTCAGTTTACCCATCTGTAAAATGAACTGGAGAGGAAAATGGCAAACTATTCTATATCTCTGCCAAGAAAATTCCCCCCAAAAGGACACAAAGAATAAGACATGATTGAATAAGAAAATGTGTGGGGGAAACAAAATAATTTGCACCTTATTTTTCTTTAGCAAAAAGAGTAGAACTAAATGAATTATGTTAACCAAGATTAAAGAGGTGGCTTTCTATGATAAACAGGGAAAGGCCTCCTTTTTTTTTTTTTTTTTTTTTTTTTTTTTTTTTTTTTTAAGTTCAAAAGATATTAAGCAGTGTAGCAAAAATAGTGGCAAAGGAAAGGTCTCCCTACTCCCTGTAACTTCCTACTCTATGTGTACATGGAGTATATGGAGTCTCTCATAGGGTATCATACTACAAATGAGGAAGGAAACACACCGAGAACACATATGACCAAGGAACATATGTCTAGAACTCATGTGGTCCCATAAGGTTGTGTTTTTTGTTGTTTAGCTGTTTTTCAGTTGTATCCTAAATCCCAGGACAGTGATCTCTTTGCTATGTTTTTATTGTTGTTCAACTGTTTCAGTCATGTCTGACTCTTTGTGATCCCATTTGAGGTTTTCTTGGCAAATGTACTGGAGTAGTTTTCCATTTCCTTCTCCAGCTCATTTTACAGATGGGGAAACTGAGGCAAGCAGGGTCAAGTGACTTGACCAGGGTCACATAGCTAGGAAGTATCTGAGGTTAGATTTGAATTAAGGAAGATGAGTCTTCTTGACTTCAAGTCCAGTGCTCTGTCCACTGTCTTCCCTAGAAGCCCACAGGTAATATCTGGGACTGATTCAAATTTGACTTGTCCATTTGGAAGGCTGGGAACTGTCTCTAATTTTCAGATATTGAAGAGCTTGGAATGCAGAAGATTAAATATTACTTTTAGCTCTCAAGGACAAAGAGCTAAGCAGGCCTGGATCCTAACCAGAATGAAAATGTTTGAGAGCAAACCTGATGTAAGAATTGGCAGGGCATTGAGATACAGGTCTTCTGGGGACTATTTCTTGTTTTCCATTTGTTTAAGGGAGAAGATGCCTGCCTTCCTCTCTTCTTCCTATTGGGCCCAGGAATACTATGTTCCTTGTTTTCCCCTAAACTCAGTATTCTATTTCCCACCTAGAGAGTGTGAAATATACTTCTTTCTTACCTCCATTTCTTTAAATCTATGGTTTTCTTCAAGGTTCAACTCATGGGTCATTTCCAATGAAAAACCCTTTTTGATTCTCAGCATATATACATATGTATATATATGAGAGCATTTACTAAATACTAATTAAAGTACTGTATATAAAAAGCAAGTCAGACTATACCCTCAAGGAATCTTCATTCTAAAAGGGGAAGACAGTTTACAGAAGGAGGTGGTAGCTAGGGAGAGGTGTTTTGATCTGGGAAATCAGGGTGATGAGTGGAGTTATAAGGCAATTGCCCAATGTATTTTTTTTCAGTAATGAGAGTGTTTATTTAATGGCTATTTTTGAAGAAAAGGGTAAAATCAAGGTTATCTTTGACCAGCATAACAGGAAGATGGCTAGAGTACATATAGTGTGATGGATCTGGGACCAGTCAGATACAGTGAATTCTCTCACCAATCAGGAGTATAGGGTAGCAGGGTGAAAACTGGAGTTCTAGATAAAAGGCAGAAAGTGTAATATGTCAGGGACTAAATTTCATTTTGTCTTTGTGTGTCTGGTGCATATCAAAATGCTTTGCATATAGCAGAGGTTTAATAGGTTGGAGTGGACTGTATACAGTAATCTTTGGGGTTTTTTAAAATTGGTTTTTCTTTTCTCATTTTTATTTTTGGTGAGTTAAACTTGTCCTCTTCTTTTTAAAAAAAAAATGTGAGCTAATTGTTTATTAGTATTGTTGGTCTTAAAAATCTCTTTGATTTATTTATCTTTTCATTTCATTTCTTTGTGGCACTTGTAGCACCTCTTCTGGTGGAGTTTTCATAGGAGTTACCACGAAGTTCAAGGTACTCTGTGGATCCATATTCTCTCAAAACAATATAGCAAAAGCCTTCACTGGTGTGTTTATTTTTTCTTTTGTTAGCCAGAGAACATAATTAGTTCTAAGTATAGACATTTAATGAAATAGCATAGAAAGAAGAGTTGTAATAGAAAATTCTCCTCATAAATTAGGGCACACTCTCCCACAACATATATATTATCTGTGGGAAGAGTGAGTGTGCATAGGGGTCACATAAAAGAGGCTCATGTGAGGAGGGACAACTCATATTTCTGACTTGGTATGATCCCTAGTGCCCTGGGATTATACATTCTCTCATTGGACCTGCTCATATTTTGGTAAGGTATCTCCACTGCCCTTGCTCCTTGCCAGATAATGCATCTTTCCCCTGATCTAACGTAGTCTTCCCTGGTACATTGCTCTGCTGGTCTGAGTTTCTTTTGAACTAGATATTGGTCCCATCTACTATCTCTGGGCTTCTTTTTTTAGGAATATCTCCAGAGGTCCTCAAACTTTTTAAATAGGGGGCCAGTTCACTGTCCCTCAGACTGTTGGAGGGCCGGATATACTAAAAACAAAAACTTTGTTTTGTGGGCCTTTAAATAAAGAAACTTCATAGCCCTGGGTGAGGGGGATAATCGTCCTCAGCTGCTGCATCTGGCCTGCGGGCTGTAGTTTGAGGACCCCTGAGCATCTCAGTTGCTGTGGTATAGTAGTTAGAACCCCTCCCTAATAAGAGCAGGCTCATATTATGGTTAAGACACTCAACTAACAAGTAAATCCCAGATTGTGTTCCCAGGCTAAAATTAAGTGTTTCCTTTTCAACCTATAAATCTCTTCAGAAATCAAAGCCTTTTGTTCCAGCTAATTAATTTAGGGTTCTAAGTCTTACAAACTCCCAAGATTCCTAGCTTAACTGCAAATTAATTTATGACAATAAAAGGCAAATTTAGGAAGACAATCTCAATCTTCTGCATCCACCTAGCCTAAATTCTTGTCTTTTTTATGTCACTTAATTCCTGTCTTTATCTTGGGTATGTATCTATCAGCAGCAAAGCCTTAATGTTTTGGTGCTGTATTTTGACCAGCAAAAACTTCAGTCTTGCTATATCTTATTTTTCAAGTGTATTATTATTCAAGTCTATTAATTTTGATTGTCACCTTACAGTATGGCATAGTGGATATGATGCAGTTAGTGGCAGTGCAGAGTTGTGGGAACCCCTTCTGATTGGCGCAGGTTCATGAAATCATGAACCCGAAATATTAGTGGCAAAAAAAGTTTTATTTATTTATTTTATTGGCACCGAGAAGTCAGCTTTGCTAGGAAGGCAGACTTTCTCAGTGGCAAAGTCCTGGTAGGGAAATAGAGGTCCTAGCAGGGAAATCCTGACAGAGAAATAAAAAGGGGTTATCACTGAAAAGAGAATGTCTTCACAGCAGGCTGGAGTCCTGGCAGGCAGCTATGCCGAGGAGACAGGTTCCTTGACAAGACATAATCCTGCTTTGGACATTCTGCAAAAATATGAGTTTAAAATTGTGTTTTTTAATAGGAAAACTGAGAGTAAGGCTTCTACTGAACAAGATTCCTTCAATGTTGTCCCTGTCTCCAGGCCTAGATTTCCAATTGAAAGAAACCACTTAAGTTCTAGCTACTGGGAGTGGTCCTGGACTAATTTTCAGCTCAATAGAGGGCGCAGCCAGCTACTCAACAGAAACATCAGGTCCAGATCTCCAGCTAAATGAGACTGCTTAAGTTAGAGCTAAGTAGGGAGGGGTCCTGGGCCAATCTTAATGAAAACACTTAACTGCCTTAAAAGGTGGGTGGGTCTCAGAGGAGAGTTTTAGAGATCATCCCAAAAGTCAAGGAGTGATTCCCCCCTCCCCTCATCAGATAGAGACCTGAATTTGAAGCCAACAAGACTGAATCAAATTCCTGGCTAAAATTCACTTAAATCTCTTGGTGCTTCAGGCAACTCTTTTAAGACTTTAAGGGGCAGAGAAAGGATCAACTTACATTAATTGCATTGATTAATTTCCTTATCTGCAAGTTCCCTAGATTGATTAAATAACAGGTCCAGGCCCCTCCATCCCCTGCTATTGTTGAGTTTATGGAGTGCAGTCAGACTCTCACCATATTAGGCCCCCCCAAATTATGGGGCATAGGGGTGTTGGACCCCAAAAGTATATTGGGGTTACGGGCCGTTGTCACAGGTTGTCTCAAATCCTCTAAATCAAGGAAGTAAAGATTTTATTGTGCAGCTAAAAGCAGGCTAAATTCCAAGAGAAGTTAGCTGACTAATCCCAAAAAGGAGTTTGATATAACGAGGAGAACATAGCCCTGAGGCGGCATTCTATTAGGCTGGAAAAGCAGTTAGCTATAGTGAAATGTAGCAAGTGGACTAATCCCAAAGGAGCTAACAAGTTAATGAGGTAAAGTTCTGGCCTTTCTTAGGAGAAATATAACAGGGGTGGGTAGGATGATTAGGCACTTGGCTTTCTCGTTGGACACAGTAAAGGTGGGTCTGTAGCTGTAATCAAAAGTCCATTTGAACAAAAGCCCTACTGCGGGATCCTATCTGTGCTCCTCCCTGTTTGCCTCGGGAAGTAGTTAAGTAGTATATATTCAGGCTATTTGCCCCTCTAGCTGCCCAGGATTTCATCAGTATTCTCTCCCTCCCTTCCTTCCTCTCCCTCCTCCTCTCTCTTTCCCTCCCTCCCTTTCTGCCCCTCTCTGTCTGTTGCTGTGTCTCTCAGTCCCTCTGTCCTCTGTTTCTCTTTCCCCTTTAAAGAGCAGATCCATAAATTTGCTTCTAATTGCTATTTTATTTATCATAATTATTTGTATTGTTATTTTTTAATATCTCCTATTATTTTGTAATTTACTTTTTTTTACTCGGGCACTATTTTGTAAATCGGTTTTTTACTTCTAAGCAAATTAAAAGGTTTTACTTATTGTGTCATTATTTACTAAGAGTTTCACTGAATTATGATCCATAATTGTAGTGTACAATATTTTCTTTTTTTTATAGTTATCTCTGGTTTTTTGTATGCCAACATATGATCAACTTTTGCACATATTTCATATGTGTTACAAAAAAAAAGTATAGTCTTTACTTTTCCCATTGAAAATCTGCATTTCTATTTCAATGAGAAAAGAAAAGACTATATATTTTTTGGACTTAATTTATCTAGCTTCTATTCGAACTGTAATTTCTTTATTACTTTTCCTGTTGGGTTTATCATATTCTAATAATCATGATAAAATTACTTTTATTAATTTTACTTGTTTGTTTTTCTAGTCCTATATACAACTTGCCACATAATTATTTGGGGAGTATCAGTGACTTTATATGGCAAAAAGTTTCAAGGTCAACTTTCTTTCAAAAACTTTAGCTTGATTTTTCAGATGACAAAATTAAATCCATCTATAGATATAGAGTGAAGTCTTCACTCTGTTGCTGAGCAGTAATGTTTAAGTATTGGATCTGCTAGGGCTGAGTGATGGAGGTTATATTCATTTATCGGTCTTGAGAGTGGGGCTATAGTGCTCTTGGTCTCAATCTTAGAGTGAAGAGATTTTCTACTTGATTCAGTTTCTATTACTGATGGAACCCACTTTGGAAATCAAATGAGATAATATATGTGAAAACATTATACACATACAATGTGTATATATTATATAATATATATATTATGTTATAATGTATACACACATACATTATAATAATGGCAGCAGTAGTAATGCTGCTCTAGCAACTACAGTCTCAAAAAGTATCAAACTTTAAGGAGAAAATGACACTATAGCACACATTAATGCCTCACAGCATAAGTGTATGCTTTCTCTCTTTCTCCTCTTCCTTCCCTCCCTCCCTTTCTCTCCTGGAATTTTGTGAGATAAGTAAATTGATGCTTCTTGAAATGATTATCAATTCCTTAAAGGAGATTTATATTAGATGTTGGGGAAATATCACTAGAATTATAATAGAAACTAGTGAAAAAATATTATTTTTAATTTATAGGATGCAATGTGGTAGAGTGTAGTCCAAAATTTTGACATTTCTTACAGCACAATATCTTTCCTTTGTATTTATATATTACATATGCAACATGAAAAGAGCTATTATAAATATTTTTATACATATAGGTTGTTTTCAGGACAGCTAGATGGTGCAGTGCAGCCATTTTATACAATTTTATACAATCTACTTGATGTCTTTAGCTTTTTGGGCCTGGTCTGTTTTGGGATTTCTATCTTCTGCAAGATTACATAAATACATAATACATGGTAACATATATAGATAAATACATGGAGTATGCAAATACATAGGTATATGTATGCATATTTGTGTGTGTATAAAGATGTTGGTAACCATCAAGCAGAATCTAAATGTGAATTATTAGTAGTAGATGAATACTTCCTTTACTCACACTTTTTAGGAATGTTTTTGATCATCCTTATTGAGTTCAATCCAAGTCAGTTACAGTTTTGTATGGGACTGGATGAATTTTTTTTGTTTTTCTACTGTGACATGAAAGAATTTCTTTTTCTCTTCCATGTGTCCAGAGGTAGGCTGAATAAGTGGCCCATCTTTCAGGGAAAGGTCTTGTTAACTTCTCTACCTTTAACACATGAGGTCAGAAACATCAGAGTTTGCTGAATTAGGCTTTTTCTGTAGTTTGAAAGTTTCAACTATTTTTGTATCTGGAAAAACTGAGAAAAATTTAACCAAAAGATTATTGCTTAATTTTTGAATTTCTATTTCGATACTGAGACATTCAATCTGTCTCTTTCCAATTTATTTATAATTATGCTATCCCAAAATTATTTCAAAAGAATTACTTAAATTCTAAGACTTCAGATTCCTTTTATAAAAACCATTACAGATCTATTTTCTTAGGGTCAGGTCACTTTAAGCAAATACTTACTTGAAGCTTGGAAAAGTTTTCTATTTAAGTAAATATTTTTAAGGGTATGTCAACTTAAAAAATAAACTTGTGATTTCATGGATTTAGAGAATTCCTATATATAGAAACTCCTATTACTAATACAGGGCATGATCTTCTCTGCAACTTATAGTCTGACAGAGTGGTTTAAAGTATTGACTTGCCCAAGACCACAAAGCTACCATGTCAGAACCTGGATTTGAACCCCATTCTTTTTGACTCTGAGATCATTTTATTACCCATTCTGCTATACTGCTTCTGAAATATACTTTGTCATATTAATATTTTTACATTTATACTGTATTTGTCTCCTTTTAATATATTTTATTGGTAATTTTACATTTGTACCATATGTTTTTGTTTCTGCTTAATTTTACATTTATTCTGTATGTGTTTGTCTCCTTTATATGTACTTTATTGGTTAACTTTACCTTTAAACTGTATATGTTTCTAAGTCTCTAAGTACTCCATAGCACCAGCTTCAGCTACCTTTATGGACATTGGAGCAAATTGTTTTCATGCATCCATTCTGCCAGGGAAAGTCTCCACATGCTTGGGGTAGACATCTCCCTAACTCACAGATGGGTTTGACGCCTTTTGGTGACCCTCAACCTGGTTTAGTAGTCCAGATGGCTTATTAGGGTAAGGCTGTGCATGATACAGTTTCTTGGAGCCATAAATGAGAGTTGGGTTGCCAACAAATGGACACCAAAAATGGATGAAAGGCTCTGAAAAAAGCCCAGCAAGCTCTCACACTAGAGGTGCTAGTTCTTCCTAAGCACCCCATACACTTCCATATTACTTGTAAGTATTAAAAGATCACCATAGGAGAGGCAGAAGGGTGAAAGGAAATATACAGCATGTCTCAAAGACCTTAGTATGGTTATAAACAAATAAAAATTTTAAAGTAATAGCTATTTTTCCAGCAGCAAGAGATATAAAGGGAAATTCCATTTAAAATGAATGTCAATGGTATAAAATATTTGGGAGTCTACTTGCCAAGGCAAGGTCAAGAACTATATAAACACAATTACAAAACACTTTCCACACAAATAAAGTCAGATCTAATCCCTTGGGAAAATATCAAGTGCTCATGGATAGGCTGACCTAATATTATAAAAATGGCAATATTAGCTAAATTAATCTACTTATTCAGTGCCATACTAATGAAACTCACAAAAAAATTACTCTGCAGAGCTAGAAAAAATAATAACAAAATTCATCTGGAAGAACAAAAAGTCAAGAATTTTAAAGTAATTAATGAAACAAAATGGAAATGAAGGTGCCCTATCTGCACCAGACCTCAAACTATATAATAAAGCAGCAGTTATCAAAACCATTTGGTACTGGCTAAGAAATAGAATAGTTAATCAGTGTGGAATAGGTTAGGTTCACAGGACAAAATAATCAATGGCTATAGTAATCTAGTGTTTGACAAACTCAAAGACCCCAGATTTTGGGATAAGAATATCCCAAATAAGCTTTTGGGATAAGAGTAAGAATAAGATATTTGGCAAAAACTGCTGAAAAAATTGGAAATAGTATGGCAAAAGCTAGGCATTGACCCACCCCTAACACCATGTATCAAGATAAGATTAAAAGGGTTCATGATTTAGACATAAAGAGTGATATTATAAGCAAATTAGAAGGACAAGGGATGGTTTACCTTTCATATCTGTGGAGAGGGAAGGAATTTGTGGCCAAAGAAGAACTTGAATACATTCTTGAAAGCAAAATGGATAATTTTGATTATATTAAGTTAAAAAGGTTTTGTACAAACAAAACCAATGTAGACAAAATTAGAAGGAAAGCAATAAAATGGGAAAACATTTTTACATTCAAAGGTTCTGATAAAAGTCTCATTTCTAAAATACATAGAGAATGAACTCAAATTTATAAGAATTCAAGCCATTCTTCAGTTGATAAATGGTCAAAGGATATGAACAATTTTCAGATGAAGAAATTAAAACCATTTCTAATCATATGAACAGGTGTGCTCCAAATCATTCTTAATAAGAGAAATGCAAATTAAGACAACTCTGAGGTACTACTACACACCTTTCAGACTGGCTAAATGGATAGGAGAAGATAATGACAAATGTTGGAAGAGATATGGGAAAATTGGGACATTAACACATTGTTGGTGGAGTTGTGAACAGATTCAACCATATTGGAGAGCAATTTGGAATTATGTCCACAGGGCATAAGTTTCTACTGGGCTTATATGCCAAAGAGATACTAAAGAAGGTAAAGGGACCTATATGTGCAAAACCGTGGCAGCCCTTTTTGTAGTGTCTAGAAACTAGAAACTGAGTGGATGCCCATCAATTGGAGAATGGCTGAATAAGTCATAGTACCTGAATGTTATGGAATATTATTGTTCTGTAAGAAATGACCAGCAGGATGAATACAGAGAGGCCTGGAGAGAGTTACATGAACTGATGCTGAGTGAAATGAGCAGAATGAGGAGATCATTATACACGGCAAAAGAAGATTATACTATGATCAATTATGATGGATGTGGCTCTTGTTGACAATGAGGTGATTCAGACCAGTTCCAATGGTTTTATGATGGAGAGAGCCATCTACACCCAAAGAGAAGATTGTGGGAACTGAGTGTGCATCATAACACAGTATTTTCACTCTTTTTGTTGTTGTTTGCTTGCATTTTGTTTTCTTTCTCATTTTTTTCCTTTTGGATCTGCTTTTTCTTATGTGGAATGATATTTGTGGAAATATGTATAGAGGAATTGCACATTTAACATATATTGGGTCACTTGCCAACTTGAGGGGGAAGGAAGGGAAAAAATTAGAACACAGGGTTTTGTAGGGGTAAATGTCAAAATCATCCATGTACATATTTTGAAAATAAAAAGCTATAATTAAAAATATTTCTATGGGCACCAGTAAAACAGTGAGGATGTCCATCTGTTTCCTTATTCTTGTTACATAAATGACCTACTCCTTTTCCAATTATACATTTATTCAATGATACCCTGTACATGCTCTTTGCATAAAATATTTGGCAGTCTATTATTTTTAAAAAAGTATTTTGATAATAGTGATTAAAGTTAAAACTACATAAAGACTTTGGGGATACCCTGTATACAGCTAGAAACTGGGCCAAAGAAAGCTGTTTTAGGAGACCCAAATTCATGGTGATAAAAGAGTGAAAGGGGAAGGAGTCTCCGAAGAATTAAGATTTAAGCCTTATGCCTCATCCAATCTCTCATCCTAGGGTCTGCATGCTCCCTTTTGTGACCTCTTTGGGTCTTCAGTTTTCTAATGAAGGAGTTGGATTAGATGTCTTCTAAGGTTCTTTCTAACTCTAAATGCCATATTCTTAAACTCCTTTATTTAGAGTTGAAACAAGGACACTTGCCTGTGGTCACAGAATTTTCTACATTGCAATGTTTTCTTAATGTCCTTGATCATTGAATAGCAACATGAGACATGTTTCTTTCTGAACTGATTTGTCCCTTGAGTTGGCTTGATTCCCTACGTTTAGAAATGTTGTGTATTCAATCCTAATTACCTTTTCCCCTTCTGCAGCTGCCACCATAAGTAGATACCCTCATCTGACATTTAATCCTTTTTTCCTTCTACTTTTTACTCATCAGACAACAAAAGTTGATTTTTTGTAAACTGCCAACCAACTAGAACTTTTTCCTTCCTTCCTTCCTTCCTTCCTTCCTTCCTTCCTTCCTTCCTTCCTTCCTTCCTTCCTTCCTTCCTTCCTTCATTTCTTCCTTCCTTCCTCCTTTCTTTTTCACTTGTCAACTAGTCAATTACAACACATAAAGGTTAGTTTTTTTTTTTAAACAAAAGAGATATACAAGTTTTAAAATAACCAAAGTAAGATAGTCAAAAGTATTCATACTGCCTCTTCCCATCTTAAATGAGGAATATTTACCTTTTTTTTTAACTTTTCTTTTTTTATTATAGCTTTTTATTTACAAAACATATGCATAGGTAATTTTTTCAACACTGACCCTTGCAAAACCTTCTGTTCGAAATTTTCCCCTCCTTCCCCCCACTCTCTCCCTTAGATAGCAGGTAGTCCAATACATGTTAAGTATGTTAAAATACATGTTAAATCTACTATATCTTGCTGCACAATAAATACAGCAATATCTTGCTGCACAAGAAAAATCAGATTTAGAAAGAAAAAAAAACTTAAGAAGGAAAACAAAAATGTAACAAAGAATAACAGAAAGAGTGAAAATGCTATGTTGTGGTCCACACTCAGTTCCCACTGTCCTCTCTCTGAGAGTAGATAGCTCTCTTCATTAATGAACAATTGGAACTGGTTTGACTCAAGTCATTATTGAAGAGAACCACATCCATCAGAATTGATCATCGTATAGTCTTGTTGTTGCCGTGTACAATGATCTCCTGCTTCTGCTCATTTCACTTACCATCAGTTCATGTGGAATATTTACTTTTTAAAAAGCTATTCTGTCTAGCTATGACTTCCTAGTTCTATCTTGAGCCATCATGATTCTCTCTGGGCTGGTATAAATATTCTCCCTCTTATATAGGGGTATACTGATAAATATTTAGCTACTAGATCTCCCCATGCTACACTTTTAAATTTAATCTGCATTCTTGACATTTTCTCTATCACTATTAAGTCCATATAATCAACAAGAACAAAAAAATTAAACCCTGATTTGTAAGTTTGTCGATTTCCAAGATATTAATGCTCAAACTGAAAATCTAACAGTTTCAAAAATTTCTCTGAGCTGGCTCCTGCACACCACTACTCATATACTTCTTGTCTGGAAAAGTGTCTCACTTACATCAAAGCTCAGTTTAGGTACCACCATTTTTGAAGCCTTCCCTTACCCTCAAAGTTTGTGTTTTCTCCATCCTCAAATTATCAAGCAAACAAGCATTTATTAAATACTATGTTCTTCCCTCCCCTTTTCTTTTGTTATGAATTTGGCATACATTCAAAGAAGAACAAAAAAAAAAAAGAATTTGTATTAGGTTGTGAATCTCTTATTATGTGCATATTCTTTTCAAAGTGCAGCAATATGTTAAATTTAACATGATGATTCCAATAGTACTCTGCTTGTTAGAGTCCCTCTTTGGTCCTTATACTGCTCTTTGCTTTGTTTTTTTGCTTTTTAAAAAAATATGAACTTCACAAACATCAACAAATATCATTTGATATACAAAGAGTTAAAAGAGAGAGAATCATAGATTGTAGATTTTAGAGCTAAAAGAGACCTTGAAAAATTGTATATGAAACCATAAATCCTCAGTTTTTAAATATATAAGACATTTAACACAGTAATTCCAAAATACTTACTATGTTCTTGAAGTTGGTCTATGAAGAAAAAATTGAAAGTCTCTGCCTTTAAGAAGCCTACATTTTATCATGTATTTGCTAAATATGTACATGCTATAGCCCCCTGGGGAGAATATAACTTTCTTGAGGGCAGGGACTAGCAGGTAGATGTATTATTGGTTCAGTGCCTAGCACAAGAGTCTTTAAAAAAATATTTGTTATTAATAATCTGTCATGTTTGCCTAATGGATTACATCCATCATTCTCATCTCTTATTCACAATTATAGCGTATTAGGAAATATCTATCCATTCCATCTAATCAATTATCCTGGCCTGGTTAACTACTCACACAATAGGATTGTTCTATACCTCCATCTTCAAAGACTAGCCTTAGTTAGTCCAAGTGCAGGCATCGGAGCCTCCCAGATTGAAGAATTTGTCTTTATCTTTGCTTCTGGTTCCATTTTCTTTTCTGTCAATGTCTGGTTTCTTGGTACACGATTGCTGCTGCTGCTGTTGATACTAATTTGAAATTTTATTTATTTTTATGAGCAGTTATCTGTTCCTTCTTAATCCCTCCCTCTCCTCCTCAGCCTCCTGCCCAAGCTAATGATTGAAGCTAGATTGGGGAGAGGCAGGGAATCTGGACCTAGTTGCTCTTTCCTCTTACTATGAGTTCTCCAGATAGTACAGCTGTCCAGCTACTCCTAAAGTATGTTTAGCTTTTATGAGAAGTCTAACTTAAAGAGTGGGACTTCAAATGAGAGATAATTATGTCTTATTCTAGAGGAAAGAGAAATTCATTGGGATATAAAAAGGGCTGCCCCACAAGTACCCAAAGTTCTCTTCTCTTCTGAGAACAGATAGACTATTTAAATACTTTCTGCCTTTTCCTATCTTTCTGTGGGCTCCTATGAATTCCTTGTGTTTTGTGTTTTCAGTTGTGTGAATTGTTTTAACTTTTGGAATTGTTTTGTATCCCCTGCACCTGGCATAGTGCTTGACCTATCACAGATATTTAATATTTGTTGGTTAGTTTGCTGTTGAGTGATTGACTGAAATAAATTATTCTGATTTCCTACTTATAGGTACTGTTATTACATTGAGTACTTTTATGGAAGCTGGGCTCCTGTTAAACATATCCTGGGGAAATTTAGGTGTGACCTAACCATTAGTTACAATGGTAGACTTTCTTAGAGTCTTCTCAGGTGGATTGTGAACTAGCATTAAAAAAAAAAAAAAATCACCTTGGAGTCAATTCCTCAGATTTTATCTAATTTATGTGAGCTTAGAATATTGAGAGAGCCTGGGTTACATAGACATCACCAAGCAATTAAGCTTTAATAGCTGGTCAACCAGCCAATTATAGGGCAAGTGTCATAATTTGCTCTCTTCTTCTGCCTGTGATGCCATTCCTTTACACCCAAAGAAAAACTTCATTTTTATGCATCCTTGCTTCCAAGTCTGGAGTCATTCTGGACACTTGAGATTCTGGAAAACTGTATTGGGAGAGCCAGTTTTTATTGTACTCAGAAGAAAAGCTGCTTCCCCCTCCCCGCCCCTTATTCCTTATTGCCTTTTGTTGTTGTACCTCAATTATGGAAACATAATTTTTTTCAAAGTTTGGAATGACAAATTACTTAAAATGCAAGAATGTTAAACCTTAAGCAGGTTAATAAGTTCAATGCACCATAAATGTTGTAACATATGACAAAAATATAAAGGAAGTAGGAATTACAAAGAAAATCTAGGCTAAAGAATGTCTTCAAAGAAGTGCACAACCAGAGAAGAGGACTGACTGTCCATGTGAATGTAAAGGATCTGTTGATAGTCTCAGTGTTCCATTGGTATATTCATAATGTTTAAAAGGGAATGTTGGTTGGATTTTTTTCTTGGGAACTCATGGCAGAGGACAGAGATAGGGGTTATATGTCATAAATTTACAGCTGGAAAGAACCTTAGAGGCTACTGAGTTCAATCTCCTAATTTTATAGATGAGGAAACAGAGGGCTCTGACATATAGCAAGCTATTTGATCATGAAGAAGTGACTTAATCACTCACTGTACCTCAGGGAACACTGTAAGACCATAAGTTATGGAGGAGTTATTATTGATCTGTATTGATGGAGAAACTTTTCATACCCAGAGTTCTTATTAATGAAATCATAGATCTGGATCTAAAAAAATGAAAAAAAAAAAGAATTAAAAAGAGCATAAAAGTGCACTAACAAAAAAGATGCAGATAGATTTTTCATTTGGACAGCTGGCTAATGTGTCAGGTAGGAAAGATTTGGCTTGTTACTTCTATGCATGGTAGGGTTTATGGCCTTTGCCAGGAGACTTTCTTCATTTAAAATCTGCTGGAATTTTGATTTATACACAAAACACACTTACAACTGCTATTGATAGTAATCTCCTTGGGGAAAGTATTAGTAAGAAAGCCTGGATTCAAATTCTATCAGTACTCTTTCCTCTTGTGAGACCTTGGGCCAGTCCTGTAACTCATCTATAAAAATGGAGATGGAGAAGTGATGCTTTGTGGTGCAACAGGATTAGAAGTTGAGGACCTGGGTGGGTTGGGCAAGTCATTTCACCCCACTAAGCCTCAGTTTTATATCTGTAAAATGAAGGGATTCGATTAGATGACTTCTAAGATTCCTTCCAATTCTAGATCTATAGATCTATTCTATCCCTTCAAAGAAGCCTTGTAGCTCTTATTCCTGAAATCCTATGTTTAGCTGTCATTCAATTAGCATTTATTTATTAAATGCTTATTATATGCCAGGCACTTTGCTAAGTACTGAACATAGGAATGCTAAATAATAAATTGGTCCCTGCCTTCAAGGAGCTCACAATCTAATGGAGAGATAACATTCAAACAACTATGTTCAGACAAGAAACATACAAGGTAAAATAGGAATAATCTCAAAGGAAGACACTAAAATTAAAGAGGACTGGGAAAGCTGAGACTCTAAATGTTTTAAATTCAAACAGTTCCCTTTTCATTTTCTTTCCCCTCCAAGCATCAACAAGAAGCCAAAAATAAAAAAAATAAAAAAAAAAAGCATCAGTTGGATCTTGTGCAGGATGAAATTTACCTTGTCTCAACTGGGTACCAGAGAAGATTCTTTTGGAAGATGACCATGATGGGATGCTCCTGGACTATTTTCTATGAAGTCAGAGATTGGCAGGAATATAGTATAAGGGAGAAACCTCTGGGTGCTGGGACAGTACTCTACCTAAAAAGGACTTTCTGCAGAATATCCCACAGCTACAAACAGGCTTCACATGGACATTGACATATTGTCCAGGGGAATTACAATGGGAGCTGGCCATGGGGAGTAGCAGAAAGTTACCATGTACTAAAGAATTGCAGACTAAAGAGAACTACATGAAACATTAGGGAAAATTAGTGAAAAACTGTAAAGGTCATTGAGGATCACTGCCATATGTTGGGAGTTATGAAGGTAGTTTTAAGGGCTATATTGCAGAGAACTTCTGAAAAAGACATGTGAAGAGGAATTACATTAGAGGCAATCTGTGCTAGAAGTTCTGCCCAGGGCCAGACTACAACTGACTACAACTGAGATACACGTATCTGGGATAGTTGGGTTGTTTTTTTTTATGTATTTATTTATTTAAAACTTAAATACAGAAAAAAATTATTATATGCATAGCAGAAGATGAGAGGGTTCAAAATATGAAACAATAACTTTCCTTTTCAAGAAAACATGTAATAAATACTATACATCATATTCAGAACTTTCCATCTTTGTTTGCTTGTAAGCTTTCTTTTGTTTTCTGATGTGTACTTTTTACTTTATTCTTTTTTTCCCTTTCCTTCTTCCACCACCCCTAAGCAGGATATAATTAAGCATATACACACACATATATGCATGTGTAAATGTATGTATGTATAGGTAGTCATACATATATACACATGTGCATATATGCATACATACATATAGAGATATATATAGATATCTATAATCACATACATATATCTCAAAATATTATAACAATGAAGTTTGAAGATCTTTTTACATGTAAGATAAGATAAAATACTAGTAAGTAGAAACACATCATATTCAGCTCTACTCCAATTTTTCTTTTGAACTAGCCACTTAGTAATGATGATCTTAGACATGTAGTTTACATTTTCAAATATAAAGCATAAACAGTTTGTACTTATTGAGTCCCTTGAAATTAATCTTTAATGTTTACCTGATATTTCTTTTGGATCTTGTATGTCAAATTTTCTATTAAGTTTAGGCTATTTTGCAACAAAATTCTGAAAATCTAACAATTCATTGATTGTCCTTCTCCCCTCCCCCCCATTCAGGATTATATTTAATTTTTCCTGTAGGATTTCCTCATAGGATCTTCTTCAGGTGGTGATCAGTGGTTTTGTCTATTTCTACTTTTCCCTCTTGTTGTAACACTAAAGGACAATTTTCTTTATTTCTTGTATTACTATATCAACATTTTTTTTTTTTTAGTTGTAGTTTTCAGGTAGTTCAGTTATCCTTTTTTTTTTCTTGATCCGTTTTCCAGATATGCTGTTTTTCTCATAAGATGTTATATTCTTTTATTTTTTCATTCTTTATATTTTGTTTTGTTATTTATTAATCTTTCATAATTTTTCTGGCTTCCCCTCGCCAATTCTACTTTTCAAGGAGTCATTTTCTTCTTTTAAATTCTATATTACCTTTTCTAGTTGGTTGACTTTTTTCACATAATCTTGTTTTTCTTGGATTCTTTTTTTTTCCCTCAATCTCTCAAATTGGATTTTGAAAGCCTTTTTTTTTTTTTTTTTTTTTTTTAAGTTTTATGAATTGTTTTTTGGGCAGGTGACTATTTGATGTTTAATTTTTAGGGTAGGACAGACTTTTAAAAAATTTCATATTCTCCTCTGAAGACAAACCTGGGTTTTTCCTATTCCCATAGCAACTTTCCATGGCTGGGTTCTTTCTCCTTTGTGCATTTTGTAGCATATTGCTGGTATAATCACCTCAAGTCCTGGAGTGGGGATGGAGTAGGTAGGGATGGGAGTGGGGGGAGAGATGGTGCTTCTGATCTCGGGTCTTCCTTCAGTTCTTTCCTTTGCCCTGGAACCCAAAGCTAAGAACTCTGCTCTCCTGCAGCCGGCAGCATCCCTGCTCCACTGCTTCTGCAGGTAAGGGTTCCTTCTTGCCCAGGGCCTTCTGGACAGCTTATCCAGGCCTAGTTAATAAGCTCAACCTTATCAACAGAGGTTTTCTCAATCTTCCCTGAGTCAGATGCCTGACTATCCAGACTGTCTGGGAGGTGAAAATCCTGTGGCCTGGGCAGAAACTATCTTTCAGTCCAGTAAGCCCAGAGCTTACAGCTTGCTTTTTCTGCAGAACTAGCCTAGAGACATTTGTCCCGAGATATGATTTTGTCTTTTTTTAGTGGGGGAAATTTGGAGAGCTCGGAATTTTCTGATCTATTCAGCCATCTTCCTGGAAATCCTCTCCCTAGGATAATGTTGCTTGTGGTCTGGATATGGGCCACCAAATAACATCTTCTGATTTAGGTTCTACTGAAATTGTTATCCAATTGAGATTTTTTTTTTTTTGAGGGGGTAATTCATGTATTTTGTTGGTATCTTTTGTTCTTACATTTCTCAACACATCTCTCTCCTTTCCCCTTCCTTCCACAAATAGAATAAAACAGAGGGAAAAAATAGTTCAGCAAAAAAATTAAAATATTTTTTAAAATGGACCTTATATTCCCTCACCTCTATAAAGCAGAGGTATCTACTCTTATCTCTTCTTTGACATTATGATTGCATAGTATTCAATTTCATTTGTTTTGTTACTGTAGTTTTTTATATTTGCATTGTTGTAATCTTTATATATTGTTTTCTGCATTCTGCTTATTTCTCATTGCATCAGTTCATTTAAGTTTTCCTGTGCTTCTCTGGATTCATCATGTCTATAGTGCCTTATAACATAGTAATATTCTGTTATATTCATGTACTACAACTTATTAACTCAAATTGATCTCCTTGTTTCTAGTTTTTATGCCAGTAACTTTTGCTTTCCCATGTCTCAGCTTATTTTCTGGCCCCTTAGCATTTTTATCAATCTAGATCCCAAAGAGCCTTCCTCTAGGGTTCAGGTTTTCCTACACTGTTTTTGTATTTGCCTCTCTTAACTCTTTTTAGAAAGTGTCTGTGGCTTGTAGGCCTAGGATGTTTTATCCTTTCTCCTGCTCCATTTAAAAAATTTTTGTTTTGACATAACATTCTCACTCTTTTTGTTGTTGTTTGCTTGCATTTTGTTTTCTTACCCATTTTCTTTCCCTTTTAATCTGATTTTTCTTGTGCAACAAGAGAATTGTATAAATATATACACATATTAGATTTAACATATATTTTAACATGTATAACATATTTTGGATTGTTTGCCACCTAGGGGAGAGGATAGGGGGAAGCAGGGGAAAATCTGAAACACAAGTCTATGCAAGGGTCAATGTTGAAAAATTATCTGGGCATTTGTTTTGAAAATAAAAAGTTTTAAAAAAAATAAATAATTTTGTTTTGTTTGTTAAGATTTACCAAAACTAATAGCTAGTTTTCTGATCAAGTTTGACTCTTTTCCCATTGTTATTAGTATTTTGACTTATTCTCTATGGTATCTATAATGCCTAATAGAGGGTGCCCCCTTGTTTTGGGGATTATTTCATCATGGTCCCTTTGTTAGCCATAAGTGAATCCTTTTTTTTTCTTTCTGTTTTGAAGTTCCATTCCTGTTTGAAGAATATCTCTACTCCAACTAATTTGAAAAACAGAAATGACTAATGAATCCTGAACTTAACAAGCCTACTGTTTGTACCTTTAACTTAGTCTATGAGCTTCACCAAATTTGCTAGCAATTTCCTGATGCTGTCCCTTTGATCTTACCAAAGGGTAAAATCAGTGTTAGTTACTGTCAATTAGTGCTACTAATCACACTTAATGGTAGCAATTATATCCTTTTCATTTTAGAGAGAGATGGGTTGAATGCCAGAAATAGTTTTGAGGTCCTAATGGTATAAATAAACCTGGATAAATCAACAAGCATTAATTAATCACCTATTGTGTTTCAGGCCCAGTGTTAAATGCTAAGGTTATAAAAACAAAAACAAAATGTGGCAATAGTAGATAGTCTGTCTATTCTATTATTATCCACAAAATTGTCCACAAAAATGTCCAGACATATGTCTGGAAAAATATTAGTGTCAAAAAGATTGGCTTTTGCTTCAGGTCCATCTGAAGGCTTAGGATGTTGAAAGCACAGCTCTAATGTATCCTATATTCTAATGAGGTTTACAACACATATAAAATGTATATGAGTAAATACAGAATATATATAAAAGGAATACAAGGTCATTTGTGGAGGGGAAAAAACTAGCAAAATCACAGTTTATGAGCCACCAGTGATATGTTTGTTTTTTAGTTGTAAAACAGAGGATATACTTAAATCAGAACAAAGGCATTTAATAAAATAGGATAGTTATCCTTTGTTTTTGAAGAGGACCAACCTGATGTTGGGGTAAAATAGTGGATGGTGAGTAAAGTCTTGATGTGTGTGAATTGGATTTAAGTGAAGCAGAATTGCACAGAGCCTTGTTTTCTCTTCTAGACGCATCAAAGTCTGGAGGCAAAACAAAAATCAAGATGACTGGCAGTGGTTCAGGATGCAGATGTCTAACCAAGATCCAAGTATTCCACAGCAACTGCTGCTTCAGCCACTAAACAAGTTGTTCTCATCTGTCCATTATGCCAGGGATAGTTTTTAATATGCTTTGAGGAGACATCATCCTAACTCACAGATGGGTTTGAAGCCTGTTGGTAATGGAAATTCCCCTGACATACTTGGGGTATATCCTCCCAATATTGGGAAGAGGGATGTAGCTAGGGACCGTGCACAGGAGCATTTAGGTAGATAATATATGTGTCCAGGACATGCACGTGAAGGAGAAATTCATACCTCTGTCAGTATGTCATAGTGATGCTTTGTTCAGTTGTCATTTCTGTTGGACTGAAACCTGGGGATTGCATTGTATTGTGTCTTTGCTGCTTCCCATTTTTTTTGCTCTCCTCTGCTTTCTATTGAGTGTGTTACTTTTCTGATCATCTGGTCATTGCTGGGAATTGTTTCCTATTACCAGATTCTGGGCTTCATTCTTCAAAGCCACTTTTTTGCTATCTTAGCTCAAGTCTGCACAGATATAGTGACTAGAAAAAATTTCCTTAATATGGGCAAACTGCTATTTCAGAAGTCAGAGCCAGAGGTTGGTTGTAAGCTCCCACTCACTCTCAGCTAACAAAATCCAGATAGACTATCTATTAGATTAATTTTAAGTCTTTTCTTTTAACTTCTACATCTAGAAATGAAATCACACTTCTTTGTTTCAGATAACTATCTAGTTTAAGGTTAGAAATTCCCCAAATCATCTCTTGATTGGCATGCAAATGAATTTCTATTCAGAACCAAAGGTGCTTAAAAGAAGCAAGATTATTTTTCCTTACTGACTTGCCTTAATTTCTATCTTTATTATGTATAGCTATAAAATGCAAAACCTTCTAGCTTTGATATTATATTATGTCTAGGAATAAACTTTCCTGTTTCTCTGCATAACTTCTACACTGATTTTTGTGCTCACTGTTGTTAATGTATTGCTACTTATTTATGTCCACCATATATGTGGACATTGCCCTTTCAGTTACCCATAATTTTAATTCTTTAAAGACTGTGGTGTTCCAGGATTTGCAGCTATTTGACATTACTGGAAAAATTCACTGATACTCAATGCATCTTTAATCTCAGAAATCATAAATGTAGCTATTCCTTCCAACAATGCAGATCAAAATTTAGCAATGTCAGTTCATTTTGTACAACCCTTATCTTGTTGGCCCATAAATCCTTCATAGAGTGACTACTCAATTCTGGGGGCCTTTCTGTAGTTATCTTGAAATTTTGTGGACAATAATAGAATAGACAGACTATTCATTATTGCCACATCAATGATCTACTTTCTTTTCCAGCCATATGTTGGAAAAATATTAGTGCTAAAAAGACTTTTGCTTCAGGTCCACCTAAAGGTTTAGGATGTTGAAAGCACTGTAATCTCCTAAATCTAAAATAATCTACCTTCTTTCTCTTATTCAATGTTAAGAGTAGCTCATTGTCCATCTATCTGACAGAAATATACATTAAAACTATATTAAACACCCAGAGAGAGCTCCCTGGATTAAGATTAGGTCTTTACTTTTCTACCCCTACATCTGAGCAGATATCAAAGTCTTTTTTTAGAGATAACTATTTAATTTAAGGTTAGTTATACTTTGACACTTTCAAAACCCTTTGTGGCTCACTGCAAATGAATCTGAGGCAAAACTAAAGTTAAGTTGAGAAGGTAAGATTAATTTTGTCTACTCTGCTAACATTAATTCTTTTCATTATTATACATTATTATATAAAGTTCTGTTGCTATATTTTGACCAATGAAAAAACTGTCTTATTATGTAAAGAATTTGAAGTCCCAGCAAATTAGCTGGGAGCATGCAACATAAATTGACAGATCCCATTCAACTGATTTGTACAATGAGCAGGTAGGTATGCAACACATAGTGTTTATATTAGAACTTCATATGGGTAATCAGTGTATATGATGAATATAATACACAGCCTCTAATATATACACAACATATATGTTGTATATAACATACAACAACATTTATGACACCTGCTAATTAAGGACACAAAACATGTAGGATCACATGATAGAGCTGTGTTAAGTAAATAGTACATAAATTGCATGCATATACATCCAATATTTCCTTTTATTATTATATCTTTTTATTTACAAAACATATGCATGGGTAATTTTTCAGCATTGACCCTTGCAAACACTTCCGTTCCAACTTTTCCCCTCCTTCCCCCCCACCTCCTCCCCTAGATGGCAGGTTGACCAATACATGTTAAACATGTTAAAGTATATGTTAAATACAATATATGTATGCATATTTATACATTTATTTTGCTGCACAAGAGAAATTGGATCCAATATACACTTTTATAGCAATAGGGCATGACATAACACTGCATAAAAGCAATATAACAGCAAAACATAGCAAACATATAAGTCATTTGCAACACATAACAACATACCTGAAGCAGCAGTCCCCTTGTGAGGATCAAAACCTAAGTGTGAGCATAAGATGGAGCAGTAATCCAGAGGAAATGTTAGACACATAAAGCACATGTTATTTGCTCTTATGGCAGTTAGCCTCATATGTTCATGGGGGAACCTGCTTCTTCTACTTCTCCTAATTATCATATGTATATTTGGCCACTACCTTGGATACTTTCATTATATGACCAGTTTGTGGATAACTCAGGCTTTGTTATTGTCGGTCTTCCTGCCCTGCTTATCTTTAGGCTGTCTCAGATTGATTATTGCTCTTTCTAAGCTTTATTCACTAGATTTTTCCACAAGACTTTAGTATTAAATAAGTTTCTGGCCCAGACCATTGGTTAATATTGCCATGATCCCTGGGTTGCACATCTAATCCCGAGTTTAAAGATGGATCCAGTAGATCATCACTGCTGCCTCTGGGTGTCTTTTGGGAATATTAGGCAAGAAAGGAGCTTTTATTCTCCTCCCTGGAGCTCAGGACAGATTTGGTTGTTTTCCCTGACCCTATAACAATACCCAATTTCTTTCTCATCTGAATCATGATCTTTTGATCTATTATCCAGCTTTGAAGAGTCTCTGCAGCTTATGAGAAGCACTTCTTTCTAAAGTCCGCTTGAGTGATTCTCTATTAATCCTTTCCTGTTGCTTATGAAAGATTAACTTATTTTTTAATAGGTAAATCAGTGGTTGTGATGTATTGTGTTGACCAGTGCTTGACTTCCAGGATTATCTTGCAAACTGATAAATTGCCCAGACTTTCAATTACTTGTTCCAGGATGGTTTTTGATGGGCTTTGGTCACTCTGCTGTCTTGTTTGTCCCTTGAACACCAAGATTTCAGAGATAACTATTGCCTTCAACATGAAGATAGCTATAAACTGATCATTATCATAAGATTTATTCTATCAAATTTGAACTTGAGTGGAAGCTACAGCTAGGTGAATAAGCTTCTTCTCATTTATAGCTGAGAGACATATTTGTTGTCAGTTTCTATCTTCTCTACCTTTCGAGACTCTAAAGTACACATCAGTAGGAAAAAATAGCTCTTGCCCAAACATTGGCAAGTAAGTCTGGAATCTTTCTTGGTAGCATCGTGTATAAAGGTCACCCTAAAGGTCACAAGCTAACTTTAGTCAGTCAATTAATCAATATTTATTATTAAGCACTACTATGTACCAGGCATTGTATAAAACACAGGAGATAAAAAGAAAGGTTTGCTCAGGCTTTAAGGTACCCAAGAGTTTGAACAGTGTACAACTGAAATGTTTGTTTTGTAGGTCTGAGAATGTCACATAATGTATGACCCTTGCTTTCTGTATTCCTGTCAAAACCAATATCTCTGTAAGTATTTTACCTTCAAAGTCTCTACCTTAATCAGAGTGGGTCCTGGTAAGGGAAGCCACATATGTAGAAATACTTGTCTCACAACTCTAAAGTAGATTTTCCTTCCATACTTTAAATTTAGTTTTATATATATATATATATATATATATATATATATATATATATATATATATGTAGTCTTTGAAATTCTTAGCAATGACCCACTTTAAGTCCAGGAACTCAAGTATGCATATAATATACCAAATCTCACTGTAAATAAATCCTGTACTGACAAATGCAATTGGTTTCTGCTAATCAATTTTTTTGGTATAGGATTCTTTCCAAAACTTCTAAGTTAGCATCTGAATGCAGAATAAAGGGCTTCCTTGAAACTGTAATAATCTTTAAAAGCTTGTTCTCATTTCTTATCAATGATATTCAAATGCTGAAAAAGGAATGAAAGCTGGTTGACCTTTTTTGACCTTTGAATTTTAGTTCTTCCCAATCATATATGGAGGAGGAGTTCATTGGTAACGATGATAGCATAACATGTATGACCTATACTTCAGAATGGGAGGGAGAGGAAGAGAGGGAGAGAATTTGGAACTCAAAGTTTAAAAAAAAGAATATTTACACTTGTAATTGGGAAAAAGTAAAATATTACTCAAATTAAAAAAAAAACCAGTGATAGCATATTTTATAAATTTTTTATTATAGCCAATAAGTCTCAGAATGGTAATTAGTTCACAGAAGTTCTTTGAATGTGGCCAGCTACTTCTCTCTTCTCTGAATCAGAATTCAGTCCCTGCTGGGATGTTACATGACCCACATACTTAATAGAGTCTCTGCAAAAATGGCATTTTCTAATCAGCAATTTCAGTACAACTTCTAGCCTGAGTTTATTCTTTGATTACCCTTTCCTCATGTTTTCCCAAGGTTTTTCCAAGACAATGAAATCATCCCACCCCCAAACTTCCAGATCATTCTCCTACAACCTTCCTCAAAAGCTGTAGATATATGGCTGATGTCTCCTAGAATCCTTAAAACACATGCTCAAAATGGTATAATTCTTTTGTGCAGATGAAGTCTATCATCTCACCTATGGAATTTTGGTATTATCCACTGCAGAAATCAATACTGAAAATTATCGATTGCTTAATCAATATTTCAAGGCCTCCTGAACTTGTGGCATGATGCTATGGTGCTCCTTGGCCCATTTGTTTAAGGTCTAGCAGTGTACCTTCTTCAGATCTCTCTAGTCTTCCTCAGAATCACCTCTATAGATGAGACTGGATTCTGAGGTAGACTTTGGATCCTGTGATTGTAGCCATTGATTAGCCATTACTTCATGTAGTTTTCCATGTCTGAGAGAGCTGTCTTCCAATTTTATTGAAAGAGATTGAGAACATACCAGTGTTTCAGGGGAAAGTCAAAGTTTTCTACATTTTGAACTGGAGGAGTCAATGTTCCAGATGTGTTTTATATCAATATTAGCTTCTCTCTTTCTGTAAATATCCATACAAGAAGCATGAATTGTCAATGTTTATGATGTAATATATGATTTTGTGGTCCTCTGATTTTAGGGGGCTTTTATTCTAACAATAAGACAGTAAATCCAAAATCTTCTGGTTTTGGAGTCTGCCTCAGGGACTTCCCACACTTTCAATCTAAGAACAACAATCTGTCTGATTCAGAATAGACCACTCCTCAATTCGTTGCTGACTGATAATCTGGTCAGTGATTATCAATCTGGAGACCACTCCTCAATTCATTGCTGGCTGATAATCTGGTCAGTAATAATCAAATTCCGGGAGACCACTCTTCTAGGCCATAGAATTAGCATGTCAATGATAGAAAGCTGGATAAAGGAGTCTCTTCTCTTTTAGGACTTTGCTAATTTCTTTTGGAATTTAACCCACTTGTAATGGTATTACAATTACAAATAAACTTTGCCCCTTGACTAGGAAATGGGTTAAAGCTTGCAAATTTTTTTGAGACACCTTGCAACACTGGTCTGTGACCCCAAACTTTTTGGATTCCCCTTCCCAGCCTCAACATTTAGATATTGTGCCCTAAATGGTTACTTTAGTATCCTAATAACACTTTGAACAGACTGGAGCTAGTATCAATCAATGATAATGTACCCAAGATATCTGCCAAATCATTTATTTAAGAGCATGTGCAATGATGACTACTTGTTGGGTAGGTTAGAGTAGGAATCCTGGGTATAAGATTGGCTAACTGGTTGTTGAGATCCCTTCCAGTTCTCAGAATTCTGTGATTCTATGTCCATATTTCTACTGACACCATCAGCTTCCTAAGGGAATTTTAAACTTACAATGATGTCTAAATATAATCTATAGAGGCCTGTTCCCTACATAGATTGAAGAGGCATTTAAAAAAATACTAATAGCTTATTTTTCAAAATATATACAAAGAAAGTTGTCAACATTCACCTTTGCAAAACCTTGTGTTCCAAATTTTTCTTCCTCTCTCCCTCCCTCTCCCCTCCCCTAGATAGCAAGCAATCTAATATAGATTAAACATGTGCAATTCTTCTAAATATATTTCCACATCTATTATGCTGAAGTATCTTAAAAAAAGTTTTTTTTTTTTTTATCACTGAAATTCAGTTGTCACTTAGCCAACTCAGAAAGACTTGTTGGAGTTCCCTTATATAGGGCCACCAAAATGTTGAGGTAATGGGGTATAGTAAGACTCTTCCTATATCAGGCCACCAAAATGATGGGGTACAGGGTGATACCACAAAAGTATATTAGGGTTATGAGATGGTCATCTCAAAAGAATTTATAGGCTTAAACATCCTTCAAATCAAGGGACAAATTCGTAATTCTCCTAAGAGCAGGCTAAATCCATAACAATTTTTAGCAAGGGAAATTTAGCAATTAACAAGGACAAAGATCTATTCTGTAGCAGTAACCAGGAGGAAGACTCCACTAAGGGGGAAGATGCCATGAGGTGGGATTACACCATTGACTGGTGGGCTAAATTCATAGAAAATTTTTATATCTATGGATCTACTAGATCTCCAATTTATTGATTATATGAGCAGATCTTTTATGAGGAAAATAAAACCTCAAGAGTCTGACATTATAATTTGGCTTTTTTGGATGCAATAAAAGTGGGATTTCTAGAGACTTTCACCTGAGCAGGAACTTTAATCAAAAGTCCAGAATAAAAGAACCACTTAAGAACAAAAGGCCTAAACAAAAAATCAAAAAAGTCTACTTATAATCCTTTTCATTCTTCTCCCTGCTTGCCTCAGAGGTAGGGATGCTTCCAGATTGTTAACAGAGATTCAGGCTTTCTGTGCCAATGCCTACCTGGCTATTCCTGAAATTAGTAAGTGCTGCAAATCAGGGCTTGATTTCTCATTTTGTTGAAAGCCTAGATTTAAGAAAGTGATGGAGAAAAAAGTTAGTAATGCAGATTAAATTTTAATGTGTCCTGCTGTGTAGAGAGCTGGTTGTTAAATATTTACCAGCATATCCCTGCTGTATTAATAAAATGTAAATTCATCTCAAATTTTTCCTATATTCACAATGGTTTTTATTAATATATATTCTGGGTTGCTAATACAGCCATTGCTCTTGTGAACATGAGGTTAGGTGGGGTGGATGGGATTGAAATTTCCATATACTGAAAGGTTGACAATCTCTGTTTTAGTGTGAATTAAGAATATGAGAATAGGTTTTGATAATGAGGAAAAGGAAGAGTTCTCAGTCTACCAGCAGTAAAGGTCTAACAGACCTCTAGTAAGAAGATTATTGGAGTCTCTTTGATGGAATATGAGTGTAGGATTTATGGGAAATAGGGCACTGAGGGATAGAAAAAGAAGATGCCATGGAACAGAATTCAAAATAGGGCATCTATCAGGTGAGGGAGAAGCATTGAGGATCTTTCAAACTGAAGGTTACAAGACACAGAGTTGTTGCTTTATCTTCCATTCTGTAAGAGTATCAATGACATCAAGGAGGTAAAATCTTGTCTTGCACATGAAGTAGATTTAAATGAGGAAAGTCTGGACAAAGTCACCAGTCTCTTTCTCTCCTCTGCAGATACATCTTGAGCAGTGGCAAGATGTAAATCACAATGACTGGAGATAGCCTAGGAAGCCTAGTAAGAGATGTTGATCTTTTTAAGATGGTCTTTCCCAGGTCTCCATTTTCTGAAACTATGTCTCTGAGATTAAGATTAGGAAAGAAATGAGGCTAAAAATGATCTCCTTTATCTTAGTTTAACAAACAAAGAAACAACAATCTTGGAGAGAAAGACCTGGCTAAAACAGAAACAATTGCTATTTACACTCACTTTGAGGCATCAAAATCCAAACAATGACCAAATGAGATTTGGTGTGGGACCTATTGCTGGTTAATCTGGGGGAGCCAGAGTGATTTGGGTTTAAGACCTAGTCAAGTAGCTCCATTTGAATTGAATTGACTTTATTTGAATTGACTTGATTTTTTTAATGCTGTAATTTAAGAAATCAAAAATGAAACTTCTTGGGGCAAACAAGTTAATAGACCCATTTTAAAAAAATAATAGAATATATATATTTAAATAATAGAATAAACTAGTAGGGAAGAGGCAAGAGATCTAGCTGTAAACCTCAAAATATCTTGCAAAATTTCAAGGATCAAAATTTATATTCTTTTGGACAGAGCACACACATGTAAGAAAAATTATGATTCCCTTGTGGATAGAGAGAAAAGTGATAGAGAAAGGAGGGTTTGAGGAGGAAGGCAGAAAGGCATGCAGGCACAGAGTAGGCACTTAGTAAATGATTGCTGCTTGATTGATTGATTGATGATTGATGGACTAAATGATCTTTAAGGTTCCTTCCAGTACTTTGCCTCATGCACAATTTTACCTCAGGCCATCCCTAGAGCATAATGATGTCATGGACATCTTGCAGAACTGGACAATTTTATCCAAATAGCTCAGGCAAATTCCTATAATGTCTAGCCACCAGGCAAAGTAGTAGAACTCTGCTGGTTCTTCCTTATCCTGGAAATGCCAAAAGGGCATGTGACATCATAGGCTACCAGGAATAAAGCTTCCTTCCCCTCTAGCATAGTCTGTTTGTGGTATCTGAACACAGGCAATATTGGATTTAGCAAGAGTTTAAAACTTTTTTTACTCATTACTATTAATCAGGGTTACTTGAATTGACATTTAGGAAAGTTATTTCACCTCCTTTTCTGGATTGGTTTGGGTTAAAAATAACCACTAATTTCCCAAGATATCTAGATTTCACTGCCAGAACTATTAAAGACTCAAAATAATATTCATGAACATATAGAAACTGTAAAATCCTTAGAAATTTTTATCAAGCTCCAGCCAAGAAAAACTGGATGGTGCATTACTCAAAACAAAAATGATACACGAAAGGGAAAATTACAGAGGCAGAGCCAAGATGATAGAGAAAAGGCTGGGACTCACCTTAGCTCTCCCAAATTCCCTTCCAAATAACTTGAAATACTGTCTCAAAACAAATTCTGGAGAGGTAGAGCCCACAAAAAGAGAGTGTGAAACCATTTTTTAACCCTTCAGTTTAGAAGATTGGCAGGAGCAGAGCACAGCCCAACACAGGCAGCATTAGGCAAGATGGCCAAGTCTTGGGGGCAACTGAATCCGCAGCAGGGGCTTCAAGACTTCTTGTCTCCCCCACAGTAAAGACCTGGGACAACTGGTCAGGAGATTGCAGGGATCTCTATGCAGGCACTGGGGGCAAGACTCTGTTCTATACATTTATAGATCCTGGGCCCAGAAGGTGGCTCATTTGGTAGAGAGAAACTGGAGCACTGATGGAATAGTGCCCTGGGGCAGGCAGGGAAAAGGCTCTGATAGAGATCAGTTCTTGGCTTAGAGATTGTCCAGTCAGAAATTCAAGTAATGTCAAATCCCTGAGGATCACCTTCTGTGGAGCTCGTGGGCAGTCCAGCTCTGTCCAGTCAGAAATCCTAGTCATGTCCCTGAGGTTAAATTTTCCCTACAAATCTGTTTATAGCCCAAGCCATCTTAGCTGCACTCTTTTGGGTCAGTCCGCCACTGCACTCTGCCTAAGGGTTTTTCCTCTCACCTTTTCCTGACATGATATGAGAGACACAT
This sequence comes from Sarcophilus harrisii, assembly GCF_902635505.1. Taxonomy (NCBI): domain Eukaryota; kingdom Metazoa; phylum Chordata; class Mammalia; order Dasyuromorphia; family Dasyuridae; genus Sarcophilus; species Sarcophilus harrisii. Next base: position 319,471,833 of record NC_045426.1, on the reverse strand, counting down.
GGTCTCTCCTTTTGATTCCCCCCACCATGTTTCATGATGCCTCTCCTCTCATTCATTCCCCCCCCCCCCCACACACACTATTCTCTCCTCTCAAACTCCACTATGCCTATGGTGTCTTTCTCCTTCCCATAGCTAACTCTTTTAAGGAACTAAATCCCTTTTAGGATTTAACCTGACAAGTAAGGTAACCTGACACCTCACCGGGTGTTTCCTTTCTCCTGGCTAATTGTGGGTTCCACTTTCCATCACTAATTATTAAAACTTCTTCCCTTGCTATGTGCTCTCCCAACTCTATTTCACATTTTTCATTTCTGGTGAATATTGTATCCCTTCATTTTGTCTGGTACCTCTTCTTCTAAAATAAAACTACTTTTTGCCAAAGAAAATGGCCATTGCGAATTTTTCATGTGACCAAACCCCAATATTTAGTGCTTCTCCTAAAGCACTTCTGGTGTCACATCATTTGCTACATCAGCCACATCATATATTGTTGTGCCACAGTTCTCTTTTATTGTCCTGCCTCAGTTTCCCTAAATTGTTCTGCCTCAATTCCCCTGGTTGCATCCCCCTTTCCTAATCATTAGGACTGAGATCTGGCCACTCTGACATTCCAAAAGAGTCATAAAGCTCCAGATGTCCTATCTCAGATACTTAATTAGTATCCTCTATCTCTGAGTTCGGACTTCCTGCCTCCTAACTCCTCTTAAGATATGAAAAATTTATGGTGCTACCCCCTCCAACCTGTCAGAACCGGATTGGTGGTCCCCTTCTTGGAAATTCTAGAGTTTGGACTCCCCCTCCACTCCTGCTTTGTCTACCCGAGCTTAGAGCCATATATATTTCATTGAGAACTCACATTCGTTGCTGGATATTTTGAGATTTATTCAGCCCCGGGGGCAACATGGATCCTGTTTTGCCCCCAGCACAATCCCTCCCTCTCAAATAAAATAATCTCTATCTTGCCTCAGTTTCTCTGATATTACAATATACATACATATATTTATAAATTTTCCATGTATTTCTGTTGACTTGGTACACATCTGTTGTGGAGAAGGTTGTTTTTTTTTTTTTGAGAGGACATTGTTGAAGTGGATCTCCAGGTACTTGCTCTTTTTTTCCTTTCCCTCTTTCTATTTAAAGTCAAAATAATACCAATAAAATAGACTGGAATTCAGCAACTAGATTGTCTGTCTTTTCCTCGTTCAACCCCCTAGTCACCAATTTTTTCTTTCGTTTCTTTTTTTTTTTTTTTCATCTCCTCTGCCTTGGAAATCTCCATTTTATCTGAGTGAGAAAAGAGAGCTACGCTACTAACATCAAGATTCAAGGCAAGAATTCTTAGGAGAACATTTTTGTTATTAAGCTTTCTAATATTTCTATCACATCACTATGTCACAAGAGAAATGGGAAATAAAGGAAAATGTAAAAGAAAAGCTACCAAATTCTCATTTGATTAAGGGGCTCTTCTGTAGAAGCAAATCTTTCACATGTTATTGTGAGGAAAGAATTCAAAAACTGGATCTTAATGGATCTGCCTGCATTGAACCAGGGAATGTAGGTAAAATAAATTAAATGTTTGTGTGATAATAATAAAGTATTTACCTATAGGAGCATGCTGTTTGTATAATCAAAATAAGATGTACTCCTCAACAATTTACTTGGTACTTGAAAGGGAAAATGTTGCCATGACAACATGGTAACAAACAAGGAGGAATTGCATACAGATGAATCAGGACATTATATGCAAGACAAAGAATCAAATGTTTTCTAAATAGGGCTGGCTTTATTAAGGTTTAAAATTATAGAAAACATTTTAATGAGATTTTCTTATTGTTTCACATGAAAAACAAGGGGAGTGAGCAAGAAGAGAGAAAGGCTAGACTAGATGTAATTCAGCAGAACTCTCTGAGTGGGAGAGCCCTGCTGGACTGCCTCACTCACACATTTGCAGGCATAGACATGGTCCTGCATGATTTAACTGGCTTGGGGGCCTGTGGTCTACCTTCAAGAATAAGTAGGTGAGAATTTACTGAGGGAAACATCTTCATCTCTCAGATAAGTTGTACATGGAAAAAAGGAGGAAATAGGTGATTTCTATTCCTACTGAATCTGGCTCAGCAGATAAATTGGGAGCTTGTAAGCCTTTTCTTGAATGAGTATATCTCATTCTAGGGGTCGAAGAGCTTTCTTCTCCCTTCCTGAGCAGGAACCTGCTTAATCCCATATATCCCATTCAGGGAAGTGAGGAGGAGAGTTGCAGGTGGTTTGATACCACGGACACTAAATGTGTTTTGTGGGGCTCTCTGGACACCAATGAAGCATAAAAAGCATCTAACATAAAGGAGAGTGAACAGCTCCACTGTCATGGAAGAATTTTCCTTTCCAGCTTTTACCATTTAAAAATCAAAATCTCTTAGCAGCAGCTATAGTAGTTTTGCTATATTGAGCAAATATATTGAGATGGATGTGTCATCCGGAGATGGATACTCTGTACTGTTTTTAGTATGACCTAATTAACCTGAGCTATACCTGAGGGTCTAGTGAGACAGTGCTTTCCCCCATCCAGTGCTGAAACCAGGTGTGTAGGCAGAGATACAAAAATAGCTGATGCATGAGAGGGCATGAGCCAATTGGTATTAAGGGGAAAAAGAAAGACCTGGAGCTGTAATCTGGTCAAAGCAAAAAGCTTACTTTTCTCCCTACAATGAGAGGAAAATGGATCTCTATATAGGCTTCTGTATATTGCAGAGATACTGTCTCCTGGTGTTTGGCAGAAAAAGGTGTTTTCTGTGCTGCCACCATGTTTCACAATGCAAGCACTTGGAAGGCATTTGTTAAGCGTACTCCATGGCCCTGAATGGTACCAGGCATAGTCAGTTATAAGAACAGACACTTAATCAATTTGTGGGAAATCACTATCACTCTTCCAGTTATTCTGCTTTATAACCTTGGGATGATCCTTAACTTGTCATTCTCTTTTATCCCTTATATCCAATTAGTTGCTAAATCTTGTTTCTCCTTCTACAATATCCTTTATATTGGTCCACTTCTTTTTTTTTTTCTTAGCAACTATATTGAAATGTAATTATTTTACACAGGTTAATAAAAAAACAACAAGAAAAACTAAACATTGGCTTTAACAAAAGCATTAGTTCATTTTGTGACTCATGTAGTCCCCTTGTTCATGTTCTCATCATCTCTTGCCCAGAATATTTGCAAATAGCCTCCAATTTCATCTCCCCTGCCCATAATCTCTCCTGTCTTCAATCAGTCTTCTACAAAGCTGCCAAATTGATATACTAGAGGACAGATCAGAGGATCATAAGCTTATAGATCTAGAAGGAAAAGGGACCTCAGAGACCATCTACTCCAATTTTTCACAAATGGGGAAATTGAGGCAGGGAGGTAAAGTGATTTACTGAAGACTGGTATAAATAATCAGTGTCAAAGGTGGTAATTGAACCCAGGTTTGCTGACTGTAGGGAAAATTTGACCATGTCACCCTCTTGCTCTAGAACTTTCAGTGCTTCCTATTATTGCTAGGAAAAAATAAAAACTCATATGTTTAGCAATTAAAATCCTTTACAATCTGACTCCATCCTATCTTTCCATAGTGACTTCATTTTATTCTCTCTTATACACCTTACATTCCATGTAAAATGGCCCATTTGTTCTTCCAACTCCCACCTTCCCCTGTGTTTTTGCACAATCTATCCCCTGTGCTTGAGATGTATTCCTTCCTCATCTCAACCTTTTGTGATCTCTAGTTCAGTTAATGCTCAGTTCAGGTGTCACCTTTCAAACCAAGCTTTTCCTCATCCACTGAATTGTTAATGTTTCTTTTCCTCCAATTATTGACTTTGAATATATCTCAGATTGACTTATTGGTATGGGGGTGATTTCTCTTCCAGTAAAATGTAAGTTTGAGGGCAAGTATTGTTTGGATTTTGTCTTAGTATTCAAAGTATCTAGCACACAGATACATAACACTTGCTGTATTCATGCCATGATAATAAATGACCACAGTGTACTGAGATATCCCAATCATCATTTGATATATTCCAGGGGAGGTGACTGGGAAAGTGGCTAATGAGCAGTAAGTTTGTTTCACATTTTGGCCTTGAATCTACATTGTTTTCATAAACGTTTTTAAATTTCATAGATGTTTCCATTGCAATTTGTCACTTCTTTTGTATGATTTTGGAATAAATGATTAGTTTATAGATGCATTTGCTTCCTTCTTCCTTTAGCTTCACTCTGTTTTGTTTTTTTGATATTTTTCTTTGATTTTTAGCAAATATTAAGTGCCTATAACATGCTAGATAAATTTAGCATAGATTCTGCTCTTAAGGAACTTAGAATCTCAAGAGGGGAAAGGGCAAGTTACTAAGCGGGGAGAATGAAATATGTATAGAGAGAAGGATGAGGAAAAGTTCTACTCAAAATTTGAGGAGGAAAAGAACATTTTCTTTTCTAGGAGAGAGAAAGAGTCAGAGAGAGGTTGAAATGTAGAGAACACAAAAGAAAATAGCTAGAAATATGATTGAAAAGTTGGAGCTAGATTGTGATGGGTCTTGAATTCCAGTCAGGAATTTCTATTTTATTTAATAGGCAGAAGGGAGTCACTAAAAGTTTTTGAGTAAAGGAACCACATGAGCCTCATAATGCACTAAGAACATTACTTGGACAACTGTGTGAAAGATAGATTAGAAGAAGTGATTAACTAGAGACAAATGGTTAGGAAGGTACTACAGTAGTCTAGGTGAGTTCATGGCCAATGACTGATCTTAGTCAAGTGAAAAGTGAGCAATAAGAGCATAGCTGGGATTAGATAACATAAATTTGCAGTAAACTGGTCAACAGGATTTCATTTTTTCCCCTAATCATGGGCTCTTTCCCTGATTCTTTATCGAGCTCCTCCTTCATCTATATTTGATACTACTTTTCTTACTATTAGAGGGACTTCAGGTGTTACATGGTACCAGAAAATAACCATAGTAACTGATCTTCAGTAGTACTGAGAGTTCATAGAAAAGGCCTTCATTTGAAGGACTTTATAAATGGAACAGAATAGCAGCTAGTGAGCAAGAGAACAAAGGTAGGTTGGACAGAGGAGACATCCATTCTTTTCCCCCCACAGTGTGATAGGCAGGGAGCAGAGCCCAAATTACACAATTGTATTTGGAACCTTTGCTCTATTTGGGCATCAGTCAATGAACGTTCAATAAGTACCTATCATATGCTTGGCATTGTGCTAAATACTGGAAAACAAGGACAAAAGTGAAAGTCTCTAACCACAAGAATCTTCTGTTCTAATGGAAGAGATAACATAAATATATAAGTATATCTATAATGCCAAAAGAAATTTCTCTTAATAACTTGATTATTAATATTAGGATCCAGGGTTTTTTTTTTTTTTTTTTTTTTTTTTTTTAATGTCTTCATTCAAAGACCAGTCTTTGTAGGTCAGTCAGACTCAGATTGGTTGAACCTTCTAGGAACATTTTTCTCAATCTTGGGTGGGATCCCACCCAGCTGGGAGAGTTTATTTCTGAATAAAGTGTAAATAAAATCTATTCTAGGTGAATTTTAGCCCTAAAGTATTTGCCTTAGGCCCTAGAAAGCCAACCCCCCAAATTAAATTGAAGAGCTGCTCACCTTCTTTTGGCTCAACTCCTCATTAATATGTTCATTCTGTCATTGGATGTTTAACAATCAGGACTGATCCCCACCTACTTTTTCAAAGGTATTTAAGCCTTTGATGATCTCTATGTCTTTTATCTTTGGTTACCAAGAGAGGCTGCTGACCACCAATTTACTGCTTATTTGCTAGCCTAATTAATAAATTGATTATTAGTTACCCAGAAACTCTGTCTATTAGGCTTTTCATTCATCCCAATGGAAAGAGAATAAAATAAAAGACCATTTTGGCATGGAAGATACTAGGAGCCAGAGAGACTAGAGAAGGCTTCACGAAGTAAAAGATGCTATTTGAAGGAAATCGGGCATTCCTAGAGGGAAAAGTGCAGAAAGGGTATTTTCTAGCCATGGGAGACAGAGATGGAGCATGATGGGTGAGGAACAGCAGGTCCACCAATACTTATAGATTGCAGAGTGCATGAAGGGAGTAATATATAAGAAGACTGGAAATGTTGGAAGGATTGAGATTGAGAAGAACTTTAAATGCCAAGGAGAGTGTTAACAAGATCCTAGAGCTAACAATAAGTCACTGGAATTTTTGATTAGCAGAATGACATGGTCAGATCTGTGCTTTAGGGAAGAACATTTTGGCATCTGGATGGAGAATAGGTTGCAGTGGAGAAGGACTTGAGGTAGGAACACCAGTTAAAAACGCTATTACACTAGCCAATCAAGAAGTGATGAAGATCTAAATCAGGGTGGTGGCTTTATAAGTATTGAGAAAGGAACAGATCTGAGAGATGTTATAGAAGTCAAAGTCTTTGCTGAGGCAGCCCCACTGTCTAGACGGACTTCTCTCTCACTTTCTCTAAGGTTCAACTTAGATGCTGTTACCTTTATGAAGCTCTAACCCCTCTTTGGCTACTCTGAGTGAAAATTTGCTTTCCTTCTGATTTTTTTTTTTCGTATCATGTTACCCCTCTATTGTAATAGTCCAGGTGAAAGGTGATGGATACCTGCAATAAGGTGGCAGTTGTATGAGTGAAAGGAGAGGATATAAATAAGAAATATAGAGATAAGGAGTATAAGATTTGATGATTGATTGGATATTTGTGGTTGGTAAGAGAAAGGAGTTGAGGATGACATAGTTTTCAGATTTGAGTGACTAGAATTATATAGGTTCCAAATATCATTGTTATGGTATTTTCTCATCATCAGTGGAGATTGATACCCCATGTCTGCATGAGAAGTGGGGTGACGGTGATAAAAAGCAAAGAGGAAAAGAGATCCTGTAGCTTTTCTAGCTTCCAGCTTTGAAAGAGATGTGAAATGTCAAGTTTTCTTCAGGTCAATGAAGAAAGACTCTGGGAAGAAGCCAACATGAGAGGAGCTAGCAGTTTCTATTCTCAGCTTACAATACTAGATATTTTGGGGTGAAGTCTGAGACTCTCTTAGTTGAGCTGAGATACTTTACTATCAATGAAAGAGCTTCTTCAATCTGTATTGTCATATATATATATACACATACATATGTATATACAATATGCATTTGCATTTATTTAGAAGATACATAGATACATACATTCTTATATGTGTACTTTCTCTGATTTCTGTTTTGTTATCAATTTGGATAAATAGATTTCTTTGCTGTTTGCCATGTATGTTCATTGTGGACTGGGATTTGGTGGGAAGAGAGTCAAGGCTTGAATATAAAACTTGGGGGTTGCCATTTTCCTATTAATGAATAACAGGTGTTTAGCTTGCACCTAAAATTACATATTCTAGACTAATAATATTTAAGGGAGAGAAAGATATAATTCTAATTCAGTAACCCCTCTCTCTGAAGAAAGCAGAATGGCCAGTCTTTGATTCCAATCTCCTGCTTCCTCTCCTAACATGAATAAAATTCTCCCTTGAAGAAAGGAAGAGGGAAGAGAAGTCTACTTTTGTCTCCCTACAAGAGAGCAGTAGAAGGATGACAGTGCCCTCAACAGCACTGCAAAGAAACTTGGAAGAAGGATTGGTTTAGAGACAAAAACAAAAAATTAATTTGTGTGCATCTTGAACTTTAGAGTCTCAGCTGGAATTTTACAAATGTTTGACACATCAGACCATTAAATAAAATTAGTGGGAAAAGAAAGTAGGGCTAATCTCCTCCTATAAAGAAAATTCTAGTTTGCATGCATTTTATGTCCCTAAATTCTTTATGGAGGTGGGGCAGGAAGAAAGCATCTGTACAAAATTTTCATTTTTATCCCTAGAAGAGAAGTTTAACCAAGATTAAAATAATGATATAGTGATGATGACTGATAGTCATTGTACAAGGGGTACTTTCACTTTTAGCTTTGGATCATCTTAAACTTATATTAAGAAGATTTTGAAAGGAACCAAATACAACTGCCATAGATTAATGAAACTATGTTCAGAATTGTTTCATAGAACTTCTATATCCTTCTATAACCATAAACTGCCAATTACTACTGTTGTCTGTGTTGTGTCAGGATAATCATACAAGAAAGCTATACATACCAATACACAGTTCACAATATCTTAATATAATAATTCTAGCTTGCCACCTACCAGTTCCCTTCCCCCTCTCCTTCCATAGTCCCTTGGGATGTTCAGTCTAATCTTTTCTCTCTCTGTCCCTCCTTCCCTTCCCTAATCCCAAACATCATAAAATATGAATTCATCCATAAAGTATAACCGTAAATAACAGCCTACAGTTTAACTTATTACCAGGGCTATTTGCATTTTAATGGATCAAAATGTTAATTTAAAGGAATGAAGTTCAGAACAATTTTTTTTTGGTTGTGTAGGGTAAGATTTCCCTGAGGGGAGGGAGGTGTGGAGAGGGAAATCTTGAGCCTTTGAGAGGCTCCTTGAAATCAGATCATTTACACAATCTATTCCAGAGGACTCATTAGGGAAGATCCAGTTTTACCCAGGCTGTTATTGTGTTTCCAAAGTGGGGGCCCCTGTCCCCTGGGAATGTTTAGGTGGTATGGACATCCAGGTTTGATCACAGATCAGGTAATCAAAGGATGAGAAGATGAGATTTATCCTGCCCTTCCTGTGATGTCTAATCAGGGGGCTTTTCTCCAACACCAACCCTTCACTTATTATTCTCCAACATCCTCCTTCTCCCCCTCTCTGGTGTTCGGGTTCCTAACCTCTTCTTCCTTGATGGGAGTCAGCTCCTCAAGGCAGTTGTAGCCTAATTGCCATCAAGGGACTCCCAGCAGCAGCTGCTAATAGAAAAATTCTACATTGTGCTCCTTTACTTCCTATCTTCCAGATTACCTCATGGCTTTGGCAGCAGTCTCTTAATTGTTCTTCCTGTCTCAAGTCTCCCCTTACTACAATCCATCCTCCACACAGCTCACAAAGTGATTTTTTCAAGCACAAGTGTAACCACATTACTCCCCTTTTCAATAAGTTCCAATGACTCCTCATGGCTTTTAGGATCAAATATAAAATTCTTCTTTGGCATTTAAAGCCCTTTATTACCTGGGTCCAACCTAGCTTCCAGCCTTATGACTTCTCTTTCTAAATGCTTTGGTCCATTCTATCTGGCCTCCTTGCAGTCCCTTGTACTCATAAAAACATATCTAAATATCTAAAAAGGAATAAGAAATTAAGGATATAATAAGTATCATGCCCTCTAAGTAGAACCATACAAAAAGTCCATTAAGTAGAACCATGTAAAGAAAGAGGAATGGATTTATACTGAAAACTTTCTGCAGAGATGAAACCAAAGGCAATTAACTTTTGCTTGCTGCTTTTGCTTTGTCTATGATAAATCTCTAAATACAGAGAAAAACATGATTCCTGCTGAAAAGCTACTGTATTTACTGACTTATGTCTATTACTTTGTCGTCATATTGCATATCTTTCAATTTTGAAAAAAATCTAAAAAGAGAAATTCACATTTCACTTATCAAAGCAACTACTATCAAATTTATTAAATTATTGCTAATAGTATATATGACTAAAATATTACTGTCAGTAATTAATATGAAATTGATAACAATCACTTATTCATGTGTATCCTATCTCCAGGACATATTTCTAAAACTGAACTTATTTATTTTTTATCTCATTATAAATATAAGGACATTTTATGTTTTGCATATATTTTATTATTTTGCATATAATTTATAAAAAAATATAATGCCAAATACCTTGAGAGGACATGGTCAACATATTTACTACTGGGTATGTGACCATTGGTTTAGAGATGGGCATATCTCATTTTATTGCTCTTTGCTTTATTGTGCTTTGAAGAAACTGTTGTTATTGTTTTTTTACAAACTGAAGGTTTGAGGCAATCTTGCAACAAGTCCATCAGCACCATTTTTCCAATAGCTTGACTCACATTATGTCCCTGTGTCCCATTTTGCTAATTCTCCCAGTATTTCAAACTTATTATTCTGTCTTTGATGGTCATTTGTGATCAGAAATCTTTGACGTTACTACTGTTATTATTTTGGGATGCCACAAACTGTACCTAGCAAACTTACTAAATATTATTATATGTTTTGACTGCCCCACCTAGCAGCTGTTTTCCTATCTCTCTTCTTTTCCTTGGGCCTTTCTATTCCTGGAGACACAACAATATTGAAATTAGGCCTGTTAATAACCTTAGGTTATGGCCTATAGGTGTTCAAGTGAAAGGTAGAATCAATTAATTTGGCAAAATTCATTGTTTTCTTATTTTAAAAAATTGCCATAGTGACCTCAACCTTAAGCAACCTCCACCTGGATCAGTCAACAGCCATCCAACACTAAGGCAAGATTTTCCACTAGCAAAAAATTACTACTTGCTGAAGGCTTATATGATGGTTAATAATTTTTAGCAATAAAGTGTTTTTTGGGGGGACATCTAGGTGGTGCAGGGGATAGAGCACCAGCCCTGAAGTCAGGAGGACCTGAGTTCAAATCTGATCTCAGACACTTAATATTGGGTAAGTCATATAATCTCTCTGTGTCTTAGTTTCTTCATATGTCAAATGAGAGGATTGACTCAATGGAATCTAAGACCCCTTTCATGCTAAGCTTATGATTCTATGTTTCAAAAAGTGTCCAGGAAAAACTTAGTGATATTATATAAGTGCAGGGACAGTGGGGAAGAGGGTATTGAGCAGAGAGGATATTTTATTCATTTGTTCTTTTTTCTTCATCCCAAAATTGTCTTTTATATATGTTTTAAAAGAAAATTTAAAAATATTTTTACAAAGACCTTTATTTTTTGAACTTTTAAAAAGCTTTTTATTTTCAAAACATATACATGGATAATTTTCAACATTCATCCTTGCAAAACCTTGTGTTCCAATTTTTTTCTCCCTCCCTTACCCCACTCCCTCCCCTAGATGACAAGTAATCCAACATGCGTTAAACATGTACAATTCTTCTATGCATATTTCCACAATTATCATGCTGCACAATAAAAATCAGATTAAAAAGGGGAAAAATGAGAAAAAAACCAAAATGCAAGCAAACAATAAAAAAGTGAAAATATTATGTTGTGATCCACACTCAGTTCTCACAGTCCTTTCTCTGGTGCAGATAGTTCTTTCCATCATAAGATCATTGAAACTGGCCAGAATCACCAAAAAGTTGTTGAAAAGAGCCACGTCTGTCAGAATTGATCTTCGCACAATCTTGTTATTGCTGTGTACAATGTTCTCTTGGTTCTACTCACTTCACTTAGTATCAGTTCATGTAAGTCTCTCCAGGACTTTCTGAAATCACCCTCCTAATTGTTTCTTATAGAACAGTAATATTCTATAACATTCATATATTATAACTTATTCAGCCATTCTCCAGCTGATCATCCATTTGACTTCCTAAAATCTTTGTTTAAATGCTATTAAACATTCCAAACAGATCCAATATTTAGTTGACAATCTTGGGTCTCTGTGTTAATGTGGGTCTATAAGTAATGTCATCTGAGTGCTCAGATTCCCTGGTGCAGCCTATGGAGCTTGGAAAGACAACCTAGCTCCATACAGCTTTTCTGGTCTAAGAAAGCAACTAATATAAATCCTTTCTGCTGCAATTCATGAGACAAGTGGTCATTTTTATTTTCTAAGTCTCTTGGGTCCTTGGATAGAAACAGTCTTCCCAATGAGAGCTCTAATTCTGAATTTCCCTGCTCTTTGATCATAGCATCAAAATCAGGATCAACTTGATTTCAGGGGGAAGAGGGGCAAGAACAAAGACATTCACAGAAGCCTGTTGGCCAAGTATCTCCTTTCCCTTCACACAGTGCTGGCTGGCACTTTAGCTATTCATGTTCCTTTCACAAAGGCCTGGGGATGGATTTAGCTTTCCTTTGGGGAAACAAATACAACACAAAGAGCATGTGTGTGTCTTTTTTCCAAACCATAGGGCTGCAGCTGCAGTGATGTCCTTCAACCACTCCATTTTCTAAAACCATTCTAAAAGGAGAAAAAAAAAAGGAAAATTAGGAAGAGAGCTATAAGTACTTTTGGAAATTAGGACTTTAAAAGCTTCTATTTTTTCTACCATTTGCTCAAATCAAGTCTTGGTTGACAATAAGTATTTGAAGCCAATGGTGACAGGGAAAGGGTAAGGTCCCCTGTCAGGGTTGGAGTCAGAGGGTCAGGATGCAAGCATGGGACTATTATAGGGAACAAATTGATATTAGTTTGTACACAGCAAAGTGATCACAGAGCAGTGATAACTGCCTTGGGCAATCTTTGAGGAATTATGAACACAGTACAACCAAGCAATCTGCTGTTCCAATTTTTGAAAGGAAGATGGATTCTTCAAGCTTAGATGACAGAGATTCTTGTAAGATTAGATTCTAGAATATATTCTAAGCATTTAGAAAGGGAAATATGGATCACTATAAATCATGGACGTGGTAAGAATAAGTCTTTTTAGCTATCAGGGAATCTCTTTGCCAAAGAGTTGGACATCTGGGAGTATTTCATCCACCAGTGCGGTAGGGGATGATTTCCTACTTAAATCAGTTTGTACATTATGGCTTTGAGAAAGTTAGGGTTGGGGAGAAAACAGCGTAGAAGTCAAAGTTACAAAAAAAAAAAAAAAAAAAAGGAAAAGAATTAATGAGTGCTAAGGGAGACTGCTTGCTGGAAGCAGCTCAAGTTTCACAGAATACATATTATATTTGTTTTGTATGGTTTTTCAGACCCACTTAGAGTATACCACCAATTGTCAGTACTCTGGGGTTGGTAAGCAGAGCTTAATTCAGTCTCCATCCTTGGAAGAATTATTGTTGCATTTCCCAAATCTGGTGATCACAAGGTCATTATGTCAGAATGGAGAAATCCCAAGTTGCTTAACCAAGGACTATCAGCACATCATGATCAAAATAGTTCATAGCCACATAAAACATTTCTAACATGGAATTATTCTTCCCACACTTAGACTAACCTCACATCCTCTTTTGACTTGGCTCTACCAGAGGTAGATCAGGAAAATGACCATATATATGTGCATGTCAATCAGAAAGATTTGTAACTGGCAGGGATATGCAGCAAAGACTTGTGATTTTGTTGCTGATTAGACATGGTAATAAGGCAGTAATTTAGAACCAAGTATTTAAGACAGAGGCTGAAAGTATTTCCTGGTTCACCTATCTCTTTGCTTTTGTTCCAGATACATTTTGTGGCAATCAGAAACATTATAGTAGCTAAGAGGAGTCTTGTTGCCCCTGCCTTACAGAGTTCCTTTGTAGGTTTATTGGTTAGAGTCCTCAAAATGGTTTGAAGGCAGCTGATGAGTAAGCAGAAATTCCACAGGTACGTATTCTGGAAAGATGGCAGAGTAGGTTGGTAAATTTCAAGCTCTCTCGATTTCCCAAACAAATTTGTGCCTCAGGTGAACATAGACTGATGAAAAACCAAGAAGACTTGGGGCAGAACAGGGGTCATCTGCATACAACCTTATGAGATCTGAACAAAGACTCTGGGCTGGGATTAACCTGTCAACAGTGCAAACACCTTGGGGCTGGCTCCGCAGAAACAGCCAGGAGGGATCCATCCAGCTATCTGATTGTAGCTGGGGCTTCAGCAGGAACCACAGACTTTTGCTTCTTGTACTGCTTATTGAGTGGAGGTTTGAATTTGGGAAAACCAACTGGACTGATTGGGAATGCTGGGCCCAGCTGTGCTGCTGAGACATGGGTCTGGGCAAGAAGGAACCAGCCCCAGGTGAGTGCAGAAGCAGCTAGGCAGGGATGCTGTTGGCTGTAGGCATTTGCAGGAGGGGGCAGCTCTTGCTTTGAAGTTCCTGGTCAGAGGGGAGAACTGAGGTGAAGCTAGAGGCATCATCCCCCCCACCTCACAATTAAAGGTGCTTACACTAATATCTCTTATTTAAAAAAAAAAAAAAGAACCCTATCATTGAAACAGATTATGGGAACAGGGAAGAGCAAGGTTCATTTTCAGAGGACACTTTAGTAAAACAAGCTTCTACGCCAAAGAGTAACATGAAATGACTCCCTGCTCAGAGAGAATTTATAGAACTAAAAAAAAAATAAATAAATAAAAAAATCAAATGAGACATAGTGAGGAAAAACTAAAGAAAAAAATTAAAACCATCCAAGAAAAACAACATTATGAAGAAAAAGTTAACCAACTAGAAAAGGAGATACAGAGTCTCAAAGATGAAAATAATGCTTTGAAAATTAGAGTTGGGCAAGAGGAAGCCAGGTAAGCTATCAAAGACCAAAAAATAACAAAGCAGATTACAAAGAATGAGAAAATAGAACAGAATGTGAAACATCTCATAAGAAAAACAAAAGATCTGGAGAACAGATCAAGAGAAAAAATAAAAATTTTTTGGATTGCCAGAAAGTTGTGACCAAAAAGAGAACCTTCACACAATAATTATTTTTAAGTAGGCCTTTTGTTCAAAGGGATTTTTGATTACAGTCTCCCCCCCTCCCAAGGGGAAGTTTCCATATCTTAGTCTGTAAAACTGTCCCTGTAACCCTAATATACTTTTGGGGTCTCACCCCAACCCCATCATTTGGTGGCTAATTCCATCATTCTGGTGGCCTGATATAGGAAGAGTCTGATTGTACCCCTTTGACTAAACAATACTTGTATATTTTCCTGGAGTCAAAATAGATCTGTTGTATGTAAGACTTATAATTAAATCTAGACAACAGGTCATGAAAACAATTTAGGAGAGTTGAATACTGTGTTTTTATTTGTGTTTTTTTTTTTTACGGGATGTGTTTTTATTTACGGGATTATCCGACTCTTCTCTTCTAGAAGAGAAGTACAAATATTGAAATGTAACAAACAGATGCTAACTGCATGATGGTCTGGTTAAATGGGTTCGAAACCAGTTGAGTACATCAAAAAAAATGGCAAGTAATAATGTTAATTAGAAAGAAAATTTATAGTGGGGAGCTTTAGTGTACTGTCTTTGGTCTTATTCTGTTCAAACTTTATAAGTACTAATCAAATTTATGTACTAATCAAATATGTAGATGCTATGTTGGAAGGGATAGATAATATGTTAAATGATGGAATCAAGGTCTTAACAGATCAGAGTGAGTTTGGAATGATGGGCTGAATTTAAGAAACTTAAGTTAAATAGGGATAAATGAGAAATTCTGCACTTGGGTTAAAAAAATGACCCAAGTTAAAGTTGCAGAGGACATGATTAAACAATAGTTTGTGTGAAAAATGATCAAGGGTTTTGATGCACTGCAAGATCAGAATAAGTGGTACAACTGGGCAGCTCAATGACCCATAGAGTGTTGGGCTTGGAGTCAGGAATATTTATATTCCTGAGCTTAAATCTAGATACTTACTAGCTGTGAGACCCTAGGAAAATCACTTAACCCTCTCTGCCTCAGTTTCCTCCTCAGTAAAATGAACTGGAGAAGAAATTATTTCAATATCTTGACAAAGAAAATGATCCAAATGGGGTCACAAAGACATGATTGAAATAACTGACCAAACATAACCACAAACTCAGAATTTGTTTCAGCACCAGAATGTGATGGGTTAATGCAGTTGTGGGCTGCCTTGATAGATCAGTATCAAGAACAGGGGAAGGAGTTGTCCTATTATTTCCTGGGCTGGCCATGGCATATTGAGTGTCACAGATGTCACATTATAATGAGTAAGAATTTTGACAAACAGGAGCATTTGCAGTAGAAGAAAACCAGGATGGTAAGGGAGCTTCAAAGGAAATCATAACAAGATGGGTCAAAGGAGATAGGGCTGTTTAGTCTGAAGAATAAAATATTTTGTGGAGGGTCAAGGAGAGTTGGAACATGATCACTATATTTGGATACTTGAAAGGCTGTTACATATAAGCAGATTAGATATATTGTACTTGGCTTCACTGGAAAGAACTTGGACAAAATGTGGAAGAGAGGAATATAAGTTTGTTTTCATATTGAAACCAAATCTAACAATTAGAGTTTTCCGAATGAAACTAGAAAAATTATTTAATCTAACCCTGTCATTATATAGATGAGGAAACCAAAGGTCAAACTGGTCTGATTTGACTCTGATTCAGGCTTATTGGAAGCCCTTTTCAAGTGCCATTTCTTCGATATAACTGTCTTGTGATCATTATCCATAAGCACCTTGGACCTAGGCTGTATTAAAGAGTTGGAAACTGGCATAGTTTCTGCAAATAAAGTTTGATGTTGTTTTTAATAGCTTTACAGTGTGTAGGTGAACACAATGAACAATAGCTGTAGGCACAAGAGGTCCCACCAATAATAGAGGAGGGGCTCTCCACAATTTGTTTTGTTTTCATTGTTTTTTGGAACGGTATCTAGAGTAAGTGGGTCCCCAAAGAAACTACACTAGACTCAAAAGAAATCAAACTAATGGATAATGTGGTAGAATAGAAAGAATGCTGCTGTTGAAATCTAAGGACCTGGACTCAAATTCTGCCTCTGACATTGACAACTTGTATGATTTACTTTTTCTTAGCTTTAGTTTCCTTACCTGTAAAATGAAGAGGTTGTACTAAATGACCTTTAAGAACTCTTCTGGCTTTAAATAACTATAATGGCTAAAAATCCTAAATCTACCACTTATTAGCTATATAATTGTGGGCAAGATTAAAATGGATAAGAATTGTACAGGAAAGAGGATATATACACATCAATGAAATCATAGATCCATTCATACACTAACTTATCAATAATTAGACTTCAGCTTCCTCATCTGCAAAATAAAGGGTTGAATTAAAAAGATTTCCCTTTCAATTTCTAATTTTCCTTTAAATTCAGAATCATAAAAGAAAGCTCTTAAAAATAAAATAGTATTTTATTTTTTTCCAATTACATGTAAAGACAATTTTTTTAAACATTCATTTGTAAAAGTTTTTTAGTTTCAAATTTTTCTGCCTCATTCCTTCTTCTATACCTTTTCTAAAGCTGTAAGCAATTTGATATATCATATATGTGCAGTCATATGAAACATTTTTCCATATTAGTCATGTTGTAAAGGAAGAAACAAATCAAAAGAAAAAAACCCACACGCAAAAAAAAAAAAAACAAAAAACAAAAGAAAGTAAAAATATTATGCCTAGATCTGTATTTAGACTCCATCAGTGGATAAGCATTTTTCATCACAAATCCTTTGGAATTGTCTTGGGTCATGGTATTGCTGAGAAGAGCCAAGTCATTCATACTAGATCATTATACAATATTGTTCTTAGTGTATACAAAATTCTCTTGATTCTGCTCATTTCACTTTCACCAGTTCATGTAAATCTTAAAGAATACTTTTACAAAAAATTTACAAATTTGGCCACAATTTGGTCAAGGTATTATATTAAGTAGTGTGGGAAGAAAAAAATAAAAATTTTTCTGCCCTCATGGAACTTATAATATGCTTTTGGAGAGGAATAATCATGTTAAAGGTTAACTAACAATAATAGATTTAAATTACTATTCAAATTACCATTCAAGATAATAATAAACCAGCTGCCATAGGCCTATACATGATTAATTATAAAGTGATGAAGTTTATCTAAGAGGAATCATTCAGTAGAAATAAATTCTGGGTATAAAAGAAATTCTGAGGCTGGTCTTATAGGACCTGCTTAAGCCTAGAAGATTTTTTTGACTGCTAAGCACTTCATTTCTCCTGTCCCTCCAATTGCTCTCCTCTATGATGAATAGAACCCCCTCCTATACACTTCATTTCTCTTATTAAGGTACACTTCTCTAGGTCCAAGTCCTGTCTTCCTATTAGCTTCCATCATAATTATATCTCTACTAACTCAAGCCTTATCCTTCCACTGAGACAATCTTCCCTTGCCTATCCCTTTTATCATTCCTTTTTCAAAGCCCATTTCTATCCTTTTTAAACAATAAAAACATTTTTTCATATCGAACTCTACCTTTTATCTATATGGAATCCACCTCCTTGAATTCACTAAAACCTAACTTTACTTTTTTACAGATTCTCTCAAGCTATCTTTTCTAATGCAATTTACTTTTCTTTCCATTCCTCCTTCCTCACATAGATCTTTCATAGAACTCATGCAGAGCGAATGCCCAGAAGGTGATCAGAAAAAGCAATGCAAGGACACTCTCAATGTCTCTCTTAAAAACTTAAAAATCAATTGTATGACATGGGAACACAGGACTGCCCACCATGACATGCTTCTCACCAGAAAAGGTGCTGCGCTCTATGAGCAAAGCACAATCCAATTAGCCAAAAGAAACACGAGTTGCACAAAGTTAGGGAATCCACCCCAAATGTTCATAGGGAATGCTTGTGTCCAACCTGTGGCAGAGCACTCCGAGCTTGGATTAGTCTGATCAGCTACAGGTGGACACACTGCAACTGGATTCTAAAACAGTAATGTCATTGTGGTTCTCTTTGAGAACAAAGGATGAACCAATCCATAGATCTCCCGTTGCTCCTTCTACTTCAGATTGTTACTTGGCTATCATTCAACAATCTGTCTCTTGGAGTTTTTGCTTTCTCCTGTGCCTTGCCATTGACCTACTGGTTTTTCCCCACCTTTTCCTGAGCCCACGAGGCACTCTTCTAGTTCTTCTCCTCCTGATTTAACAGGACTATTTCTTTACTGCCAGGGATCATACTTCTTAGAGATACTTCCTGCCATGGTTTACTTGACTTTCTCTCAGAGAAGACAGCCTTGCTTTTTAAGAGTCACCTAAGCACATGATTAGTCTTCTGTGGTCTACTAGTGAGCTGCCATTCAAATTTTAAAAGAGAAATTTCTTCATGCTCCATAAAAGGGTAATGGGATGGTCTTTGTACTTAAACATAGTGATTAATACTTGTCTCTCTCTGATTCTTTTTGTACAGCAAAATAATGGTTTGGTCATGTATACTTATTGTGTATCTAATTTATATTTAATATATTTAACACCTACTGGTTATCCTGCCATCTGGGGGAGGGGGTGGAGGGGTAAGAGGTGAAAAATTGGAACAAGAGGTTTGGCAATTGTTAATGCTGTAAAGTTACCCATACATATAACCTGTAAATAAAAGGCTATTAAATTAAAAAAATAATACTTGTCTCTCTTGTTACCTTCCTCTTTCCCCTCTCCCTTTTCATCAATTGGGCTGGAGGTGGAAATGATACCAAAAGTCTCCCTCCCTCCTCTACTACTCTGAGAAAACTGAGACAACCTAATATGAACATCATCTTTTTTTTCTTCTCTGTTCCTTTCAGTGTTTTAACCTTTCCTTTTCTCTTTTTTTCTAGCAAAGGAGGGTTTGCCTTTCTCCTAGCTGAAGTCCTTCTTTCTTCCTATGTCCTAACTTATCATTTCTTCCTTCTCTCTAGAGTGAGACAAATTTCTATACCAAACTAAGTATGTATGTTATTCCCTCTTTGAGGCAAATCCTATGAGATTAAGGTTCAAACAGTACTCATCCCTCCCACTTCTTTCCCTATACTGTAACATGTGAAGTCCAGGTTAGCACTCTGGATGCCTTAGAATCAGTCGGAGTCAGGATAAGCAAAAGCCCTTGGTCTTTATTCTTGGTCTTTAGGGGTAGAAGTAAAGGGAATGGATCTCCGCAACCTTTCTTTTCCACCTCCACTGCCCAAGTAACCCTGGCTTGTCTTACTCCACCCCCAATACCTCCTCCAATTATCTGTATACACCAAAAGATCGAGCTAGCACAGAATAGTGAGAAGGGCCATTTCCCAAGCATATGCTAATAGAGTATCATCCAATTGGTAGTTAGCCTTAAGTGCTCAGTTGTCTGATTCCAGTGTATCAACTCAGAATTGCAGCCCTTTTCAGTGACAGGTTTTTTGTGCCTCTTCATGTGATGCAATTTACCCTATTTTGCCTCCCCTTTCCTTCTCAGGGAAGTCTCAGAGAGAATTGGCTTTTTTTCTTACACCTGTATCCTTAAGTCCATCCCTTCCCATTTCTTCTGTGACCTTGTTCCATCCATGATCTATTCTCTTTCAGGCTTTAAACTTCCTTGCTCATGAGTTGTCTACACTTGCTGCTTTTACTCCTTATTACTAACTTCTTGGTTTCTTACAATTTTTCTTCTGTCCTTCACACTCTAATGAAACATCTCTCTTAAGATGATGCTAAATATAAATAAATTTATATATTTATTTGTATTAACATATTAGCATGTTAACATTTATTCATTTTCATTATTTATTTATTATTATATATCATAATAATATACTTTCATCTAATCTTAATCTTTGGGTACCATCCCTATCCAAATGTCTCCCAAATCTTTACCTCTGCCTCCAGCTTCTCCTCAGAGTTCTATTCCCATATATTTAAATTCCTGTTGAGTATCTCCATCCAAATATCTAACTCTTCTTTAGATATAACGAGTCTCCCCCACTCATTTTCCCCCAGAAATTTTTTTTACTTGTCTATTTGTGTTCATGGTACCACAATCCTCATCATCTTTATTGGTTTTTGCTTTTTAAAAAATTTTCATTAGTATTTTATTTTCTAAATATATGTAAAGTTAGTTTTCAACATTTATTTTTTTAAGACTTTGTGTTCCAGTTTTTCTCTCTCCCTTACTTCCTCCCTCCCCAAGATAACAAGTAATCTGACAGATGTTAAATATACATTGTTTTTAAAAACATATTTATATATTTGTCATATTGTGCAAGAAAAGTTAGACTAAAAGAGAAAACCCATAAAAAAGAAAGATGGGGCAGTTAAATGGCACAGTAGATAGAGCATTTGCTCTGGAGTCAGGAGGACCTGAGTTCAAATCTGACCTCAGACACTTAACATTTCCTAGTTATGTGGTCCTGGGCAAGTCATTTAACCCCCAACTGCCTTGCCAAAACAAACAAACAAACAAAAAAAACCCAAAACAAACCCTCCCCCTCCCCACAATAAATAAAGGAAAAAGAAAGAAACAAACAAAAAGTGAAAATATTATGTATTGACCCATAGTTTGTTCTATGGACTTAGATGGCATTTTACATCTCAAATCTATTGGAATGAGTCATCTTTATTTGAAAAAAATTATTATACCTTCTGTTTTTTACATAATTTTCAATTCCAAATGTTTTAGATAAGGTAGACAGACACACCTTATCTAAAAAGCAGTCCCTTCTGTCAAAGAATAAGAAAGGGAAAAAAGTTAGAATCACCTAATAGCAAAATTCAAACTGTATAGGATATAGGAGAGACTAGAGATTGGGAAACTAGATCAGAAATTCTTATGGTAGGAGAGGTGTGAGGTAAAAAAGGCCTGAATTAAGAAAGTAATAGTGGAAAAGGAAATGAAAAGATGTTTAATGAATTCATTGTGATATAGACAAAATAATGATAATTGCTAGCATTTGTGAAGCAATTCAAGGTTTTCAAGTGCTTTACCTGCATCTCATTTGATCTTGTTGAAAAAATATTAATATTAATAACGTACTAGGAAATTTAGGCTCAAGTCTGCCAGAAACAATTTCATTTGACATGTCATTAATCTATATCCAAGCTATTTCTAGTTTGGATAAAGAAAGATGTCCAAACTGTCATAGTCTCCCATATTTTCAGACACGACTCTCTATCTGAAGGAGACTTTAGGTAATATTTGTAGGAATTTTGAAGAAGGAAAAAAATATGTTAAAATGCAGTTTCAATTTAAAATTCAAGGACAGTTATTGCTCAATTCCTTCCTGAACTGCTTTTCCTTAAGACTTTCTTCTAGTGATCAATATCTCAAGCTTGAATTTCTATCTCTAGGTGGGTCATTGCCATTATTTCAGAGGGTGGGAAAACAATCATCTCTATCTTAGTCCATTTCAAAAAAAGGTCTTACCCTTGTTTCTCCCACTTTCCTAAAAAGTTTTAGCTTGGAGAAATAGGTCTCCTTACTATTGCTAGAGAAATTAAAAGATTTTTGTAATGTGTTTCCAACGCTCTAACACCCCTGGATTACAATTATTATCTCCATTTTTTAGATGAAGAAACTGAGGCTGACAAGTTAAGTGACTTGCCCAGAGTCACATAGTAATTGTTTGGGGCAGGATTTAAACTCAGGTGTCCCTAATACAAGGCCCATTATGTGACCCATTCTAACACTGAGACTCCTCCCTTGAAAGCAGGGGATTTAGGATCAAATCCTAGTTATGCTTCTCTGTTACCTGTGTGAACTTATATAGGTCACTTAACTCCTTGGGACTTCAGTAAAATAAAGTCAGATTAGATGGCTTTGAGGGTCCCCTTTAGCTCAAAAAATATGATCCTATTAATGTGATTAATGTCACATAGATGATAATTAATATTGATAGAAAGATAGGAAGACTTCAGTCAGTTTAGTCCTTGAGAAAATTTCATTTCATTTTATTTCATTTCATCTCTCTCGGGTTAAGTGATTTGTCCAGGATCACATAGCTAATAAATATTAAGTGTCTGAGGCCAGATTTGAACTCAGATCCTTCTGACTTCAGGGCTTGTACTCTATCCACTTCACCATCTAGCTGCCCCCCAAATTTCATTTCTTTAAGACATTAGGAAACATTTTTGTTGGTTTTTCATGAGAAATCAAGAAAGGCTTTATAAAGTATATAGCACCCCAGGGCTAGGTCTTGAATGAAGAAAAAGGTGTTAATTGCTTCCACAAAACTTCCTCTCCAATGATATTTCATCTTTAGCCCACCTATTTCCTTTTCAGGAAATCTCTAAGAGTTTGGCATTGCTTAGTCTGGTTAAGTTTAGATAATTTTTGCTAGGAGCTATGTGACCTGATGTTTTTCCTTGCCACTAAATTTAGAATAAGAGGAAGTGGGTTTACATTTATGCAGCAGGAATGTGGATTTGATATGAATTGTTCAATAAACAACTACCAAATGCTTATGTTGCAGAGCATTGTTAGCTGGACTATTGGACATATTAGAAACATGTCTTGGTGATTTAGTCAGGAGATCTGCGATAACACATCCTGACTCTGTGATCTCTCAGGAAATCATTTAACTTTTCTAAACCTTGATTTCTTCATCTCGGTAATGATGGCCATCCCAAGAAACAGAGTGGAGATGGTACTGTCTCTTGCTAAAGGATGCTCTTGACTAACTGGATTGTGACTGGTACTCAAGGTGCTTGTATCTAAGATTACTGGTGACTGAGCTAGAAGGAATTGCTGCCTTAGTAGTTTTGAAGTTTGGGGACTATCCTCATACAGGAATAATGAAATGTTGAGATTTTGGGTATAAATTCCTTATGTTCCACCAGAATAACGAGTTAGTCACCAGATAATGAAGTGGAATGTAATACCCCAAAAGATGTTAGGGTTACAGGCCAATATCATAAGTCATCTCAAAAGAATTTGTAGACCTCATCAATGGGGCAGAAGCGCCAAGGACATTCTCCACCTCTGTCCCAGAGGGCTGGTGATCTTTTCACATTCATCTAGGCCAGCTGCCCTTGGACTCTCAAGCAAGAGATTTCCTTACCTTTTCTGTTCCCCTCCCAATGGCCATTCTCACAAGTGAGTTCAAAGCAATGGCAATCCACATGCCTCTACATCACATAGGTGAACTGGGACTGGCTGCCCCTACTGCTTTTGTTGATCTCCCTGAGCACAAAACACTGAGCATGAGTGGGGAAAAAAACCAATTAATCATCAAAGAAGACTAAAAAAGAGCAACATATAGGAAGAGAACCAAGACAACAATCCCACAAAAGCTAAGGAAAGCGAGAGTGGTCTGCAAAATGGAATTGGTCAACAGGTTCAAAAGTTGCAGAGATTAGTGAGCAATAAGAAACAGTCATTACACTGAGCATCTAAGGGATCACAGGTAACTTTGGAGTGAGCAATTCCAGTTAATTAGTGGAGTTGAAAGCAAGATTGCAAAGGATTGAGAAATAAGTGGGAAGTAAGGAAAAGGAGGCAAGTGGAGACCATCTTTTTGAAAAAGTTTACCATAGAAGACAGAAGAAAAAGTATATTAAAATAAAAAATATATTTATTTAAACTTTAGAGCCCAAACATTTCCAATAGCCTTCTGGATGAAATTGTGATACAATTAGACCTGTTGTTCATCCAACCTAACAGCTGAGCAATTACTGTATAGAGAAGAAATGATTTGGGGGAGTACTTGCTTTCTTTCATGGTGACAATCTAGAAATTTGTCATTTTCAAATTTAAGAAAATAATTAGACTCAGATTTAGAGTAAAAGCAATCTCATAGTCAAACTAGTCAAACCTCCTCATTGCACAGATGAGTCAACTGAGGCATAAAGAGCTTAGATGATTTGCTCCAATTCACTCAGATGGTTGTAAGTAGCCAAGCTGGAATTTATTTTGCCATCAGGGCCATGTAAGGTAGCCGATTTTTTTCCCTTTTCTGATATGAGGCTTTATCACTTTTATCTGTAAAGCATCAGAGGCAGGAGATGCATGTTGAGTTTGGGGAAACTGCTAGTGGGCCTGTTTGATTGGAATGCAGAGTCTATAAAGGAGAGATGAAAATTATATTATCGAAGTCTTTAAAGCCAGACTGAGAAATTTATATTTTTTTTCTGGATGCAATAGGAAGATTTTTGAGCAGAAGAGTCATGTGGTCTGAATTGTGTTTTAGAAAAGTTATTTTTCTAGCTATGTAGAGGACAGATTAAAGAGTGGGGGAGACTGGCAGCAGGAAAAAGCCAAAACAAAACCTAAGAAGTTGTTGTTATGGTAGTTATTATTCCCTCTTTCTGCACTCTGAAATACAACCAAACTGAATTTCTTCCTGTCCCTCACATAGGATATTTTATCTCCTGCCTCTATGTCTTTGAAATGAGCATCCCACATGCTGGGAACACAATTCTATCTTACCTCTGCCTTACACAGTACCTCTCTTTGTTCAAGATGTTGCTCAAGCTTTCCCCCAAACTATTAGTGCTCTCCTCACATTATCCTGTATTTAACTAGTGTATATGTATGTACACATACACACATACTACTCTGCTTTTTAATTTGTAATATCTGTTTTTTATATGTACTTATTTCCCCTTTAAGAATACAGATTTCTTGCAAGAAGATATGACCTCATCGCTGTATTTGTATTTTTAGTATCTAGTACATTATAGTTGTTGAGACATTTCAGTTTTTGTGACCTCATTTGGAGTTTTCTTGGCAAATAAAAAATAGAATATTTTGCCATTTTCTTCCCTAGCTCATTTTATAGATGAGAAACTGAGGCAAATAAGGCTAATTAACCTGCCCAGAGTCACACAATCAATGTCTCGGGCCAGATTTGAACTCAGGAAGATGAGCCTTCCTAATTTCAGGCCCTGTACTCTATCTATTGCACCACTTTTAAAATCCTCACTGGTTGATTAATTGGCCAGGCTGGAGATGATATAAAAGAACTAGAATAGTGGCTGTGTGAGTGGAGACAAAGGAATAGATGGGAGAGAGGCCATGGAGATAAAATGGACAAAACCTGGCAAATGATTGTATATGAAGAGTTAGGAAGAGAGAAGAGCTAAGGATCACTCTGAACTGGTGAAACTGGTTGACTAATGGCAATGTCCTCAACAGAAACATTGGAGATAGATAAATTGGGAAGATGAATGGGTTTAGAGGGTTCTACTGTAAGAATCAAATCTGATATAGTAAGGCACTGTGGTCTTAAATGTAGGGTCAGGTGGTTGCTTTTCTTAAGCAGGGAAACCAATACATAAAAACCAAGGTTCATCTGGGCCTTTCATTATCTTCAAAGGAACATTCAGAAACTCTGGATAGAACTGTATAGACAAGGTGAAGAAATCTTTGAGGGCAGGTGTGAGGAGCTCTCATTGAGCTGGTAGGGAAGTGGTAATATATTCCTGAGAGAGATTCTTGCATTCGGATTATTCACGTTGAGGGAAAATTTCCATGTTGATTATTACAACCATATACCAAGGTAAGGTGGAAATGGATTTATGATTTAGACATAAAGGGTGAAACAAGGGATATTCCACCTCTCAGACCTGTGGAGAAGGGAAGCATTTATAGCCAAAGAAGAACTAGAGAACATTATGAAATGCAAAATGGATAATTTTGGTTATATTAAATTAAAAAGGTTTTGTACAAGTAAAACCAATCCATCCAAGATTAGAAGGGAAGCAGAAAGCCGGGAAAATTTTTTACATCCAGTGTTTCTGATAAAGGCCTTATTTCTAAAATATTGATTAAAATTTATAAGAATACAAGCCATTCCCTAATTGATAAATGGTCAAAGGATATGAACAATTTTCAGATGAAAAAATTAAAGCCATTTCTAGTCATATAAAAAAATGTTCTAAATCACAAGAGAAATGCTAATTAAGACAATCCAGATGCTTCATACCCCTCAGATTAGCCAAAATGATAGGAAAAGATGATAAATGTTAGAGGGGATATGGGAAAACTGGGACACTGATACATTGTTGGTGGAGTTGTGAACTGATTCAATCACTCTAGGGAACAATTTGGAACTATGCCCAAAGGGCTATCAAACTGTGCATACCCTTTGATCCAGCAGTGTCTCTACTGGGTCTGTATCCCAAAGAGATCATAAAAAGGGAAAAGGACCTACAAGTGAAAAAATGTTTGTAGTTGCTCTTTTTGTAGTGACGAGGAACTGGAAATTGAGTGGATTCCCATCAGTTAGGAAATGCCTGAATAAGTTATGGTACATGAATATAATGGAATATTGTTGTTCTAGAAGAAACGACCAACAAGCTGAGTTCAGAAAAGCCTGGAGAGACTTAGATGAACTGATGCTAAGTGAAGTGAGTAGAACAGGAGAACACTGTACACAGCAGCAGCAAAATTATGTGATGATCAACTGTGATGGACTTGACTCTTTTCAACAATGAGGTGATTCAAGGAAGTTCCAATAGACTTGTAAGAAAAGAGTCAACCACATTCAGAAAGAGAACAATGGAGACTGAATGTGGATCAAAGCATAGTATTTTCATCTTTTCTTGGTGGTAGTGGTGTTTGCTTGTTTCTTTTTTTCTTTCTCAAGTTTTTTTCTTTTGATCTGATTTTTCTTCTGTAACATTAACAAATATGGAAATATATTTAGATGAATTGAGCATATTTAATCTATAGTGGATAGTCTAGGGGAGGAGGAAAGAAGAGAGAGAGGGAGAAAAATTTGGAACACAAAGTTTTGCAAAGGTGAATACTGAAAATTATCTTTGCATGTATTTTGAAAAAACAAAAAAAAACTATTATAAACTTTTAAAAAGAGATATAATTGATTTTTTAAAAATTGCAAGGCATATTTAAGTTAATTTCTGGCCTTTCACTTCAGGGAAGATAAATTCCATTTTGGACATTTGCGCAAAGTGCTGATGGAATATCCAGGTGTAAATATACAGGAGGTAATTGTTAATGTAGAATAAGCATTCAGGGAACAATATTAGGACTGAAGAAATAAAATTGTCTACAAAGAAATGATATTTGAATCCATCAATAGTATACTTATCTTACCAACTAAGGAATAGAGTTTATCTTTTCATTTATTTATTTCTTTGTTTCCTCAATAGGAATTTATGGTTTCCTTTGAGTAATGAGAATTTATAATTAGAATCTGTATAATGCTTTTCTCACAACAATTCTGTGAAACGGTTAATACAATTATCATATTCCTATTACAAATAGGGAAACTGAGGTTCAGATAATTTAAGAGGTCACATGGCTAGTATTAGAGCCCTTAATTAAAATTCATGTCTCATTTGTATCCAAATTCTGTATATTTTCCCCAGAAAACTGCCTTTATAAAACGGGGTAACATTTTACCTTTCATTAGTAAGTAAAATGTCTTCCTTTAATTGTATTTTCTTTCTGTATGTCATTAGCATATTAGAGATATGTCTTTCAGTTTGATTATCCTTATTAATTTTATCTTATTTGTTATTTCCAAGTAATTTCCTGTAATAAGATTCTGGTTGATTCCCATGGATTTTCAAGTATTCATTCATTCATTCATTCAGTGACAATTTATTAAGACACTATGTTAAGCACTGGAAATATGAAGATAGATATAAAATAGGCCCTGTTAAGACAAATTCTTAATTAAATTGACCTTTAAGTCAAATTTTATTTGTTTTTAAATTATTTTTATTAAAGCTTTTTATTTTTGAAACATATGCATAGTTTTCAACATTTACCTTTGCAAAATCTTGTGTTCCAAAATTTTTTCCCTTTCTTCCTCCCACTCCTCCCCTAGGCAGCAAGTAATTCAATATATGTTAAACATGTGCAATTGTTCTATACATATATCCACATTTATCATGCTACACAAGAAAAATCAAATCAAAAAGAAAAAAATTAGAGAGAAAACAAAATGCAAGCAAACAACAATTAAAAAGATATTGTGATCCACTCTCAGTTCCCATATAGATGGCTCTCTCCATTACGAAACCATTGGAACTGGCCTGAATCACCTCACAGTTGAAAAGAGCCACATCCATCAGAATTGATTATCATATGATATTGCTGTTGCCGTGTACAATGATCTTCTGGTCCTACTCATTTCACTCAGCATCAGTTCATGTAAGTCTCTCCAGGACTCTCTGAAATCATCCTGTTGATCATTTCTTATAGAACAATAATATTCATATACCATAATTTATTCAGCCATTCTCCAACTGATGGGCATCCACTCACTTTCCAGTTTCTTGCCACTATGAAAAGGACTGCCATAAGTAAGTCAATTTTTAAAGACAAATTTCAGTTAAGGTGGTAAGGGGATAGAAAAAGAGTTTCGAGAGACATTGTTTTCTTTAGGCAGAAACCTCAAGACACAGAATGGCAATTCTCTGAAGAGAGTGGTAGATCACTGGAGCTGTTGCAATCAGGGAAATGAAAGCACAGGTCATCTGGTAGCTTCCTATTCTCATTAACCAGGGACTAAACTTAATTTTTTCAATGTTACTGAGACAAAGAAAGAGCCATTACTGATCTCTAAATTTTGGCACTCCCCCAAAGCCCACACTCCATTCTAGTTATGGTTCTGTTCCTAAGAGCTTGCAATCTACTAAGAAGACAAACAAGTACACAATTGACTATTGTACAAAGGAGAGAGAGAGACATGCACAGAAATCCAGATAAAATGTAAGGATAAATTTGAGAAGGGAGAGATCAGTTTCACCTGGGTGGGTTGGAGATTAAGAAGAGGAACAAGCTTCATAGAGAATATGGCATGAAGTGGATCTCAAATGAATGAATGGATAAACACTTTATTAAAAGAGGCCATTTAGACTAATATCTGAAAAAGAATTTCCTTTACAACATACCACGAAGTAGGTTAGCCTTTTTCCAGAAAACCTAGTGACCTATTATTTCCTGTAGCATCCTATTTCACTTTGGGATAGCTTTCATTTTTAGAAACTTACATTCTAAGTCTAAATCCAGCTTCTCTGCAACTTTAAACCACTGTTGCTAGTCTTGCCCCTTGGGGCCAAACAGAATAACTTTAATCCCTCTTCCATTTGACAGCCCTTCTAATACTAGAAGAAAATGTCCCTGTCCCCTCTAGCTCTTAGTGCTCATTGCTGCTCTTCTAAAGACTCACAAACCATCACTTTCAATTCAGTTCAACAAACATTGATTAAGCACCTGCTCAGTTCAAGACTTTAGGCTAGGAGCAGGGGATACAAAACCAAAAATGAAATAATCACAACTTCAAGGGATGTGCTTTATTTTAATCATGTGTTCTAGTATGTTCCCAGGAATCAGTCAAGCTCACTGAGCCCATGATTCATAGATTCCATCTTCTTACTCGTTTGCTGTTCTCCAGGCCTAGAGCACCTTTTATCTTTCTCTATGATCTTTTAATGATCAATGACATCAGTTTCTTAGCAAATACTTTCAGAGTTCTGGAATGCAATTCTACAGAGTCTGGTGGTTTGAACTCTGTGAGGGCAGGTAGTCATTTTCTTACTCTCTCTTCCCTTATCTTGAATTCCAATTTCATGTTAATCATCTTTCATTTTTTTTATTATTATACTTTCAAATATCATTTTCATTGGCAGAGAAAACAGAAGTGAAATAGGATTTGAGTAGTTCTGCCTTCTCTCCTTTGTCCATTACCATCATGCCCTATACTCTGAAAAATGGTTCTACACCTTTTTTGATGGTCTTATTTCCTTATGATAGCTTTATAAAACCTTGTTTGTTGTCTTTAACTTTTCTAACCATCCTTAACTCATTCTATGCACCCTAGACATCTATCCACCCTAAAATGGGAATTATCAGATGATGATTTTCTTACAATTATCCTATTTGCTTTTTGCTTTTAGCTAGCCTACTTCAGGCAAGTGCAGTGATTTAAGTTCTGGGTTTGAAAACAATAAAACATTTGTAAACCATAAAGTGCAATAAAAACACTTGATAACAAAGGATTTTAAATGTTATTACCAAAAATTAATGCTGCTATTCCCCATTGTCTCCATGGCCATGGCAACAATGCTGGATCAAAAAGATCTTCTATAGGACAGTGGGAATTCCTTCAGTTTTCAGGAACACTAAATTCCCATAGGCTGAGAATTTTAGAAAAATATTTCTCTGAAGCAAACAAATCTTGAAGCCAATTAATTTGTCTTATTAAGGAAAAACCATTCTAGCATTTATTAAATTACCATTGTTCCTATTTTAATAGGAACTTTCTTTTTTTTACACATGTATTTTTCCCTGCTAAATTGGTCAATAAATTCTTCAAATATTCATCTGGGGTACTTTAGACAGTTCCCTCTTTTCTTCCTCACTTCTAAAAGTTTCTGTTTACATAATCAAAATGACTTTCTAGATAGCTTCCTGTCTTTCTTGAATTGATTTCTTTTATATGATGATGTTAAACAACTCATTCCTTTGCATT
This sequence comes from Sarcophilus harrisii, assembly GCF_902635505.1. Lineage (NCBI taxonomy): Eukaryota > Metazoa > Chordata > Mammalia > Dasyuromorphia > Dasyuridae > Sarcophilus > Sarcophilus harrisii. Next base: position 319,440,891 of record NC_045426.1, on the reverse strand, counting down.
GCCTTTGAAATCTGCTCTCCCCAAATCTGCATTTCATGTTAGACTATGCCTGGAGCTTCCTCTCCTTCTCTGTGACAAATTCTAAGATGGAGTGAACACTTCTTCCTAAGATTCCCATAATTTATTTATTTAGCAACTTGTTTTTCCTTGTCAGAAGCAGATAGAGAATAGTACTTTTCTTTGTTACTTCTTCCATCATTTGAAGAATGAATTGTCATTAAAGCTAGCCAAAAGACCCAGAGGGATACAGAAAGTTAGTTTCAGAACATATCTAGAAAACAAAAATATTCCCTTGTTACTATTTAATGCCTCCACCCCAGATCTGTGATGTTTCCTGAACTCTTTTTTTCTTGCCTCTTTTGTTCAAGGGGTCTGTAGTATAGGTTAAAAGAAAAGACTAACAGAAGGAGAGAGCACAAAGATACATGAAAGAGAAGGGCTTTAAAAAAAAAGTTTTATTTTTATTTTCAGATCCAAATTCTCTCCCTTTCTCCAACCCCTCTCTCATTCATTGAGAAGGTAAGAAATATACTACTCATCATACATATAAAGTCAAATCTAATACATTTCCAGTTTAGTCACCTTGCAAAAAGTCAAGGCAAAAAAAAAAGAAAGAAAATGCTTCAATCTTCAATCAGATGCCACTAGTTCTCTCTCTAGAGATAGATAGCATTTTTCATCATGAATACTTGGGAAATACTGTGAATCTTTGCATTGATTAACACTAGCTAATCATTCAAAGTTGATTATCAATACAACATTGTTATTACTGTGTACAATGTTCTCCTGTTTGGTCACTTCACTTTGTACCAATTCATATACATCTTCCCAGATTTTTCTGAAACTGAAAAAAATTATGATTAATAGAGCAAGATCAAGTAGACCGAAGAATATGAGGTCAAGGTTATAGGTGAAAGGGCAACCTCTAGCAAAGATTAAGACCATCTTTTTCTCTAAACCTAGGGGGATCAATTACAAGATAGCTTAAATCACTGGGAAGTTTTGGAAATGTAAGAAAAGAAAGGAAGGAAGTCATTTCAAATGGACCTGATCTTAATAAAATAGGCAGGAAGGTCATTTGTTTGCCATTAGTGAAAGTAAAATTAGGAGAATTGGTAAAATTGGAGAAAAGTTTAGAACCTTTAAATTAACTACAAAAAGATACTATTTTGTTTCTTCCATACTTATTTATTTTTCTTCACTAAAACTTGTTGCCAGAAATTCAAACACTGAGATTAATGATGATATTAAATGGTGGATTATTACTACTATTTATCTTGAAAGTGCAAGTCTCAATTTGAACCAACCAAAAGATTGTAAATATGAGGGGGAAAAGCAGCAATAACACAAAAAAATAGTTCTGAGACTTAGGGAGCCTGTTTAATTTAAACTCTCATCATAAATATGAAGTACTATGGAAAAGTGAGCAGGATAGAGGTTTGATTCCTGGATTTGCCATTTGCTGTGTGACCATTCAGGACCTTATTTTTTCTTATCTATAAGATGAATTGTTGTTTAGTCCTCACCTTCTTAAACTGTGATTCGTGATTCATGACCCCATATAAAGTCTCATAATTGAATATGGGGTTCATGAAATTATGATTTATTATCAGAAAAATTTTTATTTATATACCTGTTTTGTACACCTATATACCCAGGGTCATGTAAAAATTTCTCAGGCAAAAAGGAGTTACAAGTGGGAAAAGTTTAATTTAAAGCTTTGGTTTAGTTGTGCTTGACTGGGAGATTTGGGGTTTTCTTGACAAAGTTTTTTTTTGTTTTTGTTTTTTTGTTTTTTGCCATTCATTCTCCAGTTCATTTTACAAATGAGGAAACTGAGGGTAGACATGGTTAAATGACTTGCCCAGGTTCACACAGTTAGTGTCTGAAACCAAATTTGAACTCAAGAAATTGAGTCTTCCTGACTCCAGTCTCTGTAGTTTATGCACTATGGCACCACAGGTTGAAAAGGCTGAATAAAACAATCTTTAAGCTCCCTTTTAAATGTTCAATGTATTAGACAATAAAATCTGATCCTATTTTCTTCCAATGAATTAGATGGAAGCAGACCTAGAAGGGGAGTAAGAGTACATCTATTGGTGATTCTGAAACAACCTGGGACTCTTTTGAGTTAAAATATCAAGTTTAAAAACCCCAAACCATTCAATGTAAACAGAAGCATGAAAAGGTAAAGCATAGTAGAGAAATGTCTGTAGCTGTCTCCAGCCTTAGTGGAGAAAAGGACAATTATAGTTCTGTAGTATTGTTTTTCAGTCATAAATGCTTCAAGGTCTGGGTAGACCTGTTCTTATAAATACCTTCTGGGCTCTGATCCCATATACTCACAAACTTCCCTGTAATCCTAACTTTAATTCCAAACATTCTCATCTCTAAGAAAGAGATTTTTCTTATTCAAATACTCTTCTCTTGCCAATAAGTCAGGTGTGAGTTTGGGTGGTGCTGTAACACAGAGATCTTAATCACACAAGGTTACACCCACGTGTGAAGTTGAGGGACCAAATTTTGGAGTTCTTGACATTTTGGGCAGGGGTTTTGTGATCTTTCACTTCTTCCCACAATGACCTCCTAATTTCCACAAGGGTCTGCCAAGGACAAAAGTGAACATAAATTCTTGCCTCAACAGGCTCAAAACCCAAGAAGTTTGCCAACAAACCCTGTCACTTAAATTCTTTACGAGCAGAGGAAGTCTGTCATTTAAAAGTGGGGTTGAAAAGGTGTCATAAACTAAATGTAACACATTCAGAGATCAAAGAAATCTGGCAGATATCTACTGTCAAAGATAGGCAGTCTGTTTCCCCAAAGGAATCATTGTGTCTAAGATAACACATTTGTTTAAAAAGAGAAAAAAGAAAGAAGAGAAAATTCAAAGAGATCTAGGTTAATTGCAAAACCCTGGGTAACAATGATTGGGCAAAACACAATAACCTTTCAATTCTTCCTGGATCATACAAAACCCTATGAGGTTTTTGTTCTCTAATGTTCTTTATTACCTTGTTTAAACTTGAAATGTATCAGTTGTCAGGAACTAGTGGGAATCCCTTTTCTTTCTAGAAGTCACCTCCAACACAAATGAGAAGTGTCTGAAGATATAGAACACTGGTCAGTGCCAAGATGGTAGAGTGAATCCTTCCCAAATTCCCTTCAAAACTAGAAATCTGCCTCAGAATTGATCTAGGAGCAGGGAAGCAGGGGCCCTGGAGCATGGAACAATCCACCAGCAAGACCTTATCTTTCTATAAACCAGCAAGTGAACAGTTCTGAAGAGTGCTTCAAAGAACCCATCCTAGCAACTCCACCTCAACACCAGTCACCAGTGAGACCTTGACAGCACTGCTAAGCAATAGTGAAGCCCTCCCCAAGGCTGGCCAACAGTAGGATCCTGCCCTTGGGGTCTACCAACAGCAAGACCCTGTTTCCATAGCAACCCAGCATCAAGACCCTACCCTTGGGGTAGAACAGCAAGAAGACTACTCCTCTTGGGCCAGTCACCAGAAAGACCATGTTGCCATAGCACCAGCAACACATGCAGCAGGTCAGCAGGTATAGCTCACATCCAGAGGAGGTCAATGGAGACGCTTCCCCCCCCCCCTCCCCCCCCCCCCCCTTATCTAGTACAAGCCAGAGGGAAGCCTACCTACCAGAGAAATCCAAGCCTGAAGCCCAGTGAAAACCAGCAAAGACCCAGAGCCCCAACCCAAAAAGTGTGGGACTGTGCAGGACCAGAATCCAACTCTCACATAAAAACACCAAATCACAAAAAAAAAAAAAAAAAAAAAAAAAAAAAAAAAGCAGAAAAAAAATGAGCAAAAAACAAGAAAAGATCTTGACTATAGAAAATGGTAGAGAGGTGGTGATGGAGAAGAGCAAGGCATAAGTTTAGAAGAGCACAATAATGTCAAAATGGCTACATGTGGAACCTCAAAGAAAAATATAACTTGGTCTCATACTCAAAAAGAATTCTTGGGAGAGCTTAAAAGGTTTTTTAAAAGCAAATTAGAGAAGTAGCAGAAAGATTGGCAAAAAAAAAAAAAAAAATGAGAGTAATCAAGAAAAAGAGTCATAAGCATGGGAAAAGGTATATAAAAATGTACTGAGTAAAAAATAGAAGAAAATATGAAATGTCTCTGAAAAAACAATTGACCTAGAAAATAGATCCAGGAGAGACAGTATAAAAATTAATGGGCTTTCTGAAAGTCATTATTAAAAAAAAAACAACCTGGATAACATCTTTAAAAAATTATCAAAAAAACCAAAACCCCAAAACCCAAACTGCTCTGTTATATTAGAACCAGAGGACAAAATAGAAATTGAAAAAATCCTTTGAAAGAGGTCCTAAAACAAAAACTTCCAAGAGCATCATATTCAAATTCCAGAGCTCACAAACCAAGGAGAAAGTATTGCAAATAGCCAAAAAGAAGCAATTCAAATATTGTGGAGCTACAGTTAAAATTATACAAGATTTGAAAGCTTCCACATTAAAGACCTGGAGGGCTTAGGTCAAGGAGTTGGGATTATAACCAGGAATCACCTACTTGGCAAAGCTGAATATAATCTTTCAGGAGAAAAAAAAGAGAAATTTAATGAAATAAAGGACTTTTCAATCATTTCTAATAAAAAGACCAAAGCTGAATAAAAAATTTTGCCTAAATACCAGACTCAAGGGAAACATAAAAAAGGTAAAAAGGAAGAAAAATAAAAAAGGTAAGAAAGAGAAAACTTAAGAAATTCAATAAAGCTAAACTGTTTATATTTCTATATGGCAAAATATTATTTGTTATTCTTAATAACTTTATTATTCACGTCTTTTGTCTACATATACTCCTAATACTATAAAAGCAAGAGGGTGTGGAAATAAGATGATTTTGATAGGATGATACACCAAAAAAAAAAAAAAAAAAAAAAAAACAGACAACAAAATGAAGGAGTGAGAAAAAAATTTCACTAGAAGAGGTGGGGGGGGGGGTAGAAAGAGATTGATTCGGTTAAATTATATAAAGCAGGCATGAAAGACCTAATGGAAGGAAAATGCAGGAGGTAGAGATAGGGATGTCAGGCAAAGCTTAAAATTCATCAAAATTGCATCAAAAAGGGAATAAAATAAACATTCAGCTGGATATAGAAATCTATCTTATCTTATAAGGAAGTAAAAAGAGATGAGAATAATAGAGGAGGAAGAAGGAATTGATAAAAGGGAGGGTATGTTGGGAAAAGTGGTGATCAGAAGTAAAACACTATTAAGGAAGAAATGGATGGATATAAGACAGAGAGGGGGATAAACAAATGGAAAAAATAGCATGGAAGAAAGTACACAGTTGTCAGAACTATAAACTACATCTTACTGAAAGGTACCATAAACAATGAAATATCAATATTTGTTTAATATATGCTCCAAGAGGTATAGCATCTAAATTTTGGGGAAAAAAAGTTGAATGAGTTACAGGAGCAAATAAATAAAACTATGTATTCACTAGTGAATTCTGCCAAAAAATTTAAAAAATAATTAATCCTAATATTATATAAACTATTCAAAAAATAGATCACAAGTTATTTTTGTGACATAAACATGTTGATAGGCAAACCAAGAAAAACCAAAAAATAGAAAGAATATTATAAATCAATTTTCCTAATGAGTATTGATGCAAAAATTTTAAATAGAATACCAGTCAAGAGATTACAGAAATATATTACAATTATCATATAATATGATACAGGATTTATTAGGAATGCAGGGCTCATTCATTATTAGGGAAACTATCAGCATAACTGGCCATATCAATGGCAAAACCAACAGAAATCATGATCATCTCAATAAAAGCATAAAGAATCTATGACAAAATAGGCACCCATTCCTATTAAAAGCACTAGAGAGCATAGAGATAAATGGAGTTTGCCTTAAAATAATAAGTACTATTTATCTAAAACCATCAGCAAGTATTATCTGTAATGGCGACAAGCTAGAAGCCTTTCTAATATAATCAAGGGGTGAATCAAGGATGCCCATTGTTGCTTCTATTATTTTATATTATACTATAAATGTTAGCTATAGTAAGAGATAAAAAAGAAATTAAATGAATCAGAAAATGAGAAATTATTAGGCAATGAGGATGATAAAATATTATATTTAATATGATAGAATATTATACTTTAAAAGCCCTAAAGAAACAACTAAAAAACTATTTGAAATTAACTTCAGCAAATTTTCAGAACACAAAATAAACCTACATAAATCATCAGTATTTTTATAGATTATCAACAAAGTCTAGCAGTAAGAAAAAGAAAGAGAAATTCCAAATAATTGTAGACAACATAAAATACTTGGGAGTCTACCTGCCAAGACAAACTCAGGAACTAGATGAACACAATTTTAAAACATTTTTTATACACATAGATCTAAACAAATGGAAATTTATTAATTGCTCATGGGTAGGCCAAGCCAATATAATAATAATTATACAATTCTATCTAAATTAATCTATTTGGTATCTTATCAAACTATCAAAAATTATTTGATAGAGTTAGAGAAAATGACAAAACTCATCTGGAAGAACAAATGCTCAAGGATAACAAGAAAATCAGTGAAAAAAAAATTGCAAAAAGAAGATGGTCTAGCCATACCAGACCTCAAATTGTATTATAAAAATAGTTAATTATCAAAACAATCTAGCACTGAATAAGAAATAGAGTGGTGGATCTGTGGAATAGATTAGGTACAAATTACATTATAGCAAATGACCATAATAATGTGATATATAATAAATCCAAAGATCTAAGCTTTTGGAACAAAACCTCATTATTTGACAAAAATTTCTGGAAAAACTAGAAAACAGTATGGTAGAAACTAGGTACAGACCAATGTCTCAACCAAATGCCAAAATAAGGTCAAAATGGGCATATGTTTTACATATAAAGGGTGATACCATAAGTAAATTAAAAGAACATGTAATAGTTTATCTTATATAATAAGGAAAGAATTTAGGACTAAAGAAGATATAGGGAGCATTACAAAATGTAAAACAACTAATTTTAGTTACATAAAATGAAAAAGTTTTTGTACAAAGCCAATACAACCAAAATTTTAAGGAAAACAGAAAACTGGAGAAAGTTTTACAAGTATCTTTGATAAAAACCTCATTTTTCATATGTAGAGAGTCAAATTTGTAAAAATGTAAGTCATTCCCCAATTGATACTCCCAATTGATACATGGTCAAAGGATATGAACAGACATTTAGACAAATTTAAACAAATCAAAACTATCTACAATCATCTGAAAAAATGCTCTAAATCACTACAGATCAGAAAAGTATAAATTAAAACCACTCTAATTTATCATCCACCATCTATCAGAATGACTAATATGACAAAAAAGGGAAAATGTTGGATGCTGGAGGGGATGTGGCAAAACTAGAACACTAATACACTGATGGTAGAATTGTGAAGTGATCCAACCATTGAGCCCAAAGGGCTATAAAACTGTATAGGCTGTTTGATCCAACAATCCAGACCTAAGACATCCAAAAAAAAAAAAAAAAAAAAAAAGGAAGAAAGGACCTATTTCTACAAAAATATTTTTCATAACTCTTATGGTGGCTAAAAATTAGAAATTAATGGGAGGTTCATCAATTGGGGAATGACTAAGCAGCCTGTGTGGAACACTCTTGTGCTATAAGAAATGACAAGCAGGATGATTTCAGAAAAACCTGCAAAGACTTTTATGAATTGATGCACAGTGAAGTGAATAGAACCAGAAGAACATTGTACACAGCAACAGCAATATTGTTCTACGAAGAATTCTCAGCAGTAATTATCCAAGATAATCCCAAAGGACTAATGATGAAGCATACTGTCTGCCTCCAGAAAAAGAACTGGTATTGATTGAAATCAGACTGAAACATACTATCACTTTTTCTTTCATTTTTTTTCTTTTGTTCGTCTTCTTATACAAAATGACTAATATGGATATGTTTTAAATGATTACATGTGAATAATCTATGTCTGATTTCTTACTGTTTCAGGAGTGGGGAGGGGAGGAAGAGGAGAGATAGAAATTGGAATTTAAAACTTTAAATAAAAATATTAAAAAATTGAAAGAAAAATAAAAACCACCAGCTTATAGAAACAACCCTCAGATTTTAATTTTTCAGTCAAGTAGCAAAGGTGCTTCCTCTCTCTTCCTCCCTTCCTGTCCGTCTCTTTCTTTCTCTCTTTCTCCCCTTCTCTAAGACACACACACACACACACACAATTTCCTTCTTCCCTTCCTCCACTTTAGGGATAGGTGCAGACCATACCATTCTGCAAAGAGAGTGATGGGAACCAAATAGCCATTTTTCACTTTCCTGGGGCCAGGTGTTCCCTAATTGTTAAACTGAATAAAAGATAATAACACATCTTAGTGTATTTATCTATCCCGTTCTCCCTTTACAATGCAAAAGAGGTTACCTGAGACAATAGTGGAGGCTTCTCAACTCTTCCTATTCATTAACAAGGAGCTGTCTAGCAAAGGCTGCTGATGCTATTGCTGATGCCATTGCCTGGAAATATTCGAGACATTACCCAGATACAATAATGGTGCGAGCAGCCCGGCATGAAATTGTAATTAGGTTTGACCAGGGCCAGAGTACAGTTGCTGTAATCAGTATCACTCAGAATTAATTTCACACTTGTGAAAGGAGAAGAGGTGAGATTGATTTAATGGTGACCAAATCTACCCTATTTCCTATAAATCTCCAACCCTTCAAAAAAGGGGGGGGGGGGAGGGAAAAACAGAAAGACAAAGAAGATGGAGAGGAAAAAAAAATTGAAGATTATAATTTCAGTGATATTACTGGCATCCTGAATCTTTAAGGGAAAAATGTTTTAAGTGAAAAGGGGGGAAAAATCAAAGCAAGATGATTGTTCCCTGAATTCTAAACCTCTGGTGGGGGTGGGACCCTCCACAGACTTCAAGCTGATCCTGAAACTTTCACTTCCTCTCCTTTTGAGTCTATTCGTGGCTTTGGAAACATGGCTTCCTAAGAGGGGGCTTTCGGCCTTCAGTGAGTAGGGCTGGTAAATTTAAGCTGAGAAACATTTCCTTTCTCTGGCCAATGTGCCTGATAATGCTACTCTCTGTGTCTTGAAATGAATTAATGAAATTTTCTCAGTAAATCTGAAGACCAGTGGGTATCCAGGTTCAAATGCCATGTTTGTTTTTTCAAACTAATATTTTGTTTTAAAGTATTTGGGAAAAAGGAAGGAAGGAAGGAAGGAAAGACATATAGGATGTAGGAGTATGGTGAAAAGAACTGAATTAATTTTATAAATCTAAGAGGTTAAAAAAAGCTCTAAAATTTAGCATTTCTTTCAATTATGAATTTAAAAAACAATATTCTGAGAAGGCATATATAGGCATCATTGGATTGTTAAAGCAATCCTTTACATACAACAGGTTACCTCTGTTAAAGTAGAAAGAATATTGGCTCTAGAATTATAGGACTTAGGTTTGAATTTTGGCTCTTATGCTTTACTTCTCTCAGCTTAGTTCCTCCTCTGTAAAATGGGAGAATGAGGAGAAAACAGGGGTGTTCTACATGATTTCTGAAACTTCAGTTCTAAACTGTGATCCTAATGGATATTCATTAACCATTTGAGATTTAGTATATTCTCTAAATGAAATATATATTGTAAAAACATAAGTTTCTAAAATTCAAAGATCTATTTAATCTCTAAATATTTTATTCTGTCCCTTACTATCTGTCTCTCCCCCCTTCTTTCCTTCTCTCCCCAGTTCTCCTTATCCCAACAATAATATAATAGATAGAAGCTACAATACTATTATTCAATCATGTTGAAGGATGAAGGGTCCTTTTTGGTGAGATGTTTACCTATTTTTTCAGATTTTTAACTCAATATGTATTTTAGGTTTTCATGATGTTGAAATGATGTGCAATTTTTTAATTTTAATAATAAATAATTTTTCCTATATTCTATATATATTTATAAATAAATATAATTTTTTTCTAAATACATGCAATGATAGTTTTCAACATTCACCTTTGCAAAACCTTGTGTTCCAAATTTTTCTCCTTCCTTACCCCCCCATTGCCTCCCTTAGACAGCAAGCAATCCAATATAGGTTAAACATGACATGCAAATTTTTGTAGCAATTTAAGTGAGGACTATGTGTAGAAACAAAATTATATTCTATTCTGGAAAGATAATTCTCCACACTTATTTTCTAGATCTTTGCTATAAACTCTATACTATTAAAATGATATACTTATAATATATGCCTTAAAGAGAACATTGAAGCCGATAATAATGGACATTATTGTATACCTGGTCATTTGCAAAATTAGTCATGATAACATGGTATTTGACAAGTCTCAGATTTGCATGGAACAATAAACTAAGCTAACTTTCATTTCAACTCTTTTTTGAAGTTTGAGATTTTAAGACAGTTCAAAGTCAAATATGATAGAAAGGGAAGGAATAGGGGGAAGAAAAGACAATGTACTGCGAAATGACTTTCCAAAACCAAACAGGTATTTTATCAAACACTTCCTATGGAATATGTTTTGCATAACTGCACAGGTATAACCTATATCAAATTGCCTTCTCATTGGAGGGGAGGGGAAAAAGAAAGAGAAAATTTAGAACACAAAATTTTAAGAAATGAATGTTAAATTGGTTTTACATGTAATTAGAAAAAAATTTGAAAAATAAAAAGCCCAATGCAACCCAATGCTCAAAAAAAAAAAAAAAAAGGCTCCTAAGTTTCAGACATTGTGTTAACAGGGATAAAAAAGATAAAAATGAAATTGTCAATAAAACTATGCCCAAAGGGTATAAAACCATGCATACTCATTGACCCATCAATACCACTTATAGGACTATATCCTAAAGATATTTTTTTAAGGGGGAGAGGGAAGCACCTATTTGTACAAAAATACTTATTTTTGTGGTAGCAAAGAATTAGAAATAGAAGGGCTTTCTATTACTTTGAATTTGTCTAAACAAGTTGTGATATATGACTATAACAAAATATTCCAGATGAAGGGAGTGGGGGAACTTGGCCTTAAGTACAAGCCACAAGCAGATTATCTAGTTATAAAGATGATATTAACAGAAGGAAAGATAACCTCCAGATTTTCTAAGTAAATACAGATATATATGATTAAATAGTACAAGACAAAGGTGGCTGACCTAGCACCTGATGAAGCAGAGAACTCTGGATTCTTGAGATAGCATGAAACCAGAGCAGGATAGTTTCCCACAATGGTTAAAGAGAGAAATAAGAATTGTGAAAGCAGAATTTATGGCCTAAGTACCAGAAATAATTGACAGAATAGAAAAACTTGAATACAGAGTGGGAAGCCTCATCAAAGAAATGAGAGAAAATGGGCTGAAAATGTAAATGTAGAGAAGTGAAGGACAATCTGGAAGAAGAAAAACAAAAAAAATGACTTTTAAAAGAAAACATGATATCTATACAAGCAAAACATTTATCTTAAAGTCAGGATGAATAGAGACAACTTAAATATCATAGACCTCTCAGAAGAACATGACAAGTCAAATAAATCCTGAATATCATAATGGAAGAAATAACACAATATAAAACTGCTCCAAACTCCTGAACACAGAGAACAAGATGCCAATCAAAAACTCCACAAATTGCCTCCAGGAAAAAAAAAATCCTGTGCTGCAAACTCCAAGACCACATAATGGTTAAATTTAAGCAACAAGTTCACTTGAGAACTCAATTGAGTTCTCCCCCAGAGTCCTCCAAATACCTTTAAAGAATGTCTCTAAACAAATTTTAGAGTCTCAGAACCCACAGACGAATGCAGTTAAATAATTTTTCAGTTGAAGGCATCTTGGAAGGCTGGCAGGAGGGGTCTGTTGCATCAGGATGGGTCTGAAGTACAATCTCAGTGCAGGCTGTGCTAGAACAGCCAGGTCCCAGGAGTTCAGGAAGTGGCAGTGAGCTCCAGATCCCTTAGTCCACAGAAGCTAACGACAACTTAGTAAGAAAGGTTTGGCATACTAAGGTATGAAGGGTGCCCCAACCCAGGATTGGGCTTTGGGAGGCACTGAATTGATAGTGATGGCAGTGGCAGTGGCAGCAGTACTGTGGTAGGAGCAGCAACAACAGTAGCTTCTGGAGATCTCAGCTCCCAGGTAAGGGGGGCATGGATGGCTGTCAGAGGAAAATTTCAGGAACACTTTGCTGTCCACTGTGAGCTCTCTGTTGCTTTGCCCACACTCAGATTTAGGTACCACTGCTAGCTCACAGTACAGGTCCCTAAAAGAATCTCTGAAAACAGCTTCACAAACCCCTTGAAGCTTCAGACAGTGTACCCTCCATCTTGGAAACCCAGCCTTACTTTAAGTGTTAAAAGGCAAGTAATAGGCTGGGGAAATGAGTAAACAACAGAAAAAGATTCTGACCACAGAAAATTACTATGGCAACAAGAAAGTGCAAAATACATACTCAGAAGATGATAACAAAGTGAAAGTTTCTACATTCTAAGCCTCTAAGAAAAATAAGAATTAATCTCAAGCTGTGAAAGAACTCAAAAGGAATTTGGAAATCAAGTAAGAGAGGTAGAGGAAAAACTGGAAAGAAAAATGGCAGTAATGTAAAAGGAAATATAAAAAGCTCATGTGCAGAAGAATGCCTTAAAATGCAAAATTGGCTCATTGAGAAAGGAGGTACAAGAGCTCACTGAGGAAAATAATTCCTTAAAAATTAGAATTTAGCAAATGGAAGCAAATGACTTTATGAAAAATCAAGATATAATAAAACACAACCAAAAGAATTTTAAAAGTAGAAACCAATGTGAAATATTTCATTGGAAAAACAACTGACCTGGAAAATAGGTCCAGGAGAGATAATTTTAAAATTATTGGTTTACCTCAAAGCCACGATCAAAAAAGAAAGGAAAAGAGCCTGCACCTTTCAAGAAATTATCAAGGAAAACTGTTCTGATATTATAGAACCAGAGGGTAAACTAGAAATTGCAAGAATCTATCAATCAGATGCCAAGATGAAAACTCTCAGGAATGCCATAGCCAAATTCCACAACTTCCAGGTCAAGGAGAAAATATTACAAGCATCCAGAAAGAAACAATTCAAGTATAGTGGAGGACCAGTTCAGATAACACAAAATTTTGTAGCTTCTACATTAAAGAATTGGAAGGCATGGGATATGATATTCTGCAGAGCAATGGAGCTAGGATTACAACCAAGAATTACTTATCCAACAAAACTGAATATGGGGAAGGGTGGATATTCAATAAAATGGGGGATTTTCAAACATTAGTGATGAAAAGACCAAATAGAATAGAATAGAAAATTTGATTTTCAAATACAGGATTTAAGAGATACATAATGAGTTAGTCAGGAAAGAGAAATTATAAGGGACTTAACAAAGTTTTTACATTGTTACATGGAAAGATGATACTTATAGCTCATAAGAACTTCTTCGTTGTTATTGCAGTTAGAAGGAGTATATATAGACAGAGGGCATGGGTGTGAGTATCACATATCTAAAAAATAAAACCAAGGGGTGAGAGATGAATATACTGGGGAAAGGGAACGGGAGAGTGGAGTGGTGAAAATTATCTGCCATAAAAGAGGTTAGGAGAAGGCTTTTTACAATGGAGGGGAAGAGAGGGGAAAAACGGGAAATGAATCTCTCATCAGAATTGGTTCAAAAAGGAAATAACATAAATATTTATATGGGTATAGAAATCTATCTTACCCTCTAGGAAAGTAGGAGGGGATGGAGATAAGAGAAAGAGGGAGGGAGATAGAAGAAAGGGCTATTGGAGGAGGGGCTGATCAGAAGTAAAACACTTTTGTGGAGGGACAGGATGAAAGGAAAGAGAGAATAGAATAATCAAAGGGGAAATGTAGTTAGCAATAGTAATTATGAAAATAATTCTGAAGCAAGTTTCTCTGATGAAGGCTTTATTTCTCAAATGTGTAGGGAACTGAGTCAAATTCATTTTTAAAAAAGAGCCATTCCCCAATTAATAAATGATCAAAAGATATGATCTAGGCCCAAGGGTTATAAAATCATGCACATCCTTTGATCAATAATACCACTACTAAATGTGACTCCCAAAATAGATTAAAAAATAAATGAGAAGAACTTAAAATTTGAAAATTAGGGAACTCCCATCTATTTGGTGATTACTGAGAAAATGGCCATTTTCTGCTTAATGACCTAACTTGAAAAGATGAACATTTGGGAAGTATATTGACTATCACCATAATATCACCATAAATTAGTGTGAGGTCTTTGACCAAGGAGATCTAGTCTTGTAATTTAAAGAACTGTTGAAGGAAAAGACTGAGGTTAAAAACATTAGCTTTTTGGAGTAACCCAGTTCTTTGATTTCTTCTTTATGAGTTTGTAGATATCTTTCTAAGGGAACAACATTGGGGAAACATCTGATGATCCTAGGGTAATCAAAGGGTCCTTCTCTTTGTGAAAGAGGACAAAAATACTCTCTGAAGAGATTCCAGATGATTAAGAAACTACAAGTTATTTTAATAAAACAATATCCAAAGGAACATTCAGTTGGATATCATAAAACCAAGGAAAGTGGAAGCAGCATGTAAACTTCAGTGATCTGGAGGCTTAGTAAATATAAGGTGGCTCTCTTTGTACATACTCTGGTCACATGTTTTGCCTATGTATGTGCTCCCCTACTTGTGATCTCTATGTATGTAAGCACTCTGATGCTTGGGTATACTTACAGTAAGTAGAGTCTGCCTCAGTTTTATGGGGGAGGTGATGTTTTATCACTGCTTTTATTGCTGTACTCTTTCAGTTATTGCCTTTGTTTTGAGCTACTAATATGTTCATTGACTGACTGCTATTGTTCAACCTTTTCTTTTCTTTTTTTTTGCTGAGGCAATTGGCGTTAAGTGACTTGCCCAGAGTCACACAAGATGGGTCAGTCTTTTCAATCCTGTCCCAACTCTTCATGACCCCTTGTAGGGTTTTCTTGGCAAAGAAATGAGTGATTTGCCATTTCCTTCTCCAGATTATTTTACAGATGAGGAAGCTTTCTTAGGATCACACAACTAGTGTCTGAGGCCAGATTTGGTCTTAGGAAGATGAGTCTCGCTGACTCCAGGAATAGCACTCTAATCATTATGACACTACATAGCTGTCTCTGACTATTGAAAGGTTAATGTTGGTTGAACCTTGTTGGCTCTAGTTTTATAAGTGCACACCCATTAAAATATTTTGAAACTGCAGGAATCATCTTCCAGGGAACCCAACCTAAGAGTGTGACTTGGGATGGTAGCCTAGAGGGTATATTACAAAGAGTTAAAGAAATTGAGGTCCAAAGAATGATTTACAATACTCACATAGGTAATAAATATGTTTTCCAAGTAATGATGGAAGTAGGATTTAAAGGAGGTGATGGTGGTTCTTTCTATGATTAGTTCTTCTGATTTCACTTGTAGAGGTTTTTTTTGTTTGTTTTAGTAACAGTAGAGGGGTTCAGGAGAGGAGAAAAAACATAGTACTACAGTCAACTTTCTGAATTCTTTGACTAAAAATGAATTTTCTTAATGTAAATTTCAATTTCTGTAAAGTGTGTATCATCTGTACATTTTAGGCATGAGGAAAGCCTGTGCAAAAGCATGGAGGAGGGAGGTGAAGACCAATTTGACTGGAAATAGAGTTGTTGAGTGATATTCAGTAAATCTATAAAAGTAGTGCAGAAACATGACTGAGGTGGAAATACATTTAATATATTGTATATGTACAACCTATATCAGATTGCTTGCTGTCTTGGGGAGGGGAGGGAAAAAAGGAGAAAAAAATTTGGGATTCAAATCTTAAAATTAAATGTTGAAAACTATCTTTACATGTAATTGGAAAAAAATAAGATGTTACTAATGGGGGGGAGGAAGTAGTGTGGATCTATATTGTGATGTTTTAAATGCCTCCCTGAGGAATTTACATTTTAGTGTAGAGGTAATAGGGAGCCACTGACATGAGTTGTATAATTGTAATTAGGAAAGTGGTGAGTGGGAAACCATCTAGATGGCCACTCACAAAATCAATTTGGAAGAAAGGGGTACCTGAAGAAGCCTAAATATCAATACTTTAGACAGCTTTGAAATTTCCTGATTGTTTGCTTCCATTAGACAGAGAAACATGGGAAACATGTCTGGGGACAAAGAGGCTTTAATGGATACAAATAGCTGGCATAGCCTCAAGTGACTCAAACCTTAGGTAACTGTGGTTTTCTCTACTTTCCTTGTGCCTCAGTTTTTCCTCTTTTTAACTGAAAAATGGCTTTTCAATCTGACAAATAATGCACTAGACATTGTCCTTTTAATGTTCTGAATTGAGCTTCATAGAGAACATTTTTCAGTTATCCTTAAAGTGATAGAGCTGTGTCCTATGACTATAACAATGTCCCTTCCTCCCTTTATTTCATTACTTTGAAAAAAAAATCTGTGATTTTACTGATATGGGGATAGCCTCCATCGAACCAAATTGCTACTTCCCTTGTACCACAGTAAATGGAATCTTCATGAACTGCTGAGGCCGAGAAAATCTTCATAAATTGGTGGGTAGACTTCTTGTGATGAATCTTACTGGACTTAGGCTGGTTATGGGATAAGAATAGCTTCAATCTTTGCCAGAATTATGCTTTGTCTTTTCGACTTGTTGAGAGATTCAAGAACTTGGACTCCATAACATAATAGTCAATCAACAAGCATTTATTATGTGACTAATTATATATTAGTGACAAAACTGAGTCTTGTTACATTTACCTGGGGAATAGGAGATGGGTATACAATTTATCTTTGGATAAATATATATAAAATATGTACAAAATGAATATACACAATGTATGAGTGTTGTCTAGATCCATAGACATTATTTGAAGTGCCATGAATAGCTATTATTTGAGGTTCTAGGTTACTTTTGTGAAAAGGAGGAAGGTCATGTATGATTAAGTGGGAAAGAAAAAGGCAGACAGATTCCAAGGCTGAAGGCAAGACTATTTCTCCTATCTCCAAAAGGGGTATTGAACTAGGATTATTTCTATCTACTACCTCTCAAGTATCTTTAGTCTAGGGGTAAAATGTTGAGGAATTTAAAACAAAGAGGCATTTTCCAAATCACTCTTAAGCAAGGGAGGATATTCTTTACCTTACATTCATTAGCTTAACCCCCTTCCCACAAAATGTTATTTATACAAAAGACCATCAAGAATAGTAATAGAGAATGAATCCAGAAAACAAAAATCAGAGAAATTCTATAGATTAGAATATACCAAATAATGCATAAAAATAAATGAGCTCTTCATTTGTAAGTAAGATGAGATGTCAGCTCAAATCATGAGAGAATGATTGCAATCAGAGGAGATTCATTCTTAGTTTCTAGTAGTTCAAGTCCAGAAGGTGAAGGAACACAACAGGGCTGGCTCACATATGTGTTGATGGTTCTTTGATCTACCATTTTTCTTGACTTCTTTCTCCCTGGAGCACTTCTCTCCACAGGAAATCTCTACAATAATCAAAGTAAATTCTTTATACATGTAGGGAGAGGTGTGCCCAACATTTTAGAATTCAACAAGGAGTCACACTTTACTTAAGCTGCAACAAGTAGGAGGACTTTGGAAGAGAGAGAGTGTGGTGATTTTGCATAGCTCACTTAAACCCAATTAACTTGCAAGACAAGATATTACCCTCCTGATGTTTCTGGTCCTCTTTGAGAATGAAGGATAAACAACAATAAGAACTATAAAACTGTTTGTCTACAAAACCATCTCAGACTTGGGTGAAAACAGCTATAAATACAACACAATTTGATGGGGTCATTAACAACTGAGGGATTCTGGATAAGTCTCTTGAAGGAGGTAACATTTGATTAGAGTTTGAAAGGAGCCAGGTGAAGAGAGAGAGCATTTCAGAATAGGCAACAACTTATTTAGAAAATGGGATGTCTATATGGGGAACAGTAAGCAGTTCAGTTCACTTAGAACAATGGCATGAAAGATTAGGAATAATATGTCATCAGTCTAGAAAGATAGGCTCGAGCCAACTGGGAAGGGTTTTAGGGGTCAAACAAGGGAATTCATATCTTTCATAATCCTGAAAGCATGTTTCCAGGAGATAGCTAAGTACAATTGAAAAAGCACTTGAATTGGTATCAGAGAATCCAGTTTCACATCCCATTTCTGATAATCACAACCTGTGTGACCATGAGTAATTTACCTAATCTCTCTGGCCTTCAGTTTCCTCATCTATAAACTGAGGGAATGGCTTTCATGTTCTCATGATCCACCAGGGAGCCATTGTAGCTTCTCTAAAAGGGGAGTGACTTGCACAGGTGTGAGCTGGAGTCATCTCCTATTGGGAAAGCCAATTTCCAGTCTAAGCAATTACACCTCAGAAAATGGCAAATCCTACAAACCAGAACTTGATTTATTGTTTTATGGATAGTTTAGGCTTATGAAAGAGATGGAAAAAATAGTGATAATGCAAATTAAACTTAAAATATATTGTGGTTTTCAACAATGTTAAGCACTTATTTACTAGCATACCCCTGTCAACAGCCTAGTAATATTGGTTTGGCAGGTCTATGGAGGATGCTTGGATAAGGGAGAAATGGGATGCAGGGTAATCAGTTAGGTGTCCATTGCAATAGTTCAAATGAGAAGTGATGAGGGTCTGAACTTGCATGGTTGTGTTAGTAAAGAGATGGAGATAGAAGTGAGAGATAATGAGGAGAATTACAAATCTTGGCCATTAATTAGATCTGGGGATGAGTGATAAGTTGGAGATGATCCTTAGGTTTTTAAGTTAGGTTACTTGAGCTTTGCTAGTACCCTTAATGGAAATAGGGAAGTTAAAAGGGGTGAAGTGAGAAAGAAAGATAACAAATTCTGTTTTTGGTGTGTTGTGTTTGAGGCTTCTAAGGAGGACTTCAGGAAAATTCTCTTCTTTGCCCCAAGGACCCAGGTAGGCAGAGTAGGTAAAGTGTTTAGGATGGGGTTTGGAATGTCCTGAACCCTGAGAATCCCAAAGAAGCTACAACTATAACAAGATAATGCTAGCATCTCTTCAAAAATATTTTAGAAGCTTGTTTCGGTGTCTATTCTCACAAACTGGATTAATTTCCTAGATTTATATAACAATAGCATTAATAGCTAATTTTATTTTGCTTCTATACCTAATAAGCTATATAATGTTTTAAGGTTTGCAAAGCCTTTACATATACTCTCATTTTATTCTTACAATCATATGAGATAGGTGCTATTATTGCCTCCATTTTACAAAAAAGGAAACCGAGACTGAGAGTGGTTAAATGATTTGTCTATAGATAGCATGTGTCAGAGACAAGATTTTGATTCAGATCTTCCTGATTACGAGTCTAATGCATTGTGTCACTAGTTTGCTACAGCTATTTCAATTTTCTTCTTTGGAGTATTGACTATCTTTAAACCTTTTAGAAAGGGACATTCAGAATTTCTGGGAAATTTAGTTAAGCCTATAAATGTTACCACTCTAGAGATTTCTCTTTATCCCCTGCCCTGCCCTCAACATTGCTACTGGCAGTACAGGTATGACATCAGGGTCACATTGGTGATGAAATCTTAGGTAATGCTTTAGACAATTAAAATAATAATGGCTCCATGTCTCTGTGGGATTCATTTCTGGTATATCTCAGTGAGAGATCCTTTGGAAGATATCACACTTGGCAATTGTTTATCTGTTCTCCGACACAAGGGACTAATTCAATTGTCTATATGCAGATTCAGGATACAATTGTCTTTTTCAAAGAATTACAGTATCAGCAAAAGAGTTTCAGCTGAGTAGCAATGATGCTTCCCTTTTGCCAACTTGTTCTTTAGAAATGATTCTTCTATGCCTGCTTCTCAAATGAAACTCCTCCAATCTGTGGAATTACTAACACAAGGGAAAACTGTGTGCAACACATATTCCATTTTCCCTGGATTCACTGGGTTTGGTGTTCAAATTATGGAAGTATTTTTAAAGATAATTTATCTTATCTGACTTATTGTACCCCCATCCGTTGTGAAACTGGGGACTTCTAAAATTTTAGTAGTCAATCAATAAAACAATTAATTAGGATTAGAGGACATTTGCTTTGTTACTTTGCTATTACAGGGAAACAACTGCACATATATTTCCAAGTAAATGTAGCCTCAGCCTATATTTTTTGTCTGAATGTTTTGGGAAACAAGCTCTTCCAAGACTCATGGCTCTGGAATGGGGATGATGGAGATTTTAATACAGACAATCTAACCATTACCATTTGAAAATTATTCCCTCTAGAATCTTCTGCCTACTCTCTAATTCTGACTTTCCACATGGTTTCCTACTTGGCTGGTCTCATGCATGAACTGGCACTCTAGTTATTGTCATCTCTGTGCATTTATCTTTCTTCCTCTTCATAGTCATCAATCCCAACAGCTGCAACCATTTTTTCTTCTTCTTCCAGCTGTTGTCTCTTTATGCAATTTCCCCTTAAGCTAAGTCTAGTCTCAAATGCATCCTGGGAAATGTAGTTTTTACTTGGATATTCCTTTTACACAAGTGTCCATTTAGCCTTTTTCCACCTTCATAAAAATAATGTAAATAAACTGTTCTTTGAAATGACCATAGTCTAAAATGCATAACCCACTTCAAAGCATAAAATGCTTTACTCCAATCATATCATGTGTCAACCCAAAATCTGGTAAGCTTAAAATTCAAAAACCCTAAAATAGGAACTTGTGTCCCCCAGCAAGTCATTTCCTATCAGCTTACACCACTTGGACTGGACCCTAGGGAATTCATGACTCTAGGAAACCGCATCATCAGGAAATTCTTTATCCTGTGAGATTTTGTCATCTTTGGTAAGCATACCTCATCTGTACCTTTAACACCTTCTGCTGCTCTAAGTTCTAATGTTTCCATTTAAAGAGGCTCCCAGGGCAGCCATTTTTTCATTTATCACCAGTTTGCTCTCTTTGGTTAGCCTCCCCACCTACTTCCCAATGCCTTTCAGCTTCTTTTTGTATGCTGTTTCTGATGAGGACCTGAGTGGTAAGTGTGTTGGGCAGAGAGAAATTTAGGAATTGATCTCTGAGATAGTCCGGGAAAAGGCAATGATAGGGAAAGTAGTGGGCCCACCCTCTGGGGAGGATGTCCAGTCAGAAATCCAAGTTATGTCAAACCCCTGAGGCTTATGCTCGGGAGGGTGTTAGGAAGCCTCACTTTGCCATGTCCTGTCAGAAATTCCAGTCATGTCCCTGAGATTAAAATTCTCCCTATAAATTTCAGCCCTGAAATCAGAATTGAGTTCAAATCTGGCCAAAGAGACTTAATACTTCCTAGCCGTGTGACCCCTGGGCAAGTCACTTAACTCCAATTGCCTCAGCAAAAATAAATAAATTTAAAAAAAAATTACTTATGGTTCATTCCATGATCCTTTGGGTCAGTGCAATAGCCCTTTGCCTTGTGGTATCTTTCCCTTATCCCTTCCCTATATCATGTGGTCTTTCCTAATTCCATCATATCTTGTGATGTCTCCCCTAACTCTACCATGCTTCTCAACCCCACTTCTCCTCCTTAAAGCTAACTCTTTTGGGGTGCAAAGTCCCTTTCAGGATTTAGTCAGCCATGCCCTAACCTCATGGAGTGTTTCCTTTCTCCTGGCAAATGGGAAGTTCCACTAGGGAACTTGCCCTTTTCATCATTAATTATTAACATCTCTTTTTATGCTCTCCTAACTTTATTTCATATTTACCATTCCTGGTGCCTGTTTTATCCCTTTTGTCTGTAACTTCTTCCCTAAATAAATCTGATTTTTGCCATAGAGAATGGCCATCGTGAACTCTTCACATGCCTGGTCCCCAACATTTGGTGCCTACCATTATCTGCTACATCAGTTTCTCCCCATTAGATTGTGAGCTTCTCAAGGGTAGAAACTGTTTTTCTTTCCCCATTTATATCCCCAGAATGCTTCATGAATATTTATTGACTGACACTTAAAAAGCAAAGCTCCATATGTACCAAAATAATTGTGGTAGCATTGTTATAGTACAGAATTGGAAAAAGAATATATTCTTTTCAAATGGAGAATGACTAAGCAAATCAGCACATGAATGTAGCGCAATATTACTGTATTATAAGAAACAAATGTTAAAGTAATAGAAAAATTTGCATGAAATGATACAAAGTAAAATAAGCAGAATCAGAAAAAGTCATATACACCAATAATAACAATATGGAAAAATAAACAACCATCATAAGGCAATAAAAAATGAATGTTGTAAAAAGAACAAAGTGGCCTCAAAGAAGAAATATGAGAAGACACCTACCTTTACTCCTTTGTAGAGGTAAGGAAGTCTATTAATGTGGGACATTGTATGTATAGGATTTTTTTTCTACATATAATCAGTTTTGCTTATTTTTTTCCATTCCTTTGTCTTAAAAAAAATTCGTTATAAGAGATGACTTTGGGAGGGTGTCCAGAGAAATTTAGGCATGGTGAAAACAAACAAACAAAAAAGATAAAAAGAAATAAAAAAAAAAGAATTGACTTTTGACTTGTATGAAACAACTTTCTTGCTTGATTTATGATTCTCTGAAGAGGAACTTCTATATGGACCAGGTTAAGAATGAGAATAGGAAAACTGCATTGATAAGATCAGGCTATCCCAAATAACCTATTAATTATTAAGTACATACTGCTAGCTAGGAATTATGCTAGGCCCTGGAGACAAAAAGAGAAAAGTGCCTTCAGAGAGCTTATAGTCTAACTGGGGAAGCCATGTCTGAATAGAAAAATATACAAAATAGAAGCTAATTTGAGGAATGAGTGGAGGAGTTCAGAAAAGGTTATAGAACATAGGGCTTGAGCTGAACCTCAGAGGAAATTAGAGATTCTAAGAGACGGAAACAAGGAGGGAGTTGCATGCTAGGCATGGAAGACTGATTTTTTTGTTTTTGTTTTTTTGCCGAGGCAATTGGGGTTAAATGACTTACCCAGAGTCACACAGCTAGATGTTAAGTGTCTGAGACCAGGTTTGAACTCAGGTCCTCCTGACTTCAAGGCTGGTGCTCTATCCACTGTGCAACCTAACTGTCCCTATGGAAGGCTGTTAATACAAAAGTCTCATCCCTACAGAAATCTTATATGTCAAAAGAATAGGAAATCTATTAGAAATCCTTAATGGGACATGGACCATTTCAATATAGCTATCCTTACAACTCGCACTTATAGATCTGTCCGTTAAAGGATGCAAGATATATTTTTGAATACTAGAGAGGGCTTTTAAGTCCATTGAAAAATAGTCATTGCCAATTCCCTTTCCCCATTGTGGCTGTATTTTATACTAGTATAGATACTGAGCAGAATTAGATTAACAGAGAGGCAGTTATGTCTGTGAGCTTATGATCCTGGGTTCATGGCTTATCTAGGATTTTAGGAGTGATGAAGGAAAGATCCAGAATTGGAACACATGTTTTGTGACTCAAATCCATCATTCTTTACATTACTATGAGAATAGGAAAATTATTGCTATATTATTAACAATTTCTAGCTTTTATAGTTTATATATATATATATATATATATATATATATATACACACATATGTTCTCACATACAAGTACTCACATACATTATATATATATATATATATCCATATACTTGTAATATATATCATATATATATATATATTTAAGTTAACTCATTCCCATACATATCACCTACAAGAATCAGCCATTAAAAATGTTAACAAAGAATAATAGTCTGACTCGCTTAGTTTCTGTCTGCACTATTTTTTTTTTTTCTCTTCCCCCTCCACTCCCCCCATGCACCTGTTTGGTTATCAAGATAAGGTTTAATAGCCTGGCTGGCACTGTATCCCACAGTCTATTGTCATGCTAATTTATGTCACAGAATGCCAAAGGGCTTAGATAATAAATGTCCATTAGAGAGACAGAAGGAATGGGGATTAAGATCTAGAAGGGAAAAATAAAACCACAACTCAGAAGACTTTTTTCTGTTTTCCCATAAGAACTAATGGAAAGGCCTTATCTTATGATTTTGCCCTGCTAATCAATGACAGAACTGAAAACAGACAGGATTTTTCCTTTAAGCCATAAAATGGGAAATATAATTACTAGTGAGTTCTTTATCACCGGAGATACTCAAAATAGAGACTAAAGGGTGGAGGTGCTGCAAATGCTGATGATGATGGGGTTTCACAACCTTGTGAGATGTGTAAAACAACTATTATACCCATTTTACGAAGTGTGAAAACTGAGGTAAGGAGCTTATCCCTAGTCAATAAAAGTGGTAAAGTTAAAATTCGGAGATTTCATTGTTGGGATTTTATGGGATATGCCAGATGGAATCAGACCTCTACTAATTCCTGGGTTCTAATTCAATTTCCTAGTTTAATTTGCATACACTTGCGGTTATGGGATTCTGGTGAGACCAAGAGTTCCTAGTCTTTCTGTGAGTTGCCCCTCCCTTTTCCACATCAGTTTGTAATATTCTTACATCAGTCAGCCTCTTAGGACTCTGGTTGCATCCTGGGTTTTAATGGTATCATCTTTTACTCTGCGTAATATTTGAGCAGGTACTTGAAGATAAATAATTGTGGTTTTCCTTTGCTTCATTAGTAATAATGGTATTTAGATCCAGTACTATTAAAATTCCAGGGATGATTCAAATTCTTCTGACATCCTAGAATTTTTTGAGTTCAATTTTGGAGAAAACAAGTGGCCTACTTCTGTCTAGTCAAATTAGTGGTCTCAAAATCAAGTTTTATGTTTGCTTTCAATTTCATCATTAATCTATTTCCACAAATGTAATTTAAATATTTGTTTCTCTTTATGGTGACAATAATTAGGTTACATATTCATTTGAACAAAGGGCTGCCTAATATAACTTGAGGGAAATAACCCTTTATCATATAATATCTAGAACTAATTTTTTTTTTTCATTTCAAGTATTGCATTTTAGGAAGGACAGGTTGGGCTTGGAGTCAGACATTGGTTGAATCTGTCCTCAGAAAATTGGGTAAGTCATTTACCTATACTATCTGTGCCTTAATTACTTTATCTTCAAAGTAGGTATAATAAGAGAAGCTATTCCCAGAATTATGAGGCTCAAATGTAAAGTATTTGGAAACCATAAAGTGCTTTATAATGGAATGTGATACCTTGAGATCTAAGATTCTCCTGACATGGACAGATCATAGCCTCTTCATATTTTTTCATTCAGTTTGATTCTTATTCACGTTTTCCCATGAATCCTATAAAATGCACTCGAGGCCTTCTCGAGTTCGATGAGTATGTTGGGAGTACCAGTGTACTACTCCAGCTACCAACCCATTGTTTTTTATGCTTGTCTATTTGACGGAATCACCTCTTATTCCAGTCATCTTTGATATAACTATCTTTTATGTCACTTCTCAAGTATAAGAGTGCTTACTCTGGTCCCTTAGTATTTGTGGAGAGGAAGAAGATTTAGATTCCCTACTTAACTCAGTTTCTATATAGCATGGTCCCTCCAAGTTCCAAGATCCCTTGGGCTTGTGTCCTTGGCCTAGGGTTTGCTTCTCTGCTAGGCTGGCAGCAACATCTGACCTGGAATCCTGCCTACAAAGTTGCCATGATTCAAGCTACCAGGTCTGGGAGCTCCAACACTTAGACATAGACTTGAAAAGGACCAATAAAATAGAGCAAAATCCCATGTTCATTTTGGATGGGATTATGGGAAAAGAAATTGGTTCTTTCCCTTTACTCCTCCCAGCTTAGT
Source organism: Sarcophilus harrisii (assembly GCF_902635505.1). Lineage (NCBI taxonomy): Eukaryota > Metazoa > Chordata > Mammalia > Dasyuromorphia > Dasyuridae > Sarcophilus > Sarcophilus harrisii. The sequence goes on along the minus strand of NC_045426.1, from coordinate 319,415,056 downwards.
TCATGATGCCATGTTGTAGGTGAATAGGAAGCTGCCAAAAAAAGAAAGAGGCTATACCAGTCTGGTAGTTTTAAAGACATAGCCTGTTACTGTTATACAACCAAATGGAAAGTAGCTTTTCTCAGCCATGTGACAGCAGGTGACAAGATATCTTCTAGAAGCCGGTCACTGCTGTCTCCCCATCATAGGTTCTTCCATCATGGGTGATTTGAGGCATATTCAGCAAAGTCCCATTACATAAGATGCTGGACAACATACTTAACACCCATTATCCTTTGGATTTTCGCCATTTTAATTTTGAAATTATAGCATCTTGTGATTTAAAACCATATGATTTCACTTGGGGAATATTGAGTAAAAGTGAGAGTCTTTTGCAGGGGTAGATACAGTAAGATCAATGATAGCACTGCTTCTTTCACAGATACAATCCAGAGAGAACTTCCTTTTCACCTCCTTATCCTTGCATTCAGTTGTTCATTTATACATGAGTAATGCTTGTTTAAGATAGGTAGTGATGGAGTAGTTTATGCTGCCTATGTCATAACTGAGACAACATGCGTTCTTAATTCACTTTGCTTTTCCACTGTGGATGATTAAAAAAATATTTTGATTTACTATAAATTTCATTGAGAATGTTTCATAGTGTTCTCTGAAGGAAATAGGACAGTGTTATATCTCTGAACAGATGCATTTCAATAATCTTACAATCAGTAAAAGATCTTTTCTTTTTTAATTTGAATATTATGTAGGACATCCTCAATGACACTGGCGACTATCTTGATTGATTTCAATACTAAGCAGACTATTAAACAAAACCCTGAAGTTGTATTAGACCATAAAATGGTATAGTCCAAAGAAAAAGAAAAAACAATAGATAACTTGATTCTGGAGTCAGAAGACCTATTCAAAGGTTCAAGGCCAAATTATGATACTTATTAGTTATATAACCCTAGGAAAAGTTAATATTTCTTCACTTCAGTTTTCTTTTTCAACTCTGAAATGAAGCTATAATAATAATGGTACTATCTAATTCACAAAGTTGCTGTGAAGAGAGTATTCCATATCCCAAAAATAGGGATAAAGGAAGGGAATAAGCATTTACTAAGCAACTATTATGTATCTGGCACTGTGCTAAATACTTTACACATATTATCTCATTTGATCCTTAAAACAACCCTAGGAGGTAGGTGATAGTATTATCTTTATTTTATAATTGAGGAAAACTGAGGTACATTGAGTGAAGCAAGTTATCCAGGGTCACTCAACTGGTATATCTGAGGCAGGATTTGAATCTAGGTATTCCTGAATCTAGATTCAGTGTTGTATCTACTGTGCTACCTCACTTCCTGATCTAGGTGTACATAAGCTAGATTCAGTCTTGGAGCCTTTTCATCAATCTCTCTTTAGTTCATATCCTCACTCAGACTTTTCCCTAGGGAACATCAGAATTAAATCCATTTTGTCCCTACTAGAGTCTTCTCTGGAAACAGCAGAATATAGATAATGTCTAAGTTTCTACAGATGTCAGCAGAAAGGGTTTTGTATAATCACTTGGTTTGGCAATGTTTATTAATACAGGACAGGTTTTATATCATGTTGCAGAAAAATGCAAAAACCATAAGGGACTCATAGGAACTATTCAATAATCAAGGGTAACTCTCTTTTTTTCTCCTGTGATAAATTCTATCTTCCCTTCCTTCCTCCCAGGGAAACTTCTCCCAACTCATAGTGATACTCTATGGTTTAGATTCCTTACAAAATAAAACACATCCTAACTTAAGATTTTGAGCTCCCCCAAAAGAGAATTTTGTACTTGAAATTACTTGAAAGCCCACTCCCTTTTTAACTGGACCAACACAGTCTACATAACTCACAGGTCTAGATTTGTCCTTCACCTTATTACTTCCTTCCTACCTCTAGCTCCAAGGCCATACAATTATTCTCCTCCTCTCTAGGAGACTGATCCCAGGATTCCTCACTTCTTCACTGCTATCCCAAGCATCTGCATCTCTCATAGTTGCACTCTTCTGGGGCCATGCAGATCTATGCTCTGTCCACTCTGCCACTGTTTCTCCAACAATGGTCTGGGAATGGGATGGGCATGGGTGCACATGCTTTTGCAGGGTTTCACCCCCAGGGACCTGAATGAACTAGGAGAATTGTGAAGGTGTTTTCGTTCAGCTCAGCTCAGCTCTGTTCTTTTCTGCTTTTGTCTGGCCCTCTGATCTCTGTCAGATCTGGCTGCTCCTTTTTAAAGACTAAGAATGAGGCTCTGATATTTAATGGCCATGACTCAGTCCACGCCAACTGTGGTTTTGGTGGGGATTAATTAACACTTTTTATGGTGGTATGTCTTCAAAAGAAAGAACAAAAGGCTCAATCCTTTAACCCTGTTAGACTGACCCAGCAATCTGTACACATGCTTCCCAGGGGATATCCTTAATTAGCCCAGTAAGAATGTCCATAGCTTATATAGGAAGATGTCTCCATTCTCTATATAGGTCTAAACTCTGTTGATAATAATATGATGAAATAAATTAGACCTCTATAAATAATGCAGTTCAGTTTCCTAGTATCAAATTCCAACCCTCTGTTCCCTTCCACTGTCAATGGTGAGGGTTTTTAAACTTTTCTGTGTCATGAATCCCTTTGAGAGTATGGTGAAAACTATGGACTCTTTCTCAAAATAAAATTTTTAAATCAATAAAACAAAATACATAGGATTACAAAGGAAACCAATTATATTGAAATAAAGATGTAATTTCTCTGCCTCCCCTATGTTAACTGATCCCCTGAAATCCCATGGACTCCAGATTAAGAACACCTGCTCTACCAATTACCATCCTGTTACTTTTTTCCTTACCTAGAATAGTTCTTTGTCTTTTTTGTGTGTGTGTTTCTGAGCCCTTTTGGTTAAGCCCATGGATAGGATTACAAAGGAAATCAATCATATCAAAATATTTTTTAAAAATCTTCCTAACTTTCTTCTCAAATTCACAGCTTTTTTCCCAGTAATAGCTCATATCTACTGATCTTCCCTTCAAAGTAGTCAGTCATTGGGGCCCAACATAATTCACATATGAGATTTCTATTAATCCTTCTCCCTATCTTCCCTAACATTTTTAGGGCGAACTATAGTGAACTATAGTGAACTATAGTTAAAAAGCATGTTGGACAATCTTGGAAGGGAGAAAAATTTCCTGAGGGGTAGTGGGCACCTTGCAGCTTAAAGAATGGTGGGTTTTTTGGTGACTAAGCTCTAAGAAGTAGAAAGAGTCAGAAGACAAAAGTCTGAAGTTATGGAAGGTTGAACCTAAATTAAGTCTTTTTGTACAACTATGGAATAATCATTTGGTCTCTCTGAGACTGATTTTCCTTTATCTGTAAGATGAGGATAATGTATACTACCAAAGCTCACAGAGTTGTGAGGAAAGCATTTTGTAAAATTTCAACTACTATGTATTTGAACATATGTATGTAACTCCTTATTGTTATTAGGAAAGTTATTAGGGACATTGTTTATGTCCATTAATATTTAGAATGTTCTATTTGTTTGTTTTTAGCATCAGCACTTCTCCAAACTCCTAATAAGTCAATATTCAGATTTCTGAAGCATCAAGTTGGCCAGAGTGAAGGCCTGGGGCAATTGCTTTGATCTACCACCCTGCTTGGGTGGGTGAAGGGCACAAAGGGGCAGCTTTTGCAGTCAGGCCTACTCTGAAGTTTAGATGGTTTCACTTTAATATAACTAAACCAATACCATCTGTTATCATGTGTGCACTCTGTTGGTGGGCCTAGAATTCATGGTCAATTAAACAAACACAAGGAAAAGAAAATCCTGAAATTTTGATAGATTTACTCAGCCATTGTGTTATTTGTGTGGGTGCAGTCACAGCTCCAGGGCTCCTTGTAGCTGTTTAAATGATTTGCTGGTTCCCTCTCTCCCCAACCCCCAGTTACACTTTCCCTCTCTCAGTGTTGAGGGAGAGACCAAGGGAATATGACAGGAAGCCATCTGCCATTCTCAGAAATATTGGCTGAAATTGAGAGGTAAGTCCCAGGCTGGGACCTAAAGACCCTGGAACACAAGCAGTTCTAGAGTCCTTTGGTAGCAGTTGGTCCTGGGCTTGTATTTATCTTCTTCCATTAACTCTTGAAGGCAGTCATGGAATTGACCTGCTGGCTGATTTCCAAAGCTGGACATCTCCGGGGTGATTCTGGGCTAGAGGAGGCTCCCTCAACAGTGTGTTTCCAAGTGTTGAGAATAATCTTGTGGTCTTCAGGCTTTTAACTGACTTAGTCCTTCCCAGAGATATTTCACAAGATTGATTGAGGCTATTCCCCTACTTCTTCCTCGTATGGTAGCCCTTGAAACAACAGACTATTTTTCCACTTTCCTAGAGATTCATGTTATGAATCAGAACATTGTGCATGCAATTCACAGGACCATCTATTTAGAGATAGAAGCTACTTGGACATTATGTAGTTCTTCTACTCCATCATTTTGTAAAGGAAGAAAATAAAACTAGGGCAGGTTAAATGGAGCAAGATCTCACATGCAGTAAATATTAAAACTAAAATTTTAACATAGGACCTTTGACTGTAAACCCAGGACCTTTCCTACTCTGCTATGCAGTCTTATAATTTTAGGTCAGAGGTGTCAAACATGTTGGCCACATGCAGTTCACAACATTCAAGTGTTTTGCTTACATTACAGTGTAATTGGAAAATATTTAATAAAATAAGTAAAAATATAATAAGATACAGAAAATATTAATATGTAGTTTTCTAAGTCAATATATGCTTACAGGAATATACTTAGTGAGCCTAAGTACAGATTGGAGAATGCTTTTTAAAACTTTTTAATTAAAAAATTTAAATCATTATTTATTTAAATTTTAAAAATGTTATTCTAGGATTTTTTGGTCTGTGTTATCTTTCTCAACATAGTTAATATGAAAATGTTTTGTTTGCACATATATAATCTCTATCAAATTGCTTGCCTTTTCAAGGAGCAGGGAGTGAAGGGAAAATATGGAACTCAATTTAAAAAAAAATTAAGCATTTTTGTTTACATTTAATTGAGAAAGATAAAATAAAAGCTAAATTTTTTTTTTTTTAAAAAGAGAGAAATGATAGGGTTGGCCTAGATTACTCTTCCAGCTTGAAATTTGTGCTTTTTGACTTCCTGACTGACTACAGCCCTTTGAGAGGCATTAGGGAATCAAGAATAAAAATGAAAGCATCCCAGTCCCCCAAATAATTTACTACATTCTATTAGAAGCAGTGTTGGGACTGATTTCGATGGTGTGTGATACAACAATAATAAGAACACATACACACATCCAAACACATCCAAACATATACCAACAAGTAAAAGTCTATACAATATAAATATAGTCTCTTGTTAGGAAGCTGGAAGCTCTAAGGACTTCTGGGGACCAGGAAGATTCTCATATAAGAGGTGGCCCCTAAGCTTAGCTTTAAAGGGAGCTAGGGATTCCAAGAGCTGGAGGTAAGGTAGATGGGGGTTATAGGAATAGGAGATAGCTTGTGCAAAAGCTGGGAAATGGCGGATGGTACAACAGGCAGAATATCATACACCTGTAATGGTAAGTAGGATACTTTGCTCAGTAGACAGTATGTAAGGGGAAATAATGTGAAATAAACATGGAAAGAAATTGGGGCCAGATCTAACAGAGATACATATGGTGCTAGAAGGAACTTTCTAGTCATCCAGTCTAACCTCTTCATTTCTTTTCTCTTTAAAATTTTTCCCCCTCAGTAGTATTTTATTTTTTTAAATACATATAAAGATAGCTTCCAACATTCATTTTTGTAAGATTTTGTGTTCCATTTTTTCTCTCTCCCTCCCTCATCTTTCCTTCCTCTCCAACACAGTAAGCAATCTGATATAGGTTAAACATGTATAATGCTTTTAAGCATATTTTCATATTTGTCATGTTGCACAAGAAAAAATCAAACTAAAAGGGAAAAGACCACGAGAAAGAAAAAGCAAGCAAACAAAAAGGTGAAAATACATGCTTCAATCTGCATTCAGTCCCCACATTTCTCTCTCAGCATGTGGATGGCATTTTCCATCCCATGACTATTAAAATTGTGTTGTGTCACAGCATTGCTGAGAAGAGCTAAGTCTGTCATAGGTTATCATCACATAATTTTGCTGTTTCTGTGTACCATGTTCTCTTTATTTCACATTTCACAAGAGCAGACTGCAAACTTAGCTGTTATTTCAAGAATATTGTTGGGGGTCTTCCTCTTGGAATTCCTGCCATCACATAACATAACACTGCCCCTTCTCTTCTTTCTTTTCCTTATTTTCTGTCCATAGTTTTCTATGTTTGCCTCTTCTGTCTCCATCTCTCATGTTTACAGAGTGTTCCAAAACTTTAATAGCTTTAAATTACACCAAGACTTACTGTTTGAATGACATCAGGAGAATTTAACTTTGATGGACATTGATAAGCTGAGTGCTCTCCTTTCTTTAGGGTTACCATAAAGGGGCCCAAATATCTATTAAATGTACGACTAGAAATCTATATTTGGAGACCTGGGCTTGAATTCTGCCTCAGAAACCTAACAGCTTTCAAAATCTAGGAGTTACCTAATCTTTCTCAGTATCAATTTCTGTATGGATAGAATAGTATTTTTTAACACCTCTCTAATTTTTGAGAATCAAATGAGGCTGTGTGTGTGTAGGGGGTGGTGGCGTTGGGAATGTGTGTGTGAAGTTACCTTGAAGCACTCTATAAATGTCAGTCATTATTATGCAGAAAGGATTTGGAATGGATGGTTCTTAGCAACTCTTGAAATCCTACTAATCACAGCACATCTATTATTCTGATCTTTTTGGCTGATGTTTGCTTTTGGTTACTTTGGGAACTGAAGTTGTTCTGGATGACTGAGAGAGCAGGATATACAAGTTGCCTGTTGAACCAGGGAGTGACTATAGTTTTAAGTGTGTTGGAGGTTGGGGGGTGGGGAAGGGAGAGGAAGCTTTGGATGACTTTATTTTCATTTTCTCAGGACTTCTTGGAGACACTTTAATTTCTGTAAATGACATCTCCAGTCTAGATTCATGATTGAGTGTAATGTCCAGAGAAGAAAAAGCTACTTGGGGATGAATCCCATTTAAAAAAAAAATTAGCATTTTGTTTGTTGCTTCAGTATGTGCTTTGAAGAGTTCTCTGAGTATGGATGGAAATATTTTAAAAGGATAGGAAGGAGGACATACAATGTATTTGTTTCTTTGATGCCTAAATTGGTTTATATAGAAATAAAAGCTGCCCTTCTAAAGATCCAAAATAAAACCACAAACATTCCGGATATGTGAGGAAATTAGGATACAAACTATAAAGATTTACGTGGGAAAATAAAAGGGAAATTTTTTGGTTTCCTTTATATTTTTATTAGTTGGTTTTACACTGGCTTCTCTTTGTGTATGTTGTACCTTTCTCTCTTCACCCCCTGGAGAATATGAGGTCCTTCAGGGCAATTTTTTGCCTATTCTTGGTTTTTGTTTTTTTATTCTTGGTGTCTATCCTCAGAGTCTTGCATGTAACAGGAACTTAATAAATATTTATTGAAACACTCAAAAGACCAACAACTTTGGAAGAATTAGGGACTTTGATCAACTATAATGCCCAACCACAATTGTAAAGGACCAATGACAAAGTGGGGCAGCTTGGTGGTATAGTGGATAGAACAGCCAGCAAGGAGTCAGGAAGACTCTTCTTCCTGAGTTCAATTCTGGCCTGAGATCCTTACTAGCTGTATGATTCTAGGCAAATCATTTAACCCTGTTTATCTCGTTTCCTCCTCTGTAAAATGAGCTAGGGAAAGAAATGGCAAACTATTTAAATGATCTTGCCAAAACTCCGGAAGGGATCATAGAGAGTTGGATGCCACTGAAACAACTAAAGAACAACAAAAAACAAAATGTGCTACCCACCTTTTAACAAAGGTGATAACTTCAGGGTGCATTCTTTTTTGTTTTTTATTTTATTTTATGATAAATAGTACTTTTTTCCAACTACATGTAAAGATAGTTTTCAACATTCACCTTCATAAGATTTTGAGTTTCATTTTTTTTCTCCTTTCCTTCTCTCTTTCCCAAGATGGCAAGCAATCTGATATTGGTTATACATAAATAGTCATATGAAATATATTTACACATTAGTCATGTTGTGAAAGAAGAATCAGAACAAAAGGGAAAAACCACATAAAAGAAAAAATAACAACAAGAAAAGTGAAAATAATATGCTTTGATCTACATTTTTATTCCTTAGTTCTTTTCTGGATGAAGCATATATATCATGAACATGGCCAATTGAGGAATTTGTTTTGCTTGACTATATATTTATTACAGGGATTTCCTTTTTCTTTGCCAGTGGAGGAGGGGAGAACAAACAGGAGGGAGAAAAAATAGATTTTTTGTTGATCAAAAATAATAAAGTTAAATTTTTAAAAATGTTTGCTGAAATGAATTGCTTTATAAGACCTTATTGAAGAGATCTCCTACCAAGTTAATCTCTGAGAGACTAATGAGACTGAGGATGTATTGGAGTGGGGGTGAGATGTAAACAGAGGCCTTCTTGTTTTCATTCTGTCAGAAACTCTAATTCATTTCTAATTACCATCTCGGAAGAACATAGTGCTATCTTTGCCTTTTCAAATTTCTACATCTCTTAGAGAAACACATGTATTTTTAGTCATTAAGAAAAAGCCTTGTTTTACATTTAGGCAGTGTTTTTGTCCAATAAGGTACAATTCTTATTACCAGAGTGCTCTAGAGACAATTTGTGCTGTGGGTAAAAAAAAAGGCCACATGCATTTTAATCTTAGGCAATGAATTAATCACAATCTAGGGAACATGTATTTTATACCTTCAACAGAACATACATCAAAAACATGGAAGCAAGGGAGGAAGAGGAAATGTGGGGGGTGGGAAAAGGACTCGTTGGATTTGAAGTGAGAAGATTGGCCAAGGTGACTTAAGGGACCCCAACTGCTCCAAGTTGTTTCAATTTCTGAGCATCAGTTTTTTCATCTGTAAAAGTTGGGGATTAAATTGGAACATTTCAAAAGACTCTTCCAACTATAAATAAACTGTCTACAGGATAAATTATTCCTCCATTCCCTCAAAAAATTCCCCCAGATACAATAAATGTACAGCATGTAAAATGCCAAGATCTTACCTACATTTTCCAGCTAAAATATGAAGATGCTGTAGTGGGAAAAAAATTATCTTTTTAAATAATACCTGATACTATGTGTTATATAATTATTCACATAGTAATTGATTTCTGGCACAAAATGCATTTTATATCTTCATAAATAGTAATTAAACACATCAGGAATATGATGTTCTTTTTCATGCGGTATCATGGAATAATGTCTTGACTTGGTGTTCTCAAACCCTTTATACAATCTACAAAGTTTGTAGGCAAGTTGCAATAAATCCAGAAACCAGTCAACAGAATGATGAGAACTGTTAAATCATATAAAGATAAGTTCTATAGATATAAAATAGAAAACTTAGAGGGAACATGATATCTAATTTAAAATATTTGAAGGTTTTCATGGAGAAGAATGATTAGTCCACTTTTTAGAAGTTTTAGACTTATCAAAAAACTTAGGGACATCATAGAGACAGTTGGGTTGAAATATTTAGTTTTAGATATTCCTTCACTCTCAGATTTTATGATTATTTAACTGATATATAGTTTGGCCATTAGAGATGAGGTGAAAAGTTCTTGGAACTGAAGTGACATTGCACAAGAATGGTAGTTCTTAAAAATTGTTCACATCCTAAAGATTATGTACAAATTATAAAACATGGAAATATCAAAGTTTAGGATTAGACCTACTCCAAAAATTGGCATGGCATTTTAGTATTCTTTAAGAACAAAAAAATTTAAAAGCCTTAAAATTATATTATCACATCAAAGATCTTTTTTGTTGGTATGAAAACCTAGTATGAGTGGTGCAAAGGCTCTTGACAGGGCCAGTTAGGTAGACAGTAAATTGAGAATTGGACATGGAGTCAGAAAAACTCAAGTGCCAATCTGGCCTCAGATACTTACTAACTGACTCAGGGCAAGCTGATGCCTCAGTTTCCTCCCCTATAAAATGGGGGGGGACCTATCTGTGAGGCTCATTGGGAGAATTAAATAATAAATAATAATGATTGATAATTAAATTAATCATAATTACACACAATATGATTATAATAAAAATAATAAATTAAATTTAAAAATTAAAATAAAAAATTAAAAATAAATTAATGAATAATAAATAAATAATATCTATAAACACCTAGAACATAGTAGGCACTTAACAAATGCTTGTTTCTTTTCTTCCTTTTTTTCTGTCACAGTTCCTTTTGGCAGTCTGGTAAAGCCTAGAGATATGTTTTCTTAATGACATTTTTAAATAATTGAAGAAAATGCTAAAATTTCATTTAGAGATTAGTGAAAATAAAGATGTCATTCCCCCCACCCCATGCAAATTCATAGATCCCTTAGACTCAGGTTAAAAAGCTTTGCTCTACCCAGCTCAAAGCCTGTTTTAAAACTAATCTTAGAAAGATGCCTAATCAGAGATATTATATGATTTGCCCAAAGCCACAGTTTTAAAGTGTCAGATTTAGGATTTGAATTCAGGCTTTTCTGATTTCATGCTCTATTCCCTTTGTCAGCCTGTCCCATCTTTTAAAAGTAGCAGGAGCAATGAAGGGGAAATAATGAAACTGCATACAGATAAACTGAATTTTACCATGTCAAACCTATTATCTATTTGTTTTCAAAAGTGCTCCTAAATGCAAATTGGGTTTTAGGAAGAAAGGCCTTATGTTTCTCACCTTTAGCTTAACTAAATAGCTTACCTCTGTTTCTTTTCTTCTTCTCCTTCCTGCCCCTCCCCCAGACCATCTTAATTCTAATAAACCATTTTTGTTTTTTTTAAAGAAATTTGGTAGCTTGTTAATTTTACAGTGATGGACAGTTTTAATATAAAGGGTTATAGCACATGTCCATGGTACCCATAAGTTGAAGCTTTCTCTCTCAGACTGCTTTGCCTAATCATTATTACCCTACTTCATCAGGGGAGTACTTCATAACATCTAATTCATCCTTATATCTTCTGAAGGGGATAATAAACATAAATGGGTACCTATTTCAGTTTAGAGAATTAATATTATGAAGTTAGCCTGTTATCGAACAGTTTGGAATTAATGAAGTTTTGAAAAATCTCATGATATTAGCATAATGAGGGCAGAATGAATGAATTAGGTAGCTGCCTTCTAAAACATTCAAACAATCAATGAGAACTTTAGTATGAAGTTAAGTCAGTAAACATTTATTAAGCCTTTACTATATAACAAATATTTGCTAAGTGCTGAGAACAGAAATACAGTAAAAGCAAAAAGAAAAATATTTCCTTGCTCTCAAGGAGCTTACATTCTAATGAGTAAAAAACAACACAAAAAGGTGCTAAAATCGAGGGGATGCCCATTAATTGGGGAATGGCTGAACAAGTTGTGGTGTATGTTTGTGATGGAATATTACGAGAAGTGATGAGCAGTTATGGAATATTTTTGTTCTGTAAGAAATGACCAGCCGGATGAATACAGAGAGGCTTGGAGAGATTTACATGAACTGATGCCGAGTGAAATGAGCAGAACCAGGAGATCATTATACATTTCAACAACAATACTATATGAGGATTAATTCTGATGGAAGTGGATATCTTCATCAATGAGAAGATCCAATTCAGTTGCAATTGATCAGTGATGAACAGAACCAGCTATACCCAGCGAAAGAACACTGGGAAATGAATGTGGACTGCTTGCATTTTTGTTTTTCTTCCCAGGTTATTTTTACTTTCTTTCTAAATCCATTTTTTCTAGTGCAACAAGAGAACTGTATAAATATGTACACATATATTGTATTTAACATATACTTTAACATGTTTAACATGTATGAAACTGCCTGCCATCTAGGGGAGGGGGTGGAGGGAAGGAAAGGAAAAGTTGGAATAGAAGTGATCGCAAGGGACAATGTTGAAGAACTATCCATGCATATGTTCTGTCAATAAAAATCTATTAAAAAAAATAAGTGATGGGCAGGCTGATTTCAGACAAGACTGGAAAGACTTACATGAACTGATACAAAATGAGGTGAGCAGAAGCAGTAGATCATTGTACACAGTAATAGCAACATTTATCATGATTAATTATGATAACTTCTCAGTAAAATACAATGATCTAAGTTTATCCCAAAGGATTTATAATGAAAAAAATGCTATCCATATCTGGAGAAAGAACTGATAGAATCTGACTGCAGATCAAAGCATATTGTTTTTCACTCCCTCCCATAGTTTTTTTTTTCTTTTGACATGACTAATATGGAAATATGTTTTACATGATTATACATAAATAGTCTACATTGAATTGCTTACAGTATTAGAGAAGGGGAATTCAGGGAAAGAAAGAGAAAATTGGGAACTCAAATTTTTTAAATGAATGTTTAAAATTGTCTTTATTACATATAATTGGAGAAAAATACTATTTTTTTTAAACATGTAAAGAAGGAAGGATAGGGTAGAGAAAGTACCTGCAAGGAGACATATGGAAAAGTCTGGAAAGTCAGGGAAGAGATGAGTGGTGAACATGACAAGGCTCACAAGGTCTTTAAGGTAAGAAATATTTATTGGACTACCTAGCTTAGCCTACCTGTGAGGGAGGGCAAATTACATTAATCCCTTCAACCTTGAGACTTTCCTCATCAGTTGATATATCCTAGATTGGTGTAAGAAATTCAATGGGAATTTGGGGGAAGGCGTAGTGATTGATATGCAAAGGCCCCAGATGACACACAAAAAATTAGACACAGAAATACATAAGACATGTGTATAGTATCTTATAATATCAATATATTTTATTTTTTAATGGCATAATAATTCAGATTTCTTCTCTGATAGGAAGGGAGGGACAAAAAAATTTTACACATATTTTTCAGATTGCAAGGGCAACAGTGCTCCCAACTCCCTCACAAGGAAGAGATATCTTTATTATCTTATTTTATGCTGACAAAACTGAGGGAGACACAGCTCTCTACCACTTAAATGGCACAGTAGATAAAATACTAAATGGGTGGGAAAGACAAATTCAAATTTAACCCCTAACACTTAAGTATGAGATCCTAGGAAAGTCACTTGCTTTTGGCTGCCTTTATTTTATTTCCTCATCTATAAAATGGGGATAATAGCATCAAACTTCCCAGAGCTATTGTAAAGACAAAATGAAATGATGTTTGTAAAGTGCTTTGGAAACTTTCAGACTCAATATAGGTGTTAGTTATTGTTATTATCATTATTACTTGCTAGTAATGAGATATTATTATCATAATATTAGTATTATTAGTATCTATTAGTATCATAAAAAAAAGACACACTGAACATTTTTTACAAGATTTAGAACTAGAAGTAACATTAGATGTTATCTAGCTCCATTCACACAAAGGGAACTGACAAACTGACAAAAATATCATAGAACCAAAAAGTCAAACCCAAGTCTTCCGATTCCAAATCAAACTGTCCTTTCCTGCATCATGGAATTATCAATTTAGATCCAGAAAAAAAATCAGAGGTAATCTAGAATCCTTATAATAGCACTGTGAAGAATGACTTTTGAATCTATGTGTCTCCTAAGTCCAGCAGTCTTTGTATCATATCATGCTGCCTCTCTACCAAAACACATAAAGATAAATACACACACACACATATATATATGCATATGCAGGACAATATTAATTTTTTCATTAAAATTCAGTAACACATGAAAATAAGATCTGAAAAAGTGTGCAATATAACATTTGTGAACTTCTGACTTCTGCAAAGGAGGGAACAGTCTTTTCCTATCTCATCTTTCAAGCCATTTTTGTTCTTTATAATTTTGCAACATTCTCTTTCAATTTTTTATTCATTCTTTTAATAACATTATTGTAATTGCTGCATATATTATTTTCTTGACTCTACTTGCTTCACTCTATATCAGTTAATATAGATTTTTTCCCCCCAAGTTTCACATTTCTCATTTCTTGCAGCAGAATAATATTCCATTACACTCATAGTACCACAGTTTGTTTAGTTATTCCTCAGTTGATGGATATCTAGCCCATTGGCTTCTATTCAGTTTTGAGAATAACATACTATATGAACTGATATATATACATAGATATTATTTTTTTCTTTCCCCAATACTTTACAAATATTTTAAAAATAGCTTTGATTTTTACATTGTCAAACTTTTTCTCAATAATTGCTATTAATGAAGGATTTTTTTTTAAAGAGAAAAAAAAGGAAATGAAATACCTAGCAAAACCAATCAATACATGTAAAATATCTGGTGTCCTATCATTTTATGTTATTTCTACAACTCTTGGAATATTTACCATCCAATAGAAAATCTAAAAAAAACCCAAAAAACCCAAAACAAAAACCCACCCAAATCCTCTGTTTCAATCTCAACTAGTCTTGAAATGGTTACATCAGATTTTCAGCTTAGAATTCATCTTCAATTACTCTAAATCTCAGTAGAGTTTTTCATGGTTTTTCATATATATTGGGGGATTGAATTGGAAGATACCCCAGTAACATGTTTCATGGGAGGACTTACAACACATCAGATATGATTTTACCATTTTGAATCTCTATTTTTCATTGTTAACAGTTCACATTTCTATTCTATTCACACTGAATAAAACTTTCCTTATAATACTGTGAAATACAATTCTAGTATTATTAAACTCAATTTTTGTAGATAAGGAAACTGAGGCAAACAGAGGTTAATTTTCTCAGGCTCACAAAGCTAGTAAATATCTGAAATCACATTTGAACTAAGATTTTCTTGACCTCAAACCCTGCGCTCTATACACTACATCATTTAACTGCCTATTGTTTACATAATTCATATCTGCTCCAAGATAAAGCTCTCTTTCTTGTTTCCAACCTAGACCCTTCCCCCTTAATTTCTCTCTTCTCAATACTCACTGTGTTCTAGTGACTATCTATAGGAAGGATTAGTGCCTGTTTACTTCTGAAACCTTGAACATTAAGTCCAAGGAGTAACAGCCTGTATCAACTCTGGAGCCTTCCAAATAATATCATAGTATCACAGAATTTGAAGGGACCTCATTGATCCTCTTAATCAAATTCTGACCACACCCCATCAATATCCCAGAAAAGTATTCATCCAGCTTCCATTAGAAGATCTCCAGCGATGGGGAACCCACTACTTTATTTTTTCAGGATCACTAAATGTTTCATTAAAAACTGAACATTGAGCCAACTTAAAACAAATTAACCTTGCTTGGTTAGTATTCATATAAAAATTAATTTGTTGTAACAGATAAAGTACTATTAAACTTTTTAGTCATTCTTTAGTATCTGAATCCTTTTGTTCTTTCATTCTTACTCCCTTTTCCTCTTTTATGATCATTGATACTCTGTGCTTCATTTTTTTCCTTCTGATTTTGCCCTTTTGCTTTTATATTATTTCATGAAGGTTCTTCATGTTTCCTGTAGTTTTGTTCTTAATTACACTATAGTTTTTTTTTTTTTTTTACTTTTGTTCTGATTTTTCTCTTCCAACATGATTCGTAAAGAAATGTGTATTTTAAAAATTAATATACATGAATAACTAGAAAAATAAAACAATTAAAAAACTAATTACACTATAGCACTCCTTTATATGAATGTAACCATGATTTATTTAACTATGTCTGCATTATTGGGTGTTCAAGGTTCCTTCAACCACCCCATCCCCAATTCATTGCAATTAAAATATAATTTTGTTATTCAATTGTTTCAGTTGTGTCCAATTCTTCATGACCCCATTTGGGGCTTTCTTGGTAGAGATACAAGAATGGTTTGGCATTTCTTTGTCTAGCTCATTTTACAAATGAGTAAATTGTAGCAAACAGGGTTAAGTGACTTACCCAGCGTCACGGGATTAGTAAGTATCCCAAGGCTAGATTGAACTTGGGAAAAGGAGTCTTCCAATACCTCTATGAAAAATCTCTCATCAGATAATTTTCTTGTTTTTTTTTTAAACAAACATTTAAGGATATATTACTAACAATGGAATTATTAAGTCAAAGGATATGATTATTTTTGTAACTTTTATTTTGCACAGGCACATTACTCCCCCCAAAAGAGTCTACAAGTTTGTAATTCTACCTACTAGAAATGAATGAATATACCTTCTCTTTCACAGTCTAACTAGCACCGAGTTAGATTGCCATAAATTTTTGTCCAGTACATTTTTATTTTTGTTGTGAAATTAGCAATCATCAACTAATACAATCATTTCAGCATACAAAGAATAGGAAAGAGGTTTATGTAAACAACTGTGAACTTCTAGTATGCAAGGTTTTTTTTTTTAAAATTATCTAAGACATACATATTAAATCTAAAAAGATAGTGAAACAAAATTATTCTATGTCCTTTTATGTACTTTTTTTCTTCTTTTAGATTTTTTTTCATCATTTTTATGGACATGAAGTAGTACTCAAGATTGTTTTACTTTTCTAGTCTTATTTCCTATGACTTCCCTTCTGTCTAGTCAAATTGGCATTCTAGCTATTTTCTATACATACCATTCTCCCACCTCCATACCTTCACACAGGTTTCCCTCCTATATCTTCCTTGTCACTGCTACCTCATAGTATTCCTAGATTCTTTAGAAATATAGCTCAGACACCAACTCCTACATGAGGTCTTTCTTTATTCTTGTTATTAGCACTTTCTCCCTCTTGAAATTGCTTAGTATATGATTTGTGTTTCCTTGCAGTAGATTACAAGCTCCTTGAGGGAAGGCAGTGAGGTGGTACAATGGAAAGAGTGAAGGGCCTGTAGTCAGAAAGATCTTAGTTCACTTTCAAACATTTATCAAAGGTATGACTCAAAAGTCACTTAATTTCTGTTTGCCTGTTTCCTTAGATGGAAAATGGTGGTAGTAATAGTATTTGCCTCCAGGATTGCTGTGAGGATAAAATGAGATGATATTTGTAAAAAGCTCTTAGCATAGTATCTGACACATAGTAATCATTATGTAAATCATTGTTGTTAGTATTCATAATATCTTCATCATCTAGCAGGATGCCTGACTTAAAGTAGGTAGGTGCCTGATAAATATGGGTTCATTTGAATTAACCAATCAATAATTTTCTAAAAGAGACCAAGAAAGGGGAAATAAATTTATCCAAAATAACACATAGAGTCAGGAACAGAGCCAGGGTTCCACACCAAATGATACCAAAATCTAGTACTCTTTTCACCATGGTAGGGTGCTCTTTTCTCCAATTTGGTGTTAAACCTCTCAAAGACATTGAGTCATTGAAATTTTTTCCATCTGACCTTCCCTGTGATATGTGGCAGGATTTTGCAAGTCACTGGTAGACCTGACCTGACCAGGACATTAAGAGCCAGGTAAAAAAAGAGGGTTGTTGTTTGTCCTTTGTTCTCAAAGACCAGTGACATCAGGAAGGTGATGTCTTGATTTGCAAGTGAAATAGATTTAAGTGTGGCAGGGCTGTGCAAAGTCACCAATCTCATTCTTTCTCCCAGAGCCATCTGGGTACAGTGGCAAGGGACAGCTAGGTGGTACAGTGTGAGGTGCAGAGTCAGGAAGGCCTGAGTTGAAATCTGGCCTTACACACTTAACTAGCTATATGATCCTGGGCAGATGACCTAGACATATTTGCCTCAATTTCTTCATTTGTAAAATGAGCTGGAGAAGGAAATAGCAAATTATGAAGACTGAGTTAGCACCCTGGATACCTTAGAATCAGCCGGAGTCAGGATAAGCAAAAGTCCTTGGTCTTTATTCTTGGTCTTTAGGGGTAGAAGGAAGGGAATGGACACAGGATCTCCATGACCTTCCTTCTCCTTGTCTACTGCCAAAGTGACTCTGGCTTGTCTTACTCCACCTCCTAATTCCTCCCACAATTCTCTGTATACACCAAAAGATTAAACCAGCACAGAATAGTGGGAAGGGCCATTTTCCAAGCATATGCTAATAGAGTATTGTCCAATTGGTAATTAGCCTTAAGTGCTCAGTTGTCTGACCTCAGTGCATCAACTCTGATTTCAGCCCTTTACATCTCCAGCTTTCTTTTGCTTTAGAACACAGGTGGTCATGCCATCCCTGACTTCTCAGGAAGGTAAGAACCCCAAAAAGGAGGTGATTATGCCCTCCCTGACTTCTCAGCAAAGGAGGTGAAAACACCGAAAAGGAGGTGATCATGTCCCCCCACCCCAAACTTCTCAGGAAGGGAGGTGAAAGCACTAAAAAGAGGATGATCATACCCTCCCTGCCTTCTCAGGAAAGGAAGTGAAAACACCGAAAAGCAGGTGATCACGCCTCCCCTCCTCCCCTCCCCCCACCCCCAACTTCTCAGGAAGGGAGGTGAAAGCCTAAAGGAGATTATCACACCCTCCCTGACATCTCAGGAAGAGAGATGAAAATCACAAAAGGAAAGTGAGAGTCAAGCCAGATATTACCAGCAGGTTTCTGGGCTGAAGGGTCTTATTAGAAACAGGTATGCCCAAAACCATCAGCATGAGAATTATTACACAAGCATATAGCAATAGCGCACAGTCTATTAGTGGTAACTCTCCCCACAACCAGTGCAGGCTCAATGTGGTGCAACAAACATGAATTGGATATGCAAGTAGTGATTAACAAACAATATGAATCAACATGGTGTTGTAAAAGATTTCCAGAAGTCCTAGAAGGAGGGTATATAAACAATAGTCACACATACGCCTTCTTCAGCAGCCAAGAGATAGTCCAAAATCAATCTATTGTCCATTGCTTCGTGTGTCAGAGAATCCAATGATCCTCACAAGTTTTTGAAGTCCTGCAACAGTCTTATCATGTCTCAGAGAATCCAATGATTCCTGAGAGTTTTCAAGTCCTAAAACAGTCTTATCATATCTCAGAGAATCCAATGATCCCTGAGGGGTTTCAAGTCCTACAACAGTCTTATCATGTCTCAGCGATTCCACTGATTCCTGATGGTTTTCAAGTCCTACAAAATTTTTTTCATGTCTCAGGGATTCCAATGATTCCTGAGGGTTTTGAAATCCAACAATTTTTGATTGCATGAGTCAAATGCCATAACTGCCATGCTCTTTCATGTGGGCACAGTCAGCGACGGAACCACCCAATGTTTCTTGAGTCTTCTCCTTCGTTTCAAGGGTGTGCTCTGTCTCTCTCTTATGGACAAGGTGAATACGGCTTGTTGGCACACATCTGATTCCTTCTCCATCTGTAGAGATACAAGCAAATCCTCTCCCCCAAGCAGTTAACCTATTTGGTCCCTTCCATTCACCACTTTCTAGGTCTCTTCACACCACCTGGTGATTATCTTAAAGATAGTGGCACTGCTCACACTGGACACTGCCCTTCTGGTGGGTTAGAAAACCTGTCTGCCAGAGCCAGTGCATCTTTGTCAAAAATCAAGAAGCTAATAGTATAAAGAGCTAGATTTAGAACTTCTCTAGGGTTAACTGTGCTCCACCCCCCTTTCTTTTGTTTTTGGAGGAGCATCTTAATAGCTGTTTCTCTTCTCTACTATTGCCTGTCCTTGAGGATTAAAGGGTATGCCAGTAGTGTGTAAGATCTTATACTGTGCACAAAAGTGTGCAAAATGTTTAGAAATATATGCAGATCCATTGTCTGTTTTTATGGCTTGGGGTACACCCATAATTGTAAATGCTTGTATAAAGAATTCAGTGACCACTCAGGCTGTCTCTTTTGCTGCTGGTATTGCAAAAGTGAATCCTGAAAAGGTGTCTACCACAATGTGGATAAAAGACAGGCAACCAAAAGATTTATAATGGATTACATCCATTTGCCAGATTTCATTGGGTCTCAAACCACGAGGGTTCTTCCCTAGAGGCAGTAGGAGCGTGGAAAGGAAGACAAACTGTACAGGCTTTTATTATGCTCCTAGCATCCTCTCTTGTTATTCCAAATTGTAAATGTAAAGCTTGAGCAGCCTGATGATATTTAAAATGAGATTCCTGGGCTTTTTGAAATAAAGGAGTATTGACCAAGATAGTTAGAATGCTATCTGCCTTTGAATTACCATCAAAAATAGGACCTGGAAGTCCACTGTGAGAGTGGACATGCAAGATATAAATCTTACTTGGATGCTTTCTCACTTGCTCTTGACATTCCTTAAAGAGCTGATATATATTAGAGGCTATAAATTTTATTTGGGCTGTGGCAATTCCTTAACCATACCTACTCTACTGAATAGGCTGAATCAGATATTATATTTATATCTCCTAGATAATAAGTAAGAGCTAGAATGATTGCATACAATTCATTCTGCTGAATGGACTGAAAAGGAGTTCTGATTACTCTATGGTTAAGTCACAAGAGTATACAGCACAAATATTATGTTTGGACACATCTGTAAAGATAGTTGATTCTTTAGAAACCTTTTCTTCAAGAATCCATGGCCAATTATGTAATAGTCTGGTTATCTTTAATGGAGACCCATGTGTAAAATTTGGAGCTGTGGCCAATAAAATTTGCCACTCTGGGATGGTTTCACAGCATACATTAATTTGTGCATTAATATAAAAGGTATATATTTTGTCAGGTCTTATCCCAGATAATTGAACTGATCGCTTAATGACCTTTAACAAAATTCTAGCCACAAGTACTGGATAAGGAGTAAGGCTTTGTTCTGGTTGTGCTGGGAGGTTCACCCACTCTATCACACTGTCTCCTTTATGAAGGACTGCTGTGGGTGCCTCTTGGATAGCAAAAACTGATATTTCCAAGAGTTTTTTGAGTGACTCTTTCAACGACATTGGATAAAAACATTTCAACTTCTCTCAAAGCCTCTTGAGGTTTTTTTGTAAGCTGGCATGGTGAGTTTAAAGCACTATCTCCCCTTAAAATGTCATATAATTGTTGCAATTGATAGGTAGTCAAGCCTTACAATGGATGCATCCATTGGATATCTCCTATCAATTTTTGAAAGTCATTTAAGGTGTTTAGCTTCTCTGTTCTTAAGGAAAGATTTCGCACTGTAAGCACCTTAAGGTATACTTCATATCCTAAATATTGAAAAGGAGCATATCTTTGAATATTTTCTGGAGCTATGTACAATTTGTAATCTTTGTGTTTCTATGGTCTTTTGTAGACATGCTTCTAACATTTGTTCCTCAGGTGCACATCCCAATATATCATCCATGTAATGTAATAACATTATTTTTGGAAATGCTTTTCTTACTGGAGTAAGAGCAGCAGCAACATACGTTTGACACCTAGTGGGGCTGTTTTTCATTCTCTGTAACAAAACTGTCTATTCATATCTTTTATAAGGCTCAGCTAAGTTAACACTGGGCACTGAAAAGGCAAATCTTTTCATATCCTCCTTATCTAGAGGGATAGAATAGAAACAATCCTTACTGTCTATAACCCAAAGAGGCCATTCTCTAGGCAATTGAATAGGAGATGGAAGCCCAGGCTGAAAAGTTCCCATTGTTTCCATCTGTTCATTTACCTTTCTTAAATCAGTCAACATCCTCTAATTTTCCAGATTTCTTTCTTACAACAAATAGAGGGGAATTCCAAGGACTTAGAGAAGGTTGTAAGTGTCCTTGGTCAAGTTGCTCCTGAACTATATCTAATAAGGCCTGAATTTTATCGCTAGCTAAGAGCCACTGTTCTATCCACACTGGTGTATCAGTTTTTCATTGTATAGGAACAGGTGAAAGTGTTGGTAGGCCTTCAACAGCAGCCCTGCCTAAAAAACCAAAGTACTCATTTGTAATCCTAATTGTTGTAAAATGTCTCTTCCCCACAGATTGATGGGGATTTTTTCAACTATAAGAGGAGTAAAAACTCCTGTTTCACCTTCAAATATTCATCTCAAAGGGGTAGCACTAACTTCAGCTGCTATTGATCCTCCTACGCCAGACATGTAGATGTCTGCCTTAATCTTTGGCCAGTGACTGGGCCAGTTGGCACCTCTAATGACTGTACAATCTGCACCAGTGTCTACCAATCCTTCTAATGGTATGCCATTTATATAGATAGTGAGCATAGGTTGGTCAGCTGTCACAGCTGCTGTCCAGTATATTCATGGATTTTGTTGCTTGGAGTCAGAATCTGGGCAACTATCACCAGATTGCTTATTAGGATTCTGTATGAGTAAACCTGATGCTACTACTTCTCCTGGGTGAGAAGTCACACATTGTCTAACTGTATTAGTGACTGGGATATTATCTACACATTTCTTAGTTTCCCACATCAGTGTATGGATGGACACTGTTTTGTATGTACTCTCAGGAGGTGAAATGGTCAAGCCTACTGTGCCTGGAGGCAAGGGATCCATAGGCTGGAGAGGAACAGATTTCACCTCTCTAAGGGGTATCTCAGTTGTCCTAGCTGCATACAACGCTATTTTCACCAATTGTAATCCCTTTCTCCCATCAGGTTGCTTCCTGGCTGATTGATTGTGTAATCCCTTTCTCCATCAGATTGATTTCTGGCTGATTGGTCATGTCTGGGTACTGAACTTCTAAGGGCTCTCTGGGTGTAGCATCAGCTGCCATCATGCCCCAAGGATTTTTTGCCTTGGGCCCTGGAGCTGGGCCCCTCATCCCCTTTCCCTGAATCAGCCTACATTCTGATGCCCAATGGAAGCCTCTGTTGCATTTTGGACATGGGGTATTGGGTCTTGTTTTCCCACCCTGTTTTCTCACTCTGTCTCTATGCCAACATTGAGCTTTCAGATGCCCTACTTTACCACATTGAAAGCATTGATGAATCTCTCTGGAAGTCCCTTGTCAAAAGGGACCCTTTCTTCCCATATTAAGATCTTGGGAAGTCTGCATCATATCCTGGCTATAAAAGGTATTTGTGCCCACTGTGGCACAACATCTTATGATCTCCTCTAAAGGAGCATCCTTGTGTAGTCCTAGTATAATTCTTCAACAAACCTCATTAGCATTTTCTTTAGCAAGTTGCCTTATCATAATTTCTGTTACTGCATTTTCACCATTAGTTTGTATGACAGCAGTCTGTAGACATCCCACAAAATCAGCAAAGGGTTCATTTGGCCCTTGTGCGATTTTTGTGAAGGTCTCATCCTTGTCATTTTTATGGGGGATAAAAGCCCATGCTTTGATTGCAGCAGCAGCAATTTGCTCATATGCTGCTATGGGGTAATTAATCTGTGCTGAAGTGTTTGCATAAGAACCTACACCTGTTAGTTGGTCACAGGTGATTGAAGGATTAACTCCACTATGACTATTTTGTTGGGCTTGTATCCTACAGAGCTCACTATATTCAGAAAGCCACAACAAGTTTTGTCCAGGTTCTAAGCATGTCCTTGCTATAGATTTTCAGTCCCTAGGGGTTAAGACTTCATAAGCCAAATTCTGTAATAACATCTTAATATAAGTTGATGTAGCCCCATAATGAGTGCAAGCCTTTTTCAGGTCTTTGAGGATTTCTATATCAAAAGGAGTGTATCTTCTACTTTCTTGACCTGATGAGTTAAACTGTTGAATCACAAGATACATTCCTATTTTCAAATCAGCTAAATCTTGCCCTTCTTCTGTGGCTTTAAGTAGTACCTTTTGCAATCTAGTCATAGGAGGAGGTGATTGGTGGGGGGAGGTGCTGGTGGTGTCACTGCCCCTCCCACTACTCCTCCTCCCCCCCTCCATCATGGAAGGTGGAGTTGATGGGGGCGTGTCAAGAACCAGTTCTTGTTTAGGCAGGGTTGAAGCTGCCTTATGAGAGTGAGAATTACACTCCCTTCAACATTACTTAACTCCTCCTGCCCTCTGGTGATATTGCCACTAATCTGTCCTTTGTCTTCCTCTTTTTTCTCATACTTCCTCATCTGGCTGTTCTTAAAATTTTTCTTTTTTCTATAACTTGCAGGATTCTTTAAGGCCAATTGTATTTTGTTGTATATATAGAATGTTTCCTTGGAAATTGAGCCAGGACCTTTATCATTGTAGTATTCATATAGTTGATCTCCTACTAGTTTCCAATTATCTGCCTCTATATCTTCTTCCTTTAAGAACCAAAGGGACATGTGTTCTATTGTACCCAAGAGTCCAGCGATCTGCTCCCAAGTTACAAGTAAGCCTTGTCCCTTGATCAACTTAAGCATGCTTTCTATAGTGCCCCTTCAGGATGGGGTTGGGGGTGGGGTTGGGGATGGGGGAAAATCTTTTCCCAATATCTGCCCCATTTCAGCTAGAAAAGGTTACTAGTTTAGCCCTTAACAAAGTAAATTCCCTGTTTGTCTATTAAAATACTCACCCTATTTCCTGGTCACCAAGGACTTCTGCAGTGAAATTAGGGCCCTTGGTCCACATGTTGGGCACCAAATGTGAAGGCCGAGTTAGCACCTTGAATGCCTTAGAATCAGCCGGAGTCAGGATAAGTAAAAGATCTTTATTCTTGGTCTTTAGGGGTAGAAGTGAAGGGAATGGACACAGGATCTCCATGACCTTCGTTCTCCTTGTCTACTGCCAAAGTGACTCTGGCTTGTCTTACTCCATCCCCTAATCCCTCCCACAATTCTCTGTATACACCAAAAGATTAAACCAGCACAGAATAGTGGGAAGGGCCATTTTCCAAGCATATGCCAATAGAGTATTGTCCAATCGGTAATTAGCCTTAAGTGCTTGGTTGTCTGACCCCAGCACATCAACTCAGAATTTTAGCCTTTTATAGCAATCACTTTAGTATCTTTGCCAAGAAAACCCCAAATGGGGTCACAAAAAGTCAGACATGACTAAGATGACTGAGCAACAATGAAACGGGTAAAAAGAAAATCAACATGCATGAGTCAGAAATTTAGAGATTTAGTCCAATCTCCATACTTCATAGATTAGGAAACTGAAGTGCAAAGAAGTGATTTGTGGAAGGTCACATGGCCATGGTCTGATTCTTCTATGAAGTTTTTTCCCCCCTAACTGTACCATTCTCTGTCTCTCAGTTGTACAAAGAATCCAGAGAGACAAGACAAGAGTTAAAGAAGATGAAGCTACTAGAAGTTAGACTTGGGAGGAACATTCAGGAGACTTGATGAAATTGATGAAACTAGTTTCCCATTAGATATTATGCTAAGTAATGGGGAGGCAAAAACAAAAAAGGAAACAGTTTCTGATTTCAGGGACCTTACATTTTCACTGGAGAAAACAATAAGTATACAGATGAGTTAAATAAAATACATAGAAAATAATGTTGGGGAAGGGAGAACATTAACACTTGGAGGGCTGTGGAAAGTTCTCCTGTGGGAGGTAACACTTGAACTGAGCCTTGTGGGAAGCTGGGGAGCGATTTCAGAAGGCAGGTGGAAGGAGAGCAAACATTCCAGGCAGGAGAGACAGCCTGTGCAAAAGCACAGGGCCAGGAGATTAGGGACTGTTAGATATGTAAGGAACAACAAGTAAACTAGTTTGACTAGGACACTGTGTGAGACACTAAAGGCAACGCCTGATTGGACATGCTGGGATGAGTACAGTGAAACAGAATATCAGAGGAAGAGTAAAGAAGACTATCTCTTCCTCAGAGGGTCTGAAACATTTTTTGGACATCTAGAGGATACCATGAAGGCTTGAAGTCAAAGGGTTAACCTACCAGTGACTGTTGTTATAGCAACCAGAAGTCCATGAAGGAATTGCTCAGAAATTACACACACATCTGAGGCTTTCTCTCCCCTTTTTAGTGAGAGAAACTTAGACTATCAATTCAAGCCTTCTGAGTTTGGCCAGTCACTGGATTTAAAAGGCCTTCAGTGGTTTCTGACCAACTTCTCTGACTGTAAGTTTCCTATGGCAGAGACAACTTCTCTAGCCAGATGAGAGAATCCAAAAGAGAGAACAAAGAATCCTAGATACACAGGAGCCCTTTTGCTTTTATTGTTTTAAAGGGGTTGATTATGGTAGCAGGGATCATTATGTCATGATCATTACCCTGATGGCCCCATGGCTTGATTGTAGGACTCTAGCCATGAGGTGATGATAGGAATGGTGCTAACATTCTTGAATCAAAATACTTCTGAAAATAGCACTTAGTTGTTTTACAGAGGATGCTATGAGGATGAATAAGATGATAGTTGCAAAGTTTTTTCAAGTTTCTTGGAAGAAAAGTACATTCTAATAATAAGCCATTACAAGATAACCTTTATAGTACTGCCCTGAACACCACTGTTTTGCAGTAACATAAGTATATTATAATTAAATCTTATTGCAGTGACATGAACCTACTATAACATCCTTTGATTGATTACCTGAGATACAAATTGGATAGTCTTACTTCCTGGTCTCTGCATTATGGACCAATCAGCCCATGGTTGCTGCCATAGCAGGAAAGTAGGATGGAATGGAGTAGTTGAGTCCAAATCTCCCCAGACAGGAATTTAGAACATTATAACAGAGCAGGTAATGATATTCGTCAGTTCTGGAGTTGTGGTTGCCCGAATTGCAGTTCTCTGTCCACATCATTCAATCTCCCACCAGTTGTTTTCCATGTTCTTTATCTTTGCTTCCACCTCATGTAACCCCAAGTTCTCTTGGAGGTGCTGCTTAATGGTCCTCTCCATCTCTGCTTATTGAAATCTTCCTTTTCAATCATGCTCAGGTGTCACCTCCTCCAAGAAGTCTTCTCTGATCCTAACTGAAGGTAATCTCTTCCTTCTTAAATCTTAAGATACTTTGTTTTGGTCTTTCATTTCCTGTTGACCACATTCTATCATCCTGATTTTTTACCTTTTATATTACTTTCTCTCCTTCAAGAAGACTTTCTTGATTTCCCCAGCTGCTAGAGTATAGTCACGTTCTCATTCATCTGGGAAATATTATACATTTCCCACCTCCAAATAAAATGTGAGTTCCTTAGGGTAAGGGAATTGTGTTGTCAGTGCCTAGCATGTGCTTGGCACATCATAGACATTTAAATAAATGCTTGTTGCTTGATTATAGACCTGAGGCATAAGTCCCTAAGAGTGTGAGAGAACTAACGAGCCCAAGTTTTTTGAGAGAAGCCAAGGACCAATCAATCAGTTCATAAAGGAATAAAAATGCATACATGGGTATTGACAGATGGGAAATGGAGACTTTGATGCTAGCTAGGCCTGGGCCCACTCTCTGAATGATCATAAAACACCGTGAATCCCTAGCCTGTTCAAACTGGTGCTGCTGATATGCAGCTGATTTGTCTCTGAGTATCAGATGGCATTGAAACCTTATAATGTGTTTCTTTTAATGGGATTGCTTTGGCCGTAGCAATGAATGAAGCTAGACCATTTGTCCCTAAATGCCTTACCTGGGATGTACGCCTTCATTTCTGCTTATTGAAATCCTTTTCCTTTTCAGCCATACTCAGGTGTTGTCTCCTCCAAGAAGTCTTCTCTGATCCTCCTTAGATGGTGATGATCTCTTCCTTCTTAAATCTTCTGAGGATGCTTTTTTTTTTATTATTTTTTTTTATTTAATAGCCTTTTATTTACAGGATATATACATGGGTAACTTTACAGCATTAACAATTGCCAAACCTCTTGTTCCAATTTTTCACCTCTTACC
This sequence comes from Sarcophilus harrisii, assembly GCF_902635505.1. NCBI lineage: Eukaryota > Metazoa > Chordata > Mammalia > Dasyuromorphia > Dasyuridae > Sarcophilus > Sarcophilus harrisii. Next base: position 319,387,396 of record NC_045426.1, on the reverse strand, counting down.
CGCCCCCCACCCCCTCCCCTAGATGGCAGGATGACCAGTAGATGTTAAATATATTAAAATATAACTTAGATACACAATAAGTATACATGACCAAAACATTATTTTGCTGTACAAAAAGAATCAGACTCTGAAATATTGTACAATTAGCTTGTGAAGGAAATCAAAAATGCAGGTGTGCATAAATATAGGGATTGGGAATTCAATGTAATGGTTTTTAGTCATCTCCCAGAGTTCTTTTTCTGGGCATAGCTAGTTCAGTTCATTACTGCTCCATTAGAAATGATTTGGTTGATCTGAGGATGCTTTCTTTTGGTCTTTCATTTTACTCTGATCATATTCTATTTGCCCTTCATCATTCTTTGTTTACATTTTAAAATTCCTTTTCTCTCTAAACCTCTACAAGCTCCTTGAAGGCAGGTAATATATGATTTTTCATTTTTGTATTTCTAGTGCTATGTATGCAGCAGGGGCTTAATAAGTGTGTTGAATTGAATTGGAGAGGAAAAACAAATGAATGATATCCTGTAAAAACATTTGATGAAGATGAAAGAAAAAAATGAAACAATTTCTTAAAATTAGACTTTGTTACTTCAAAATCTCAGCTAATTCAAGGTAACAGGGACAATAATTGTTCAGAAATGAATACCCTTTAAACAAGCTTGAGAATGTAAAACAAAATGGTTGAACTTTAATGCACATATTTCCTAAATAAAAAAACTATAATCTTTTAAAATTATAGATGAATTGAGAAATAGTCATATTTTCAAACCAAACAAACTAATGATCTAAGGCTCAAAGGGTAGAATATATAGATGGCAAGTATTTTTTATAATCTCTTCTGTGAATTTAATCACACAGAAACTGCTTACTGGATATCTCCTCCATGTTGCCCTGCAGGCATCTTTGTTTCAAAATGTCCAAAATGTAACTCACTATCTTTCTCCTCCCCAAACTTGCCAGTTTGTTTTTCTGATTATAAACGTTCATAACAACAGAATCATTCTTGATTCTTTCCTCTTCCCCATCCTCTGGTTTCCTAGCTTCTCTGGCATCTGTCTGCCCTCATGCAGACATCATCCAAATTCAGATTCTTTTTCTCTCTTACCTGAAAATATTGTAATAACCTCCTAGTTGGTCTTCCTGCTTCTCTATCTCCTCTCTGCAGTCTACCTTCCATGCAGCTGTCAATACAATCTTCCTGAGGGACAGGTTTGGCTATGTCACTCTCCTATGATAAAAATTTCAGTGATTCTCCATTGCTTACAACATAAAATAGAAACTCTAATTTGCTAATTAAGACCTAAAGTCTTTGAAGACCCAGCTTTCCAATTTTATTTCATCACAAACTCCATATTCCAGCCAAACCAAAGTCCTTGCTTTTCCTGAACTTACCATTTTATCTCTAGTCCTCTTGCTGTCATATAAGACATTTCCTCATGCTGAGAATGTGCCCCTACCTCATCTTTGACTCACAGAAGACTTGTCTTCCTTTAAGAATTCATGTGCCATCATTTCTTCTGTGAAACCTCCATTGATCCTAAGTTGTTAGTGCCTTCTCCTTCCTCAATTTTGCTTTGACTATAAGATCTAGGAGAGGTATCATGAAGTAATAAATAGCTAGCCTGTTTTAGAACTAGGAAGACTTGGATTCTAGTCCTACCTCTGACTCAGTGACTCTGGGTAATTCATTTAGACTTTTAATATTCTAGTGTTGGCAACTCTCTAAAACACTAAAAACCGAAAAGAAGGGCTGACTTATTTTAGTAGAAAGAGCTTAGAGCAGCTAAGTAGCACAGTGAATGGAATACCCAGTCTGGACACTTCATCTTCTTGAGTTTGAGTGTCTGGTCTCAAACACTTACCAGGTCTGTGACCCTAGGCAAGTCACTTAACCCTCTTTGCCTCAGATTCCTCATCTGCAAAATGAGTTGGAGAAGGAAATAGCATACCACTTTGGCATTTTTGCCAAGAAAACATCAAATTTAATCACAAAGAATCAGATGTGACTCAAATGACTTAACAATTCATGTAGGAGTTCCTATGCAAAGGAAATCACAGATCCTGTCCCTAACCCTTTTTGTATACAAAAAGGCATAATTATTATTATTGTAGGATTATATAATAAATAGTCCTTGAAGGCTAGAACTGCCTCAATTTTGTCATTTTAGCTCCAGCACCAGGAGAGGGGGCAGACTTTGGAGCTGGGTCCCATCTGGACATTCTGCCTATTTGATCCTAGACAAGTCATCTAATTTCTTTGAAAATTCTCTAAAACTGTTAATTTTGAAGCAAGTATTGAAAGCATCTTCTTTGGTACAGGAAATTTTCCTACCGTGAATGCATAGAGCAATGAAATTACAAATCTGGTTCCATATTTACCTGCTGCATGACTGAACAAATCAAATAATTTTTCCCCACTTGAGTTTCCTCAATTTTAAAATGAGGGAGTTGGTCTAATCGGTTTTTTTCTTTTTCTTTTTGAGGCAGAGTTAAGTGACTTGTCCAGGGTCACAGAGCTAGTGAAGATCTGAGTACAAATTTGAACTCAGATTCTCTGGACTCCAGGATGGGTTCTCTATGCACTGGGCTACCTAGCTGCCTCACAATTAGCTTTTGACATCTCTTGCAGTTTGAGATATATAATCTTATGACCTAACCCAATGCCTTGTAGATGTTAGGTACTCAATAAACCTTTCTTGATTTAATTGATGAGATCAGTAGGTACAATCTTTTCTCTCTCCATCAATTAACACAAACCCCATGTGGATGGTGGTGAGACATTTTCATAAAAATCCTTGGTGGCCTGTCATTACTAAAGAAAGGCACAGGCATCCATTTGAAGGCTCTTTTGAGTGACAAGCTATTATTTCTATAATAGAAATACAAGTGTACCCTGCCTGACAACTGTTAATTGGTTGGGGGAAATGCCCTGTCAGGTGAAACAAAATAACAGGAGACAGCTAATTCCATAGCTACAACATTACAAATGTTCAGCAACTAGCCAAACAATATTACAATGATGTTTCATGATTTTATGGAGGGATCTGCTTATATTTTATTAATGTTGTATAATAGTATACAGGCATACTATTATCTGAAGTTATTTTTCCAAACACATGCAAAAGGCTAAAAACATTTCCCCTGAATTTTCTGTATTTGGATATTAGGGACAATAAAAGAATGTCTATTTCTTATGTTCAGCAAAATCAGCTACATTTGAATGTTTTTAGTCCTCAGCATGATGTCTTCCACTCTGTAGGTGTTCCATAAATACTTATTGAATGAGCACATTTGAGTCTAGGACAAATCTAGATTATTTTCAGTTCAAAGGATGTTCCCACCTCCCAAATTTATATAATCCTACAATAAACTGAAAACACTCCAATCCTAAAAGCTGCATTTTCATTCTATTCTAATTCCACTGAAGCAATTCAGTTCAGTCAACATTCATACACTTACTATGTGAAAAGCACCATAGGGGAGAACAAAGAATAAGTATCAATCCCTGATAATATAAGGCTTCCATTTTATTTAGGAAAGATGGGACAATGATCTCACAAAAAAACTAGGATAAGAAAGTGTAAGAGAACACAGTGGGATTTTTAGTGAAACCAGATTGTGAAACAATAAGCAAAGTCACTGTCTTTCAAAATTGGACATTACTTAAATAGCCATCTCATTCAACTCCTGTCTGGGCAAATATCCCCCTCTTACAACATTCCTAAGAAGTGGCCATTTGAGTTTTGCTTTAAGAATTCCATAAAAGATGGGGAAACCCATCACTGGCTACAGCAGCCAGCCTTTTATATTTTTGGATAGATATGCTGGTAGATGATTAATAACCAGTTTTTGGGAGGGAAATGTAATGTAACATACTTTTAATATTAATGTGTATTATCAAAAAATCAAAAAATTTCCATCGCTTTAAGACTAGATAAGCTCTGATTTTGTAGCATTCGCTTAATTCTGAGGTATAAAAAAAGTAACAATTCTAATATGTACAAATTTACAAAAATACAAAAATAAAACATTGTCCTTTTATCCCTCCCTCTTAGTAACATTTGTTCCACTATTTATATCTACTAAAAAAAATTAAATGTCTATGTATTTTGAAAAAAAATCATCTATTTCTGATGCTTTTCTATTTAATTTCTCCCATTTTCTGGTAAAAAGCTTTTTGATTCCCTAATAAGATTTTTCTCTAAGCTTCCACCAAAGCCATTCTTTGAAGTAGAAAGTTGCCTTCTTGTATTTACTATTGAACCTCAGACCCAAGAGCCTTCTGTGGCTTTTAATCCTATAAAAATCACATTTTCTTAGCCTGAGGGAGTACTGAACTTAAAGTTATCTGGTGAATTTGTCATGAAGCTTGACTCCAATTTACACATTAGCTATGTTCTTGAAAAGTCATGTGTACACTGTATGTGCACGAATGTTTGTGGCAGCCCTTTTTGTAGTGGCTAAAAACTGGAAACTGAATGGATGTCCATCAGTTGGAGAATGGTTGAATAAATTGTGGTATATGAAAATTATGGAATATTACTGTTCTGTAAGAAATGACCAACAGGATAATTTCAGAAAGGCCTGGAGAGACTTACATGAACTGATGCTGAGTGAAATGAGCAGGACCAGGAGATCGTTATATACTTCAACAACAATACTAGATGATGACCAGTTCTGATGGATCAGGCCATCCTCAGCAACGAGATCAACCAAATCATTTCTAATGGAGCAGTAATGAACTGAACTAGCTATGCCCAGAAAAAGAACTCTGGGAGATGACTAAAAACCATTACATTGAATTCCCAATCTCTATATTTATGCAACCTGCATTTTTGATTTCCTTCACAAGCTAATTGTACAATATTTCAGAGTCTGATTCTTTTTCTACAGCAAAATAACTTTTTGGTCAGGTATACTTATTGTGTATCTAATTTATATTTTAATATATTTAACATCTACTGGTCATCCTGCCATCTAGGGGAGGGGGTGGGGGTGGGGTAAGAGGTGAAAAATTGGAACAAGAGGTTTGGCAATTGTTAATGCTGTAAAGTTATCCATGTATATATCCTGTAAATAAAAGGCTATTAAATAAAAAAAATAAAAAGCTATAATAATAATAAAAAAATATAAAGATGTGTCACTAAGAAAACAAAAAAAAGAAAAGTCATGTGTACAAAGCAAAACATTGTTTATTAGATCATGTTTCCCCATTTAAATCCATTGGAACTTCAGTGTTTTATTCCCATGGGGAAATCTCTGGCACTGGATGTACTTGACAACAAATTCACTTTAGCATTATGTTTGCGTCCATGTCCAGACTATATGCCCTTAATTCCCAATCCTCATAAAGATCATCCATTTGAATGATGCAACATGTGATCTTCACACATGAAAAAATGCTGGCATATTTTTTTAAAAAGTTAAATTCGTTCATTTCTAAAATCATGAAATCTGTGTGTCTGTGAGAGGACTGATATCCATCAAGGTTTCTGTTTCTCTCTCTCCCCCATTTAAAAAAAAAAAAAGGATAAGTCTCAAAGAGATGACAAAGCCAGTACTCAGTTGTCCAAGATGAGGTAAGGCTCAAAGCATATATTTCCTTTTCTTCTTCTTCTTCTTCTTTTTTTTTTTTTTTCCTGAGGCAATTGGGGTTAAGTGACTTGCCTAGGATTACATAGCCAGGAAGTGTTAAGTGTCTGAGATCACATTTGAACTCGGGTCCTCCTGACTTGAGGACTAGTGCTCTATCCACTGTGCCACCTAGTTGCCCCAAGTTATATAATTCTTAATGCATTTTCCCAGTGCTCATAGATTCCTGGTCAACTGGGGCATAAGAGGTACCCTTCCAACTTGGTGGATGCCTGAAGATCATTAGAGTCAACACACCCTATTCTATTGAATGGACACATTTTTATATAAATAAGAGGAAAGCTATATTTATAGAAGCTAAGCGCTATAGGGTCCTTCTTGCCTGTTCTTGCTATGTTAGGGCTAAGTAAAACTCTTTCATTAACTGTTTGGTGATCTCATTTAATGGCTCATTTGAGCCTGAACTAGTAGTGTGATGCCTGCCCAAATTTCCTATTCTCTCCTTTGTAAGTTAACTTTTTTTCGTTGAATATTTTTTGCATACTTATCACACTCTTCATATCCTGGTTTATCAGCCAGTTTGCTTTCCTATATTCTTGCTATTATCCTTTCCTTTCTTATATAGGACTACATATTTTCAGAATCGTGGAACTTCTGTCAAATTTTCTTTTTTTCTGTCTTGTAGGGAATACTGGGAGAACTGGGAGTAAAGGAGAAATAGGGGAGGCAGTGATAAAAATGTGATTAATTGGTACTAGCATTCCTGAGTAATGGTGATAGATTAAAGAGTAAAATGGGAGCAAGAACACTGGAAGAACAGTGTTGTAGAATAAACAGGGACAGCATAGAGCAGGCAGTGCATTTGGATTCAGACTATAGAGCTGCAAATCCAACAACTCAGATGACTTTTTAATACATGGGCAAATCATGTGCTCTCTTTAGAAATCCATTTCCTGAAAGGAGAAGGTTGGACTAGAACACTTCTCTATTTCTTTCTAGCTGTAAATCTGAGCTGCTATGATCTAATTCCAAATAGAAATGGTGCACCAAAGTTCATTGATTTCTTGGGCATTTCTTTGAGGTTTGTTCCATGAATATCCACAAATGAAAAATTATATTGATATGAATAATTTTCAGTCCAAATCTGTGATTTCATGGTAACGCTATATGGGAAAATTCCAGAATTAATTTGCTAGGATTACCGAGAGTTTAAATCACTTGCAAGTGATTTAATGATCACAGAGCCAGTACTAGTCAGAGGTAGGAATGTCACTGTGGTTTTCCAAACTCCACTCCATTACACTGTTTCTCTCACAGGTTTAGATGCACTATATCCTTTGAAGTTCTTAGTTTCTGGTGGAAGGATTTTTGTTCTATACTCCTTTGGAACAGATCTGTAATTTCTCTGGCATAAGGAACTCATACTGAGAAAACACTTTCTACCAATGTACATTTTGGCATCTATTGTATGATTGTGTGTGAGAACTGTTTGGGGGTGCTGAGAGGTTGGGTTATCTAGTTGTGGGTGACCACAGTAGCAGAGCCAGATTGTCTCAAGATCAGGACTAGAACCTGTGTCTTCCTCAGCTCAAGCACTGCCTTCTATATCAGTTTGATCAATTTGATGGGAACGGTAATAGTTCTTAATGTGGGGTCTAAATTTTTTTGATAACTGAATTTCAATATAAGTGATTTCCATTGTAATCCTATGTATAGGATTGTTGTGAGGATCAAATGAGATAATTAAGCCTTAGCATAACAGAATAGATACTATACAAATATTTATAAATTTTTCTCTCTCCTTTGTCATATATTTTATTTTATTAGTTTAAAAACATTATTCTAAGAACGGTTCCTAGGCTACACCAGACTGCTAGAGAGGGTCACAACACAAAAATACTTAAGAATTCCTGGTCCTCATGAATCCTTTTATGATCAACTGCTAGTACTCTCCTAGTTAAACTACTTTGAATTTAATTACTTTGTATTTATTCTTTTTCTTCTGTATGTACTTCTATATATACTTTTAGTGTACTCATTTGAATGTCAGCTTATTGAGAGTAGGGACTGTTTCATTCTATTTATGTCCTCAGTACCTAGCACAGTGTCTGGTAGATAGGAGGTACTTAGTAAGTACAATAATTTATTGTATTTATTAATATTGCTTAATAAAACAATGTCTTTTGATTGATTGTTCCTGACAGCTTTTTAGCTATGGCTGCAGGCAATATCTTTCTATCTTGATGTTTTTCTCTATCTTCTTTTCTCTCTCCCTCTCTTTACCGCTCTCTGCCTCATTCTTTTCTGAGATATGTGTGTATATCTATATATCTTAAAAATTCAACCAAATAAAAAAGCAACAAAAAGCAACCAAAAACTTTTAAAAAATCATACTCAATATAATTCTTTTAAAGTCTTTTCTCTTTAACATGTCTAATATTTTTAGGTATCCTTGGTCAATTTATTAGCAAAATAGGTAGTCGACAAAAATGATGCTTTAAAATGGAATAAGGCTTCCAAATGTGAGTTTTACTTGTCCTCTACATTGTTTGTAACATGCTGGTTGGACAAAAAGTCTTCACTTTTCTCCAGGGTAACCCTTATTTCCCTAATGTGCTCTTGGCTTGTACATTTCTGATTGTAGAGCATCTCTACCTCACTACCTGTGTAGACCACATACTGAATATTTTAGGGAGAAAATTTACTTAAGAGTTAAAATCACATGGTGTAAATATTCATTAGATGCTTGCATTATCGTTTTTTAAAACAGCCCTTGTGATGTGGAGGGCATGCTTTTCTGTCAGTTGCTCAATATTTATTTTAAATGTATTAAACAACCTCAGAAATATTCATTGCACGGAAACCTTTTTATGTTTGAGTGGATTAAATTTACAAACCCAAATTAATGCTATAAATTGAATTTACATAATTCATTCTCTACCAAGCAGAATTTGCTTAGCCTCCCTGGCTGTTAATATACACATTTAAGGCAAAAACAGAGTACCAGTATTGTTGCCCACGTTGCTAATTTGGTCTAAGCAGAATTTATAAAGCATCTTGTTCTCCCCCGTTGCTTTCCTAGTAAGACTAATGGGGGGAGGGCTCCTCTCTTCCCTGCCTTTCCTCAATATCTAATGGTTCCTAATTAAAGAACATTGCATGTGTGGTCTCAAGGAAGGAGGCAAACTTCCCAACAAAACTCAAGTAAGCCTACTTCTGAGTGCTCAGACAATACTGTGCTGTGCAAATCTTTAAAACAACAAGAAAATTACTAATTAGGCTTTTACTTAGTAGTACAAATAAGGATAAAAGGTAAGGGCAGGTGAAGCATGGGTATTAGAGGTCAGATGCAAGCTTCAAAGCAATGAAAAACTCCAAATTGCAGTTGAAGAGAAAGAGAGAGAGAGAGAGAGAAAGAGAAAGAGAAAAACCACTTTGAAGTTGGTCTATTGCTGATGGCTACAGGATATATTAGAGCTGGTGGTTTTCTTTCTTTTTCTTTTTTTTGTTGCATTTACATATATTTTCACTGATGGGGCCAAGGGGCATAAATGCTTTTGCTGTTGCAATTTCTGGTTTTAGACCATTGTGCACAACGTGTTCAGAGCATGCCAATAATTAGGGACACTTCATTGTCTAATGGTCTGCCTCTGACAATGTGACTGGCATAAGGAGAGATGTGCTTTACCTTGCTTGTCGTAATTTTGTGCAGTGGGCACTGAAACAGTCATTGTTCCCCTCAATTCTCCCTCCTTTTCTCTAGTATCTTATTAAACCTCTTTGTTAAAAGATCCAGCTGCTTATTTTCTCTGAAGATAATGATTGAAAAATGTGTGTGTGAGTGGGAGCGTGCACATGTGTGCATGTGTATTTTAAATCACAGGGAAATTGGGTTCTGGAAGCTCTGTCTCAGCTTCTTTGCCCTATCATCTGGTTGCTGATGACTTTAAAGCATCCTAGGGTAGTAAATATTCAGTTAAACACAAATAGAAACATGTGGCTAAAATGCCAACCTTTTCTCTTTCCTCCTTTTTTGATAAGAGTTAATAGAAAGTCTGAATTCTTGTACATTATTGAGACAGATTGAGAGATTTGGGGAAAAATCAGGGTGAAATAAAAGTTGCTGTTCATTGAGCATTTTTTTTTTGACTTGTGCTACAGTAGATTGCCAGGAAACTGGGTAGTAATGAGTAGAAATGTAACTGGCTGAAATTGAACACTGGGCCAATTTTGTGGATACATCATGGTGGGAGTGAGACTGCTATTGAGAAGTAGTAGATGGGACATTGATGCATTGTTGGTGGAGCTGTGAACGAATCCAACCATTCTGGAGAGTAGTTTGGAACTATGCTCAAAAAGTTATCAAACTGTGCATACCCTTTGATCCAGCAGTGTTACTACTGGGATTATATCCCAAAGAGATTATAAAGAAGGGAAAGGGACCTGTATGTGCATGAATGTTTGTGGCAGCCCTTTTTGTAGTGGCTAGAAACTGGAAACTGAATGGATATCCATCAGTTGGAGAATGGCTGAATAAATTGTGGTATATGAATATTATGGAATATTACTGTTCTGTAAGAAATGACCAACAGGATGATTTCAGAAAGGCCTGGAGAGACTTACACGAACTGATGCTGAGTGAAATGAGCAGGACCAGGAGATCATTATATACTTCAACAACAATACAATATGATGACCAGTTCTGATGGACCTGGCCATCCTCAGCAACAAGATCAACCAAATCATTTCCAATGGAGCAGTAATGAACTGAACCAGCTATACCCAGAGAAAGAACTCTGGGAGATGACTAAAACCATTACATTGAATTCCCAATCTCTATATTTATGCCCACATGCATTTTTGATTTCCTTCACAAGCTAATTGTACAATATTTCAGAGTCTGATTCTTTTTGTACAGCAAAATAACGTTTTGGTCATGTATACTTATTGTGTATCTAATTTATATTTTAATGAACTTAACATCTACTGGTCATCCTGCCATCTGGGGGAGGGGGTGGGGGGTAAGAGGTGAAAAATTGGAACAAGAGGTTTGGCAATTGTTAATGCTGTAAAGTTACCCATGCATATATCCTGTAAATAAAAGGCTATTAAATAAATTAAAAAAACAAAAAGAGAGAAGTGGTAGAAATGAGATGTGGGGAATGTCCCAGAAGAAAGTTCAGTGTGTGTGTGAAGGAGAGAGGGGAAGTCATGCAAAAGACAGTCTCACTATGAGTACAGTTATACTAGGAGGAGGAACTCCATTTTTTAGAGTCCAGTGAAAATAGAAAGCCTCCATATCTCAGAGCATTGCAGGGCAAAACATCTCAGTTGTTAAAGGAAGGAAAGGTAGATGCTTATCCACTACAGGGCATCCTTTTTAGATATCAGTGCTTTAGGACAAAGCCTTATTCTCCCTATACCTATAGTGCTGGTAAGGAGCACTGGATCTCTGTTTGAGGTACACTGACAAGGAAACATTTTACTTAAATAATTTGATAAGTATCCTACCTGGAGTTAGATGAAAAAAAATTAATTCTTTCCTCTATGGAGTTAACAAAAGCAGAGGCTGAAGAGACATTTGAAATAACTATGTTTAAAGGAGAAGTACTTAGTAAAGACTAACTAGAAAGGGATGAGAGAATTGAAGAGAGAGGGAGGATGTGGGGGAGCCAAGATGACAGGGAGCAGACACTGACTTTGTTACCTCCTCTGACCTTATCTCAAACCAACAGCAGATTAATCCTCTAATTTTGGAGTCACAGAACCCACAAATATTTGCAGTACAACACATTTCCAGAAGAAGATACTTTGGAAGAATTTCAAAACAGGTCTATTTCAATCGGGCAGGGGGACAGTCTGTAGAGCCCTGACTGCAGCAAGGAACCCGAGGCAAAGAGCTAGAGTGGGGAGATGTGGACCAGGGAATTTTCTGTGAGGCTCTTTTATCCTAGTTGCAAGCAGGGGGTTTAGCAGATTTACTGGAAAACATCCAAAAGCAAATAGAAAAGGCAAATTATAAGCCACAAAGCCCCAAGAACTCAGGCCATGATTTCCTAGCACTAGAAGCCAGAAACATCAGCCCCAGGGCAAACTAAAGTGGCTATTGCCCTTTTGCCTTAAGAGCAGATCTCAACCTTTAAAAAATGAGCAACAAAGCAAAAAGAACTCTGACTATAGACAATTTTTATGGAGAGAGAGAATAGACCTCAAACCCTGAGGTTCCTAAAGGCAAATCGATTCCAGATGAAGTCCCAAAGAAAAATATGAGCTGGTCCTCATTTCACAAGACCTTTTTGGAAGAATTCAAAAAGGATCTTAAAAGAGAGTTAGAAGAAAAATGGGGAAGGGGGGGGAGGAGAAGAGAGAGGGAGTATTTGTAAAGACTTTGTGTTGGATGAAATATCTTAGTTGAACCTTAACAGAAGAGGATCGCAACAAGTAAGAGGTGTGGAAAGAATCAATTCCAGGCATTGTGGTTGGCCTGCAAAAATTCAAATAAGTCAAACAGAATAGACTGGAATTTGGAGGAGGAATTAATAGTCTAATCTGATGTAAATATCAATAAGTGGAAGGGAGAGACATGGAACAAGGCTAGAAATTTAAGTTGGGGCCAGATTGTGGAGGGCTTTGAGTACTAAGAAAACATTTATATTTTATTCTGTAAAGAAAAGGGAGGAACTGGAGGTTTCTGAACAGGAGAGAAAATCAATGGAAGCTTTTTACATTCCCTTTGTTTAAAGAATGGGAGTTGAAAAGCCTAGAAAGATTTACATAAACTGATGCTGAGTGAAGCAAAAAGAATCAGAAAAATACCATACATGGCAACAGCAAGATTATGTGACAATAAACTATAATAGACTTAGCTCTTCTAAGCAATTCAGAGATCCAAGGCAATTCCAATAAACTTTGGATAGAAAATGCCATCTGCATCAGAGAAAGAACTATGAAGGCTGAATATTGAAGCCTAATATTTTCACTTTTTCTTTTATTTTTTTTCTTTCTCATGGTTTTTCCCTTTTCTTGTTTTTCTTTCCACATGACTCATATGTTTAAAATGACTGTATATGTCAAATTGATTTCTAGCATAGGGAGGGAGGGAGAAAAAAAATGGGAATTCAAAATCTTATAAAAATGAAAGTTGAAAATCATCTTTAAATGTAATTGGAAAAATAATATATTATGAAAATAAAATTGTTTTTAAAAAGGCAAAAAATTGAGATGCTTCAGACAAAGCTCCTTAGAAATGAGCTATTTATGGGGCAGCTGGGTGGGCAGTGGAAAAAGCACCAACCCTGAAGTCAGGAGGACCTGAGTTCAAATCTGGTCTCAGATTCTTAACATTTCTTAGCTGTGTGACCCTGGACAAGTCACTTAACCCCAATTGCCTTAGAAAATGAATGAATGAATAAATAAATAACCAAATGAATGAATGAATGAATAAATAAATGCGAGGCATTAAATAGCTAAGAAGCTATTGGGACTGTTGGGAATGTGATTTGTCCTGTTGCCCTTCATGCTTTGACTTTCCAAGCGTCACTTCAGCCTCTCAGAACAGCATATCCAAGCTCAAGTTGGCAGCGTCCTAGTGTGATATGTCTTCATTACTGATGATGAAAGCAAATTGTTATACAGTTCTGAGGTATCATCTTACACTCAGCAAACTGGAAATGGTGACAAGATGGGAATAATTGATCATTGCTGGAGGGGCTGTAAAAAGACAAGCAAGCAGGGACTTGTGATTGGTCCATCTGTTCTGGAAAGAAGTCTGGAATTATGCCTAAGTAACTAATGTATCTAGACCCTTTGATCATAAGTACCTTTCCCTCTCTTCAAATTATCCTGAGTTTATTTATGTACCTATCTTTTTCTTTAGTAACTTGTGAGCTTCTTGACTGCAGAGATTGCTTCACATTTGTTTTGGTATTCCCAGCACCCAACACAGTGTCTGAAACAAAATAGGCATTTAATAAACATTTGTTGCACTGAATTGAAATTGGAAGGAAGATCATGTCATGCTTGGTGACTGTCAATGGATGACTTCATATTCATTTGGCTTGAAAGGAGAGAAATGAGTTATTTTGGCATCTTTTGAGCTTTTGGTACTCATCCCTAGGAACTGCTTTTAGTACTCAACCATAGGATCTGCCAGATAGAACATTCTGAAATGTTCATGTGGACTATCTGTACCAGACTTGTGGTATATAGCTTTCTAAGCTTGTTTTGGTGGATGAGTTGCAATCTGACACACCATACTTTGACTTCAACATAGTTGAAGTCCTCTGTGGAGATCTGATGGGATAATTCTATGTTTTACTAGTGCTGAAAGATTACTCTCCTTCACACATTCTGTGCTCTAGCCAAATTGGGTTATTGGGTGTAGTCAGAACTTAATACCCTATCTCCTTTTCCACACAGGGTTAGGAGCCCCCAAGCCTCATAGGCATTCACTATTCAGTTGCCCCTCTCAGAATCTTTAACTGTCTTGAAGGCTCAGTAATGCTATTCTTCTCTTGTCCTAAAGAATAAATTTATGCCTCTAATATCCAACAGACTTGGTACTTGTATCTATTAGGCTTCTATATAGAAGACCAAGAAACTGAGAGACTGTTAGCAAAGAACAAAATATGCATTTCAAAATGTCTTGGGGGGGAAGATTGTAAGACAATGGCAAGACAGCTGGCACACAGTTAAATTCTGAGGTGTGTGTGAAAAGGGCAGCTCCATGAAGAACTTGGCAAGGAAACTCGTTTTCAGGAGAATTGCCATTCTGATCTAAAAAAATCAACTCAGGTTAAGCTCTGGGTAAAGAGTTTAAACAAAAACCTTAATCCACCTTTACTTACATCCCAGCAGGCTTGTTGGATCAATGTTTTCTTTCTTTTTTTTTTTTTTTTGCAAGCATAGGGCCTGTGCTAATTGCACCTCTATGAATATGAATCATATGTCATTGTGCAGCAATGGTGTAAAAGGCAGAAAGCTTGATCCCCAAAAACTTGTCTGTAAAAGGAGGTAAGGATTAAAAATGGCTGCCTATTCTACTCTCAGTCTCATTCTTTCTTCTTCCTTATTTCCTCTCTCCCACCCCAGAAAAATAGAGTTGGAAAAGGCTTTCTTTGTTCTTCTAGTTCTTTGCCCTGCCTTCATTCAGAACAGTGAAAGTACCACAGTACAAAGCAAGATTCTTGAAGCAATGATTGTCTCTATATTACATTTGTGTCCCAAGTACCTAGGTTATAGATGGGGAAACTGAGGCTCAAAGTGGTTAAGTATTTTGCCCAGGCATATGGCTAGTAAGTGAATATATGAGGTGGAATTTGAATATGGGTCTGAAGTTTATCACTCTATATTTCCATTATACCATGCTCTCTACAACCCAGCATAGCATTCTCATTTGTAAACTAGGGTGACATTTGCCATTCTTTCTCTTTAGAGATTCATTCTTTACAAACATTTGTCATTGTCAACAACTGGAAGTACCCCTAAGGTCAACTCTTATAACAAAGCTGCCATTCATTACCCAGAACAGAATTGAGCACAATTTCACAAGCCCACACTTCCCTCAGAAGATTGCAAACTTACTTGCAAACAACAGAGAGATAGACACTTTACCCTATTAACAACTTTTATTTCCATTATATTTTTAAGGTTTCCAAATCACTTCTTCCTTTCCCCCTTTCAATAACTCTGGCAGGGAGATAGTTCAATTCAGTGCAACAAATGTTTATTAAATGCCTATTTTGTTTCAGACACTGTGTTGGGTGCTGGGAATACCAAAACCCCGAGGGTTTCCTCCTCCCAAATTTATTTATTTATTTAGATAGTCTTTTTGTTGGTGGTGGTGGTTTTGTTTTGTTTTTTTTTTTTTAGTAGAGGAGATTCTTTGCCACAATTGCTACCTAGCCTTTAATAATAAATTGTAGAAGACTTAGGTTAAAATGACCAAGATCTCCCATTTTATCCAGGGCCATCTCCAGTCGTCTTGCTCTATTTCTTACCACTGGACCCAAATGTCACCTGTGTTAAAGAAAGGAATTGATCGGAGTTCTGCCAGAGATAATAGACGGCACAGGAGGCAGAACCTGAAGTCTTTAGCAACTTTAGCTTTAGCAACACACTCTTCAGGAATGATTTCACAATAAGTAACATACCTTTAGGCAGGTCAACAATTTACCTACATGATAGGATTGTCATAAGCAAAAATCTCTTGAAATCCTTAAAGTATTATAAGAATGTGTTGTTACTATAATTATATTAATATCATTATGTCAATAATATTATATTAAATTAATAGTGTTGTTAAATTGCATTAATATTACATCAATAATATGTTAATATTATAAGCAGAGTGATGAGATCTAGATTTCAGGGTTCCTGGTTAGGGAACCAAATGATGAGATTAGGGTTCCTGGTGGTCAGAGAGTTAAATGATGAGGTTAGTGGCAGGTTCAGGGTTCAGGGAACCATATGAAGAGATTTAGCTCCCTCAAACCCCCTTAGGATTGGCTCAAGGTAGGGAGTTTTGGGGAACTCCTGGTAGCACAGAGATCCTTCATAAAGGAATGTATGAACCTCAAAAGCTAGACTGATAAAAAGAAGTTTATTATAGACATTGGGAAGTCACCCTTTGCTATACATGAATAGAAAGACTGAATTCCCTTAGTGGCAAAGTCCTGACAGAGAGATAAAAAGTAAGGTCCTGAAAGAAAGGTATAAAGTCTTGTTAGGGAAATAGATGAGGATAAAGAGAGGGTAATGCTGAAAGAGAATATTCCAGTGGGCAGATTTTTCTAATATGCCATGAAAAGAGAGAGAGAGAGAGAGAGAGAGAGAGAGAGAGAGAGAGAGAGTTTCCTTGGCATAGCATATTAGCTCCTCTGTGAGGATTGAGCTCTAAGTTGCCATTTTTTATAAGGAAATTTTCAATTGAAGTTTCAATTGAATGAGATTCCCTCAGTGCTGTCACTGACCCCAGGCCTAGATGAAACCACTTACTGGGAGTGGTTTTGAGCCAACAATAGGTGTAGAAAATCTTGGAACTGAATACTTCAATTATTCCACCTTGGTTCCTTGGGGTGGGTCTCACAGAGGCAGGGTTCAAGGAGAATTTCTCCTTGAATGAGTTTTTGGAAAGTTTCAGGGTCTCTTCATCAAGAGGATGTTGTTGTTTGTCATGATTGCAAGTGAATTGGATTAAGTGAGGGAGGACTATGCAAAGCCACCTGCCTTATGTTCCCCTCCAGAGCCATTTGGGTCCAGTGGTAAGAAATAGAGCAAGGCGACTGGAGATGGCCCTGGATGAAATGGGAGATCTTGGTCATTTTAACCTAAGTCTTCTACAGTTTATTATTAAAGGCTAGGTAGCAATTGTGGCAAAGAATCTCCTCTACTAAAAAAAAACAAAACAAAACCACTACCACCAACAAAAAGACTATCTAAATAAATAAATAAATTTGGGAGGAGGAAACCCTCAGGGTTTCTGGCCAGAGTAGAAATGAGTGTTATTTACATTCAATCTGAGTCAGTCAGGACCTAAATAATGACCAAATGGGACCTTTGGTGGCCAGTGAGAATCAGATTGGTTTTGGTTTAAGGAGTTTACTGGCTAGATTTCTTTTTTAAGGACTATGCCTTAAACCAAAAATTAGAAGTGAAATTAGGGAAGATGTTATTCTCAATAATATAATTCTAAGTAATGAATAATTCTAAAAGTGAATAGGCATCTATAACTCCTTTGAATATAGTAATGACAGCTTGCTTCTTTAGACTTCACAAAGATCTTATAGACCTGCTAATTTAACATTTCTATTTTTATACATGAGGAAAATGTTCCAGAGCAAAGTTAAGTGACTTGTCCAAGGTCACACAGGGAGCAAAGGACAGAATTATGGGTTACATAGGATTTAATAGCTTGTGTTTATATAGCACCTTAAGGTTCATACATTATCTCATTTTATCCTCACAACAATCCTTTGAAATAAAAGCTATTATTATCATAATTTTGTGGATGAGGAAACTAAAGATGAGAAATGTTAAATTGACAGTTGTAAAATGATTGGTTTGGATTAATTGATCTTGAAAGTTCCTTTTAGCTCTATTTTTAGGATCTCATGACTTTTCCAGGGTCCAGCTTACCATAGCTGGTGAGCCTCTGATCTGCTATTTGAACCCAAATCTTCAGAATTGAAAAGCAAGTACTATATCTTTTTATTGAAAAACACTTAGAAAGATTAGTATGCGTCAGGTTATACAGCCAGGCTACATTATAAATTATACAGGGCAGCTAGGTGGTGCCATGGCTCACAGATTACTAGGTCTGGAGTTAGGAAGACTCATCTTCCAGAGTTCAACTCTGACTTTAGACACTTACTAGCTTTGTGACTATGGGTATGTCACTTAACCTGTTAAACTTAGTTCTTCATAATACTTGTGAAATAAATTATATTTTTAATGTACTAAGAGGTTTAAATGAAATAAAACTAATTTAAAAAATATATATAAAATGAGCTTGAAAAGAAAATGATAAACTACTCCAGAATCTGCCAAGAAAGCCCCAAGTGGAGTCACAAAGAGTTGAATGTGGTTCATTAGAAATGCATCTAGTTTCTTAGCTGTGTGACCCTGGGTAAGTCACTTAATCTCAATTGCCTCAGCAAAAAAAAAAAAAAAAAAAGAACCACAGCCATAACCACAACAACATACATTTTATAGAATGCATAAAAAAATAACTGGGTGCTTCTAGAAAGGATAAGCCCAGTAGTATCCTACTGGACAAGACCAGCAGCAGCATAAGGTTGCTTCTACCGAATGCCTTTTCCCCCTCCTCACCCTCTAGTACCTTCCTCTGAAATTATTTTTCATCTCTACTATATGTTCTTTGTTATTATGCGGTTTTTCCATCATTAGAATATAAGTCCTTTTAGAAAAGGAACTGCTTTTTTTTCCCTTTTTTGTATCCCTCAATTGGTGCAATTGGTTAACCAATAATTAACCAGCAATAGTAACTTTTGAAGAAAACTCTTTTCCATTGCATTAGTATGAATAGGTATTTCTTATATAGGATATCTGAGCTTATATGTAAAGGACATAATGTACCCTATGAATATAGTGTAGTATTATTCTATTTAGCACAGATTCACCTACTGTTGGAGTTGGAAGGAACTTCAAAATCATTTGGCCAATTACTTCATTTACAAGCACCTGTGATATTGCTCACTACTTATGTTCTCTTCTGGCTATCCATTGTCCCCCTCCCTCCCTCTCTTTTTCCCTCTTCACCCTTCCATGCTCTCATCCACCATATCTCTTGCCTCTCTACCTTTACTTTTCTACCCATCAAACAATGTACTAGTATACCTTATAAATATACTTGCCAAATTGCCTAATCAATATATGAAGGTTCCTCTATCCCTGTTTTTGTATGAATGAGTATCCATATGTGTGCCTATTTATATGTTTGATATATGGGAGTTGTTGTGCAACCTTCATTCCTGAAGAATGGCACCAGGAGTCATCAGAATCCAGGGACAAAACATTAATCTAGGTGACTGGTGATGACCCAGGATGCAGTGGGGGAACTTGGTCTTTAATTACTGAATATGAGTAGGTTAAATCCAGATTAGAACTTTTGCTTGTTCTGGACAAGAAGAGGAAGAAGTTTCTCCTTTTGCATATAACTGAAATGATTGAACAAAATTGCAAAGTAAGATTTGCTTAGTAGGTGGTTTATTTACTGGAATAAAATTGTTGGTCTGGTTTGAAAAAATAAATGATGGAAAGGCAGGGAATGGTAGTTCTGAACCACCCTTAGCTCCTATTTCTGCTACTCTCTGCCTGAACTCTTATGACCACTGAAATTTTTGAGAAAGGTCTTTGTGTTGACTATTGAAAATACCAGAACAATTTAGCTTTTTCCATAAAGTAAAAAGACAATGGGGGGAAAAAGAAGGATAGCAGGGGAGGAAAAGGTAATATGAATTTTTGATGCATAAAAATAGATATTCCATCTCATCAAGGACCAGTAGGTGCAAAGAGGTAAATAGGATTGTTGAGATGGCCCCTGAAAAAGTCCTTCAGTTTCTGATACTTCATTAGTTGAAGGATGAAGAAAACAGAGAGATTAAGAGAAAGAACAATTTAAACAATTAGAGATCTGGAAGTACTGATTGACAAGGAAAGGTGAAAGGAGTGGAACATAAATTGACTGGTTTAATGAAGGGATTATTTTTAAATATGTCCCACTGAAGGGTAAATATATCATCCTAGATTATGTTTTTACTTAGCATCCTACTCTTAAAATCTCATAGCTCTCTCTACATGTATAATCCAATTTATTTTAATCACTCTGTAAGGAGTCATGTTATCTATTTTCAACTAAAACACTGAAACAGAGAAAAGTTAGTATATGCTGGAGCTCACAAATACAATGGCAAAAATGAATCAGAGCTCTCCTAAAGTTTATTCCAATACTCTGCCTGCTAGCTATTCTCAGCTCTTATTCTTCTATCATTAACAATTTTTTCATTAACAAATATTTATTAAATAAGGCACTTTACCATGTACAAGAGACACTCACAATCTATGTAAAGCCTCTTGTTTCCTTGAAAACTCCACTCAAACATCACCTTCCATATGAAACCTCCACTCAAACATCACCTTCCATATGAAACCTTTCCTGATATCTCTTACTATCAGGACCTTTCCCCCCAAATTACTTTGTATTTATATATATTTATGTGTGTATATACATATATGTATTCATATATTATTTTCATATATTTTATGTACTTTTGTACTTATATGCTTACTTAATATATATTTATTACATGAAATCATATGCAGATTAATCAACTAGCATTTTTAAAGTACTTATTATTATCTGCCAAGCACTGTGCTAAGCATAGGGATATAAAGAAAGGCAAAACACACATATACATAAAACAAATAGTTGTGGCTCTCAAGAAACTCACTGTCTAATGAGAGAGACAACCTTCCAACAACTATTTACACATTAGATATGTACAGGATAAATTGAGTGTATTCTAGAAGGACTAGATCAAGGAGAACTGGAAAATATTTTTTTTCTGGAAAGTGGGACTTTAGCTGAAGTTTTAGGAAAGCCAGGAGACAGAAATGAGGAAGAATCAATGTTCAGTTAGGAGATGGGGTATCCTGTGTAAAGAAGAATAAGGAGGCCAGTGTCACTGGATTGCAAAGTATGTGGAAGGGGATAAGTCATAAGAAGATTGAAAAGGTAGACAGATTATTTTCAATACCTTTTTATTTTCAAAATACAAAGATAGTTTTCAACATATTCATCCTTGCAAAATCCTGTGTTCCAAATTTTTCTCCCTCCCTTCTCCCCAGCCCTCCCCCAGGCAGCAAGTAATCCAATATATGTTAAACATGTGCAGCTCTTCTATACATATTTCCATATTCATCATGCTGCACAAAAAAAATCAGATTAAAAAGGGAAAAAATGAGGAAAAAAGCAAGCAAGCAACAACAAAAAAGATGAAAATACTATGTTGTGATCCACATTCAGTCTCTACAGTCCTCTTTCTGGATGCAGATGGCTCTTTCCATCACAAGGTAGTCAGATTATAAAGGGTTTTGAAAGCTAAACAGAGAGGTTTATATTTGATACTGGAAGTAACAGGAAATCACTAGAGCTTTTCAAATGAAAGTGAGGGGATGATATGGCCAGACCTGAATTTTAGGAAGACTGATATGACAGCCAAGTGGAGGGTAGCTTAAAACAAGGAGAAAAATCCGTAGATTATTACAATATGCAAGGTATTAGGCCCTGAACCAGGTTATTGGCAGTCAGAGGACAAAGGGGAGTGTATATCTGAAGTTGAATATGAATGAAGTGTATATCTGGATAGAGTTGAAAATAACAGAACTTGACAACTGACTAGATATGTGTGGGGTAAGATAAAGTAAAGAGTCCAGGATGCACCTAGGTTGTAACCCTGATGACTGGGAAGTTGGTACCTTGGACAGTAACAGGAAAGTTAAGGAGAAGGGAGGATTTTTTGGGGGGGTTGGGGGGAAGGGGAAGAAAATAACTTGTTTTAAACATGTTGCATTTAAGAGCTCTAAAGGTCCTTTGGAGATCTGAGATTAGAAATTGGAAGAGAGGTTTGGGCTGGACAAATAGATCTGCATAAAGTTGATAATTGAAAGCATGGGAGATAATAATTATAATACTTAGCAAAATAGTGTAGAGAGGCAGAAGAGAAGAGAACCCAGATTGGGCCTCTGAGGTAACAACCATTCTTAATGGGTTTGACCTAGGTGGAAATATAGCCAAGGATACTATTAAGGAGGAGTCATAGAGATAGAAAAACCATGAGAAAATAGTGTCACAAAAACCTACCAAGAAGAGTGTATCGAGAAGCAGGCAATAAAGTATCAAATGTTGTAGAGAAGTGAAGAGAGATGAGAATTGATAAAGACCATTAGATTTGGCAATTAAGAGATCATCAGTAATTTTTGAGGGCAATTTCACTTGAATGATGAGGTTGGAAGCCAGACTCAGTAAGAATGAAAGAAAAAAGTAGCAGAGGTACCCATTGCAGTGGTTTTTTCAAAGAATTTAGCCACAAAAGAAAGGAGAGATACAGGATCATGGTTAACATGGACTGGTAAAATAATAAGATTTTTTGAGTATGGGGGAAATATGAGAATGTTTGTAAGCATTAGGGAAGCATCCAGTAGACAGGAAATAGTTGAATATTAGCAAGAGAGTAAGAATGATACAGAAGATAAAATGGAATGGGATCATTTGTGCATATAGAAGGATTTGTCTTGGCAAGAAAGGTCACTTCTTTATTTGAAACATGGGAAGGAGAAGATAATAGCAAAAGATATTCATATTTCTGTTTCTGCTACCCTGCCTAACTCTTATGACCATTGGGATTTTTTTGTTTTGAGACGAGGAATAAGGAAAAAAAGGGAATTTTCCTTCAATGGTCTCAATTTTTTTTTAGTAAAATATGTGGTAAGGTAAAGGGAAGGAGAACTGTGGGAAATTTAAAAATAATTAAATTGTTTGAGAGTGGGAGAGTGAGTCAATTAATGAAGTGTAAAATGACTGCCTTGCCATATTGAGGGTCTTGTTGAAATCATATAACATAAACTTGTAATGGATTCAATAGGCATGGTTTTATGATTTTCTCCAGCTACCTTCAGGAGCAAAATTGATATTGAAATAGTTTGTATGAATTAAAAAGCACTTATTAAATACTTGCTACACATGTACAGCACTGTATTACATGTTGGAGAGGAAACTCGAAAAATGGAACTGGTCTATGATCTCAGGGAATTTCCATTCCAATGATGAAGATAGTACGTATAGAAAATTTCACCTGCAAGTTAGATGAAAAAAAAATCTCATAGAACTTAGAGTACCACCCCAAACAGATGATAATGCATCTGCTTTAATGTCATTTCCAGTGAAACCATTTGACAAGTTGAGTAGTTAAACAATTTTGATAGCCATTCACAAACATATATGTATGTATTAGTTAAATATATAATCTCTTTCTATATGCTTGTATATGTTATTTCTTATCTATCTTACTGGAGTACATGGGTAACAGTGGATAGAGTACCAGGCCTGGAATCAGGAAGACATTTTCCTAAATTCAGCTCTGGGTATAGATACTTTACTGGGGTACATGGGTGACAGTGGATAGAGTACCAGGCCTGGAATCAGGAAAACATTTTCCTAAATTCAACTCTGGGCACAGACACTAGTTGTATGATTCTGAGCAAGTCAAGTCACTTAAACTTGTTTGCCTCAGTTTCCTCATCTGCAAAATAAACTGGAGAAGGAAATGGGAAACTACTCCAGTATCTTGAAAACCCCACAAGGGATTATGAAGAATTAAACACAATTGAAACGACTAAACAACAATTTTTATTTTACCATCTATTTCTATGTGTATATTGTCTCACTTCATAGACCGCATCCTTTTTTAGGTTTTCATGTTGATTTTTCTAGCCTAAGCACTTAGCACTGTGCTTTGTGTATAATAAACACTTAATACATGCTTGTTTTCATTACTAATTTATAATGATCAATAATAAATAATTGATGCATTTCCTGATAGGAAAACAATATGAAAACAAAAGGATAAACAGTTCCTGACTTCAAGGAACTTGGTTTTTTTCCACTAGCAGGACATAACATCAAACAGATAATTTGAAGTCAGAGTGATCAGAGATTTATATACAATAGGTTTCAAGCCTCATCTTTGAAGAAAATGAGGATTATTTTTTGAACATCTATTAATTTCAAGTCCTTCCAAAAAACATTTATTAAGCACTTATGTGGTCAAATCAACAGATTCAAGAAAGTCCAGGGAGCTTCCATTTTGTCCTGGAAGGACCCACAAATAAAAGACAAGGAAAATTGAAGGAGGCCTATATTTTGGTCCTTAGGTTTCTCTGTCTAGTTTACTAACTTTTTTTTTACCCTTGCCTTTCCTCAGTGCTGTTTGAAAAGCACAGAGAAGGCAAAAAAGATTTTCATAACTGAATAAGGAATACCTTCCTTTCTGGATGTTTGTTTTCTCTGTCTTAACCTATCCACCACCCTGCCTCCACCAATATGAAAGCCAAGTGAATTCATTATTATATAAGGCTAGCTAAGTACTATGTCTAGGCATATATGATGATGTTGACATTTATGCTCCCAAGATTCACACTTTTGGTTACCTTATCTTTTACCTTGCTGAGTTTTTATAGGTTTTTAACCTTAGTTCCACAGCCCTGCTGTTTTTCCTGTCTGTCTTTTATTCTTGGGAAGGCAAATTAAAAAGAAAAAAGAAGTAATTCATATTAAAAGGACTGAAACTTCCCCATTGCTAAGAAATTTGTCTTTCCTGTTTTCCAAAATGCTTTATTCTATTCTGTTTGTGACTACCTTGACCTTCATACTTTGAATGCTCTATTATCCATGGGTGTGGATGTTTCCAGTCCATTGCGTGGGAGATCTGGAACTCAAGAAAAAAATTTGAAAATAGGACTATACAGTAAAAACTCAAAGAAGTAAGTCTTTTGTACCAAGCTACAGTAGTAGTATCACAGGAAGAATACAATGAAGGCCACTGGATGATGCTGATGAGAAAAGACAATTTTTTTTACAAGGGGGGAGTGGGATTTCACTCAGGTACATCTGATTGGTTTCTCATTTTGGATGTCCCAGGGAGGAAAACACCAGGAATTGGTCAGAAGAAGCTCTTGCTAAGCATAGCTTGGAATCCTCAATATGGACTATTTCAAAAAAGAACAAGAGGACATGGTTTTACAGCAAAATAGCCTTCCTCAAGAGAGGTGAGGGTCCTCAAACCAGAGAGATCTTTTAGACAAATCCCTATTTGAAATTATGGGATTCCAAAGAGTCTAAAGAATACCTACTGATAGACAAAAGCATCTTACACATGGACTACAAATAAAAGCAAGACAGTTCTGCCCTCAAGAGTTTGCATTTCAATGGAGGATATAACAATTATTACATTTTTATTATTTTAGATTGCTTGGCACTTTTTTTTGCTACACATTGAAGTTGAGGTTTGGTCTGAAAATCTGATATAGGTTGAGGTTCTTCATCATTAAATCTGAGTATATTCAGCGGCTTTGTGCTGCCAGGATTTTTTTAAGCATTCTATATTCCAACAAAGGAAGAACCTTTTGCAGTATTTGCAGAAGTATGTATTCTTAAAGGTCAGGTTAATTATAATTTAGTGAGTTTTTTTTTTAAACAGGTTAAGTTGTATGTCCAAATGGCTACAGCAGTAACATCTGCCAAGAACCAATCTAGTTGTAATTAGCAGTCATGGAAACACTGTGTTCAATAGGGTTGCAGATTGAGTTTGCTTTAAGACTAAAGTTCCTACATAGAAACTATATTTTTGTAGTGTCTCTGTCTGTCTGTCTCTTCCTCTTTTCTTTCTCCTTCCTCTCCTCTCTCCCTCCCCCTCTCTCTTCTTTTCCCTTTCCCTTTCCCTCTCCTTCTCTCCCTCTTTCTCTGTCTCTGCCTCTGTCTCTGACTTGAGGAATGTCCTTCTTCTTCCTCTTTCCCTTTTCTCTGATAATTTCCTTTCTCCACCAGAAAAGCTTTGGAAGCAGAGCTGTAACCAACAACTTTTGGTGCCAGGGCTAACAACAGTTTCACAAGGTCAGATAGTAATTCATGATGTGAAAATAACAGAAGTAATTAAGACACATTTAATTGAGGGTGAATTAGTTGCTTTGGTGGCTCACAGATGGATGTTATTAACAGTACAGCCTGATGGCTTCTGAGTTTTAGCTAATTATGTTTGCTAACTAGGTGTTAAACTCACTTGTTTCTATGTTGCTAAAGCAATGCCTGTTTTAAATTTTGGCACCCTCTAAATACTGGTACCCCTGGGCAAATCCTAGTGAGGGGGAATCTTATTCCCAAGTTTCAAGCAGTGCTGAATGTTTAGTTTTTTTTTTTTTTTTTTTTTTTTGCCTTTCTTGGGAAATTAAAAAACAAGAGAAAAATGTCAGTGTTTTAGTTCTTTTATAGATAGGAAGGAGAGGCAGAAGGAAACAAAGGGATGGTGCTATGTGGAGTTTTAAAATCCTGAGTTCTTGTTTTGTAGACATTGGTGTTTGCTTGTTTACTTATTTGCAGGAGGATTTGTCTAGAATGATTTTTTTAGGTGGCAGTGTGGTGTAATGGCTAGAGATCTAGCCTTGGAGTTGAACCCAGAAAGAACCCAGGCTGGTTCTGTGGTCCTTAAAAAAAGCCTGAGAGACCTTCTTCTTAAGTTTCAAGGGAATGCTATACATTTAGCTTGTCTGGATGTGAAAAGGTAAGAGCTAAAATACTGAATTTAACTTTTGTTATAAATATGGGGGTAGAAAGGAGATTGTGATGTATGTAGTTTTTTTTTTTTTAATTATTCTTTAGACAGCAAGTTGAAGGCCACACTATTTGCTTATTTGTAGTAGTTTTCCCAGGGTACTTACATGGCAAGGCAGTGTGGTATAGTAGCTAGGAACTAATTTGGAGTAGGACAAGCTCTATCTCTGAAAAATACTGACTGAGCAAGTCACTTTAATTTTCAAACACTACAAGCAGCTCTGTAAGATTAAAAGGTACAGACAAAATACCACTATAAATTACTCTAGGAAGTTCCTCATCAGGAACTTCTTACATAAATGAAATCATAGATTTGGCTTTAAACTTTTAAAAAGGGTGACTATCACATTGGCTAAAATGATAGGAAAAGATAATGATAAATGTTGGAGAGGATGTGGGACCCTAGTGCATTCATTGTTCATGGAATTATGAACTGATCTAGCCATTCTGGAAAGTAATTTGGAACTATGGCCCAAGGGCTATAAAACTGTGCACATTCTTTGCTACAACAGTACTGGGTCTGTATCCCAAGGAAATCATAAAAAAGGATCCACATGTGCATCAATATTTATAGCAGCCCTTTTTGTGGTGACAAAGAATTGAAAAATGAGTAGATGCCCTTCAGCTGGGAAATGACTAAATAAGTTATGGTATATGAAAGTAATGGAATATTATTGTTCCATAAAAAATGATGAATAAATTGATTTTAGAAAGGCTTCTAAAGATTTACATGAGTGAAGCAAGCAGAATCAGGAATATGTTGTACCCAGTAACAGAAAGATTGTGTGATGATCAACTATAAAAGATTTGGTTCTTTTCAGCAGTTCGGTAATACAAGGCAATCCTAATAAAATCTGAATGGAGAATGTCATCTGCATCCAGAGAGAGAACTACAGAGACTGAATGTAAATCAACACATTCTATGTTCATTTTTTTCTTTCTTCTTCTTATTTTTTTTTCTTGTTGTTCAGTTGTTTCAGTCACATTTAATTGTTTGGGGCCCCATTTGAGGTTTTCTTGGCAAAGATGCTATTTGCTATTTCCTTCTCCAACTCATTTTATATATGAGAAAATTGAGGCAAATAGGGTTAAGTGATTTGTCCAGAATCATTCAACTAGTAAGTATCTAGGGCTGGATTTGAACTAAGGAAGATATCTTCCTTACTCCAGGTCCACCCCTCTATCCACAATGTCATCTAGTTGCTCAGGGTCACATATTCCTATCCTACAAATACAGGCTTCAAAGTATTCCCCTAAAACTCAACTGATAAATTAAACCATATTGTTGTTCACAATTGCCTGAGCATTGATCCATCACTATTTAAGGGGTAAAATGTCAATAGATGTCACTATCCCATATGCTTATTTTATTCACGTTACATTGAATGAAGAACTTTCAAAATATAGAGACCCAGCAGAGGAGATCAATTTATATTTGTCACTGCCAACTTAATTTTTAGAATTTTAGTGTCTTTAATCCTCAGTGGGTGCAATGTATCTTGCTGTGATTTATTATCTCTACTTGATTAGTTAATAGAAATTTTCAGCACACATTGCTTTAGTAAATTAAGTTTGATCATTTAACTTTAAGGCATTTTAAAAGAATTCCCATATTAGAAATGATATCTTGTGTGAGGAAGTTTGTGGAATGCAAACGCCAATGTTGATACCAGTTATTAAATCAAAGAGTTGTAGAATTTGGAAGGGACCTCTCTGGTCATCTAGCATACCTCATATAGAAAAAGAACCTTTACTGTAACATTAATTAAGACCTGGAAAGTTATACTGCAATATCTATTTAGGGTAAAGCACATAATGAGCCTAGTCATATGCAGGACACAGCCATCAGCCAAATCAAATGCACACATATGGTTCAGCGAGTGGAACTTAATGCTCCCAAAACACAGGGCACTGCCACTTGAGATAAAGCTGTCACCAGCTTCATTAGCTCACACTAGAATTTGGATAGTTATCCTCTAAAGACTTGGTACCAAAGGCCCAGGCAATCAGAAACACTTGGTTGAGTGAGGAGAAACTTGGAACATGTGGTTTTTCAACCCAAAGGTGGCTGCTTTTACAAAATGAATAAAATGAACATGTTGCTGCTTCTGGAGGCAAATTGTAGGTATAAAAGGGAAAAAATATTAAGAAACAAGATCATCCTAAGAATGTGTGTTTTCTGGTTATGCTAAGCCTTGAGCCAGTTCATGCAAGAATGAAGCTATTTCAGCCAACCTTTTTTTTTTCTTCTTATGATCCCCTACACACATCTTTCTCATTTGTTTTCCTGCTTTTGCATGCCATAAGTGGATTGTAACTACAACATTTATTAAGCTTTTATGATATACAAAGTAATAACTATTGGGTGTGGTGATGAATAGTACAATGAGGTACCATCCAAGCAAAGAATGGCAAAAGTCAATCTATCTTTAATGGGATGAGCACTATGAGCCATCTATGGGTCCACCTACCCAACCAATCAATCTGGCTTTCTCAACATAGTACACACGTATTACTCAAACACAGGAACAAATCCTGAACTCCCTTTAGAATCCTTGAATGTTTCATCAAAATCTCTAAGGACTAAAATAGTCATAGAAATAATTTTACAACCAGAATCTGCTTCCTTCATTTTTGTATGAAGGCTACATTCTATATCTTCCCTTCTACCTACACTTTCTATTCCCTACTTTTCCCTTTCTATTCAAAGCAATTAAGTACTCTCCCAATATAAAGACTCCTGTATTTGGGTATCCAAGTTTCATTAAGGAAAGAACTGTCACAATCTTTTTTGGATGTGTTGCATATGGGCCACCTTCTTTTTCATGTGGGTCTACAAGAAATAGTACTTCAGGTTCAAGAAATTCTGCTGATTGGTTGTTATCCTTCACTCTCAAAGATGACAAAATGACATGTTAGAGTCAAATTAATGTGTCCAATTGTGCCCGCTCAGAATGCTCTGCTACAGATTGGACACAAATAGTTTCTATGAACATTTAGGGTGGAGTTTCTAACTTTGCCCATCTCATGTTTCTTCTGAGCTAATTCTGCTTTGCTCATAGAGCACAACACCTTCTCCGATGAGGACATACCATCCTGGGTGGATGTCTCCTATGTCATACAATTAATTCTAAAGTTGTTAAGAGAGAGATCTTGAGGGCAAGATATGAGATCTTGAGATCTTATATCACTTTTTCTGACCACCTTGTGAGTGCCCTGTGTGAGTTCTCCATAAAATAATCTTTTTGGCAATAGTACAAGCATTTGAACAATGTGGCCAGCCCAATGGAGTTGTGCTCTCTGTAGCAGAGTTTGAACATCTGAAGGGTTAGTTCAAGAAAGACACTGAGGTCTCAGATGTCTTACTGTCATCCTGCCAGGTGATCTTCAGAATCTTAAGACAATTCAAATGGAAGTGATTCAGTTTCCTGGCATGATGCTATTACATTGTCCAGGTTTCATAGACGTACAACATGAAGTCAGCATTTCAGTTTAGAAGTAGATTTAATCTCTCTTAATTTCCTACACTTTTCTTCAGAGCTTCCCAAGCACTGAGCTGGCTCGGAGATGTGTCAGTCTCATTATCCATGAGTATATCCCTGGAAGGTATACTGCCAAGGGAAGTGAACTTATCCACAACATTCAAAACTTCTCCAGTTGCTGTAACCAAGGCTGCATATATGGATGGATGGTGTGCTGTTGGCTGATGGAGAACCTGTGTTTTTTTCTTGGTATTAATTGTTATGTCAAAATGAGCACAAGCAGCAGAGAACTGATCCATGCATTGTTGCCACTTTGGAGGCTGCACAATCATCTGCAAACAAAAAATCCTGCACCAACACTGCCTTTTGGCTTGTAGCCTTTTCAAATTGAAAAATTTACCATCAATCAGTAGTTGACTTTGATGCCATATTTGTACTCATTGAAGGCGTTTGATAACATGGCTGAAAACATCATTCTAAAAAGCATGGGAGCAAGCACACAGCCTTGTTTCACTCCATCAGGAACTGGGAAAGCTTGAGAGTGGTGCCCATTGTCCAGAACCTGAACAAGTATACCATCATGAAAGTGATGTACTATACTGATGAACTTCTCTGGGCAACCATATTTTGAAATAATTTTCCATGACTCCTCATGAATGACAGTATCAAAGGCCTTGGTCAGATCTACAAATGTTGTATACAGACCTCTGTTCTGCTCCTGGCGTTTCTCCTAGAGTTTTCAAGCAGCAAACACAATATCAACTATTCCTCAACCCCTTCAAACCTGTTCTTTAGTAGATGCTTCAGCCAGGGAGTGACTGATTTCAACTTGAGGTAAATGGTCAATGGGCTTCAGCATTGATTGATGATAGTCTGTTGAAGACACTATGGAAATGTTCATCCTATCTCTCAAGGATCATGTTCTTATTCCTAATCAATGTGACTCCATCAGCACTGAGTAGTTGAGATGCATTGTAGGTCTTTGAGTCCTAAATAGACTTCAGCACATCATAAAAGCACTTTAGATTGTTACTATCAGCAGAAAACTGAATTTCATCTGCCTTCTGACTGAGCCAAAAATCCTGCATCTCTCTAAGTTTTTTTCATTGTACTTTACTTTTGATGGAGTAGAATGCTCCCTGTTTAGAGATGAATGAATTATTCTATAGGTACACCCTCTGGAGTTTTTATTTTTCATTTAGCAGCTTCTAAATTTGCCCATCATTTTCATCAAACTGGTCTTGATATCTGCAAGTATTCTGATGCAGATGAGCAAATGCAGTGCTGTACATCAAATCTGTGAAAGCTGTCCACTCCTTTTCTGCTCCATTGTTGCCAACTGTGTGTTGGCAACCATCTGAGTTAGGAACAAACTGTCCTTTCAGAGAAACAATCTAATCTATTCACATTCATTCTTCTGGTAGTCTTTGACTTGAGAGCCTTGTTGAATGCAAATATTCAGCTTGGAGAAAATAAGTCTATGATCTATCCAGCACTCTATATCACACATTGCTTTTGTCACTCTCACATCCTGTCTTTTTTTCCCTTACAATCACATAGTCTATTAAATGCAAAATTTTGTTTTGAGGGTGCATCCATGAAGTGTAAGTTCCACTTGCTGAACCATATGTGTGCATTTGATTTGGCTGATGGCTGTGTCCTGCATATGACTAGGCCCATTATGTGCTTTACCCTCCTCCTAGGGAGGTCAATATAATCTTCTCTTCTTGGACTGGTTTTCTATTGGTCTTATATAGTGTAAAATGTCTGTCAGGTTCTAGAACTGCTGGACATGTGAATATGCCATGCAATCTCTACTAGGTATTGATCTCTGCTGGGCTTTCATTCTACATGATGTGTCACTGGTCTTAGGGTCATGTGTTTCTTCTGATCTTGTAGCTGTCCAAATTCCTTCTCTTATTATATTTTGACTGTCCTCTCTTCAGAGTTCCTCCTGGCCATCTTAGCTACTAACTTCTTGTGTGTTAGCCAAAAAGGTCTCTCCTAGATAAGGCAGGACTAATAACTCTTTAGTCATAGGTAAGACTATAAGCTACTACAGGTCACTAACAGTCAGAAACTAACAATTGCTCCAGGCCAAAATTACTTTCTTTTCCTAGGAGACTGTTCTTTTCCTAAGCCTTTTTCTGATTTAGGGTTAGAAAGGTCTTAAAATCACCACCTAATTCCTTTATAAGTAATTTCAAGGTTTGCCAAAGAAATTCCATAGAGGGGTGTGTATGTGTGGGTCTGACTACATTTTCTTGCTCACACACACACATTTTTAAAGTCTTACAATTAAGACTAGTGGGCAACCTTTTCTTTTATCTCCTGCAGTCTTCTCCTAATTATTTTAATATAGTTGGCCACAATCCTCTCTCGCATAACTTCTCTTATTTTATTTTCCCTCCCTTCCTCTGATTCCGGGAAGTTTTACATAAGAATCAAGTCATATGTTTATTAGATAAATTAATTCTCCCTCTTTCTGTCAATTCAGATATTATTTCCTTAAAGATTCTGGTTAAAAACTCATTTACTTCAAAGAAATAGCCCAAACCCTATGTATTGAACTATTCTTTAGCCCACATATCTCCATCTTCTCCACAAGCACTATATAAGAAATTTGGTTAAATGCTTGCTGAAATTTAAATAGTCAGAATTTTCCTGATCTATCAATCTAGTTGTCTTGAAGTTATTCTGGCATGATTTGAATTATAGATCCATACATGCAAGAGGCCATAGAGGTCATCCTCATTTTATGAAGAATCCAAAGTCCAGAGTTTAAATGGCTTGCCAGTCATATAAGGAGCGTCAGAGGACCTGCACCCAGATCCCCTAATTCGAAATCCAATGCCCTCTTTCTCCCATAGAATTTCACAACATATATTTTGCAGAGTGGTGCCTTAACTTGTTGAATGAACGAACTTTAGAATAAAAATATTGGTGTTTTTATAAGGTCACAAAAATATTATTCCCAAGACCAAAGGATTCATGTTTTTGAGTGTTTTATTTTGGCATATTGATGAAATCTTAGCTGCAACCTCAGCCCCAGCCCTAATAATTCTGTCACTTTTTTTCTCTCTCTGTCTCTGAGTTTCTCCTCTTCATTAGAACAAAAGAACTCTACTCTTTTCATGCATACCTAGCTGCTGTCCCAACTTCAATAATCACTTTCTCTTATGGACCTCAGTGGAACAAAAGATCCTTTTACTATTTTGATTCATATCTTAATCCAATCACAAAAATTTTTCTGAGATTGTCCAAATTTATGCAAATCTCTGAAATGATCCAATTTTCTACTCTGCCCAATTCCCCTGTTTTGTTTTTGTTTTTCCTTATTTCCCCTTCTCTTTATAATTCCTATTCTCACTCTGTTGGGTTGTCTCCCATAAGAAAGAAGCCTGCAGGATACATTACCCCTTATTCCAAGTAAATAACCAAATAAACATAAGGAGATTTGAGCCTGAATTCTTTCCAAGAGGACACCAGGATCCATGTCCCAGTACCCCGACATCTTTGGCTTATTCCAACAATATGACTTAAAAGAACATGGGAAAGTAAGGGGAAACCCTCCAAATGGCTCTTATATGTTAATTTAAATAATATATATGAGCAGAAGGAAGAATATCAGCCTTAAAGTCAGGAAGACCTGAGTTCAAATGGGGTTTCAGACATTTAGTAGCTATGTGACCCTAGGTAAGTTATTTAACACCAATCACCTCCAAAAAAATAATACATATGAATCTAAATTGGCTCTTATTGATCACCACTTCCCTTGTAAATTTTTACAAACCATTCATAATATAGTCAAGCAATTAAAATCAAACTTACCAACACCTATCCACATTTATTTTGCTTAGTTTAAGTCAGAATTAACTTGATCGTTGCATTTATTGCATCTTTTTAGACAATGATGTTGGTTCTTAATAACTCTAAATGGTTCTATGAACTTGAGTTGAACCCATCTGTCCATTTTAAAATAGGCTTTGCCTTTTTGAACGGCCTATATGTGGACCAGATCACATTATAATGTTCTTATTGCAAAGCCATTTCCATGTGAGGAGGGATAGTTCATAGAAATAACAAATTCTTTATAAAAGTCAAAATGTATTTTTTGATCTCTTGGATAGCTTCTGTATAAGAACTTGTGTTTATAGTTTTTAAGGGAAAGAAGAGTTGAGCTTTAGTTGAATTCATACTTCTTTTGCCTTGCTTTAATATAACAGTTATTCTCTAATCTTTCTAAAATCATCTACCACAAATATTCCAATTATCTTTTAAAAAAATCTCCATGCAGCCCTCTCTTTCTTTGTAGAAGTGGGGACTATGATTGTAGCATATTCCAGATAATTTTTAGCTTTTTAAATATATGATTAGTTTTTCTGAACTGTTTCCCCTACCTCTTTTAAAATTCATTGTTATAAAAGATTGCTTCTTGGGAAGGTGAGGGAATAAAAATACATTGGGAAATGTAGGTGACATAAAAACAAGATATCAATAAAAGTTCATACATCTAAGCAAATTTAGTTGGACCTTGCAGAATGGCATAATAGATACTGTTAACTTAGATAAGGAAAACAGATTTAAATCTCATTTTTGATATATTCTGAGACTCATGTTTCTTAATACGTAAAATGGGCATAACAATACCTCAAAAAGATAATAATGTGCATAAAGTAAATAACACTATCTCAAAAGAGATAATGAAGTATACAAAGTGAGATAATGATGTATACAAAGTATCTGCGAACCTTAAAACCCTAAGTGTCAGATAATAATAATAAAGCATATGAACAGTGCCTCCTTTTTTCTTCTGCTGTGTTCAAAGTACTTACTTTCTCTTGCCAATTTACTGAAGTGAAGCTGAGTATTAACTCTGTTTCAGGTCTGAGGCCTATGGAAAGAAATATGATTTACAGTAATATATTCATTTTAACAAAATTGTTAGCACAGTGAGAAAGGTAATTCACAGGAACTATGGAGAAAGGAAGGGTGCAAGTAGGTTTGTTTGTATAGGAACAGTGCCTAAGTATTTCTTCCATTCCTAGACCTTTGGAGCCAATGTGTTTAAGCAGAGAAGACAACATAACCATTGCTCAGATTGACCTTTAAACTAGCTCCTTTATAATAGTGTAAAGTGAAGTGGTTTAAAAAGTTCAAGAGAAGCAAAAAGACTTTTTCAGATAGGACCTTGGAGGCTGGTTGCAACATTCAGGAGGCATTTTAGATTGTACATGAGTTCTTATGGTCTCCTGCTATTCCTCCCCTCCAGGAAGGCAAACCAGCAGGTTATGTCTCCACTGTGTCTCTCCTATGCATCTCATGTCTATGATTATTTTTGCTGCACTACTTTGTGGTCTGAGCACAGATGGCACCATAGGGAGTAGCCAGTAATAAGTTTGTACATTTGGATTCAACAGAAGCACTGTGTCTGATCTGTGTCTTCTGAGGGCACACCTGCCCTTGGCAGGGTGCCAGTAGGGGCTGGTACATGACAAAAAAATCAATAACAACAATAAAAAGCACCAACTAAAATGCACACTCTGGCTTGCCTTTCCTTATTTTTTATGCTCAAAAATTGGTCCAAATTTTGTTTTGATCTTTAATACTTCATTAATGACATCAGATATAATCTTTATAAGTATTTTTAAAGGTACAGTCTTTTAAAAAAAATTCAATAGTATTTTATTTTTCTGATTATGTGTAAAGATGTGTTCCAGATTTTTTTCTCCCTTTATCTCTTATCTCCCCCATAGCCAAGACAGCAAACAATCTCATATAGGTTATACATATATGATCATTTAAAACATATTTCCATATTAGTCACGTGAAAGAAAAATCAGAGCAAAAGAGAAAAACTATGAGAAAGAAAAAACAAAAGAAAAGGTGGAAATACTATGCTTTGGGGGAAGATTCTGGGAAGATGGCAGAGTAGGTTGGTAAATTTCAAGCTCTTCTGATTTTCCCCACAAATGGACAAATTTGCATCTCAGGGTAAATATAGATATGAAAAATCAAGATGACTTGGGGCAAAACAGGGGTCCTCCTGATACAACTGGAGAAGATCTAAAGAAAGTTTCTCCTGGGGATTAACTTGTATGAAGTGCAAATACCTCTCTGTTAGGTCAGAAGAAGCATCAAGTGAGGACCACTTGGGCTAGCTGGGTATGGGGCAGGTACCACAGAAGTTTTCAGTTCCTGAATTGTTTGTTGAGTTGGGGGTTTGAATCTGGGAAGACTGATTGAACCTGGGCTGATTGGAAATGGTGAGCCTAATTGTGCTGCTGAGAAGCAACCCTGGGCAAGAAGGAACCAGCTCCTGCTGAGTGCAGAAGCAGTGGGGTGGGGACCCTGCTGATGGTGGGCACTTGCAGGAGGGTGGAGCTCTTGTTTAGGGGTTCCTGATTAGAGTGGAGAGCGAAGGGAAGCTTGAAGCATCATTCCCCCCACACCAGGAATAGAGGTGCTTACACTAATATTGCTTATTAAAAAGAAAATGAACTGGCAAAGAAAAAAGAACCCCACCATTGAAACATATGGGAATAGGGAAGACTGGGGTTCATCTTCAGAGGAGGACACTTTATTAAAATAAGCTTCTATCCCAAAGAGTAATGTGAAATGGCTCCCTGTCCACAGAGAATTTATAGAAGAACTCAAAAAAGAATTCAAAAATTAAATGACAGAGTGAGGAAAACCTAAAGAAAAAAAATTAAAACCAACCAAGAAAAACAAGATTATGAAGAAAAAGTTAATCAACTAGAAAAGGAGGTACAGAGTCTCAAAGATGAAAATAATTCTTTGAAAATTAGAATTGGGCAAGGGGAAGCCAGTGAAGCTGTGAGAGACTAAGAAATTACAAAACAGATTATAAAGAATGAAAAAAATAGAACAGAATGTGAAAAATCTTATAAGAAATATGATAGATCTGGACAACAGATCAAGAAGAGAAAATATAATAATAATTGGACTCCTAGAAAGTTGTGGACAAAAAGAGAATCTTCACACAATAATGCAGGAAAATAATCTAAAAAAAAAATTGTCCTGGAGTGATAGAACATAAGGGGAAAGTAGAAATAGAAAAAAAAAAATCCACTGATCACCATCTCAAAGAGATCCTTTGTGGAAAACACACAGGAATATTATTGCCAAATTTCAAAGCTCCCAAAGCAAAGAGAAAATTTTGTAAGAAACAAGAAAAAAAATTCAAATACACTGAAGCAACAATTAGAATTGCACAAGACTTATCAGCAACTACCATAAAAGACCATAGGTCCTGGAATCATATCTACTGACAATCAAAAGAACAAGACCTGTGGCCAAAAATGTCATATCCAGCAAAATTATCTATAATTTTGAATGAGGAAAAAATGGACCTTCAGTGAACTTGCAAGTTTTCAGGACTTAATATCAACCAAACCTAAACTTAGAAAATTTAACATATAAAAGCCAATATCAAAGATCAGTTTTAAGGAACTCTGAATAGACAAACTGTTTAAACATGGGCAGATTGTTTTTGTTTTTGACATAGGAAATGTTTATGATATATTTAAGATTCACATCAACAATAAGTAGCTCAAAAAAAGATTAGCAGAATTAAGGCAAAAATAGTAAACATGTTATACAAATGAGTGCAAAGGAAGAATAGATATAGAGGCATGGGGAAGAGAGCGTTCTGAAAACCTACTCACATTGGGAATACATATATATATCATGAAAAGTATAGCACCCTTCAAAAATCTATAAAAAAATAAAGAGGGAAAAATGAGAGGATGGGGAAGCAAAGGGAAGAAAACAAGGGAGGAAATCTTGGCTGGGAGAAGGTTAAGTAATAACAATTCAGGTTATGGAGCAGAATTTAATTAAAGAGTCAGCAGGAATAGGAAAGATATGTGTATGTGATAATGCATGTGTGTGTAAGTATGTACATATCTACATATGTATACATAAATATATTTTTTCTTAGCCACAGTTTGCTTGGGGGTGGTGAGAGGGATGAAAGGGGGAAAAAGAATAAAGTAAATGAGGTGTGAAGCAGAGAATCAAAGAACAATTTACAAGGAAATAAAGAAAAAATGGACATTCATGAATATAAGTTCTTCTACTAATCTATATACTTTCTTGATCTGGTAATTTGTTATTATATATTTTGAATCCTCCCTGATGTTCTGTTGAACATGACAATGTTCTCTTTTCTTTTGCTTTCTTTTGTTTTGTATTCCTTTTCTGTTTTTCTTTTTTTTTTTAACTTTTTTTTCTAATAAAATAAATTAAAATTTAAAAAATATATATCTATATATGTAAACAAATAAACAAACAAAAAGAAAAAACTATGCTTCAATTCACATTAAGTCTGTCTGGATGCAGATGGCATTTTTCATTCCAAGTCTATCAGCATTATCTTGGATCAATGTATTGCTAAGAAGATCCAAGCCTTTCATAATTTATCATCACATAATCTTTCTGTTACTATGTATAATATTCTCCTGGTTCTGCTCACTTTATTCAGCATTAGTTCATGTAAATCTTTCCAGGCTTTTCTGAAATCAGCCTGCTCATCATAAATGTACATAAAGTCTTAAAAAAAATCCCCAGCCTACAACTCGGTCTTATGCTCTAATAAAACTGCTTAGATTTCTTGGCTGCCCATAAATAGCATTTACTGGAGAATTGACTCTTCAAATATATAACCTTTAAGTTCAAGGTTTTGAAC
Source organism: Sarcophilus harrisii (assembly GCF_902635505.1). Classification (NCBI taxonomy): domain Eukaryota; kingdom Metazoa; phylum Chordata; class Mammalia; order Dasyuromorphia; family Dasyuridae; genus Sarcophilus; species Sarcophilus harrisii. Next base: position 319,348,710 of record NC_045426.1, on the reverse strand, counting down.
TTTCACTTAAAAAGTTCCTCCACATACACTAATATTGCTTATTAAAAAGAAAATGAACTGGCAAAGAAAAAAGAACCCCACCATTGATTTATGATTTATGATTACTTTATGATTACTGAGTGCCAGGATGGCCTATCTGCCATCTCTCTGCCATATCTGCTATATCTGTCATAGAAATTTTTCCAGAAGTCCCTAGCTGCTCCACACTCTTTACGGATAGGCTTTAGCCCAGGTGTATTGAAGACTGTAGTTGGGTAGTGGCAGGGGTGACAGTTTTGCAGGAAAAAAAAATGACCATACTAAAATAATCATATCATTTGGAACTTGAAAATTGATGCTATATTACTTCTTCATCTTTCTCAGGCGAAAGTAGCAGAATCTGGGTTTAAATTCGTTTTTTTTTTTTTTTTTTTTTTTTTTTTGGCTTTAAGTTCAACCTTTATTTCATTACAAAATACTATCAAATTCACTTGGCAGATCAAATATCTAAATTAAATATCTATATAATAGATATAGAACTGGAAAGGAAATCAAAAGTTATTAAGTTCATTTGACAGAAGAATAAACTGAGGAATGGAAAAGTTAAGTGATATACCAAGGATCACATGAATAGTAAATGTCTGAGGATAAATGTGAAAATCCCAAATCTTCTTACCTCCAAGGGTAGTACTTTATCCACTCCTGTCCCCCTCTATCTCCTCTCCAAATAATCTCAGTAAGTACATTTTTATACCAATTTGAGTAATATTTGCTATTAGACAGCTTTCTATAGGATATGGATCTGAACATTCTAAATTTATCTGCCTTGAAGAGCTAAGAGGTTGCAACACAAATCAAGATTTAATTAATTAATTATTAGTAATCAATCGATAGGCATTTATCAAGTACTTACTATATATAAGGAAGACACTGTGCTAAGTGATGGGGATACAAAGGAAAGCTGAAAATGGGGTTGGGGAGGAAAGAAGAAATAGGATAAGAGATTTAGAGCAATGGAAAAGTCAGAGAAGTCCCTAATTAAGAAGGTGAGAAATGAGATTTTCTGAACTGAATTCCCTTCTTAAATGGAGGTTTTAGAATTCATGGTTCAATCAGCAGTATAGAGGGTAGGGTGGTAAAAAGAAAGAGCACTAAGGCTGATGAGGTGAACATCATTTTTAAGGTCTCTTTCTCCAAATCCCTGCAGCAACATACCCAAAGATTGTAGATAACACAATGAATGTGATTTTCTCCTCACTGTTAAGAAGATAATCAAAATTTAAAAAAAAAATAGACCTGCTTAGAGTTCTTGGCTGCTCATAAATAGCATTTACAGAAGGACTGATTTTTCAAATATATTTCCTTTTAAAATGGAAAGTACATCTGCTTTGGGTTTCTCATGAAGCTGCTAAGTACTCCTAGCAAGTGTCAGGTGGGTAATTCTAGACAATGAAATGAACAAGGACAAAAACAACTTAGACAACATATGATTCCTGAAAAATGACTTAGATTAGCAGGCTAAGTAACAGCTGGACAGTGAGGAAGTTCTAATCCTCGACTCCATGGGTAAATTGCTTAATTTTCTAGTACTTATGTAGATAGATTCACAGGGCCATATTTCTCTAAAAGAGAGCTCTTTGTTGTTTTTAGTGATTTTGGTCCTGTCCAACTCTTCATGATCCTACTTGGAGTTTTCTTGGCAAAGATATTAGAGTGGTTTTTGTCATATCCTTCCGCAGTTCATTTTACATATGAGGAAACTGAGGCAAACAGGTCTAAGTGACATGCCAAGGTCATATAGTAAGTATCTGAGTCCAGATTTAAAGCCAGGTTTTCCAGACTTCAGGCCCTGCCCTCTATTCACTGAGCTATCTAGTTGTCCTGGAAGAGACCAAAGAGACTATTTCATCCAACTCTTTCATTTTACAGGTGATAAAAACTGAAATTTAGAGAAGTTGATTTACCCCCAGTCACATGGGTAGTAATCGAAAGAGGGAAGATTTGAACTCAAATTCATTGATTTTCTTTTTTACAATCTCATGCTGCATCCCCAATATATTATAATAACTTAGTTATACAGTGCAGGTACCCAAAGGCCCATAAACTTAAAAATTATTTTATAATTATATTTCCACATAGTTTCCACATATGTATTTCATCTTATGCATTTCATAACATTGTTTGAGAGGTTTCATAGGCTCCACTAGAGCAGACTGTCAAAGATATATAAAAAAGTTAAGAACCTCAAAATTATGTCACACAGAATCTCATGATCTCAGAATTAGAAGGATGTTCAGAGGTACATATATTGGTCATTGTGCCCTGATGGACTCGGACTGAATGGAAATACCAATTGTTTCTGTTTTGGCCAGATAGGTCTTTTCCTCTCAGATTGGAATTTTTTTTTTGGGGGGGGGGGTAGGTTAAAGAGGCCATTCTGTGGGGATTTTGATCTCTCTATTCCAGGATCAGATCTACATTCCGTTGATCCAATCAAGTCATTCAGGACCATTCAATCATCTCAGTGATGTGTGAATGGGCTCCAAAGTGCTCAAGCCAAATGTCCTACTTACCATCCCTAATATGGTATGATTAAAGCAGGATTATAGGGGACATACAAAGTTCCTCTTCTGGAAACCTCAGTAAATTGACCAGGTTCTCTTATGCAAATATTTTTCTTACTACTGATTTCTCAACAAACTGCTAAGTGGTTCAGTGGGTAGAGCCCTGGTGTCAGGAAGACCTGAATTAAAATCCATCCTTAGATACAAATAGCTGTGGAATTCTGGGAATATCACAGTCTCAGTTTGATTGTTTCCTCATTTTAAAATGGGAACAATAATGGTACCTACCTCCTAGAGTTGTGAGAATAAAATGAGACAATATATGAAAAGCACTTTGCAAACTTTAAAGTGCTATATAAATGCTACATATTTATTACTGTTGTTATTTTATCTTTTGTCACCAGTCTTTTCCTTATCCAATGCATTTTCCAAAAAAAAGTCAGTGTCTTTCTAGAGATAAAACAAAGCCTAAATAAAGAATATTTGAACTCTTCACATTAGGTCCGTCACCACATGTTATATTCCAACCAAAGTGGCAGGTTACATGGTACTTTGAACTCAGTCTTCCAACTCTTCCATCTCTGTCTTTGTATAGGCTGTCTCCCAGTCTTAGAAAGCACTTCTTTTTCAATTCTGTCTCTTAGAAATCCTTTTAGCCCTAAAACATTTGGGTCTATCATGATCTTTGAGCCATAAAGCATTTAAATCATTGCTAAGAGTTCTTAAGGGGAGACAGTCAGCCTGAGAAACTGAGGAGTGGGGTTACGAGAGCCAGGCAGCAGCAGCAGTGTGGAGATTATTTCTAGCTCATTCCTGAATTTAGTAAGCTAGGTGAGAAAAGAACTATCAGTAGTACAGTGTCTAACTTTTGGATCAAAGATTATGATAGTCCCAAATTGGCTTTTAAAATGTTTTTTCATTTTAAAAACTTAATATATTTTATTTTCCCCCAATTACATATTAAAACAAATACACACACACACACACACACACACACACATGTTTGAGTTCCAATTCTATCCATTTTTCCTCCCTCCCTTCTCCCTTCCCTGAGATGGAAAGCAATCAGATATAGGCTACATGTGTAATCATGTAAAGCATTTCCATATTAATCCATTTTGTACAAGAAGATTTGAATAAAAGTAAAAAATAGCATATTTCAATCTATATTCAAATAGTATCAGTTCTTTCTCTGAAGTTTACATCATGTAAACAAACATAAAAGAGTTTAAAGTTGACTGACATGTTACACTCAGTTCAGAGGGATAAGCATTATCTGTTTTAAGAATAATTTGGGATTACTGCTAGGTTTAGATAGATATAGATATATACATATATATATAAACACACACACACACACATACACACACACACACACACACACACATATATATACAACATTTCCCATATACATGCTTTACCATGAGGCTTTTGGGATTGAACTGGATCACTGTATTGCTGAGAATAGCCAAGTCATTTACAATTCTTCATTTAACAATATTGCTGTTACTGTGTGCAATGTTCTCCTGGTTCTGTTTATTTCACTTTCTATCAGTTCATGTAAGTCTTTCCAAACTGCTCATCATTTGTTGTAGCAAAAAAATAATCCAACCCACATATATATGTGGGAAATGTTGTGTGTGTGTGTGTGTGTGTGTGTGTGTATAAACCTAGCAGTAATCCCAAATTATTCTTAAGACTGAGATAATACTTATCCCTCTGAACTGAGTGTAACATGTCAGTCAACTTTAAACCCTTTTTACTTTTGTTTACATGATGTAAACTGCCTTCTTATTAGATTTTTCTGTTGTTGCCCTGCTACCAAAACAACAATAGCTTTGTATGTATTATCTCCCAGTAAAACAGAAGCTCCTTTAGAATAGTGACTGGTTTTTGTTTATGTTTCCTAGTCCCTAAAACAAAATCTTGCACATATCAGGGGCTTTTTAACACTCAATAAAATTTAATTGAATTTCTCCTTTAATTTTTTTACCCTTATTTGCCTTGGTCATGATTCTGACAGCCAAGTGTTGGTTATTTTAAACTACTTTTTCTTTTACTAGTTTTCCCCAATTCCTTATTTGATTCTTTTTTGGAGGGGGTAGGGTGAGGGCAGAAGCAGCCTCCCTAAAGCTCTTTCCAAAGGGCAGCAGCACTGAGTATGGAGGATTCTTGTACCCTGAAGAAAAGTGGGACTCACAGGAAAGGGTGGAAAACTGTATAAAGATTTTGAAAGTTCCTCTGTATGTTTTCTGTATTTGTTTGTGAGCTTGTGTGATTTTTTTGTGTGTGTCCTAATTTTCTGTGGCAGAAATAAAAGCCTTCCCCCTGCCTAATAGCATCTGTTATCTTATGTATCTGGGAAGGAGCTGGGAATTATATATATATATATATATATATATATATATATATATATATATGTATATATATATCTCCACAGGAACATGAGCTTTTACATTAGCTTTTCAAACAAATGATGCATCAGAACATATTAAGCCAAAAATAGAGTTTAGGGTAACCCCAAGGTTAGATTCAGATCATATAATTCAAAAGCTTGGGACCTCTGGGCCATGGATTACATTTAACTCAGCCAAGTTATTTAACATTTTGGGGTCTTAGTTTCTTCATACATAAAATTGAACTTTTGACTAAATCATCCCTAAACCCCCTTCAAAGGCTAAATTGTATGATTTAATGTAACATTCAGTTCCAAAGCAAGAATGAGATCTCTGGCTTCCTTTGTGTCCCCGTGGGTAGGGACAGGGTTTATTCAACATTAAATATTTTCCACATTTTACATTATGTGCTAAAGGAAATGAGAACATAAATGATACACTTGTCTTGTTTTCAAGCAATTTGAAATATCTGGATTATCTCCCACCCACCCCTAACATTAATCTAGCTGGTATCTTGCATGTAGGAAGCACTATTAGAGCTTGTATTTAAACTTTTTTTTGATCTCACATCAAATAAAGCACACACATATTTTGAAATTGTAATTGAAAGATGTTTGAGTCTAGATTTCAGAAAGGGAGGGGAAAAGATAAGATTCTTAAAAATCTGTGGCCAGCAAAGAAAAAATAGAGGAAAACCTTTTAGTTTCAGAAGTATTTGGGGGAGAGTGTTGTTTTTGGGAAGCAATCACAATGACAGAAAACGGCCAAACCACTAAAACATTAATAAAACTTTTTTTTTTTTTAAATTAAAGGTATTGACCAGAGCAAGCAATAAAGGCGCTATCTTTAAGAAAAAATAACGTTCAGTAGAGAATTCGAATTGTATGACAGATCGGAAGAGAGATTCCAAAAATAATTATTTACCAAGCAAAGTATTTGGACATTTTACAGGAAGGGGGGAAGGAGGAAGGATTCCTCCTTCACAACATAAAGCAGTGCTGGAGAGTTCACTGGTGAGAGAAAGAAGCACAAACTGAATAGATACAAATCTATTTCCAAGAAGGCAATTATGGAATGTACTATAAGAGAGATGTATGTTTCAGATCATTCGATATTAAAGATGGCAATTAACTTTGGAAAAGCAGAGAAGTTCAGGGAGGGGTGCGGGGGACTGAACACAATGGTCTTTTTCTTTTTTCCCCCGCTTTAGCACAGGAAGCGAGGAAGGTGATGGCTAACGGAGATAACTAAAGGGCACGGAGTACTTACTGCTTTTCTTTCATTACGTTCCAGGTTTTAGAAAGAGGCTGAAAAGAGGCTTGAGGCAATGGGAAGCTGAAGCTAGGCAAAGTGGTTAGGGAGAAGAATCTGTGCGTACCGGGGAGTTTGAACAAAGGCACCGGGAGGGGGGCAATCGGGAGCAGGAGCCTGGCAAAACAGTTTATGGAGAAGAAACAGTCCCCGGGAGAGGCTGAAAAGAAGCACGGGGCAATCGGGAGCAGGTGCGGGGCGAAGCAATTTGGGGGAAAGAATCAGTGCACGGGGGAGGTTAAACTAAGACACGGGGCAAATGGGAGCAAAAGTCGGTCAAAACTGCTTAGTGCATACAACAAACTAACGGGATATGGGTGAGAGGAGAAAAATTATAATACCCAGTACAAATTAAAAGAAATATAGAGAAGTGTGCAGAAAGAAAACAAAGGTTTTTGAAGGTAAAAAGAAGAATCTTTTTCTTTCTCTTTGCCAAAACAATTAGCTGGAAGACGAGGGCAAGAGAGTAATAAAGATTTTGCAAAATGAAGAGGAATTAATTGCCTGAAAGAAGAGTTAAGAAATAAAGAGAATATTTCCAAGGGAGGAGAAAAGAGGGCCCTGCATAACAAAAGACTTCGAACTTCCCCACAAGATGTTAACAACAGAGGCTGAACTGGAGAATTAAGAAGCAAAAGTAATTGCTGGACAAGTAGTAGAGTTCTAAGAGCTTCGGAGTGGCAGGGTCCTCCCCACCTCATTGAACAGAATCTCCAGACACTTGAGCCTTTGACAGATGCTTCCATTACAATACTGGCGGCGGGAGAAGCTGGGTCCAGGAGGCCCGGAACTATTTTATTATAAGAAAGGGAAAAAGGTGGAAGAGGGTATAGGCCATGAATACTAGAGAGTTAGAGCTGTGAAATACGTTTGTCAGAACTCTGACTACCAAGACTAGGGATGCTGGTAACCCGCAGGATGATGGGATATCTAAAGGCCTGGTACTGGTTCCGAAAAGAAGGCAGGTGAGAGCTGCTTAGTCATCTAGAGAGATAAAAGGCGGAGCAACTAGTGGGTCAGGGAACTTAATGAACTTGGATCAAACGAAACCATTTGAAAGGAGGAGGCATTTTTGCCTGCTGTTTTAAAACGATTCATTTGCGACCATTGCCTTGCAAGCCTGTGAGAGACTAGATTGTAACTAGTAACAGTGGGGGAGAGAGGGAAAAGAGAGAGCTTAAAAAAAAAAACCCCAACAACTTTGTGTTAAAAAGGCAAGCAAGGACTGGCCTGAAAAAAACATCCCTCAAATATGATTTTTAAACAATAAACAGTAAACACCACTCTGGGAATTAAAACAAGCAGACAGTCTCAATCAACTTCCCAGTATGCACAGATTCTTCTCCCTAATATTAAAAGCAATGCTGGGTGCTAATTAAACATCTTTCTGGGCAAGTTCTTTAATCTCCGTGCCTCAGTATCCCCATTAGCAAAACGAGCTTCCAAGGTTTCTTCCAGCTCAAAATCTCTGATCTAATGATCAAGCCATTAAAGAAAAAGAAGGGAAAACTCCAATTCAGGAGTAAGAGAGAAATGGAAAATTGGTTAATGTACAGAGATGAAAGACAAATAGTCGTGATTCAGTTACTCTTGCATCAGTCGTTTTTTAAAAGGCAGAATGTGAAAGTGGAGACAATTTGATTGAAAATGAAAATGGTCAATGGACATTGGTAATATTAAGACAGGAAAAGATGCATTTTTGGTAATAGTTTCATTTAAAATTTCTCTGGAAACCAATTCTCTCTTTGTATGTCATTCCAGGAAAAGCTTTTAATATTTAAAAAAAGTATTAAGGGGAGGGCAGAAAAACAAATCAATGATGTAGTGAATAGAGTACTGAATTTGGAGTTAAGGAAATCTGGTTTTAAATCCTGCCTCTGACATTTGGGGAGTGTTTCTTCTCCTCCACCTTTCTGTGTGACCATGGCAAGGTTGTCTGACATCTTTGAACCTCATTTCCTTTTTTTGTAAAATGGAGATAAAGGATTGTTGTGAGGTTCTAACAAGTTAATCTATATGAAGATCTTTTCAAAATTTTAAAGCACTGAATAAGTAACAGGTATTGTTCTCATTGTTATAACAATAGTGACTATTTTAAGTGCTTTAGAAATCATAGCATGTTATAAATAGAATATCATCATTGTAATTGATAAATTATAACTATTATTAATAATTTCATTTTGGTCCAGAGTTATGATTTCATCTGTGCAGGAATTCTTAAGGAGAAGACTTTCTCTAACAATGAAGATGACAGGTATTCTGTAATGGCATTATTTAGAATAATGAGAATTTAGGCAACTTCCCCAGCACTACACAGCCATCATATGTCATAGGTAGGTCTTGAATTCTACAGAATTAGAAATAATAATAATGACCTTGCTTCCTTATCTTCAGAACAGGGTTATTCTTATGGATTTTCTAATATTCTCTGCTTCATTAATAGGAATGTAAAAAAAAAAAGCAAACCCTTTCTATAATGCTAGTATTGAGGCACAAGGTCAAAATTGTCATATGGACAAAATTGTATGTACCTTTTATGTTCTTCTATATAACTGAGAGGCATTACAGCATAGTTAGTGGATAGTGGGCCACTCTTGGAGTGAGAAAGATTTAAATTTAAGTTACAGATGAGTGGCTGAGAGGCATATGAATAAAGTCACAGATCTGGTCTTCCCCTCCTTGCAAAAAAAATAAGTAATTCTAAAGATGGAGAGATGTGGAATCCATGTAACAGTCACTGCTATTATGGGTACTATTAAAATTAAGATTTTTCTGAAGTGAATATCAGATTAATTGATTTTGAACAGAATTCAGCAAGAGATCTGTTTGGATCTGTCTCAGAGCCCAGATTCTTGGTCTCTTAAGTTTCTTCTAACTGCAGGCCATGTAGCTCTACCTCATGCAGGGCACACCATCTTGGTTCAGACTTACTCACTCACCCCTGTGTGGCCTTGGCAGGCCTTACCATCTGCTGTCTCTTCAAAGAAGTGGCTGACTTTGCCATAGTAATTCCCACCTCATACTTTATAGACATATCCCTGCTGCTCTTTGTTCTTACTTGTTCGATTCAGTACTCTCTACAGTGGATGTTCAGTGCCCTTTGTGGCTGGATGGTAAATTGAATTATTGTAAGCACAGGGAATAAGTTTACTGCCTAGGGAGATTTGGAAATGGAAGGTATGGCTTCAGAAAAGTGTTGCCAACTGTCCCTTCTCTCTTCCTCCTTAGATGAACAATTTTTTCAGAAATAAAATCAATGTCTTTCATGGGAGATTTTATTTTGTTTTTCAATGAAAAATTTCTGTACTTTTGAGTCCTTCAAGAGTTGTTTTTGAATCTTGGGACCTGGGTAGGCACACTGCTAGGCAGATCATGGAATCAGACAACAGTCGATCATCATACAACTGTATGTTGCAGTATATGTTCAATTAGCTTTCCTGAAGCAGGCTCAAGCAATAATTGTCACTGACCTATGCATAGTTCATTGCATAAATGGTATGGCAATATTGTCAACTAGAAAAACAGTTTTTTGATGCATATATTGTGCCTATTATTACCTCATAAACAATTCACCTTTAAAACAACTGTATTTACTGCATTCTGATTTCCCTTGAAGAATCAATTGTATTTCAGTAATAGGATATTTTTCATACATTCTAAACATAGACTAAAAAAACAAAAACAACTCAACACTCCAGAATGAAATTATCAATGAATTCATAGTTGCAGTCAAATCAGAACAAGAAGCCACTGTTTTCAAAGACACTTTGATAGGAAATATCAAAAATTTCATAGCTTTCTACCCTTCACACATTGTAGCTTTTTTTCTTGGTCTAGACTTCCTATTTCTTACTGTTGCCAAGATAGTTATTGTTTGGCCTTTGTTTTTGTAGAGCACTAGTGACATCATGAGTGAGGTCTTGAAGTTAAGCAAGAGTTAAAGCCAGGAAATGGGCAAGTGATAGATGTGCTCTGTACTACACCATTACAATGAGTTATTTGGACAGTTTAGGTTGCCTGAGAAAGAGTTTGCTTATCTAGCAATCACAAAGTATGTTTGCTTTTCAAGTCTGTAGGAGAGACTACGTAGGATTCTATGAGAAAGTAAGAGCCATCAGAACATCAAGGGAAAGCACTGCTGGCAACCCCAAATTCATTTCTGTCATGGTAGTGGGCTTATTGATTTTTGAGTACTTTGATGTGTCTTTTATATTTGTTCATAGGCTAAAATTTTCTATATAAACTAAATTATATTAGGATTTCTGTGTTCTTGTATATCATCAAAAGGCATTATAATGCAGTGACTTCTTTGGATTCCTTAATGTATTTTCTTAGTTTATGAGCTCCTGTGAATTCTTTGCTTTCTCCATTTTTTTTTTTTTTTTTTTGTGGGATAAAGACTATTATACACCTAATTTGTATGTTACGTTAAGTGGTTATATGAGAACTAGGGATCTTCTTATTCAACCTAGACAGGAGGTATATCTAATACATTTGGAGATTTTCTCCCATCAATTCTAGAGGGAGGCAATGAATCAAGGATAAAATGAGCTGGTCATGTGACCCCCTGAGAGCTCTGAGATAGAGGTCACATGCAGTATCCCTTTCACATCCCAGGGGATAAGGATATGGCATCTCTGTGGTCTAGAAAAACCTATGTAAATTTTTTTGGCCCTCCCTTTATCCACAGGAGAAGTGTATATTTATGGTGTTAAAAGATAAAATATATTGATATTATATAATATTATATGTATATTTTATGCAGTTTTGAATTTAAAAAATTCTTCTCTGTCATCTGTTGGCCTTCGGGTGCAGCTTCTGCAAAACTTCCTAAAAATTCCCATTTAATTTCTTATGCTGACTCACAGTATATGGAAACCATGATGGGGAAAGTAGCAATGTGGAAGAGATAACTTTAGAGAGTTGCTTAGAGCAGAGAGATTAAATGACCTCTCACTGAATGAGTGGCTTAAGGTCACTCATTTCACTGATATCCAAGGTGGGACTAGAACCCAAATAGTCTCTCATTTTTTTTCTTGCATGGTTCACAGTAATACAGGTGGTGATGACGGGAAAGGGTAAGGGAGAATGGGGTTATGGGCATAGTGTAATGGGGAAAGAAATAATCTCACTAAATCCTTTTCTTCATTAAAACAGTGCTACCTTTTTTCCTGTTTATACTCTCAGCCTTGTGTAATATTCCAGGTCACAGTACCTTATTTTGCCTTTGATCTCTTTTCAAACCTCCTACTTCACAACCATAAAAATTGGCCAAGATTCTTCATAGTTTTATCACCCTCCTCCATTTAATGGTGTGATTCTTCTGTCAGGATTTGGATCATGTTCTTTCTGATAATTTGTACTTGAGGTCAGTGTTCCAGAACCTTCTTTCCAGCTGGGAAAAAAGATAATTGAAAGCTCTAATTTAAATAAAAAAGGAATAACAACATCATCTGACATTTATGTATAGCTTTCAGGTTTCCAGAGAGTTTTTCCTTTGATCTCCCCAACAGCCTTGTGAAGTAGAGCTATTATGATTCCCATTTTAAAGATGAAGAAACTGCTAATGAGCCCCATATATTCTGCTTTCCAGCTCCTCTTTATCTGTGGTCTTCCTCCATTAAAGTGTAAGTTACTTGAAAACAGGTACTGTCCTCCTTGCTTTAAGTTGTATCATCAGTGGACAATGCCTGGAACATAGTAAATACTTAAGAAATTATCTATCTTTCTACCTATCTATCCACCTGTCATCTCTATCTAATGTATGTCTTATCTGCGATTCAAATGCAAGGCTTCCTGACTCTAACTCTAGCTCTCTATCTGCTATACTACGGAATATCATGCCTAGAAATAACAAAAATAAAAGACCTTAAAAATTTCAGGTCCTGTTTGGAACAGTCTTCTTCTATGGTGTATATCAGTACCACGGAGTGTGTTGTAGAGGGGAATTGATTGATGATTTTAGAAAAACCTGGACTTATATGAACTGATGCAAAATGAAGAGTGCTATACACAGTAACAACAATATTGTACAATGAAGAACTGTGAATTATTTAGATTATTCTCAGCAATACAGTGATCCAAGACAATCCCAAAGAATTCATGATGAAGTATGCTATTTGCTTCCAGAGAAAAAATTGATATTGTCTTGATACAGACTGAAACATGCTGTTTTTCACTTTCTTTAATTCTTTTTTTTATTTGAGTTTTCATGTACAAAGTGACTAATATGGAAATATTTTACATGATTGTAGAAGTATAATCTATATCAGAATGTTTGCTGTTGGAGGCAGGAAGAATGGGAGATAGGGAAGAATAGAATTGGGGATTCAAAACAACAAAGCCTCAAGTTTTTCACTTGCAAAATGGGACTAATTATACACACGGTACCTCTCTTATCAGGTTATTTTGAGGGTCAGATGAGATAATCTATCTGAAATGCTGTATAAATGTTAGTTAATTGAATTTATGGAGCACTTTACAAAGATCAAATCCTTTGACCCTCATAGTAATCCTGTGAAAGGATGGTCCTGTAGCTATTTTACAAGTGAGGAAATTGAGGCTGAGAGGTTAAGTTTTTGTATTTACTTGTATGTTTTCTCCCAATAGAATGTAAAGTTTTTGAGGGCATAGACCACTTCATATTTATGTTTGTTTTACCAGGACCTAGAATACAAGAAAAGGCTCACTCGTTTGAAGTGAATTGAGACATGTCTACAGCAATTTTTTGAAAAACAAGATCTAGGAATTTTAGAGGAAAGCAAACTAATGATAGTCAACTGTATGACTTGACACACTCCAAAAAGCTAATTTGTTTTTGGGTTAATTAAAAGAGGCATAGCTTTCAGGAATGGAGGGGCTAGACATTCTGTACTCTGCCCTATGGTTAGAGCATATCTAGGCTGTTAAGTTTAGTTTTAGGCATCACAATTTTAGAAAAAATATTGTTAACTTAGGGAGCACATCCAGAGAAGGATAACTAAAGTGATGAAAGGCCCCAAATCCATGAACAGTGGTGGAAGAGATGTGCCATGTTTTAACCAGATGAAGAGGAACATGTGGGAACATGAAGTGGTTTTTATTTGTTTATATATTTAAAAGACTTATGTAAAAGAGAAATTAGTGGGGGCAGCTAGGTGAGGCAATGAATAGAGGACCATCCCTGAAGTCAAGAGGACCTGAGTTCAAATTTGGTCTCAGATGCTTAACACTTCCTAGCTGTGTGATTCTAGGTAAGTCACTTAATCCCCATTTGCCTCAGCAAAAAAAAAGAAAAGAAAAGAAAAAGAAAGAAAGAAAAGAAGAAAAGAAATTAGCCTTATTCCCTTTGGCTCCAAGGGGTGATATTAGTAACAATGTAGGGATAGGGAATTGTCAGGAAAAACATCTAGGCTGAATGTAAGGAAGTACTTTCTAATAATTAGAACTATCTAAAAGTGGATTGTCCAGGAGGTAGTAGTTATAGTTCAGTGGAGATCTTCAAAGAAAGGCCATGGGATCACTAGTTGGATAGATTGTAGTGAGAATTCTTCCTAAAAGCCCTTTTCAATGTTGAAATCCTGGAATTCTGGTAGGTGTCAGGGATTCAAGTCTCAATCCTATCTTTATTAGGCCATCTCAAGACTAGAAACTAACTCTACTCTATGATCCTGAACTTCTTACTCTTTTTTTGTGTGTGTATGTTTTGGACCTTGTTTGCTAGTCTAGTTAAAGCCTGTGGACCCCTTTTCAGAAAAAAAAATATATTCATTATATAAAATGAAATACATTTGGTTCCAAAAGAAACCAATTGTGTTGAAATATAGTTATTAAAATCTTTAAAAGACACATTCTTGGACACTAGTTACAGAACCTCTGGACTTATCCCCAAAGTCCAATGTTCCCAGTTGTCTGTATCCTGGAACACAGAATGTACCAGATGGCATAGTGAAATTTTTTCCCCATTCTACTACTTTCTAAACATGATTTTCTAAAGGGGCTGTGGTGGTAAAGATCATGGTTAAATCCTTTCGTATACACCTCTTTATATAGTGATTTCTAAAAGATATAGACAAAGCTCTTTCTCTTTGTCCTAGGAGATGAGGGTCAGGCTGTTTGAAGATTTTTCACCTTTTTTTTTTTTTTTTTTTTTGTGTTGTGCTCTATGAGGTGTCAGGTGGTCAAATTGACTCTGTCATTGACACTTTGCACCTGCAGGCCATGTGACATTTCATTTAGAGAAGTGACATTTCTTTAAGATCCAGCTGGGGAGTTAGATGAGATGCTAATGCATTTTGAAAGTACTTAAAGGGAGTTAAAGCTATAAGTGAGGTCATTCTCTCTTTAAATGTTACACGGTGCTGCTATTGACAGACAGGCAAATGAGAGTTGTTTTTTTTTTTTTTTTTTTTTTTTTTTTTGACATTTAAGTAAATTATATGGGAAGATGATTCAATCAAATTTCCTCCTGACAAATTTGGGTCTTTTGCTTTATAACCTTCACCATATGGAGGCTTTAAGTGGAATATAAGCTTTGGGATCCAACTATTTCTTCCATGTTCATATGCTCTATTTATGCATACATGTGTATGTGGAGAAGTAAAGCTTAGAGTGGAGGGAAGACTTAAGTGATCATTTAAATCCCTTTCCACTTCCCTTAACTCTTTGGAATATTACTTTCTTATATTTGCTGTCTTAGTCTCTAGACTCGTTTGTGTCTGTCTCTCAATCTGATCCTGTCTCTGTGTCTCTTCCCACTCTCCCACCTCCAATACCCTTCACCAGAACTCATTATAACAAATTGTCATAATCAGGGAAAAAAGTGCAACAAAAAAAAGTCATTCCAAATTTTAGCTAAAGGTCTGCCAATTTCAAGCAACATTCAGTACAATAAAAGCCTAGGTTAGTGATGGAGGTGCCCCTTTGGAATCTGGGTTGCTAATTCTTGACCATTTTAAGAATCTACTGTCTCTCACCTGATAAACTCAGATTTCTAAAGAACAGTGCCAGAGAGTCCTAGTTGTAAGTCTGATACCTCTGAATAGATAAGTTGACTTGACTCTTTTCCATGACCACAGAATGTTTCCCTAAGTGTCAGGTGATATTTGCTGCAGATGAATGCCATTTGTTTATTCAGCCCAAGTGATTATTATTTGTCCTTTGTTTTCAAAGAGGACCAGTGACATCATGAGAGTGGTGGCTTGACTTGCACATGAATTGGATTTAAGTGATGAAGAGTTGTGCAAAATCATCAGCATCACTGTTTGCCCCAGAATCATGAAAGTCAGTGACAAGACAAAAGGTCAGGATGACTGGAGATGGCCTGGATGGCCTGGAAATGTAGTGGATGCAGGTTTCTAGGAACTGTAGTTGAGACTTAGTTTGTCAAACTATTCCTCACAGGAGATGGTAAAATTAATGACATATATATCTAGGTGAATGGTAAAGGTAGAGACCTATTCTTTATTCCTATTTTGAGAAATTATAGATTCTCCTTTGGGAGACATCATGGAAAGAGAGAAAAAACTGGGAAGTGATAGACCTAGAACCCTGATTTCCAGCTTCATTTCCTTAAACACTTTAGGGAATTTCCTTTTGGTTGCCATTAGGACCTTTCTTTTTGCTGAGGTGAGACATTCCTCTCGCAGTGGGAAAGCTCAAGCACTCTGTAAATTTATCCTATTTCTAATTGCCATTGCTTGCCAGGATAAATGAATTTACTCACTATTTGTTATGGTTTTTGGTGCAAATAGCATTTGATGGAAGGTGCTGAGTCAGTTCATGCAAGCTTGGAAATACCAAGGAAAGAGACCAGGAAAATGACTTGACCCTAAAAAGTCATGCCCCTAGACTAACATTATTCAGAGGGTCAGATAGGTAGGATTCTAGTTTAGTATCCTCCTCTCTTACAGGAGAACAAAGGAGTCAGTTTATGTTCTATTCTTCTGTCCAGAATCAGTCTCCCTTAAATGGCTGGTAAAGATTCCAGGGATATCTATTTTGATCTGTATTTAGACAATCTATGTAAACATACATATCTTACATAGGCAAAATGCCTTATAGAGAAAATGTATGCAAAATACTCTGCTAAACATAAAGTGCTCTATAAATGTGAGCTATTATAATGAATAGCATTGAATAGTACTAAATAATAAATAGTTCTTCCTTTCTGATTTGGTCAGCATCTATTATTGGAACTCAGCAATAAGCTACTTTGCCAATATTTCCTGGGCAGGATGTTAAAATTTCCTCAGTTTTTGATGTGCTTTTCCCTGTCTGCCTGCAAAGCTCCTGCCCCAAATGGACTATCTGGAATGGCAGCCCATTCTGATGATAATTTGTTTAGGATTGAAAGGAAAACTGTGACTCAATTACTTTACTTGGATAATTTTATCAGCATTGGTTTGTACCTTTATCAGTTGATAAAGTGGTGGCTACCCCGACCCCAATTTTGCATTAAGTTATGGAGAAACATCAGATTATTGCTGAAAGTGTCACTAGAAGGCCTTAATGCAGAAGTTTTCGAGAAAAGTGGATTTGTCTGATACAGATTATTACACAAATTTTTTTTTTTGGGGGGGGGGGAGTGTGATTTTATCAGGGAAGGTGCTTCCACAGTGGAAACTCCCTCTACTGTTATAGATGCAATTTGTCCCTAACAGTAATTATTATTAATAATAGTAATAATGATTGGTATAGTATTTCCAAAAGTTTGAGTGATTTTAAAAATTTAGAGCATAAATAGCTGATAATCCCAAGTCCATGTTAAAGACTAATATAAAATAATTATACATATGTAAGAGTGTACTACAATTAACTAACAATTGTTTAAAGTATTTAACACCTATTATGACTCCAGATGTGTAAAAGTTATGATGGACTATATAATTCTAGCTGTGGACACAAAGCTCCTTGACCTCCCTTCTCAGTTCTCTCATTGGTGAAATGAGGATAATATCTGTAGTACTTAACTTACAAGGTTATTGTAAGAATGATGTGAGATGTTACACGTCAAGTGCTTTGTGAAGCTGAAAGTGCTATATGTATAGCGTTTCCCAAAAGTCCTAATGCAGTCGTAAGCAAGTGAGATGATAGGGTGTCCCCAAAGTCCCAGTACAGTTTTAAGCAACTTAGAGTTTTAAGAGATACCCAGCAGCACCAACAGGTAAAGTGATTTGCCCGAGGTTTTGTAAGCAGTATGGGTCAGACAGAGGTGATTCTTAAACCTAAATCACAGTATTTTTTAGCTTATAACTGTACTAAGACATGGTGACTAAAATTCAACTCATCTGATTACCCAAGGACAGAATGCCTTTTGATGGGTTATTTATTATAATTAAATAATATAGAAAAGTTACAAAGCTCCTACAAGATTACAATGTATATATTTTGTTTGTATGTATATATGTATATATATATATGTATATATAAATATATATATATATATATACCTCATATATTATCTATATTCCTAGATTTGTCAGAACTCCAAAAACACAGGGCACCACAACTCTAGTTACTTCTTTTGTGCCCAAGATCCAGAGTGTTATGTGATTAAATGACTCAAACAATTGTGACAACTGAAGAGGATAAAAGTGTGAGATTCCTGAGAATTCTCACTTTTAGATTTTTTTTCCCTCATCCTTCAGACTCAAGATGCAATACAGACTGCTCTCTGGTGCTAGAAAGATGGACAGGTGAGATCCCAAGCCCTTTCCAACTTTCTTGCTCTTGGGCAAGTGGAACCATATTTCTTGTCCTGGAGTTTGGGAAGACAGCTTTATACAGTGGAAAAATTACTGGCTCTTGAGATAAAGGATCCAGGTTCCAAGCATGTCTCTGATGCTTTCTCGCTGTTTGGTCTTAGGCTGGTCTTTTAGCTTCATTGGTTCTCAGTTGCCTCATTTGTAAAGTGAAGGCATTGAACTAGACAGAATCTTTGATATCTTCCAGCTGAAGATTTATGTTCTTAGTACCTCTAACAATGGGAATCATAGGAATTTACAGAGGGAAGAGCTTTGTAGGGTCATGCAAGGAGAATATTTTCCTTTTAGCCACTGTATATGATTGGTACTATCTTGGGTGGGGGTTGCAATTGACTCTGGAGGAGTTGGGTTGGGTGTACAATTGTTTCCTTCCATATTTCTACTCTGGCAACTTCCTATGTGACTCAGAAAGAATCTTAGAAAAAAACAATTTGAGACAAGAGCTATCTATGGACATTGTAAGTTCTAGTGGGCATGTTTTTCCATATAGCCCAAGAACAGAATTAATCAGGTACAGAATTTGGGAAGAGGAATGAAGTGATGGCTTTCTTCCCTGATTTCTAGAACTAGAAAGTATTATTTTATACCTGGAAAGATTTCAAGGGTGAATTTTTATAATTCAGAGAAGGCATATCATTTGGGACATCTAGATGCCTTGGTTAGGGTATCCCATGGGATGAATGGTTTCTTGGTGGTATGGTTGAAAGACCACTGAATTAGGAGTCAGAAGACTTAATTGCAAGTCCCAGTCCTATTGTATGATATTGGGTAATTTGAGTCTGGAAATAATGATACCTGCCTCACAATGTTGTTGTAAGTATCAACTGAAATTATGTTAAGATTTCTGGCAAATGATTACTTCCCAAGGTCCATGGGGTCTGACCATCTACATTGCTCGCTTTCTCTGCCAAAATCCAAGTACCAATGGACCTTTCTTTCTTCATGAATTGAACCTTCTTTTATGTGATGTCTCCCCCAGTCAGATTGCAAGCTTATATTTTGTAATCTCAGTCCATAGCACTATGCTCAGCACAGTTATTTTTAAGAAATACTTGTTTGAAGTTTTTGCAAGAGTCAATGTTGAAAAATTACCCATACATATGTTTTGTCAATAAAAAGCTATTTAAAAAAAGAAATACTTGTTCAATCTGATGAAAAAAAAAAACCCTATACAAAAATTGGGTGATATTATTATAATCAATATATAACTTCTCCTCTGGGATACTTTTTACTTGGATACTCTCAGTTTGTGGACTGGCTCCTCAGGATGCACATTGGATAAGCATTCCAAAAACTATAACTCATGAGCCTCAGCAAGTGAGTTCACTTGTCTCCCATAGCCAGCAGACCCAATTAATTCAAAGACACAGCATTTCCTGAGCAAAGGCCTAGAAAGAACAGTAGCAATCGAACATTTCCCCTAGAAAGGCTAAATAAATTTTGGGACAGGAGTATAATGGAATATTACTCTGCTTCAACAAACAATAAAGATGACGATTAAAGAAAAGCATGGAAGGATTTCTGTGAGCTGTTACAAAATGAAATAATCAGAGCCAAGAAGATAATACACACAATGACGACAATTGTGTAAATGGAAACAAAAACCAACATAAAACAATTGAAAATGAATGTTGCAAAATTATAAAGAATAAACCTGACCTGAAAGAATAGATATGAGAAGAAACTTCTCCAAATCCTTTGCAGAGGGGAAGGGAGGAGGCTATTTTAAAATTTAATTTAATTTTTGATTTTGATGCTAGGCCTCCTTATCTGATCCATGCTGTAAGTACAGTGTCTCTCATGGCCTTGATTCTATTATGTATTAATAATCAGGCACAAGCAAAATAACTGTATGGACATGTACACATATATTGTATTTAACATATACTTTAACATATTTAACATGTATTGGTTTACCTGCCATCTGGGGGAGGGGGAGAGGGGAAGGAGGGGAAAAATCGGAACAAAAGGTTTTGCAATTGTCAATGCTGAAAAATTACCTGTGCATATATCTTGTAAATAAAAAGCTATAATAAAAAAAAAAAATAATCAGGCACAGAAGCTTTGGCTTGGTCTGTTTCCCAGTAGGCCAGTCTGACCCTCCTTAGGCAATCTGGTTCCCCTTCCCCTTCCACATTCTGTGGGTTCTCAATATTGGTGTTGTACTTAATATGGACACATTTAGCCTTGCTGTAACTCAGAACTGGGCTGAAGTAGCAGAGATTATAAACATGCCATCAATCTTGTCAACCTTACATATAATGTAAGGTTTTTTAATGTAGCGATTGGTTTTGTTGAATTTTTTTCTTTTCTTCTTTTTATTTTTTCTTAAAAATATTTATTAGAATGGATGTTTTTCTAGGAGGAAAATTACATGAAAAACTGTGGGCAATATTAAAACAAAAGATATTAAGAAAAATCTAGTAAGGCATTACTCCCATGAACGGGACACAGTTACCCATAACTGTGGGTCCAACATAGAGTATACTAGTAGAGAAGCTGCCTTAGGTAACTCATGTACCCAAGGAGGCTCGTGCTTGTACAATTCATGACTCCAATGTCTTTTCTCTTCCTGTGGCGTTCTCATGCTGGTGTCCTTCAGGGACAGTGTTATTTCCTGGTCTGATTGCTCAGCTG
This sequence comes from Sarcophilus harrisii, assembly GCF_902635505.1. Classification (NCBI taxonomy): domain Eukaryota; kingdom Metazoa; phylum Chordata; class Mammalia; order Dasyuromorphia; family Dasyuridae; genus Sarcophilus; species Sarcophilus harrisii. Next base: position 319,328,079 of record NC_045426.1, on the reverse strand, counting down.
GGTTTCTCAGGCGCACTCATCTCCCCAGCTAGACTCACCCAGGCAGGACTAATTCTCACTTGAATCTGTAGCTGAGTCTTTGCTGACTGGGGTTTCACTCTTCAAGGCTGACTCCCTGCCTAGTGAATGCATCTTTGCTTTTTAAAACAGTATTTGAAGTGTGACTGAGTCTTCAGCCAACCAATTGCTAGTCTCTCCAATTCTTTCGTGCTTATCTGAGGAAGTTTTTCATAGCTCTTAATGGGAGTAAATAAGTTACCTCCTAATATTAACAAGCTTCATTGAAAAACCTGGTTCTTCCTTTAAGATACCAACACTTTCTTGCCTCTTGTTCCTAGGATGGAAGTAGAGAGGTGTCTGGGGTATCCTTATCAACTTCCTCCACTGAAAGTAAAATAGTGGTAGCAACAATAATAATAGACAATCCTATCCAACCAGTATTTATTAAATGATTGCCCCAAAGCATTGTGCTAGGGCTAGGGTATGCAATTACAAAATGAAAAAGAGTCCCTGCCCCCTGCAGGAACAAAAACATATAAACAAATAAGTATAAATACAATTATTTGAAGAAGGAGGGGAGAAACCACCAAAAACAAAGAAACAGGAAATCTCTATTTTGGGAGTTGGCTTATGAACTGAGATGCATGGGAAGCTGGGAATTCTAAAAGGTGGAGATGAGTAGGAAGTGAATTCCAGACAATGAGTGCAACCTATGCAAGTCCAGGAAACGGAAAATGGAATGCTGAATGCTGGGATGAAATCACAGATCAGGGGGAGTTAGGTTGAGGCACAGAATGCATTCATTTTAAATGCACCAAATAAACTACAGTTATATTATAAAACTGTAAGCAAGTGGAGAAATTTGTCTTGGAAGAGGAGGCATTGAGGAGAAGAGTTACATGATTTAATTTATAATACCCAAAGACCTAACCAAATCTAATTCAGGGATTAATTCTGAGATTTTAAAACTACTGGTTTAATAGGCATCACAGAACTCAAGCCTATATATATATATATTTTAGTGATGGAGGCCATTAGGTAAATTAACCTCTTTCTATATCCAGCATAAAAAGAAATTAGGTAAGACACAAGAAAATATGCATTGGTACAGAAATGAATTTATTTTTTAAAATAACTTAGCATGATGTTTCAATAAATATGGTTTCCTCTGTAATCTTCTGTATTTTATGTTACATATTTAAAAACACTCATTCTGAGAAGGGGTCCTTGGGTTTCACTAGCTCGGAAGGGGGAGGGGAGCTGTTCATGATGCAAAAAAGATGAAGAGCTCCTGCATTAAAAGGTGGACAGGAACCCTTCTTGAATATCATATAGCCAAGAATCTAGTGGTTGAGTCAAGGGTATAAGTATCATACAGCTAGAACCATTAATACCCATGACCTTTGGCTAATCAAGATAAGCGTGTTTTTATTCTTCTTGATCAACTTGCTCTGGATAAATCTAACTAAAGTATAAAAGCTGTAATAAAAATTCACATTGTTATCATGCCTTTAGGTTTACAGGGTGTTTTTCTCAAAATCACCTTATGGATTTGGTAATATGGTTATTGGGTTCAAATAAGACTACATGAAAATGCTTTGTAAATGGTGGAGCACAATACAAAGGTAAAGTGGTATCCTCAATAAAAATAATGGTAACAGTACCATGGTAATCCAATCCAACAACCATTATTATGTGATAAATACACCTTCCCCCCCCCTCCCTCCACACTCTGACTTTAATTTTCAAATCCTGATGTCCATTGTCCATTCAAAGAAATCTAACCCAGACTTTTTTGATATACTTATACCTGGTACCTACCCTCAACAAACTAATGTTCTATTGGGGATTTACCACATATATTATATGCACATGAAAATGTGAGGAGCAAGAATGAATTAAAAATTAGGGGAATCAGAAAAGGTTTCTAATATGAGGTGATCCTTGAATTGAGCCTTGAAGTCAAGTAGTGATTCTAAGAAGTGGAGGTAAGTAGGAAGGTCATTCCAGGCATAAAGGAACTAAGTGTGTAAAGTACAAAGGCCACAATGGAACACTGAGTTTGGGACTATAGCAACTAGATCAGATGCAGTAGTATGAAGAGTGTGGGGTGCAGATAAAGAAACTGAGACTCAGAGGAGATAAGTGACCCATCCATGACGGATCAATCAATAAGCATTGATTAAGAGCATATTATATTCTAAGCACTGTTAAGAATAGAAGGAATAAAAATTAAATTGTTTCTGCCCTCAAGGGGATTATATTCTAGTAAAACAAACATATATAAATTAGGAAACATTTATTAAGCACTCTGTATTAGCAGATTACTAGGCATGGGAATTACAGTAGCAACAATGCCTGCTCTAAAAACAAATAAGAAGGATATTTGGCTACATAGGAGATAAATGAATATACACACATATGTACAAAATAATAATAACCCTATAACCCAACAATTTCTTTTTCTTTTTACTAAGGAACCCAGTTTTATCAAAATAGTTATCAAAATATTTTTAAAATAAGTTTTCATTGATATATATATATATATATATATATATATTTACATCCTCACAGTTCATCACAAATGTTCCTCCCTTTTTCCTTCTCAGAGTCCATTTTAACAATTAGTGTTCTTTGGGGAGGGGAAAAAATTGGGTACAACTGTTAGTTTCACTAAAAAAAAAGTCCAAAAATTGTGCAACGTGTAATACCTGTGAACCTCCTACCTTCACAAAGGGGTTATTGGAGGTATTGTCTCATATCTCTTCTCAAGTCTTAGTTGATTTTTATAATTTTTTTACACTCATTTTTGACTTTTTTTGTATGTAGTAAGTTTTTTCACTTTACATCAATAGAATCATTGTGTATGTTTTCTTGATTCTGCTTATTTCACTGTGCCCAAGGTATTATAGGTCTTTCCTTGTTTCTCTGGAAACATCACACATATTATTTCTTGTGAAACAGTAATATTCCATTACATTTATTTTTGTCATTTTTGCAGATTTAGGCTATGAGGTGAAATCATGGGGTTTTTTGATCTGTATTTCTCTCATTATTTGAAATAATCTTTCATGTGGTTGTGAACAATTGTTGTTATTTTGAGAACTGTTTTTTCATATCCTTTGACAATTTATCTATTTAGGAATGATTATTAGTTCATATGTTTATTTACCAATTGTTTATATATCTTGGATGTCAAGCCCATATCATATAAATAGGAATGGTTTTATTTTCTCCTTACCTATATTTATACCTTAAATTTCTTTCTTTTGTCTTATTGCTATTGTTAGCATTTCCAGAATGATATCAAATAATAGTGGAAGGGAGCACACATCCTTGTTTCACTTTAAAATTTATTGGGAAAGGTTCCATTGTATCTCTGTTGCATATGATGTTTGCATTTTGTTTTTTTTTAGTTTTTATGTTATTAGAAAAGGTCTCACAATTATATATTTTATATGGTTTTTCACATAAAAAAGTGTACTAAAAAGCTAAAGGCTTTTTTTTTGCATCAATTGAAATGATCATATAGTATTAGATGTTTTGATTATATATAAGATTAAATATATTGTTTTTCTGCTGTTGAATGATGGTTCTCTGGTATAAATTTTACTTGCTAATAATTAATAACTTGGCTAAATCATTATAGTCTGATAGGATTATCTTAAAAATTTTGATATCTTCTTTCACAAGCACTTCTTAACTCAATAAGCATTTCTTAAATACCTACACAGTTCAAGGGATTGTGTACTAAGATTTGGGGATAAAAAAAGAAAGGGAAAACCCCCAAACCAGTCCCTGCTTTCCATGACCTCAGAGTCTAATGTGGGAGACAACATTTGAAAACTTTGTACAAGTAAGATATAAGAAGGATAAATTGAAGATAGCAGAGAGAAGGCACTAGCATTAAGAAGGATCAGGAAAGACTTCTTGTTGAAGGTGGGATTTTAGTTGGGATTTAAAGGAAGCCAGGGGAGCCAAGAGGTGGAGATGAGGAGGGAGAGAATCCTAGTTATTGGAGAATAACTGGAATTTGCTGGAATTTTTAGAATTCCAGTCAGTGAAAAGGCCCACTGAAGGATAAAATTTTTTATTTGAGGGACAGAAAAGAAACTAGTGTTACTGAATAATTGATCATGTTGAGGGAGTAAGTAGTAAGAACATAGCAAAGGTAGAAAGGTACCAGATTTTGAAAGACTTTAAATGCCAAGCAGAAGCTATTATATTTGACCCTAGATCCACTGGAGTTTATTGAATGGTGTGTGTGTGTGTGTGTGTGTGTGTGTGTGTGTGTGTGTGTGTGATGGTTAGACCTGTGTTTTAGGAAGATCATTTTGTTAGTTAAATAGAGGATGCATTCCTCAGAGGATGGGAGAAGACAGCACAAGTTGGGGAAGGCCATCTTACTTTAAAAGCTAGCAGAACTGGGCTGGTGTAAATCTTTAGATGTAAAAAAAAAATAGAGAAAAATGTTTTTAGCAGTATATAAAATGGTCTAAGATTCTATTTTAGTCTTTTAAACAAGTCCAAGTCTGCTAATCAGAGCTCTCTCCACAGCAGACAGATTTCCAGTTAAACTAGTTTTAAGAGACTGGTATTCTAAAAATAGAGTTGAGATACCTTTCTGGCCTTTGTCACATTTTTGTGAAGTACTTTTCTGACTCTTCCTTCCCCTTCAAGTCTCTAGTTTTGATGTCCATTAAATAGAAAACCCTGACCTACCTTTTCCTGGGTCACTTAGACCTAAGTCCTTAAATTACCATTTGGCCAAGTTATGTTCCTTTGCAAATCATTACAAGAGCCTTTTTTGATTTAAAGCACCAGGCACTTTAGTGTGCGGTGTTCAAGAAGAGTGCTGGTCAACTGTCTGAAGCTTCCTGTGAATTAAAATAGGAATTCATTTTGAATCAACCCCCAAATTTTGACTTGAATTTCAAAGCCCTAATTTTTTTTTCATCTAGGACTAAACTTCTGGATCCTCTTACCCCATTTTTTTCCTTCTTTTTTGGGGATGTGAGGAGGGAGTGTAGTAGTGATGATGGTGGTAGTGGTGGAGGTGATATTATTGTGTGCGAAGCCCATGGGTGATATTCATCTTCTCTACTCATGTCCTTGGCCAATTTACTTTATCCAGGTTAATTGGACGGCTCTATTATTACTCTGAAAATTGGGCCACCCTAGTGGTCCCAACACAGAACCAGCAGAGTGCTGATCATGTGTGGATATTCACTCACAGGTGCAGGGGAATAAACATTTACATAGGTTTGTTCCTTCCAAGGCTTTCACATTATACCATCTGGGCTAACAAAATCAAGCTTTTCCTGTGATCTTGTCTTATTATATAATGCTACAACAGTAGGGGGAAAATGAGCAGAAATGTGTGTCTCAATCAACAAACATTTATTAAGCACTTATGTGCAAAGCTCTACAAAAGCAAAACAAAAACAAACCCTTCCTTTAAGGAGATTTCACTCTACTGGGGAGATATAACAAGTGCTGCAGGCCCATATTATCTGTGTTGCATCGGGCATGTGTACATATATCAATTAATACAAAGCAATTTCAAGACTAAGAGATAGTTAACAAGCTGGGTGAATGAGGACACTGGGAAAGACCTTTATGTAAAGCAGGACTCATAATCTTTTTTGTGTCTTTACTTCTATAACAATGTAATAAAGCTTAAATATTTTTTCAGAATATTTACATGTATATATGTATAAAATACATAGGATTATACATGGAACCAATTATACTGAAATACAGTTATCAATACATCAATATCAATATCAATACAGTTATATTTTTTTAAAAGTTCATGAATGCCAGTTAAGTCAATCTGCCACCTGAATTGTGTCTCAAAGAAAACTAAAGATCTCAAGGTATATAGGTAAGGAGAAAATATATTATAGGTATTGGGGATCACTTGGAAAAAGATCCAGAGGTGGGAGATAAAAAGATCTCATATGGGGAACAGCAAATAGGTCACTTTGCTTGTAATGAATAGTGTGAATGGGGGTAGTATGAAATAAGACTGGAAAGGGAGGGAGGAGTCAGATTGGAGTGGGTTTCAAATTTTGGAATTTTGTATGTAGAGTAACAGGGAGGCATTAAAGTGAAGAAGGAAGGTCAGGGTCAAATCTCTGTTTTGGGAATGTGAATTTAGTAAGTGGAAAATGAATAAGCATTCATTAAGTTCCTACTCTGGGACAGGAATTGTACTAGGGTCTAGGAATACAAATGCAAAGAGTGAAATAATCTCTACTCTTAAGGAGCTCATAGGGACACCATACATAAAAGGGAGTGGTGATGAAGGAAAGGGAATTTTTTGTCTGAAGAGACTTAGGGATGGGGATTCGATAACCTAGGGAAGCTGATAGCCATGCAATAGCAGTGTTGACTCAGTTACTATTCTCAGAAGAAGGAATTATTCAGGTACAGCAGAGCAAATGGCAAAATGCCTTGAATAGGATGATTGGATGGAAAGTGAAGCCATCAGGATACAGTAAGCTATCCCTCCTGGCAGACAGGTGATGGACACTAGATGCAGAACAATGAGACATACAGTTTCAATCCTATTTTGCTTGACTGTACTGTTTCAAAGGAGAATTTTTATTGAATTATGAGGAAAGGAGAAGTGTAGTGATAGAGATTTTGAAAAGGAAAAAAGTATCAATAAAATATTTAAATACCCAGAGAAGAGAACAGAAGGAAGTTCAGGAGACACAAACAAGCAGATAGGAGTCTTTTATGTCCTTCTTCATGTGTGGAAATGTTTGTGTTTATTGATGCCTGTTAAGTATGTTTTAAAAAAGAATTTTTCTTTTTGAAAAAAATAGATTTAGTGGGGCTATGTCAGTTTTCACTCATGTCCTCACCAACAAGACATCTTAGACCCAGAGTTAAAAAGCTAAATGAATTAACTAAGAACCATGGTCAGGGGACAGCACAGGAGAAAAGTGGTAAAGAAGAGAGAGGTTAGATTGTGTATTGGAGAGAGCACTAGACCTGTAGTCAGAACACTTGAATTCAAGTTCTGCCTCAGACACTTATTATCTGTGTTACTTTGGGCAAGTCAAATACCCTTTGTTGCCCTCATCTGTAAAGGAGGGATAATAATAGCATTTCCTCTCAGAGTTGTTATGGGAATTAAATGAGATGATATTCATAAAGCACTTTATAAAACTTAAAAGTCCTGTATAAATATTGGCTATCATCATCATCATCATTAAGTAATGGTGCCTAATGAATCACTAACAAAATTAGCAATTCGGTTTAGGTTCTAGATGTTGCGTGAGGGTAGTAGTTGATATTTAATGTTTAAAGGTCAGAGAACCTAGTTCACTTTCCTTTATATAGAGTAGATGGGTAGAATTTCTACAATATATACATTATGCAAGTCTTAATTATGAATGGTTGCTATCTTGAAGTTATTGACCCCATTTATGAACCAGGTTATTCTAAATTGTACGAGATCAAAGAGAAAAATAAAATAAAACACTCTGATCCTGATTATAGTAAGACTCTATAGTGCTATTAATAGCAACTGAACCAAGGAACACTTTTGAGCATTAAAAATTATTCCTTCTCTCTGAAAAAGTTTAATGTGTGACCTTCAGAGTGTCACTTTCACTACCAAGTAGTAAAAGAAGAATGAGAAAGTGGAAGGTCTATAGCTTGTGTTGATTTTGTTAGTTGGTCTCTATTGGAAAGAGATCATTATGCTAATTTTTTTAAAAAGAAAGAAGGGATCATAACATTTTGAATGGAGCAGGGGAAACCTTGATGTCTTATCTGGGACAGCTTAATAGGACCAAAAGGTCAAGAACTCTAGTCCTGATGTTACAGGTAGGAATAATAATAAGAATAAACCTGTATTCTATTTTTCATTTCTGTGACCTGGCTACCAGAGCAGCATTTTCCCTGGAAAGATTCTGTAGTCCATTTTCCTTCTTCTCTATGGACTATTTTAAAGCTCTTAGTGTTCTGTCTGCCTCTTGAATGTAATCTATTCTGCACTTCTAGTGTCAATCTAGGATAATTATAATGGCTTCGAAGGATAAGAGAACAGAATAGAAAAATCAAGAATTGATAACTTTAAAGAGGGAGAATAATGAAATGTGAACTTAAAAAAAAAATGCCCAAGGGTAGTCAGCCCAACTCCAACACTCCTTGGTCTTATAAACTGTGCTGTTTGGCATTCAAAATTCTTTATAACCTGGAGTGTCCTCCCTTTCCAGTTTTCTTACTTCGGATTCTCCACAGCAAATGTAGGATTCAGTCACACTGGCCTACTTGCATTTCTTTTGTATATTCTTCTGGTTTCCTTGCCTTTCTACTGGATGTCCACCATGCTTGGAATATCTGCCCCACCTTGCCTTTTTTTCCCCTCTCTCCCCCTTTCAAGATTCAGTTCAAGAGGAGACTTTAGTCAGTCCTCATAGACCCTCTAGGGAATTACTTTTCATCTATTCTGTTTTTTTATCTTATTTAACCCTTATTTTAGAATGTGAGATCCTTGTGAGCAGATATTAGTTTTACCTTTCTAGACATCCCTAATTTCTAGCATAATAGCTGGTACATAGTGAGTCCTTGTTTCTTTTGATTTATCAGTTTGTCCTAAGTCAGGTGTTCTTAAGTTTTGGATCCCTTTTGAAAATCTGGTGAAACTTATGAACCTTGTTCCCAAAATAATGTTGTTCTTTTAAAAATTCATAATAGAAGGAAATGGTAAGTTTTGGTAATTTTTTTCTATCTAGGTTGACTGACAAACCAACTCCCATTCCCTATCCCCCCAAAAAAACTGATCCATGGACTCAGGTTAAAAAGTCCTACAGATTTATTTCTGAGATTACTTCCAACTCTAGGTCCTACAAAATCGTGAAGATTAAGTGCCTCCAAGGACAAAGGCAGCTGTCTGCTTGTAGAATGAGTTGGCAGTGTGGGGTCTGGTTAGAATTCTCTAAGGTGGTCGTGAAGTTTTTAAGCTATGTCCTGGCAAACTGATTTGGAGGGATTGTTTTAGAATGTATCTCAAAAAAAAAAAAAAAGGGATGGCAAGTCACTGCTCAGCCTTGATGGACCATATCAGCTATTATTTGTTTCTTGGAAAGGAGAAACATTAGGATTGGCAAGTTGTAAATTATTGGTTGGAAAGAATCTCAGAGGCCAAAACCCTCATTTAACAATTTTTTTTTGGCAAGAGAATTGGGATTAAGTGACTTGCTGAGGATCACACAGCTAATATATATTAAGTATCTGAAGTCAAATTTGAACTCAGGTCTTCCTGAGTTCAGGACTGGTGCTTTATCCATTGTACCATCTAGCTGCCCCCAAACCATTCATTTTATAGATGAAGAAAATGACATCCAGGGAAGTTAAGTGACTGCCCAGAATCACACAGGTAATAAATACCTTTTTCTATTTTTCTATTCTACCTGCTTCTAAGCAGGATTGCATCCAGGTCTTCTGACTCCAGAGCTGGGGTTCTTTCCAATCATATTTATATAAACTTTAAGTTTTGCAAAGTATGTTTCTCAAATCGAAGTATTAACCTCATTTTATATATGAAAAAACTGACATATAGAGAAATTAAGTGATTTATGTAGGAGCTAATAAATATAAGAATCAGAAATGGAACCCAAGTTTCCCTCCAAATCCTTTGCCCATTCTCCTATGCTATATTGCCTCTCTAAAATCCAAATAGATGTCCTCAGTTTCTTCATCTGTAAAATGGGAAGATTAGATGATTTCTGAGGTCCCTAGCAGCTCTAGAGTGATAATTCTGTGATTGTCAGACTTCCATAAATACTGTTATTGCCTTGACCATTGGACCTTTCTCCCCTTAGAATTCATTTGATATCATCTTTTGTCTATTGAAATTCTTGGTCAACATGGCTATGTCCTGATTGAAACTGTTGAGAAGTATATAGTACTTTCTTAATGGGAGAGTATTTCTTTAGTCTCCCTTGACTGAAAATGCAAGGGAAAAAATATGGAAAATAATTAAGAGAGAACTGAGAGAGAAAGGATGAAATGATACTGAAATTAACACACTTATTTTTGGAAGCCAAAAATTTTCAGAAAAATGAATGCAGCTAAAATGAGAGAAAAATGGAAAACTGGAGGAAAATTTTACAAAAAGTTTCTCTGATAAAGTCCTTCTTTCTCAAATATATGGAGAACTGAGCCAATTGGAAAAATAAAAGGCATTTCCCAGTTGATAAATGATTGAAGAAAATGGGCAGTTTTCTGGAGAAAAAATCAAAGTTATCAATAGTTATGTGGAAAAAAAATGCTCCCAATTGCTACCAATTAGAGAAATGCAAACTGAAGCAGCTCTGAGATGCCTTTTAATGTCTGTTAGATTCTACAATACGATAGAAATAGAAAATGACAAATATTGAAGGAGATATGAAAAAATTGGGACAGTAATACACTGTTGGTAGAGTTGTGAACTAGTCTAACCATTCTGGAGAACAATTTGTAACTATGCCCATAGAGTTATAAAATTATTCATATCCCTATGTATGTAGCAATAGCAGAACTATTTTAGTATCCCCAAAAGATCAAAGAAAAAAGAAATGGACCTGTATGTATAATATACATTCCAATATGTATGTTGGAATTTTGCTGCAGAATGAAATTTGCTGGTCTATTGCTCTTATGATTTTCCTTTTTGTTTTTGTTTCTTTTCTTTTCTTTTTTTAGAACTTGGTCTAGCCCAACTAGAATTTGTGTTCTTCTTCAAACCTAACAAAGAATTGCAAATCAAGGAGATACCCATCAGTTGGGAAATGACTGAACAAATTGTAGAATATGATGATGATTGAGTGCTAGAAGAAATGGCAAGAAGAATGGCTTAAAAAATAAAACAAAGAAATCATTAACACTTGTATGAATTCATACAAAATGAAGTGAGCACAACCAGAAGAACATAGAACACAGTAGCAACAGTATTGTACAATGATCATCTTTGAAAGATTTGGCTACTCTGATCAAGACAATGGTAGGAGAGTTTCAAAGGATTCATCATGAAAACTGTTAGAACTGATAAATTCTGATTGCAGATAAAGCATCCTTTTTAAAAAAAACTTATTTTTATTGTTTTATTTTGTATGTATTTTGTTTTAAAACATGGCTAATAAAGAAATATATTTTGCATGACCACATAGATAATCGATATTAATTTCTTGCCTTCTCAAGGATAGAGGAAGGGCAGGATAGAGGGAGAGAATTTGAAAGTCAAAATTAAAAAAAAATATATATATATATATATAGTTAACTTTTTTACATGTAATGGGAAATAATGAAAAAAGTAAAAATAATTTTAAAAGATCAAATCCTTTTTTCAAGTGCAGACATCTGTTGTTGCTCTTCCAAACATTTAAAAGCAAAGCAGTTCCCAAAGAGGAGGTCCAAAAATGTTTTGACATATGCTTTTGTTTCCAAAAGGAGCTCCTCTGAAAGGATAAAACATAAAAGCATACTACCCCCCTGCCCCACCTCCATATAGAAAATCACAAAGTACAAAATGAAAAAGCTGCATTTCTTTATAATCATATGTTTTAGGAAATGGAGTTTCTGGTATCCCTGGAGGACCAGGCTATTCCTATTGCCTGCATTGTGCTGAGGCTCACAGGGGAATTCGGTGGCTTTGATATGTAGAATACTTTTTCAGGTTCTTAGAATCTCCTCCACAAATCACCTTTTCAATTTCTTTATGCCATATCTGGTTGTTTGCTATTGTAGTAACTCCTGATGCTCCTGTGTCCACAATCCCATCATTTTCTTTCTTATGCCATTGAATTTCAAAAATTGAGCTGTTAGAACTTTGCTACAGAATGAAATTTGCTGCTCTATTGCCCTTATGATTTTCTTTTTTGTTTTTGTTTCTTTTGTTTTTTTATTTTTTAGAACTTGGTCTAGCCTAACTGGAATTTGTGCTCTTCTTCACACCTACCAATCCATCTTCCTAGTATTGTAGCCATTGCCTTGGCTGTTCCATAAATCCAGGAGGAGCCAGTTCTTTACCTTTACTTATTAGAATCCTTATTTCCTTCAAAACTCTGCTCATGCCCCACCTCCTATATCAGGGCTTCTTAGCCTTTTTTTTTTTTTTTTTTGGAGGACTGGCAAAGCCTATGGATGCCTTAGAATAGTATTTTTAAATACATAAAGTAGTATGTATATAATTACAAAGGAAGTCAATTATATTTGGATTGATTGTCAAAATATTTTTTAAAAAAACAAGCTAACATTTCTTCAGGTTAAGAACCACTGCTCTATATGAACCATCTGCTTATTATCAACATCTCAGGAATTTCTCCATATTCCCTTTCCCTCTCTCATCTTGTGTTTATTTTATATATACCCATTTAAGCACTTGTGGTCTCACCTGATAAAATGTAAGCTCCTAGAGAGCTGGAGTTGTCATTTTTTGTTTTTGTAGTCCCAGGATCTAGCTTCCAGATAAAGAAGATAGAATGATTCAATAGGACAGAAAGCCAGTAAACCTTGTTTTTAGTCCCAGCCCTGTGTCTCATTTGATATGTGACCCTGGTCACAAAACTTAATTTCTCTGACTTTATTTTTCTTCACTTGTGAAAAGGAGAAGAGGAAGAGATGATCTCTAACTTTCTTTCCAACTCTCCCTCTAAAATTTCATGATTCTTTATTCTTTTAAAACCCATTTCTCATTGTCTTTGGTAGTGGATTACGAGACTTTAAATCTACCTTACCTTTTCAACTCATAGTAAAAGGAGATTCTCACAGCCCTGGAAGGAATTGTCAAGACTCCCTGTAGATGTACAGGGTAGGAGGGAAGCCAGACAATCTGGTTGAAAATTGGTGGGGCAGCTAAATGGCTGCCGTGGATAGAGCACTGACCCAGGAGTCAGGAGGACTTGAGTTCAAATGTGCCTCCAGGCACTTAACACTTCCTGGACAACTCACCTCATCCCAATTGGCTCGCAAATTTGTCCAAGGTTACATAAAGTATCAATGTTGGGATTTGGATCTGAGAGCTCTACCTCTGGCAGCATGGGTAGAGAGCCAGATCTGGAGTCAGAAAAATTGATCTTTCTGAATTCAAATCAAGCTTCCAACACTTGCCAGCTGGGTGACCCTGGGCAAATAAATCACTTAACCTTGTTTGCCTCAGTTTCCTCATCTGTAAAAATGAGCTAGAGAAGGAAATGGCAGACCATTCCAGTATCCCTGCGAAGAAAACCTTAAATGGAGTCACAATAGGTCAAACACGATTGAAAAAAAACGACTAAACAACAACAAAAATCATTTCTAGATTCAAAATTTATTCTACTACATTATGCTATAATTTTCCTAGCTCTGAAATGAAAACATTTATGTCACATTTCTGCAGGTCTCTTTCTAAAAAGGATGATTTACAATTTTATCTTAGATCATATGGGCCAGCTTGAGTTTATGCCAGCTAAGTGGGTCATTTTATTTTCTAATAGGTTACCAGTCACTTTGAGAACATTTTCAGATGTGCAAATGTGAGAGATTTATTTTATTGTCAGGAATAAAAATCTGAAAACTGAGCCAAATCCTATTCACACTGTCAGTACGGAGGTTAACCAAAATTTTTCACCATGTCAGCTAGAAACAACTGCTTTGCGCCAGACCCATAACAGACAAGTTTGCTAATCAGGGACTTAATTTGAAGCATTGTTCAGTAAGGACATCCTGCCACCTTGTGGCATTCTGTGGCCACTTGTCTTATCCGTAAGTCATTATCAGAGCTAACCTCCCAAGGCTCAGGTGAAATGATATTTATAAAATGCTTAGTTTTACCCATGTGGTTTATCCATGTGGTTTGATTATGTTTTATTCCTTCAACCTAGAATTGTCTTAGCACTTTTTGGCTGCAACATTATACAGATGATTTATTTATATTTGCTTAGAGTGCACCAAAATATCCCACTCTTTTTTAGAGAAAATGTTACTTAGTCAAATCAATTTGTGTAGTTGATTCCTTGAACCCAAGGGGAAGATTTTATATTTTTTCTTATTAAATTTAATCTTACTAGATTTAGCCTAGACACTCAAGATCTTTTTGGATTCTAAACATTAGACAACATTGTCTACTATAAGAAACTATTTTCTCTGTTTTTTTAAGCAATTGATTTTTTTTATTATTAAACATAATCATCAGCAAACATGTACATTTCAATATGCAAAAAATAACAAGACAAAAAACTAATTGTTAATTTCTATTACATATAATTTGTTTTGTAAGCAGCATATAAAATTATAAATGTGTGTATGTACATATATAATATAGGTAAATATTTTATTAAATAAATATAAGTAATATATATTATTTAATAGGGCATTTATAAAATAATTCTATTTATGTCTCTTCCTATTTTGGGGAGTTATGTGTTTGAAAATAAGTCTTATTAATGCTCTCTTTTCTTTGCTTCTCCTTGAGTAGAAGTTCTTTGGAGCAAATGTTTGACCAAAAAAAAAAAATCATTGGCCATATTGGCCATATCTGAGAATGTGTATGTCACTCTGAATCTGAGGTTTATTTTTTCTGTCAAGACATTGGAAGTTAATTGCATCATCAGTTTTTTAAGACTTACTGTTGTTCCTGGCTTGATCAGAGTATTGAGGCCTTTTAAAAGTGGTTTTTTTCCCCCTCATCTTATTATTATCATTGTATGCAGTTTTCAAATGCTCCTGATCATTTCACCCTGAATCACTTTGTAGTAATCTTTTCCTCGAAAATGTTATACTCTTCATTTCCTGTGTTGCAGTAATATACCATTCCATTTATATATCACAATTTGTTCAATCATTCCTTAATTGACAGGCACCTATTTTTTTTCCTTGTTCTTTTCTACTACAAAAATTACTGCCAGAAATATGTCTGTGCACAAATATCCTTTTTCTCTCTCCTTTATCTCCTTGGAATATAGAACTAATAGGCGTTTCACTTAATCAAAGGACGCTGTTTTTGTTTATAGTTAGTAATTTTTTTCCAGGATCAATTAAATAATTTATAGTTTTAACAATTTATTAGTGTTCCTATTCTCCCACAATTCTATCTAACCATCATTATTTTATTCTTTTGTCATCTTCTCTCTAAGAGCTATCATGTAGAGCCTCAAAATTGTTTTAATTTCTGTTTCTCTTATTGATTTGGGGCATTTTTATGTGGTTATTAATATTTTTTTCATTTAATATAGACATTCACATTCTTTCACTATTTTTCTATTGGATAATATCTCTTATTCCCACATATTTGCAACTATTATTTATATAATCTCAGATGATAGATACTTAGAGAAATTAGCTGTGTCCATTTTCTTCAATTGTTTCTCTTCTAATTCTCACAGAATTTATCTTGCGCAGAAATGTTTCAATTTTATGTAATTGAAATTATCTACTTTATCTTTTATAATTACTTGTATCCTTTGTGTAGTGAAGAATTCTTACATTGTCTATAATTATGGAAGACATCTCCTTCCTTTGTCTACTTTTTTAATGAAATAACTTTTTATATTTGATAATGTATCCATGTGGAATTCATTGTGTTTAACGTATAAAATTATGGCCAGAACCAGAGATTCTTAACCTGGGGTTCATGAATATATATATATATATATATATATATATATATATATGTGACTATTTGAGTATAATATTTTCCTTTGTAATCCCATGTATTTTACTTTATGTATTTGAAAATATCTTGAGGCAGGGTCTATAGGTTTCATCAGGCTGCCAAAGAGGTTTATAACACTAAAAAATTTAACTTCCTGGACTCTAAACTCAGTTTCTTTCAGACTGCTTTCCAGTTTTCCTAGTAGTTTTTGTCAAATAGGCAGTCCCTACCTTATTTGTTTATAATCTTAGCTTTACTGACCCTAATAATAATAAATTAGATTATTTTTGTTCCACTGATCAATGTTTCTATTTTATTTTAACCTGTACCAAATAGTTTTGATGATAATTATTTATAGTATAGTTGGAAATCTGATATTTGCTAGACCTCTTTAATTTTCCCTTTTTAATATTTTTTACAGGTTTTGACCTTTTGTTCTTCCAGTTTAATTATATTGTTATTATTTTTAGTTCATAAAGTAATCCCTTTGATATTAAATGTCCTAAAATTAAATCTGTAAATGAATTTAGGTAGTATTACCTTTTTAAATTTTATTTTCATGGTTCAAAGGTAACCCAGATTACTGCAACAGTTTGTATTTTCCCTTTAAAGAATGTTTTATAGTTTAATTTATATAAGTTCCTAGAGTTGATTAATGTAGATAGGTTCCCAGATATTTTAAGTATTCTATACTTATTTTTGGAATATTAGATTTTTAAAATTTCTTCTTGCTGGGTTGTTAGTAAATATGCAATATCCCTGGTTTTTAAATTTCAGTAGACATTTTATCATATTAACAAAAAGTCCATTTATTTCTATTCTTTTGAGTTTTTTTAACATAAATAAATAAAAAAATTTTAAAGCTTTTTCTGCATGTTAATATAATTAACATGATCTGTTATATTTATGTTTTTTCTAATGTTGGGCCAACTTGACATTTCTGACATAACTCCAACTGGTCATAGGAAATTATATTTTGAATATGTTGTTATAGCTGCTTCCAGTATTAAATTTTTTTTGAATGTTTATTAGAGACATCAATCTATAGATTTATTTCAATCCTTTATTTCTTCCTGGCTTAAGTGTTAGGCCATATCTATTTCACAAAAGAAATTTAGTAAGATGCTTTCTTTGTTTATTTTGGTAAACATTTTGTATAAAATTGAAGCTAGTTGTACTTTAGATGTTTGATAGAATTTGCTTGTAAATCTATATAAACCTGGGTGTTGTTTTCCTTTGAGAGTTTATTTATGATATATATGAAACTGGTTGCTTAAATACTCTGTTGTTTTGTTACTCTGAGTATCATATTTTTGAAGTCTTCAAAAATTTCATTTAAGTTTTAAAAATGTGGTATAGTAGATAGCGAGTTGGTTTCAAAGATGGAAGACCCTGAGTTTGAGTCTTGTCTCTGACATAAACTATTACCCTGGGCAAATTATTTCATCTCTCAGTGTTTTGGCAAACCTCTAAGAATATTTTTTGAAGAAAAGGTGTCAACCTTCATTGATACAGATAATTTGATTATCTGTGGGTTCTCTATACCAAGGAGATTAGAGCTCTAGTTTCTATTTTTATCCTTATATCTATCCCTATTTCTATCTATTGTGTTAATAATTTCCTTCTTTTCGTCCCCTTTTCCAAACTTCTTATGAAATCTTTGTTCAGTATGTCTCATCCTGACTCGGGGGACTGTTGGTCAATCAAAGACTTTACCAAAAAAGAAACTGCAAAGAGGGTACCCCATTGGAACTAGAGCTTGATCTAGAACTGGATGATAGTTGATTTTAGTTACTTTTAATGGTTTGGAAATTCTCTGAGATGATTTTCCTCTCTTTTGTGTCATATCTTTCCAAATTTATCAAGTTATTAAGTAGTTAATAATTTAATTAAGTCCTAAATATGAAACTCAATTTGGGGAATATATTTTATGTATCAACCTTGCATGTAAATTAGCAGGGGGCTTTGAATGTTGGAGGAGGGCTTAAAAAGTACCTCAAATTTGTATCAAGAACAGTGTGGTAAAATGCTTTATTTTAAGATGATGGCCTACACAAAATAAAATATGGACCTAGGACAACGAGGTCCATTAATTTAGGCTTATGTGCTCCATGTCTGCTTTAATCTGCTCTTAAATCTGAGTTTTTTTTTTTGGGGGGGGGGGAAGGAAGGGTATCAGAATTGTTCAGCGTAGATCCTCTAGAAAATAGTTTAGCTCTTCAGTTTCATCTTCATGAATGGAACCTACCATGATTCTGTTGAATAGTGGGACAAGTAAAATCCTTTACCTGAGTTCAGAAAAGTAACCTCAAATAAAAAATGAAGGAAACATGGCCAAAAAATGATCCTGCAAAAGAAGATCTGGATAACCATTTATGGATAGTGTGAAGTGATTCCTACCCAGGTATGGGCTGAATTAATTGTCCTCACAGGTCTCTTCAACTCTGAGATTCTGTGAAGATTAAATACTCATGTTAAAAACCATTGTGATTAAAAGAAGCAAATTCAACATTTAGTAATTATGATGACTAAGCTTAGCCCCAGGGAAGAGCTGAGAAAATGTCCCTGCCTTTCTTCTTTGCAGTGAGTCTGGATGAGTGGGGACTATGAATATGGGATATTGAATATACCATCAGGCTCTGTTAACATGTTGCTAGATTTTGCTGAACCACTTTTTTTCCTTTCTTTTCTTTTCTTTTTTTTTTTTTTTTTATTGCATGGATGAGAGAAAAAAAATCCATTCAGAAATAATAGTGATATAAAAAACAAATGGTGTCAATTAAATAAGATTAATAGCAAAAGGAAAATCACTGAAGTATTCTATGTCCCAACTTCATTGTTTTTCTGGAAATAATATCTTTAAAGATTTATGTAACAAAGTGGTGCAATGGATGGGGTTCTAGACCTGGAGCTGTGAAGATCTAAATTCAAATCCTGTTTAAGACACTAATTATTTGTGTGATCCTAAGCAAGTCAACTGGCCCCAATTTCTTGATTTGTAAAATTGGGATAATAGTGTCTATTTTCCAGGGTTATTGTGAGAATAAAATGAAATATTTTGAGGCATTTTGTAAGCTTTAATGTTCTGTATAAATGTTAGCTATTATAATAGTAATAACAATTTTTATTAATAACATGTAATAGTAAGAAATACAATGGCTCATTCCTGCATTCAAACCATCTATTGCAGGTAGGAAATCAGTCATTCATTTCTTAGTATATTCATAGGAACTGACCTAGCCACAACTTGAAAATGAGACCATGAGAACCAAATTAGAAAGGCACATCTTTGAGGGGACAGAATTGTCCTTTAAGTCCTGGGATCACACCAGTGATTCATCCCTTAGCTAATAGATCATAACAGCTCAGAAAGCAGAATAATCTCCCTGGTGGTACCTTCAGTTTCATTCAATATTTACAAAGCACCTATTTTGTGTGAGGCTCACAGTATTTTTCTGTACTTTCTCAAAGAACCATATATTTTTAAAACACTTTTGTACAGTTTTAGAAATTGTAAATTGTTAATACTGACCCTTTGTATTATTCATGCTAGGTGACTGGAGTGTTTGTATTGTACGGGTAAATGAGCAACCCGAGAAGGTACTATGTTAGACCAAAACATTGTTTATTTTTTATCCTTGAGTTGAAGAAGCATCTAGAGAGTTAAAGTTTAGGATATGTCCTCTCTTCCTCTCCTTCTATTTTTTTTTTAAAGTTCTAAAATAATTTTATTAAATTATTGTGGCACCTTGGAATTTCAGGTTAGTCAAAGCCATAGTCCTCTCTAGATGGGGCTCATCTTAATATGGAAGAAAGGCTCAACTACATGGGCTCATAGAAGCTTTTTCTAGGTCAAGTGGCATAATGGGGGGGGAGAAGATGGGGTAACCTTGCCATACTCTGCCATGTGACAAGTTGTCATCCCTTCTAGTTTTGAAAGGAGTGAAACTTCAAATGAACGCTAAATCCACTTGAAAGGGAAAAGGACAACCTGGTGGGAGGAGCTGAATAGAGGCAATAGGGTCAGCCACTTCCTCTTCCTCTACCCATTGCTTCTCTAACTCCCTGCCAACCTCAGAGTGAGAGGACCCAGGGTGATTTCCTTCCTTTTAAACCCCTATCCCTAACCTTATTCCTCTAGTCTCAGCCTAAACTGTAGAGAGGAAATGGAGGGGGGAGGGAAAAGGAGAAAAAGCTTTGTGCTAATTGAAAAGAATTTAATGAAAATATATTTAAAAATCAATCAGAATTCCTCCTCCCCCCAAAAAATTATGTAAAGTATTGTCTTATGTAGATAGTCAAAAGTGAAGTGTCTTGTAAGAACATCTTTAGGCAAAACAAATCCAAACCCTTTAATCTTGTTTTCCTTTGCCTTCCAAACCAGCCACACAAATTATATATACAGAGTATACATAAATCAAGGAATTTCAAAAACTGTGTTTTTTATTTAGCTTCTTGGTAGGAGTGAGAGCCCTGTGTAAATAGTTACACAATGCTGGGTCTGGGGAGTATGCCAGATCTTTTAGAATTATCATAAATTTTGAAATACAATACAAATACCAATTATTCATAATTATTTTATTATTATTAATTATTTTAGTCTAATTGCAATCTACTACATTCTCTAAATTTATCTATTTTGTTTTGAGGTTTTAATTTATGTCACCAGAATGGAGAGGAGTAATTTCTTCACTTAAATATCATAGTAATAGAGATTTGGTAGAAACTTTCCTGTGAAAAAGGCATGAAAAATATTTCGTTAGTGAGGAATTCATATTGTATTTTCCTTTTGTCTGGGTGGCTGAATTCACCCTATTCTACTCCCCTCTTTTACCCCTTTTCTTTTGTAAAACATGATCCTAAAACCCACTGCATACAACTGAATGCAAAAACCTACATTTTAATGATTTGATGAAGGGCTATTAGAACTCCCAGACATTTCTAATCACCTGACATTCAAATCACCAATGAATATGAAGAAAATATCCCCATTCTGTCCTCACCATGGCAACCAGTGCATGGTGATCAGTACCTTTCAGTTCATAGGCTGGTGACTATATTTTGAGTCACCTGTGCCATAGCAACAGGAGAATATTGCGGTTGGCTTTGAGTTTCCAAATGCATTGGGAACAGCCAGCTTAATCTTTGACTGATTCTTACTGTTTTACCATTTGTTGAGTGCTAATCTGATTGGACTCTGAGAGTTAGGGAGCTGGGGGAGCGAAAGAGGGGAGATGGTGAGATGTCAGGAGTATTGGTGGCAGATTCTTGTAAATTGGAGCTGTCAGTCCAGTCAGCAGGAAACAAGAAATAAGGATTTGTGGGAAGAGGAGGAAGTGAGTCACATTCACACAGACAGCCAGACAAATAGAACAGGCAGTGGTTTGCAAGGTCTTAACCCATCTCACTACAACAGAGCTTGGGGAAATAAAATTTCCCTCTGGCAGTAGTTCTAAGGGTAAGGGAAAAGCTGGGATTGTTTCGGGGAGGGGATGGGTGCTGAGAGTTCTGATAGATTTTCATCAAACCATTAAAATGTGACAGAAAAGGAAGAATTATTTCATTTTTTCTGACTCTTGTTTCCAACACTGACCACCCTCCCTTTTTTCCTGCCAGCTAACACCTTTACATGTACATGGGTGTTCTTTTGTGAAGAGCAACAATATAGTGCTTTAAGTTTTGGAAAACATTTTACATATGTCATCTCATTTTGATCCTCCCAATATTCTTGTGACTGTGTGTGTGGGGAAACTATTATTATCCTTTGAGAAAATGGAGGCTGAGAGAGGTCCAATGATTTGCCTAGTATTTGAGTAAGATACAAATTCAGATCCTCCAACTCCATTACTTCTTATTCTACACCATCTAGTTCCTTCAACATCTTTCTTTGAGACAAGATCAATAGGACTTTTAACCAAAATGTTTGCCCTAGTGGCCATATACCTACTATTTTGAAAACCTGAAATTCCCACCAGATGGAATAATAATGAAGAAATCCATTGAGAAATTACAGGTACTACTTTCACCTCAGTTTACATAAATTAGTACTACTTTCTCTCCTGACCTCCAGTCTTGCAGCTCCAACTTCCTATTGAATATCTCAAGTCCCATTTGCTAGGTGGCAAAATGGATTAAGGAAGGGATGGAGTCAAGAAGACATGACTTCAAATTTTACCTTAAATACTTACTAGCTAAGTGACCTTAAGTAAGTCACTTAATCATTCTGTTGCCTTGGTTTTCTCATCTATAAAATGGGTTCAAGAACAGTAACAGCATCTCTCTCACAAGGTTGTTGTTAGGATCAAATGAGTTATATATAAGTGTTAACATATATAAATATTGTATAATATAACATAACATAATAATACTAGCTAAACTTTAGATAGTACTACATACTAGGCATTATGCTAAGAATTTTACAATTATTATTTCATTTGATGCACACAACAACTCTGGGAGATAGTTGCTATTATTATCTCTATATTACAGATGAGGAAACTGAGGCAAACAGAAGTTAAGTGGCTTACCCAGGGCTGCCCAGCTAGGAAGTATCTGAGGTCATATTTGAACTTAGAGCTTCAGGCCAGTAATCTATCCATCTATCATATAAATATAATATAAAAACCTTAAAATGATTCATAAATGCTAGCTATTATCATCATCATCAAAATTCATGCTTGGAAAACTTTGTTTTCCATTTCTTTTCTCCCTTCTTTCCCCAAGATGAGGGCAAACAATCCAATATATGTTAAACATGTGCAGTTTATGTATATATATATATCCACAATTATCATGCTGCACAAGAAAAAGCAGATCAAAAAGGGGAAAACATGAGAAAGAAAACAAAATGCAAGCAAATAACAAAAAAAAGTGAAAATATTGTATTGTGATTCACACTCAGTCCCCACAATCTCTGGGTGCATGTGGTTCTCTCCATCACAAGACCATTGGAACTGATCTGAATCACCTTGCTGTTGAAAAAAGCCACATCCATCATAGTAATGGTGATAGGAGCCAATCCTGATCTTATTGGGAATGATTCTAGTTTATCCCCATTATATATGAAATGTCCAAAACTGATCTAATTATCTTTTCTTCCAAATTCTTTCTAATTCTTCCTGAGAGCACTGTCATTGCTCCAGCTATCCAGGCTAGCAACTTAATTGTCATCCTTACCTCTTTAATCTCTCTCACTCTCCATGATATCCAACAAATCCCATTGCTCTACTTTTATGGTCAGAATCTTTTTCTGTTGTTTGCTCATTTTCCTCTATTGACCTACTTTTGTAATCTACACTCCCTGTATCTCTTTTGATACTGCTCTTTCTTTGTACAGACCCTCATCTCACACCTGTACTATTAAAATAGCTCTGATAGGTCTACCTGTTTCAAGTCTTTCTTCTTTCTAGGCCATCCTCTTATTCAGCTGCTGAGCCTCAGGAATGACCATCCCCTATCCCCTACCCCATTATTTAGGCATAATTCCAAATTGTTTTCCAGAATTATTGGACAGTTCATAGCTCCAACAACAATGCTTTAATATACTTGTTTTCCCATTATCCACTCCAGCATTTATTTTCCTTATCTGAAATCTTAGCCAATCTGTTGTGTGTGAGTTGGTACCTTAGAATCATTTAAATTTGCATTTCTCTAATTACTAGTAATTTAGAGCACTTTTTCATATGGCTTTTGATAACTTTGATTTCTTCCTCTAAAAGCTGCCTCTTCATATCCTTTCGCTCTGGATTTCCAAACACTCTGTCTGGAGTGATCATAAAGAATCTTTGAAGGTCTTATGTTCTGAAACTCAAAAATCTAGGGCATCCTAATCAGGGCATGTGCTGGTAAGTGTTTTAAACAACTACTTCTCCAGAAATCCATAACACGCTTTTAGGCTTAATCTGAATTATTAACTGTTAAAGGAACAACCTGCTAGTGGCTGCTGGGTAAGAGAGCCTCTTGCTAGTGGCTACTTGGGGATCTAATTCTGACCAGTAGTTAAATCCCTTCATGTGAGAGGATGATGATGATACAAGGAGACTGAGAGTCAGGTGCATTCTCTGACCTCTCTAGCTCCCCTCTTACCTCCCATTTATTTCATTCCCAATTCACAAGCAACATCTGAGTCAGTAAAGGCTGCTTTGCAATTCCTTCAAATGTGTTATAATTCACAGTTGTGGGGGTTTTCCGGAGAACTGACCTGCCCTTCATACTTAGGCATAGTCCTTAACAATTAACATTATATCCAACACTAGAAAATTGGGAACGGCTCCTATTTTTTATAAATTTGGCTCATTTCTGAATAGGGAGAATTCTATAAAATATATAAATCTAAAAATTTGAGAAATGATTTTTATCAGAAAAATTGTTATTTTCCTTCTAATTATGACTTTACTGGTTTTGTTTGTGCAAGAACTTTTAAATTTTATATAATCAAAACTATCTATCATATCTCCCATGAATTTCTATTTCTTATTTGGTCATGAACTCTTCCCTTATCCATATATCTGACAGTTAATTTCTTCTACCCTCCCTCAATTTGTTTATGATATCACCCTTCATGTCTAAATTATGTACCATTTTGAGTTTATCTTATTATATAGTGTGAGATCTTAACCCATGCCTTATTTCTGCTAGATTAGCTCTCAATTTTCCTTGGTCTCAGATACTTATTAGCTATGTGATCCTGGTGAAGTCATTTCATGTCTAAGGATAATAATAAAGCCTACCTCCCAGAATTATTGAGAGAATTACATGAGATAATATTGTTAAGTGCTTAGTATTTGCTTAATCAATGTTTGCTTTCCATCCCCCTTTGCCTTCCCTCATTGCTTTCTTTCCCCATAACTAATTTCATTCATTCAGGAAATACTTTCCAAGCACTTATTATGTGAAATTCATTATGTTAGATACTAACAGAAATAAAAGGACGTATAAGATAGGATATATACCCTTCCAAACTAAATATTATTCTATTTTGGCAGAGAAAACAAGTCAAAGAAAAATTGAGTAGAATTACCTTTTCCTGGCTGTCTATTTCCATTATCCCTTCCTCCCTGTAGTACCTTAATCTTCCTCTTTTCACCAGTCTGGTTTTTTGGTCATCCTTAGCATTTCTTGACCATTTCCCTTTACTTAACCTGAGTTTTCTTAACATTATTCTTTTGGGGAGGGGAAGAAGGTCTTGATTGTAGGGAGAAGAGGCAATGCCCACATAGCTAGTAGGTGCCTGAGGCCAAATTTGAACTCAAGTCAGGTGTTATATTACATTGAATCACCTAACTGCCCCTCTTAATAAAGAATCTTTGAAGGTCCAGTGTTCTAAAGGACACTGAAGGGCTCATGTTAAATGATTTGGCTGAAGTCACATAGATAGTGAATAGCAGAGTCTGGATTTGGACCAGGTCTTTTGATAACAACTCCAGCATTATTTTCCACTGTGCCATATGCTTATTGGAATAAGATAATAAATGAGTGTTATGGCTAAAACCCTTCCAAGCTTGCCTTTTTGAAATTTGAAATTCACAATTTCATTCTTTTTATAGTATGCTCCTCTTCCTTTTACCCATATCTGAGAAGTCTACTGCGAACAAAATAAAACCTTCAATTACCGAGTGCCCTTCCAATGACTCTCAGTTACACTTGTAATAATACCCTACATTTATGATAATTCTTTAAAATTTATAAAGGACTACTTCCTAAGTCACATTCACAAGTTGAATGAGTATGCACAGGTGTTTTAAGACAGAAGGGGAAAAAACCAATAGAGAATGAAAATGAAAGAAATGAGAAATGAGATATGTAAGGGGTAGGGGAAGAGAGAGAGAGAATGAGTGAGATAGAGAGAAAGAGAATGAGAAAGACAGAAACAGAGAGAGACAGACAGAAAGAGAAAATGAGAGACAAAGAGATAGAGACACAGAAAGAGAACAGTTGGGGAGTCAAACTTTAACATTTTAGTTCAGGAGTTCCCAACTAATTTGCTTACTTTTACTAGTCAATCCAATCATTTAAAACAAAGAAATATGAAATAGCACCTTAAGAACAATACTAACAAAACATTTCTCCCCTAAACTTAGAGCACATTATTGAACACATACACATAGGGTCAGTGAAAAGATTGGACCCAACTTAGAGTATTTTTTTTTAAATATTTTTTCCAATTACAGGTAAAAACAATTTTTTGTATTCATTTTTTAAAATGTTGAGTTCTGAATACTCTTCTTCCCTCCCTTCTTAGTGAGAAGGGAAGTAATGTAATGTGTTATACACAGGCAGTCATATAAAATATATTTCCATATTAATTTAAATTGTGAAAAAAAACAAAGAAAAAAATCCATGAAAAATAAAGCAAAAAAAAAAAAAAAAAAAGTATGCTTCAATCTGTATTCAGATTCTATCAGGTCATTTTTTTGGCACTAATTAGCATTAGCAATATTAAATCCTTCAGAATTGTCTTATATCATTGTGTTGCTAAAAGTAGCTAAGTCATTCACAGTTGATCATTATACAATATTATTGTTATTGTGTACAATGTTTTCTTGTTTTCTGCTCACTTTGCCTCAGTTCATGTAAGTCTTCTCAGGTTTGGTTTTGTTGGGGTTTTTTTGGAAAGTGTCCTACTGATCATTTCTTCTTTTTTTTTAATTAAAAAAAAATTCCTCCCAATACATTTTTTTTGAATACATGCAAAGATAGTTTTCAACATTCACCTTTGCCAAACCTTATCTTCTAAATTTTTCTCCTGCCTTCTCTCCTCTCACTCCCCCAAAAGCAAGCAATCCTATATAGGTTAAATGTTTAGAGTTTAAATTATTCTAAACATGTTCATAAATATGTTCATCATGTTGCACAAGAAAAATTTGATTAAAAGGGGAAAAAATGAGGAAAAAACCCCCCAAGGAAACAAGCAGCAACAACAAAAATTAAAAAGATGACACTTTATATCCCAAGTCTATTGTAATTTCTTTGAATCACTTCATTGTTGCTGCTCAGTGTGTCTTATAGTACAATAGTATTCCATCACAATTACATACCAGAACATGTTTAGTCATTCCCCAATTAATGGGTATTCCCTCAATTTCTAATTCTTTGCCATAACAAGAAGAGCTACTATAAATATTTTTGTCCACATTATGTCCTTTTCTTTTTCCTTAAATCCTTTTGGGATACAAATGTAGAAGTAGTATTGCTTGGTTAAATGGTATGTACAATTTATAGCCCTTTGGGCATAGTTCCAAATTATTCTCCAAAATGGTGTGGTCAATTTATAACTCCTCCAAAGTAGCATCAATGTTCCAGTTTTCCTACATCCCCTCCAACATTTGTCATTTTCCTTTTCTATTACATTAGCTAGTTTGATTTATATAAAGTGATACTTCAGAGTTATTTTAATTTGCATTTCTCTAATCAAATGATTTTAGCATTTTATATAATTATAGATAAATTTGATTTCTTTTTCTTAAATCTGCTTGTTCATATAATTTGACTCTTCATCAATTATTTGTATTCTTATAAATCTATAAAATTTATAAATCTATAAAATCTATAAAAAAATCTATAAATCTATAAAAGTTTTCTATGAATTGAGAAATGAGATCTTTAGCAAAGACACTTGCTTAAAATTTCTCCCATTTTTCTGCTTTCCTCCTAATTTGGCTGCATTGGTTTGGCTTTTGAAAAACCTTTAAAATTATTCATTTTTATATCCTATAGTGTTCTATCTCTCTTATTTTGGTCATAAATTCTTTTCTTATCCATAGATTTGTCAGGTGAACTATTCCATACTTCCCTTATGGTATTACCTATTATATTTAAATCACGTAATCTACTCTGCTGTTTTCATTTTATGGGTGAGTTCATTCCATTCACATTGATTAATAACTATTTCCTATCATTCTAATTTCTTCCCATTTATCTTCTCTCTCTCTTTCTCTCCTCAAAAGTATTTTGCTTCTGATCATTCCCCGCCCCCCATATCTGCCCTCTCCTCTACTACTTCCCTGTAGGGTAAGATAACTTCTATAAACAAAGGAGTATGTATATTATTCCTTCTTTAAGCCAATTTCAATGAGAGAAAAGTTCACCACCCTACCAGCTTCCCCTCCACTGTAAAAGCTCTTTTGTGCTTCTTTATTATGAGATAATTTATCCTATTCTACTTCTCCTTTCTCTCAGTGCATTCCTCTTTCTCAACCCTTAATTTTATGTTTTGGGATATCATCTCATTCTAGTCAACTCATCCCTGTACTCTCTGTCTAGGTATATGCCTAACTGTCTTAATAATAATAATGTTCTTGTAAGTTACAACTATTATTTTCTGAAGTAGAAATGTAAACAGTATAACCTTATTAAGTCCCTTATGATTTCTCTTTCCTGTTTACATTTTTATCTTTCTCTTGAGTATTGTATTTGAGAATTAAAATTTCTATTCAGCTCTAGCCTTTTTTAAAAAATCAGGGATGCTTGAAATTCCTCTATAGATAAACATTTTTCTCCCTGAAGGATTATACTCAGTGCTACTGAATAAGTGATTCTTGTTTGTAATCCTACTTTTTTTTTTTTTTTGCCCTCTCTAATATGATATTCAAAGTCCTTCAATTCTTTAATGTGCCTCCATAATTTTTAAATTATTTCTCACAGACTGTTTGCAATATATTCTCCTTGAACTGAAAGCTCTGGAATATGGCTGTAATATTCCTGGAAGTTTTCATTTTGGGATCTCTTTCAGAATGTAATGAGTGGTTTTTTTTTCCCCTGCCAATTCTATTTTACCTCTGGTTCTAGTTTATGAGGGTAGTTTTCTTTGATAATTTCTTAAAACTTGGAATGCTAGGTTTTTCTTTTGATCATGGCTTACAGTGAGTCTAATAATTCTTAATCTATTTCCTAGGTCAATTGTTTTTTTTCCAATGAAATATTTCACATTTTTTTCTATTTTTTCTTCTTTTGATTTTGTTTTATTGTTTCTTGATGTCTCATGGAGACATTAGTTTCATTTCCCCAATTTTAATTTTTAAGTGGTTATTTTCTTTAGTGAGATTTTGTACCTCCTTTTTCATTTGGCCAATTCCACTTTTTAAGAAGTTTTTTTCAGTAGATTTTGTGCCTCTTTTACCATTTGATCTACTCTAATTTTTTAAAGTATTATTTTCTTCAGTCTATTTTTTTGTGCCTCCTTTACACAAACTATTGACTCTTTTTTCATGACTTTCTTGTAACACTCTCTTATTTAAAAAAATTAATTTTTCTTCCAATTATATGTTAAAACAATTCTTTAACATTTAGGGGGTTTTTGAGTTCCAAATTCTGCCCCTCCCTTCTCCTCCTTTCTGAGATGAAAAGTATTTAGTTATAGGTATCTATATCTATATGTAGATATAGTATCTGAGATAAAAGTATTTAGATACATGTGTAATCATGTAAAACATTTCCATGTTATTAATTTTGTACAAGAAGACTTGAATAAAAGTGAAATAAAGTGGAAAAATAGCATGTTTCAGTTTGTATTCAAATAATGTCAATTCTTTCAGTAGAGGTGGCTAGTATGCTTCATCATTAGTCCTTTGAGATTATCTTGGATTATTGTATTGTTGAAAGTAGTTAAGTCATTCATAGTTGATCATTGTACAATATTGCTGATACTATGTACAACTTTCTCTTGGTTCTGTTCACTTCACTTTGCATCAGTTCATATAAGTCTTTCAAGTTTTTCTGGAATCATCCTGCTTGTCATTTCATATTGCATAATAAAATTCCTTTACAATTTTATACCATAGCTTGTTTAGCTATTTCCCAACTGATGGGCATCCCTTTGATTTCCAATTCTTGGCCATCACAAAAAGAATTGCTATATTTTTGTACAAATAGGTCCTCTCCATTCCTTTTTTGATGTCTTTGAGATATAGATCTACCAGTGGTATTGTTGGATCAAAGGGTATGCCCAATTTTCTAGCTTTTTGGGTGTAGTTCCAAATTTTACTCCAGAATAGCTGGATCAGTTCACAGCTCCACCAAGAGTGCGTTAGTGTTCCACATCCCCTCAAACATCCATCATTTCCCTTTTTTGGTCATATTAGCCAATATGATAAATGTGAGATTGTACCTTAGAGTTGTTTTAATTTGCATTTCTCTAATCCATAGTGATTTTGAGCATTTTTTCATTTGACTACAAAAAGCTTTAATTTCTTTGTCTAAAAACTGTCCCTATCTTTTAGCAATGGCTTTTAAAAAAAATAAACTTCTCTCATTTTTCTATATATTTGACTCTCATTACTTTCCCCATCTTTTCCTCTTCGCCTCTTATTTGATTTTTACAATCATTTTTGAGCTTTTCCAGTAATTCTTTTTAGGTCAATTTTTGGACCAATTTATAATTTTTTCTCTTGAGGTTTTGGTTGCAGCAGTTTTGAAATTGTCATTTTCTTCTGGTGACTCTGCCATCACAGTAATTTTCTATAGTCATGTTCTTTGGTGTTGTTTGTTCATTTTCCCAGACTATTTCTTGACTATTAATTTTATGTTAAAATTATGCTCTGGTTCTGTAATGGGGACATTGGTCCAGACTTTGCATTTTTTGTGTGACTGTTTTCAGAACTAGTTCTGGGGGTCTGGATACTTTTAGCTCTTCCAAGAAGTCTGGTCTAAGGACTGTTATGATCACTTTCCTGGTTTGTGTTTTAATCTGTGACCCCAAGCACTATTTTCCATCCTATAACTGTCACCAGGGTCCCTGCTCCCTTGCAGCCCCAGACTCTATTGTGCTAGTATTCTTCCTTTCCTCAACTACTCTCCCCCCAATGAGACAGATCTTTCCTGCCAGTCTTCTAAGTTATCTTGGCCTGGATAATTTTTACCCCATCTTTTTATTGGTTCTGCCACTTTAGAATTTATTTTGAAGTGTTATTTTAATGTTCTTTAGAGGGGAATTTGGGAGAGCTCAGACTAGTCCTTTTCCACCTACAACTTAGAATACATCCATAAAGAAGTGCATATATAAGAAACATGTGGCCCCAGAATTCATACATTTAGTCCATGTTCACAGTTCTTAAGGATTTTTCTTAATCTGGGACACAACTCTAGACATAGTCTGTGTCTGACTTACTTTTTAAATTTTATTTTAAAGTCATATTAGGGTTTCCAAGTAAGAATCTCTTTGTATTTCTTCAATCATAAACCTGTCTTCACTTTGGCTACTTTGGGAATAGTATATTTGGTTCTAGAATATACCTTTTCCTCTTCTTCCCCCTCCAAAATTACCCAGCTATACATTGGAAAGAAGACAAGTTTCAGAATCAAAGGACCTGAATTTGAAGACTGGCTCTATAACTTATCACAGACATACTTTGTTTTATTACACTTTGCTTGATTGCACTTTGAAGATACTGTTTTTTACAAATTGAAAGCTTATCTGGGGGAGGAGGTAGGGGGAAGTAGGAGAAAAATTGGAACAAAAGATTTTGCAGTTGTCAATGATGAAAAATTACCCATGCATATAAAAAAAGCGATAAAAACAAAAAACAAATTGAAGGCTTGTGGTAACAATGCTTCAATCAAGTCTATCACCATCATTTTTCCAACAGCATATGCCCATGTTTCTGTGTCATGACCATATTTCTGTGTCATATTTTGGTAATTCCATGTGTTATTTCAAACTTTTTCATTATCATTGTATTTGTTATGGTAATCTGTGATCAGGGATCTTTGATCTTATCATTCTAATTGTTTTGGGATGCCATGAACCATGCCCATAGAAGATGGTGAACCTAATCATTAAATATTGTGTTTTAACTAGTCCACCCACAAATTGTTCCCCCATCCCCAATTCTTTTTTTTTATTTTTAAAAATTAAAAAAAATTTTTTTCCACCCCCTATTCTTTCACTCTCCTTGGGCATCCCTATTCCCTAAGACAGAACAATATTGAACTTATTTCAATTAATGACACTGCAATTGTTCAAGTGAAGGAAAGAGTCAATAGATATGGCAAACTTCATTGTTTTATTTTTTTTTAATTTCCACAGCCACTTCAGCTTACAGCAGCTAGCATTCTGATTAGTCAGCATGCATATGGAGGCAAAACCCTTCATCAGAAAAAAGGTTACAACTTGCTGATGGCTCAGATGATGCTTAGCACTTTTTAGCAATAAAGTATTTTTTAAGACATGTATTTTTAAAGATATAATATTAAAATGTAAACATCATTTTGATATGTACTGGAAAACCCCAAAATTTATATGATTCACTTTATTGCAGTATTCACTTTATTAAAGAGGTCTGGAACCGAACCTGTAATATCTCTGAGGTGTTCCTTTACCTATGCAAACTTGAATAAGTAGCCTAACCTCTTTGAGCCCGAGTTTCCTAATTTGTAAAATAAAAATAACAATATTTGCACTACTTCACAAAGTTGATGTGAAACAAGCACTTTCTAAATCTTTAAATACATATAGAATAGTGAGAAGTGTTGTTATTGATTATAACTCATCATTGTGGTGTTATGGAGAAAACCTTGACTTTAAATCAAAGTTCCTGGAGCCAAATCCCATAATTTCACTTAAATCCTGAATGGGTTTGGGATACTCATTTTACTTCTCTGGGGTTCACTGTCCTTATGGGTAAAGTAAATGTGTTGGAAGTATGATTTTTGTGGCTCCTTCCAAGTCTAAATTTTGTATCGCCACCAAGAAAAGATTAAATTTATGTTCAGTATATTCTATTCAAAGGAAGTAGAGGAATAGAAAATTATTTTACAGGTCTTATCTCAAATGACTAAAAATTTTGAAACAGTAATTTTGTAACAAGCTCAGTTTACTGGAAAAATCACCATTCCCTTTCTCTCAGCTGAGAACTTCACCTCCTACTTTGCTGATAACATTGAGGTCATTTGAAATGAATTTTCTCCTCTTCATCTCAAAGCCCCTTGACATCAATTGTCTTTCTCTCCTCCTTTCTTTTAGACTGACAATGAAGTGGCTGTCTCCTTGTCAAGGCCAATTTTTGTACATATGCCTTCAATCCTATCTGCTTCTATTGTCTACAGTAGCCTGCCTCCTCAAATCTCCCTCCCTGTTTCCCACTACTTCTCTCCCTTTTCCCTCCTCTTTCTTCTCCTTTCTCTTCCTTCTCCTTCTCCTTCCCCTTCGTAAGGTTTCTTAATAAAATAAATATGTAATTTTCAATAGATTTTTAAATAAAATACATAAACAAAATAATTCAAATAATTGTAAATATTTATTAATATATTTATAAGTATAAGATATGAAATAAAATTATTATAAGTAAAATTAAAAAGCCAGAATTCAATAAAAAAGTCTTCATTTATAATTCCCTTAAACTATCATCCTATATCTTTCTTAAATTGCTAGCAAAGACTGTCTTCACTTTCTACTTCTTTCCATTTCACTTCTCGTTTCAGAAAGGCCTGGAGAGACTTACATAAACTGATACTGAGTGAAATGAGCAGAACCAGGAGAACATTATATATTTCAACAACAATACTATATGGTGATCAATTCTGATGGACGTGGCTGTCTTCAACAATCAGATGAACCAAAAAAGTTCCATTTATTCAATAATGAAGAGAACCAGCTGCACCCAGTGAAAGAACTCTGGGAAATTAGTATGAACCACAACATAGCATTTCCACTCCCTCTGTTTTTGTCCACTTACATTTTTTATTTCCTTCTCAGGTTATTTTTACCTTATTTCCAAGTCCGATTTTTCTTGTTCAGTAAAATAACTGTATGGATGTGTATACATATATTGTATTTAACATATACTTTTGGTATATTTAACATATTTAACATGTATCGGTCTACCTGCCATCTAGGGAGGGGGTGGGGGGAAAGAAGGGAAAAGCTGGAACAGAAGGTTTTGCAAGAGTCAATACTGAAAAATTACCCATGCATATATCTTGTAAATAAAAAGCTATATATATAAAAAAAGATGTGACCTTGACAAGTCACTTAATTTCCTTGGCTTCAGTTTTCTCATCTTTAAAATGAAGGAATTTAATAGATAGAGGATTCTATAATCCTGTAACCTTTGTTAATCTGATAGGTATAAAGTTAGATTTCAAGTTGTTTTAATTTTCTATTCTCTGATTATTAGAAATGTTCAGTACTTTTAAAGATTTTCTCTTATATTCTTTGCCGACTTGTTTTTGGGGAATACCTCCTCATCTAATGGATTTTTGTTAATTCTCTATAGATTCTAGGTGTTAAAACTTTTATGAGAAGTATTTTTTTTAAACAAAAGTTCTCTTTCCTTGTCTGTATTTTTTCTTCTTATTTTAGCTTCAGTTATTTTACTGTTGCAAAAAGTCTTGATTTTCACCTATTTTCAAAGCAGCCTATTTTGAGCTAACGTTTTCTTGAACTTGGTTATAAATTTATCTTCCACAACTGAGTGTATATAATCCTGGGTCTGGAGTCAGGGAATCAGCTCAAATCTTGGCTTTGCTATTTACTATTTCTATGACACTGAACAGTTACATCTCTTCCAGACTCAATTTCTTCATCTGTAATGTGAGAGTTAGACTAGATGATTAAATGCTATGAGACTAGATCTCTTTAGCTTGAAATCTGTAACTCTTATTCACAAGCTAAATATCTTTCTCTTTTTTCCCTCTGTGTAACTTTTAATATTTGACTTGTCTAACATTAATTGAGATGTTAAAAGATGCTAATCTAAACCTATTTTCCATCAAAAAATGAAAGTTTGTTGAATATGGAATTCTTTTACCAGTGCTACTTTTTGAACTTTACTCAGCCTCAAGACTACTATAGATTTTATTCTAAATTTATATTTTCCTAATTGCCTTTCCATTGCAGAGACTCTTGGATAGGAAGTAGGAGGAGTGCTAAAGTGGAAAGAATGCTGAGTTTGGAGTTAGCCAACAACAATTCAATTTCCAGCATGGATACTTAACACCTGATCATGATCAAGTCACTTCAATCTCCTTGGACCTCAGTTTTCACATCTGTAAGATGAAGAAGTTGGAATAGATGACCCCAGAGGTCCCTTCCAATTTATAATCTCATGATCCTAGGAAATATGGATTAAATTTGATGATCAAGTAAATATCCCATTTGAATCCTGAATGAGGGTGTCCCTAGATTAAGATGAGAAGTCCAAGATCCAAGATATATGCTTGGCATTCTTGCTGTTATTCATAAGGAAATAGGGTCAAATATAAACTTGGAAACCAGGAGAGCTATTTCTGCCTCACTTCTTCTTCCCAACCCACTGATAGATTTTAAATGGAATTTTGATTGACTTCTTACTGGATATTTCTGTGGCCCTTTGAAAAAGAATTTTCCAGTCCTATGTGCCCTTTTGGATGCTGCTACAAACACATCATCCTCTGTTTAGGATACCACAGTCTGTCGCTATAGAAACAACAATAAAATCGCAGACTGCAGGAGTGGAACCTTTCCTAAGGTCTATAGAATACATTTCTGCCTTTTCTGGTGCAGCTGGATGCCAGAGACAGTAAAAAAGCTGGCACTCAGGAACGACTGTCCTCAGGGCAGGATTTTGATTAGCAAAGGGTCAAACAGTTCCTTATTAGCCCAAGACTTATTCCTCAAGGTAAAGCACAGGGACCTTTTGAGGGGTTACCTCTCTGGAAATCAAGGTCTTCTCTTTAGCAAATGTGCCCAGTAAATGAGTTACTTTCTAGAGCTTTAATTTAATCAAATCATCCATTAAATGAAATTGCCTCACAAAGAATGTAAACCCACAGGACTGATTCAGTTAGGGTATGATTGTAAATTACTTTGCTTAAAAAATGTATTTTTTTTCATATTGATGCTGGGAAAAATATAGTTCTTTTTCATTTCTTATTTGCCAGCAACCCTGAGAGGACAATTGCTAATGTGACTCTTGTTTTGTATTTGAGGCTGAGCAATTTTATCGAGGCCAAGTAAAATTTTGTTATTTGGGATGCCAATTAATTTTAAAAACACCACTTGCTATCAGTTAATTTATGTTTCCTTAGCTTTTCTTGCTATGTAATTGGACTCAAACTGAAGTCCAAAACTGCAGAAGTCCCACTGAAGGTCAAAAAGTAAGCATAAACATTCAAGGAAAAAGAAAGAGGCAGTAAGAGAAAGATTAGTTGGACTAACCAAAATATTGTGTTACATTATGCATACCTAAAATGTACATTTTTAAGGACAAAGACTTAATTTTATAAAAATTAGAATGCTTCATAGATTTTGAAATTAACCTTTTGCTACTTGTAGCAAAGGTGCTGAAGTTTTGTTTTGTGATAGAGAAAAAAGCCTTTCTAGCTCCCAGATGTGTTCATTTAAAATGTGACAAGGAAGAAATTCCACATGTAAGTTGGGATCATCTGATCATCAAGACCTTTTTCATTGTGCTTTTTGCTGGTTGTGCAGGATTGCCCTTAGCGTCAGAAAAGCAAATTGAAATACAATAGTAAAGCTGGTTTAAAATATATCCTTAGGCAATAGGTGGGGTGTCTAAGTGGAAAAAGTGCTGGATTTGGAACTAAGTAATAACAATTCAATTTCACCTTGGTTTTCTGGTTTGTCAAGTTATGTATAACCACCTTTTTACTATTGACTTAGATTTAAACCCTTCTTTGTAAACATGTTAAGCTAAGTCATATATAAAAAAACAGTTGCTCAATATTAATTTTAAATCTATAGTTTTTTCCATGCAGTGGACTTAGGAAATATTGATTTGCCTGACCTTTTAGGAAAATATTTGACTATTTACTTTGAATATTAAAACATTGACAAGATATCAACTTGTCCTGGATACAGGAAAGGTTAGTGATTCTGCTAATAAAGAATAGATTGTTCTTAAGGATACCTAACATTTCTTCTCCATTGAACACCTGCCTAAGAGAAAAGAAGCTTAAATTACAGCTGGAGAGAATAATATTAGAGACAAGAATTAGTAGGCCGAAGATTCTTAAAGCTTAAAATGGATTACTTAGGAAGGTTGGATTTTATATGTTTTAGATGATTTTAGAATACTATTCTTATGGTGGTAAGGGAGGCAGAGTAAAAAGGAAGGAAGCTAAGTCTTTGGAAGACATTGTAAGGTTATCACAATTTTATTACTTGAAGATCATTGCAGTGTATCTAATGTGCACATATCCCCAAGGTAGGTGCTGATTCTATATATTAATCTACTATTTGTAAGAGGAAGGAGAAGGTTCTCATTTGGTTACCTCAATATACATAAAATGACCATAGTCAGAGTGACAGAGTATTATAGAAACAAGTAATTTTCTTCTTTGTCAGATAACTTCCTTAATGCATATTGCTTTATAATTAAGTTGGATTAGAGACTGTTTCCCCCTTTCTTTGAATCTCCAGCTCTTAACATAATTCCTGGCTTCTGAGCAGAGTAGGCATTTAATAAAATGTTTGATGACTTAACTTGGAAAAACTATCAAAATCCCTGCAAATTTGTCCTCACCCGAAGTAAACTAACTCCCTCAAAGTACATTTCATTCTTTTGAGGGGGGTCAGTAATTTCACTGACTGGATTAGTGCTGAATTTAAAGTTAGGAAGCTAGGGCTCAACCTTATTCATTGCATTCTAAGGAGTATGTCCAAGAATAAGTCACTTGCCATTTCTGAAACTCAGGTTCCTCATTTGTAAACCTGTAGGATCTTTCTCCCTGGGTTGTAAATCACTTGCAAGCCAAAACATCCTCCTCCTGATGTCATTGGTCCTCTTAGAGAATGAAGAACAACAATAAATAATGATGTGTATAAAGCACTTTGCAAGTGTCCGCTTTTTCATAGGTATCTCAAAAATCTTAAAGAAGTTTGAAGCTATAAAACTGCACTAGAGGCATTTGGAACATCCTTTATATAAAAAATTTTTTTTTTTTTAAAGCTTATGATATTTTCTAGGGGCAGCTAGTTGATGTAATGGAGAGAACATCAGCCCTGAAGTCAGGAGGACCTGAGTTCAAATGTGGCCTCAGACACTTGTGTAACCCTGGGTAAGTCACTTAATCCCAATTACCTCAGGGGGAAAAAAAAGCTTATGATATTTTCCAAAAAAAAATTTCAATTCTATAAGCATTTACTAGAGTACCTACTGTCTGACAGACCCAGTGCTAGATGCTGGGGATATAAAGACAAAAAACAACTCTTACCTTCCAGGAGATGTATTATGTGTTCCTATTCTCTTTCCTGTTTGGAATTTAAAATTTCTTATGAGGCTAAATATTGCAACAAGTAGTTTTTCTTCCATACCATATGGTTTACTTCTGTTGAATTATAAGGAATGTTTCTTCTTGCCTGTACTTCCGTCTATCTAAAATCTGAATGAGGATTTTTTTCATTTTAAGTGTGTATGGAAGTGAGTCAGCTCCTCCTAGTACACTCTGTTCTTATGGGCTTTTTAATACTTTTCTTTTAAGGTTTTCTGATTTTTGAGATGTTCTATAATTAGAAAACACTGTGACCTCCGCTGCTTCCTCATACCTATTTTACCTAGGAGTTTCCTGTATCACTGAATTTCAATCACCATATTTTTTTTCCTATTGTAACCTATCTTATCAGGGAGGTAGTATAGCAGTATCATCACTGAATCTGTTTCTTCATTTGAAGAATGAGGTAAACAAATGAGATTATATTTATAAAGCATTTAGCACAATGCCCAGTATGTAGTAGGTATTTAATAAATGTCTATTTCCTTCCCTTTTTCTCTTTCATTTGCACTTGTAGGACCTATCAGATAGGGTTGTTTTAAAGTGCAAATGCCATCAGGAATAAAGAACTCTGCAAATTTTGAAATGCTATATAAATGTTACTTGAGAATGGCAGAGTGGATGGAAAGCTCATTTTGAAGCTGGGAACCTCAAGTTGGGTTGGAGCCCCACCTCTGACACATACTGTGTGTGTGACTTTGGCTAAGTCACTTAAGCCCTTGGTGATAAAATTCAGGTATCATTCTAAATTATAGAAGATATATACTTTCCTGGGAGTTTCCAGTGTCAATTGTTATCATTAAAAAATCTAAGCCAGTTGAAAAGCTAGATTCAATCAACAGAAGTTCATATACCAGTAAATTTTACTGGAACTCTAGACATTTAAATAATCATTAATTGTTGTTGAAAAGGGCAAAATTATTTGAGAATTCTGATATTTTTAGGACCTTTTTTTGTTTAAGCTATGTGACTCAGAAACTCAAAAAGCTCCTTAAGTTCTTCAAAAACCAAAAAGCAGCTGCAAGCAATGTGGCAA
Source organism: Sarcophilus harrisii (assembly GCF_902635505.1). Classification (NCBI taxonomy): domain Eukaryota; kingdom Metazoa; phylum Chordata; class Mammalia; order Dasyuromorphia; family Dasyuridae; genus Sarcophilus; species Sarcophilus harrisii. Next base: position 319,289,206 of record NC_045426.1, on the reverse strand, counting down.
AAAATACAAGGCCAGGGAATAAAAGTGGAGAGATCAGCTTTGTGCTTGGCAGTTGCTAAGGTGTAACTTGTGGTGTAACTACCAAGTCTTGTGACCAGGGCACTTCCCAAACAAGCAGATATTGACTTTTAAAGACAGGTTCAGTTAAGATCTAACACATTAGAACACTAGGCCCTTGTATCTTGGATTCCACCCTATGGTAGGGAGTTAGGGGTCTTCAGACATCAGTCTTTTTGGGTGTAAACCTTCCTCAGGATGCTTATTGTCCCTGCTGATACAATAATGTCCCAAAAGTATACCTGCCACCAGGAGAGACAACAGGGTAGTACAAGAAAGCGACTCACCTAAAGTGCAATCTTATGTAGTTTTTTTTTGCGGGGGGAGAGAGGAGATAGGTAAAAGAGGAGAGAGAGAGAGAGAGAGAGAGAGAGAGAGAGAGAGAGAGAAAGAGACAGACAGAAGCAAAGGGAGATGGGGATGGAGTTTCACCATCTGGTGACTTCTAATTTTAATGAACTGTTCTTACCAATTTGCTTTTAAACTCATTTATTTCTACGTACTAAAGTATTTTCAGCATCTTCTAAATTGATAGCCTTAGGGCAAAGCCTCAGTCACCTTGTCTTAATTATAGCTTTGGCAATTGGAAATGACTAGGAATGGGGTGTAACTTTCTGAGCACAGACATAGTTTGGCTGACTTTTGGTGTAAGGCTGTCACAAATAACTATAAATAAGAGGATCTACTTTCATGCACATTACAGAAAGGACTTTTGATTGTACTTGTTGGTTGTGTGTTAGATGTTGACATGCTTGGCTCTCCCTCCCATTCAACTCATCCCCCTCATTATTTTTTAATTTCTCAGAAACACAGTTAAAAATAGGATCTTACCTAAAATAAAATGCATTACGGAAATACTAGCAAAAATTATACTAATATTTAATATTTATTTTCATGGTACACAAATGTACAGTTGTTCAATTTCAGAAACATTTGAGAGGTTAAAAAGAAAGAAATTATATTCTTAAATCTCTCAATCCTATAAAGTCTTTACAAACTCTTGGAAGCCAAACTTATCTGGCCTCAAGGTACAAAAGACCTGATGCAGAGGGAACTTGATTGATTGTTATTGTTTTACCATATCTTGCTGGGCTGAGAGCATCCCAAACTGATGATGTTCCTGGGTTTTTCCCCTTGAATTTCTATTACTGAGTAACATGAATGACACTTTTAATAAATATACCAAATGCTGAGCCTACAAGGTAATTGTGTCCTTTTGTCCAAGAACTCAGCAATTCTACCCTTCAGTGATCACTCTCTCCCCACCCTCCCTCAATTCTGTGAGGTAGATTGGAACTGGGAGTCTTCCTCTTTAGCACAGAGACCCAGCCACTTTCCTGGATTTCGTAGCTGGAGAGAGGGTTTCTCTCAAAACCATAGATAAGAATAGTGAATGTGGACTTCACCATGGTAACCTAGTGGCAAATCTTTCTCTTGATTTTTGTTTTTCAAATTGTGCCTCTTAAGAATCAGAGAGTGGAATGGACATTTTCCTCTTCCTTCTAGATATCTTTTCCCATTTTCTTGGGGTGGGGACGACACTGATTCTCTCTCAAATAGCTGAGCAGTTGTCAGGCTTTTACATGAACTGTTCCATTGGGACTTTCTAAAGTTCTGATGAAAATATCTTGTTTCAAATCAGTGAATTCAGGATGGTCTTTAACTGAGACTTGTTCTAGTGGCTCTCTTTGGACTTCCAGTTCATGTTGCCAAAGGAGTGGCAGGTGAGCAGAGCTCTTTTTATTGGCGAATTTAGTAATTCACTAATTCCTGTGAAATGTTCTGTAATACCAAATCCAAATGACAATGAAGAGAATAAAGAGAAGATTCCATCAGGATATCAGAACAGCCTTGTGTCCTTGGAGAAGGATGGGGGACAGAGGAGATGAACCATTTTTGATAGATTATACTCTTCTTCTCTTTCTCTTCTAGTCCATGCTGATTCTATGATGGAAAAATTAACCTATATATTCTCCCACAATTTCTTCTTCCCCCAATAAAAAAGTGTGATAATATAGATTCATTTTCACAATGTTCCTTTCAAAATGATTGAAGCCTGTGCCAAAGACCATCTGAGGAAGAAACCAAGCTTAGAGTGATGTAGTGACCCAATCACAGTTAAATGTAGTTGGATTCAGCATCAGACAGCAGCCATTCAAGGTAGAGAAACTTCCTGGTAAAATATCACTGGCATTGTTGGCAATAGTGCTGGTGGATAAAGCCAAAGAGAGAACAAGAATTAAATAGATTTTCTAATAGTCCAATAAAGCACAAAGACAGTATTTTTTCCCCTGGAATTAGGATCATGGTTAGACCTATTAGAATTGTCCCAGGGTAGGGCAACCATACAACCATGGACAAGTGACTTTGTATATACAGTTATCCCTTCTACATTGTAAGGATTAGGGATATGCCCTCTCCATCCTGAGATCTGGAAAATTCACATAAAATTTTTTGTCCCTCCTTTTGTACCAGAGGGGGAAAAAAATCTGAATTATTATGGTATTAAAAGATAAAATATGTTGATATAAAACAATAATATATAAATTGATATTATATAATATAAACCTGTCCTTAGCTATATATGTGTCATCAGAGGCTTTGGAAAACACCCCCCAACATTTCCACTTAATTTATTTTTTTCCCCCAATAGTGTTTAATTTTTCCAAATACATGTTAAAATAGTTTTCAAAATTCCTTTTTATAAGACTTTGTGTTCTAAATTTTTCATTCTCTCTTCTTTACCTTCTCTAAGGTAAAGACTCTAAGACAGCAAGCAATCTAATATAGGTTATAGATATACAATCCTTTTAAACATATTTCCATATTTGTCATGTTGTACAAGAAAGCACAAGAAAACAAACAAAAAATGAAAATACTCTGCTTCCATTTAATTTCTTCTGCTGACCTGCAATATGTTGAAAGCTTATGAGGAAAGTTGCAATGTGGAAGGAATAATTTATTTCTAAAGAATGTTAGGCCTTTGAAACCAAGCCTTTCCCAAAGGAGGGCTCTTAGCTCTAAAGCACTATTGAATGAAGGATCTAAGGAGCAGATTTAAACATGCAGGACATATGAACCACCATTAAGTCTGACTAACCCTTTCCTTTTTACAGATGAGAGGCGGGAACTAAGGCATAGACAAGTTAAATGTGTCTGAGGTGGAATTTTGACTGGCTGAGTCTAAGTCCAGTGCTCTATCCACTACATCATAATGCCTCACAGATAGGTTGACCTGGGAAAAGGAAAGGGACATTTTATAGTTGGGGCAGGATATTATTATCAGTTCAGTGATTTTAACCAATATAGTGTAGGTTGAAAAGAACATCAGATGTTGACCGCAGTAACTAAGGAACATCTTGATCTCAGAAAGGGTCACAGGATGGGGATGGGGAAGTCTGTTCATTACCTAAAAGAAGCCAAATGAAAGGTTGAGGTTAAAAAAGACTCTGCAAATGCTGAGCCTGAAGTTTTCAATAGGCCATATTAGCAAAACTTTTCCTTTCTTTGTGTACTACCTCTTTGAACTGCCTCTCCAAATTGCCATAACAAGATATCTCCAGGTCAACCTCTACCACAAAGCCTCTTAATAATGGAATATAAAGAAGTTGTAATCAAGGGTACAATACCTGGTAAATAGGTTTTGGCAACAGGTAACTAGCTCAGTTGTGTTGCTAGGTGAAGTTGAGTTGAAGGCTTTTTCTAAAAGACTAAAACAATCTATCTCCATGGGAGAATGGGAGAGTATACCTAGAAATTAGACATTAAAATGATATTCATTTAATTAAAGAACTAAAATCTTTATGTTTGCAAGCATCTCCTTTCTCCCTCCTACTCCCCACCTCCTTATCCCCGCCCCCATTCAGCTTTTCAATTTCTACCCATTCTCAATACAATAATGAGACATTTCTCAACTCCCCCCCTCTCTCTTTTTAAAAAATTTAAATAAATCCATCTTTAGGCTCAGGTAGGAAGCATGAACTGAAACACTGCCATCCTGTGGACATTAAAAGATAGGCAGGGCAGAGTACATACCAGCAATACAGGCTGTCATGAAGCTGGCGACGGTACCAGCAATTAGAGCCCGCAAAGCCCCTCCGGCGATGTCCCGCTTCCTGGAGGGAGCCAGAGATGCTGGGCAAGGGGGAAGAAGGATGGAGCCGTTAGTGGGGTCAGATAAAGCCTCCCTCAACATGTATTCTCTTCATAAGGAGCTCTGAACAGAAGGAGCTGTTCACTGCAGCAACTTCTGGATAGAGGAGCCCGGGGTTCGGATTTTAGGGGTGAGCTCCTCAAGGTGGGAGACGGGTCTGTAACTAGCAGGGAGCCCCAGGAGCTTTTTTTGAGGGCTCTGAAATTCAGAGATCACTTACAGCATTCCTGATTCTTCAGCAGGGAGAGTAGCACCTGATTAGTAATAGTAATTTACTTTTTTTTTTTAATAGCTTTTTATTTACAAATTATATGCATGGGTAATTTTACAGAATTGACAATTGCCAAACTTTTTGTTCCAACTTCTCCCCTCCTTGCCCTCATCCCCCTCCCCTAGATGGCAGGATGACCAATACATGTTAAATATATTAAAGTAGTAGTAATTTACTTTCAATAGAAAACTACAGATATACATGGTTCTTCCCATGAAATGAGCTTCTAGTCTTGACCCTGCCCCCCCACTTGTAGGATCTTCATCTCAACCTGGAAATCTAATCGAATTTGTTTAAAAATGTTTAAGTGTACCTTCTATGTGGTTTGACTGGAAGCACATTTTGTTGTGTTTTTCCTGGGATCTAGAATTGCTAGTTATGGCTCTAATTTGACCTGTTAGGAAGGGCTAAGGCTTTCACTCTCAAAAGCATAGCCTTGCCCAGGGCTAGATAAAACAGATTTCCTGTGATTTATCAGAAACAGAGGTCTGTATGGCAGGATGTTTGGGTGGGGGGATGTTACCTATTTGGCTATAGCACAGAAATTCTGTAGTGGCTGATTCAGATTAGATAGATAAATAGATGATAAATAGGTGATAGATACAGACTGATAGATATTGATAGATAGATTAGACAGAAATAGATGATTGGCAGATAGAAATAGATGTTATCTGGACAGATTAGATAGATGATAATTACAGATAGATGATTGATAAATTAGATAGATTGATAGAAAGAGATAGATGATAACTGAATAGACATACAGATAGATGATTCATCAGATACAGACAGATAGATTAGATAAATAATAGATTACATAGATAGGCAGATAGATTAGATTAGACAGATGGTTTAGATAGATATAGATATATAGACATATAGCTAAATATTAATAACTATACACACATATGTATATATATATGATATATTTGGGTTTTTTGGGGGCATATACATTCTTTGCTGTATTATTCCTCTCTGTAGTGCTGATCTTTTTCCTGGTATTAGAGAGGATGCAATCATACAGAGTTTCAAAGAAAGAGCATTATTACTTACTGAGACTTCCAATTACTACTCCCAGAGAACCAAAATTGGCAAAACCACAAAGGGCATAGGTGGCAATGGTTTCAGAGCGAACCTATAAAGTAAACAGGACATACTCAGATGAGCAAATGACATGGTCATGACTGGGAAACATTCACACCTAGAAGTTCTGGGGCCTGACTAGTAAAGCAATATGGTATACCAGAAAGGACATTGTTTTTGGCATCAGAGATAGGATCTACCTATCTGAACTCTAATCCCTATAATTATAGGGATTATTATCCCTATATTGCATTATATTTGCATTATAGTTCTGCCACTTTTTAGTAGTATGATAAAGAGCAAATAATATAACTTTTTGCCATTTTCCTTCTCCAGCTCATTTTGCAGATGAAGGAACTGAGGCAAACACAGTTATTTGCTCAGGATTATTCAGCTAATGGGTTTGCCATTTCCTTCTCCAAATAATTTTACAGATGAGGAAACTGAGATAAACAGGGTAAAATGACTTGTTTACTATCATACAGCTAGTAAGTATCTGAGGCCAGATTTGAACTCAGGAAGATGAATCTCTCTTGATTCCAAACCCAGTGCTCTAATCACTGTGACCTCTCACTTCCTATTGATATTGGTATTGTACCTTATATCTCTTTCTCAGATGCTTAGGATTAAAGGGGCTCTTTGCAGTGGGAAATCTACTGGATCTTTTACTTACTAGCCAAGGCCCTGTAATTCCTTATTTTTTGGAGAAAACACAAACAGCATAAGGATTAGCAATTTTCCTTAATAATTCCCACCTCCTCTTTAGTCAGAAACAAAGCTGCCAAGTTTGGCAGATGGAAAGAAATGGCAAAAATGAAAGTAGAGATGGAAGCTATTGCTTTCTGCCCAATAATCAATCACTTTACACCTTTATCTGGGGGAGTGCAATCAGACCTTTCGTTCACCCTGGCCTGGCAATAATGAGCCAGAATTTCACTGCTTTTCTGTATGACTTTGGACAAGCCAAAAGATACGTGGCTTCTCTTAATCTCTGCTTAGAATTCCTCATAGGAAGTTCAGAGTTCAGGAATGATACTCCCTGAATGAAGGAGCCTAGATGAGCTGAACATTCTCATTGCCTCTTTACCTATTGCTTTGAAATAAAATTAACAAATGGAGCCCTAGCCTTCCTTATTTTCTCCTTTTTAGAGAATCTGTTTTATAAGAACTTATCACAGTCTACTCTACTATAAACATAATGGGACCCATGAGATAACCATTAAGAATAAAAAGAAGAAATTATGGGGATTAGAGACTTTGAGCAGGAAGGGACCATCAAGGACATTCCCCTTCATCTCTTACACATGAAGAAACTAAGGTCCAGAGATGCTAAATGGTCACACAAGAAATAAGCATTAGAGGGTGGACATTTGAAGCTGTGTCCATAACTCCAAAGGCAATGTCTCTTCTATTGTATCACACTGAAGAGAAAGAATGTCATTGATCCTTGTCCCTTTGTCTTGCAGGATCCTGGAACATTCAGGTCTAGGTCAAAGAATCAGTAAAACAAGTAGGGAACCATGTGTCCCTTCCACTCCTCCCCCTCTTAACTCATTAACTAGATTTTTAACACAGCATTCAAGTTGATGCAATGGGGATGGTTGTTTTCCATTTATTATAAGCTCCCTTCCCCCTTTTTTGTTTCTGAGAACCACTTTGTTGATATTTTCAAACAGCACGCATATGGAAGGCAGGAAAAAAAATATTTCAAGTATTCATTTGGTCTACTTTTCCTGGAAAAGCTTTTGTTTCTTATGTCTCCCATCTCCCTCCCCCTCCTGTTCAGCACTAAAGACTCTGTTCTCTCACTCTTTACATTTTGTCCAATTGGCTTCAAAAGCAGGCGATTTCGCTGCGGGGGTGGAGATGAGAGGGAGAAGGAGGGGGATAGAGGAAAAGAAAGAAACAGAGGGAGGCAGGTTGAGAAAGAAAGAGGGGGAGAAAGAGGAACAAAAAACAAGGGGAAAATGGAAAGAGAGAGACAAACAGACAGATAGAAGCAGATCAAGAGAGGGATGGAGAAAGGGGAAAAAAAAGAGAGGGAGAAAAAGGAACAGACATGGAGTGGGGAGCATGAAGAGAGAGAGAGACAGAGAGAGAAGAAAGGAGAGAAAGGGAGAAAAAGGGAGCTTCTCTTTGAGAGCTGAAAGAGAGGAAAACATAGATTCAGCCATAGCCATGTCATCACGCAGGTTTACAAGAGGAAAGTAAGAAAGTCTATGGTATATATATAAAACATACTGATAGAAGTGCATAGTCAAAAAAGATTTGTAGACCATTCATCCGAGGTACCTTCTAGTTACCAAATCCAATCATCCTGTAAACTGCTTAGCCCTTATAGTGGGTTCATTTGTCTGATGTTATAGCTTTTACTTTTTTTGGGATCTTTTCCTAATGAAAAGTTTCTGGGAGAGTCATCTCTGGCATTTCAAGTTTACAGCTTTAAGAAGTGAGGTAGTCATTCTGGAAAGAAATTTGGAACTATGCCCAAAGGGCTAAAACTGTACATACCCTTGATCCAGCAGTGTCTCTACTGGGTCTATATCCCAAAGAGATCATAAAGAGGAAAAATGACGCACATGTGCAAAAATGTTTGTGGCAGTCCTTTTTGTAGTGACAAGGTACAGGAAATTGAGTGGATGCCCATCAGTTGGGGAATGGCTGAATAAGTTATGGCAAATGAATGTAATGGAATATTATTCTTTTATAAGAAATGATGAGTAGGCCGATTTCAGAAAAGGAATGATGACATGAATTGATACTGAGTGAAGTGAACCAAACCAAGAGAAACTTGTCCTCAGTAACAAGAAGATTTTGTGATGATCAACTGATGGACTCTTTTCAAAAATGAGGTGATTCAAGGCAATTCCAATACACTTGAGATGAAAATTATCATCTGCATTTAGACTGAATGTGGATTGAAGCTTAGTATTTTCACTTTTTGTTGTTTGATTTTTTCTTTTTAATTTTTTCCCCTTTGGATTTCTCTTGTGCAACATGACAAGTGGAAATATGTTTAGAAGATTGCACATGTTTAATCTATATTGGATTACTTGTTTTGGGAAGGGAGAAGGAAGGAGAGAGAGAGAAATTTAGAACATAAGGTTTTTGCAAAGATGAATGTTAAAAATTATCTTTACATATATTTGGAAAAATAAAATGCTATTTTTAAAAATTCAGAAAAAAAACCCAACAACATATCAGGTAGTCAGGTAGATCTCCCTGTCTCCAAATACTATAAGACACTCCAAGTTTTAATCTTTCATGAAACCATAAGCTACAAGGTTTTAGCTCAAGAAAATATGCACAGAGAAAATATGCATCTTAATACAACTATCCGTGGTAGACTTAAAACAATTATTAGTACCATTAAAATATAATGAATTAGTCTATCAGTAGGTTGTAATTTCTTTTGAGGGTAAAGATTGCCTCATATTTGTACCTGTATCCCTAGCATCTATGACAATGCTTAGCACATAGTAGGTATGTTGTTTGATTAGTACATCATGTATTAATAAGTCAGTTACCTAGCAAAGACCAGCGGCAACAAGATTGCTATTTGAGGATCAGAATGAGGGTGTGTAGGATAAGATGAAGTTAGTTTAGCAAGCAAGAATAGTTATTCTTTTCTTCTCTGGGGCCAGTCCTACCAGGAATGAATGCTATGATGGAGCCCAAGAAAAAATAATCAACCTCATATGGAGAATCATTTCCTTCCATTTAGAAGCAGATCTGGTATTTAAGTCAAAGTGAACCATATTTTATCATTTGTTTAAGAAACTCTGGGAATTATCCAAACATCTCACCCTCACAGCATCCATAGGGAGTTAAATAGGAGTACCCCAAGGAGACCAAAGAAAAAGGAAAAAGGACCTATCTGTACAAAAATGCAGCTCTTTTTGTGGTGGCGAAGAATTGGAAACTGAGAGGACAGAAACTGAGGTACATGATTGTGATAGAATTCTCTTTGGCTACAATAATACTACCCCTGTTCTTGTTGTTGGGTCAACATATTTATGGGTACTAAATGATTTCTCCAGAGGCATTTGGTAAATAGGATAATTAGAACCCCAAAATCCTAAATCCAGTGTACAGCCTTCTTCTAAATGTCTGAGGATGGATTAGGGCAGGAGAGAAGGTAGAAGTGAGCTTCTTGAAACCTCAATAAAATCAGTTGGTTTTACTCTAATTTTTAATCAGCACTTTTATTCTTAAATTACACCCATAATGACCTTTTCACAAAGCTACCAGGGGTTGCCAAGGTTGTAGGTTCTATTGAATTATTCAGCACTATTTACTTTTAATGATTGGCAGCTGGGAATAGAAAACATTTTACTTAATTAAGCCTATTCTCTGCATTTGGCAAGGAAGTATATCAATACAGCCTTAAGTAAACATGTAGGAGAGCTGGCTGTGGATTATTATAGTGGGGTCCCTCTCACGGTCATCGGGATATGTTGCAGCCAGAGAAGGAGAACAAAGAGAGCCTGGAACAGCTGTATTGCATGAATAGTTAAATCTCATTGCCAAATGCACAGGACAGAATGTCACCAAATGTTTAAAAAAAGGCAGCAACAATATGAGTAGGGCTGGTGAGATGAAGATGTCTCCGTTGGGAACATGTCTCCATTGTCCCTAAAATGGAGACACAGGGTCCCTTAATACATTTTTGGCAGAACTGTGGACTTTTCTAACTATTCCCAACATTCTGGAGAGCAACTTGGAGCCATGCCCCCAAAGCTATAAAACCGCTTGCCCTTTGACAGATGCTCAGTCTGTACCCCAAGGAGACCAAAGAAAAAGGAAAAAGGACCTATCTGTACAAAAATGCAGCTCTTTTTGTGGTGGCGAAGAATTGGAAACTGAGAGGACAGAAACTGAGGTACATGATTGTGATAGAATTCTCTTGGGCTGCAATAAATAATCAGTGGCAAGGAACTGGAAATTGAGTGGATGTCCATCTTTGGGAAAATAAGTTATGGTATGTGAGTGTAATGGAACATCAATGTTCTGTAAGTAATGATGAGCAGGCTGAGTTCAGAAAAGTCTGATGTTGCAGTTTTTACTTTTTTGTGACCTCTTTCTAACAAAAAGTTTCTCACAGCCATCACTGGCATTTCAAGTTTACAGCTTTAAGAAGTCAGGGAGTCATTCTGGAGAGCAATTTGGAACTATGTCCAAAGGGCTATAAAATTATGCATACTCTTTGATCCAGCAATGTCTCTATGGGTCTGTATCACAAAGATACAAATTCGTGCTGAGCAGAATCAGGAAAACATTGTATACAGTAACAGCAAGATTATGTGATGCTCAATTATGATAAACTTAGTTCTTCTCAGCAATGTGGTAATCTGAAATAATTCCTAAAGACTTGAGATGGAAAATGCCATCTCATCCAGACAGAGGGAGAACTATGGATGTGGATTGAAACATATTATTACTATTTTCACCTTTTTGGGGGTTGTTTTTTTTTCTTTCTCATGGATTTTCCCCTTTTTGTTCACAATATCATAGATATGGAAATATGTTTACAATGATTGTACATGTATAACCTCTATCAGATTGCTTGCTGTCTTGGGGAGGAAGGAGACAAAGGAATAAGAGAGAAAAAATTGGGAACTCAAAATCTCACAAAAACAAAAAAATAAAGACACCAAAAAAAAAGAACAAGAAAAAGAAAAAAAGTTTACAAAGTATGCTTCAATCTACACTCAGAGTTGATGATGCTCTCTCTGAAGGTGGATAGCAGTTTTCATCATGGAATCTATGGAATTTTCTTGGATCAGAGTAGCCAAGTTTTTTTTTTTTTTAAGTTGATCATTTTTTTAATACTCCTGTGATTGTGTACAATGTTATCCTGGTTCTACTTGTTTACTTTACATCATTCATGATTATCTCCCTCTTATAGATGAGTAAATTGAGGCTCAGAAATCAAATGACTTGTTCAGGGTTATATAGCGAGGTATCTAAAGCTGGATTGCCACTCAGATTTTTTTTTTATGCCTTCACCTAGTTCCAAGGATATGACTTTGCTTCCTGTCTTGGGCTTTGTTCACCAAAAAAGTCAATTTTGCAATTGTTATCCCACAAGAGAAAGAAAATACCACCAACATGATAGGACCCATGAGACAGCCACTTGACTGGGAAGTTAGGATGCTCCAAGAAAATAAGATCCTCCCAGCTTGCTTAGATAAAGCCCCTTTCCAGTGAAATCTGTATCTTCCTACTCACTCTCGTCTTCTAAATGAAACCAAAAGATACACAAAGCCTTTTTCCCACAGATATGAGGACTGGCTATAACTAGATCATACAATTCTTTGACTGTTAATATTCTGAAGTCTTAAAAAAATACTTGGAATTTGAAGCCTAATGACATTTGCTCTTTACATATATGGGAGAGGGGCCTATTACAGATAGCATAAAAAAATGACTAATGAAAAATAATTCAAACTATCATGAAATATCAGTCTGTACCTCCAGAATGTGTCTTGCTCCCTGTTCTCATAGGCTTAGGAAATTATTTTGCATCTATCTGCTCTTTCTCCTGACCTCAGCTGCAATTTTGTTAACTCACTAATGCTTTTTTTTTTGGAGTCAAAAGACCTGGGTTCGAATGCCAACTTAGTGACCACTTATTAGCTTGATGATCTTGGGTCATTTAACTTCATCCATAAAATGAGAAGATAGACTAAGTGATCTTAGATTCTTTCTAGCTCTAAATTCTAATGTCCTATAGATATGAGTTTTCTATCAAATTCAGTAGGGTCACACTCCATTCTTCTTTGCCTCCAAATAGCAGCAAGAAACAAAACAACAACCAATAATTGGAGTATCCACAACCAATCACTGCCCTTCCAAGTTAGAATCCTAGCACATGTAATACACTTTGGCAGTCCACTGCCTTTTTTTGCCCATTTCCTCTTCTTTTCCTTCCCCTCAATGTGGTGTTCAGAGTCTACCTGCCTATTTGCTTTGGAAATATGGCACTTTTTAATGAACATCTCTTTGAGGGGGTGACATCTTGCACTTAACTTCAGCAAGAATAGCAAGAGGTTATCAGTGAATTATGGGAGGGAACTGAGGAAGTAGCTTTTTGCTTTTTATAGGAATAGGCCTCCTTCTTTCACAATCAACCTGTCCCTTTAAAAAAGTATGAGCCCATAATCACTCTTAGAACTGGCAGAAAATTTGGAATACAGAAGGGCATAATTCTGACTCTAAGCTTCAAGGAACGCCAAGAAATAGGCTATATATACCTTAAAAAAAAAAAAAAAAGTAAATTCCTGTGACCAGATTAAAACAAAATTGGAGGGAAATGTACACCTAGGTACATGGACCTTCTGCTCACTCCTTCATCCCCGTTCTCTATATGCCTAAGAGCAGCAATAGACAACATATTTAATTTCCCCAATAGAATATGTTTCTTGGTTGTAGGGACAGTTTCATTTTTTTCCCCTTTCTTTCTCTATTATCTGCACAGTACCTAACACACAGCTGGTGCTTAATAAATGCTTAATGGACATAATGGAATTATTCTTTTATTCTAGTTGGTAATATAACAATTATATGTAGTTCTTTTTTTTTTTTTTTTTTCCCCCCTCTGTGTGTTTGGTTTAAAACTGAGGAATCTGCAAGGTCTTGTGTCAAATTTACCTCACTGGACCCAGGAAGAAGGAATTTAATTCTATTCTTTTTCCAGTAATGCTTATGTCCCTGTGTCTTTAGAATTGGTATAAATATATATAAACCATTTTTATGGGTTCCCATACTTGCATTGGAAATGGAAATGGAACGCTCCATGTCCTTGCAAATACTCATTAAATAGCTTTCTCCCTCATGCCTCAGATAAAATTGTCTTCATTTATTAAGTGAGTTTCAACTAGCTTAGTATCCTATATTCATTTGTTTTTAATGATCTTTGAGGAAGGAGAGTCCATTGTTTTCAACCTTTCTGAAAGTAATGTCATTAATAGCAGTAAAGGCCACTGCTTTGTTCCTCTATTAGAGCTTGCTGTTACATGCTTTCCCCTCCTATTTCATCTGAGGCCCTCAATATATCTTGCACTTCTGAACTGTACTTTTTACTGTCTTTTCAGATAAATTTTTACCCTTTGACTACCTGTCCACAAAGAGAAGAAACAAATATTTGCTAAGGACCTACCTGCTATGTGGTAGGAATTAAAAATATATATTTTCAATTCATACCACAAAACAGGCATTTCCATGTAATAGTATAATAAAAAATCCTAATGCATATAAAACTGCAAATCTACCATGTACAACTTGCTATTCCCTCCAAATACACAATAAAGTTATATATCATTGGATCATCATAGCAATCTTCGGAAATAAATGCTGCACAGTACAGTAGCTGAATAGAACATGGCGACTCCATCCTCAAATAAACTTAGATATTTGTGCTTCTATAATCACCACTTCCTGCTTCAAACCATCACTCCATTCATTGCTAAAGTCATCTTCTTTATATATAATGTTATGCTTCTAACCCCCAAATCATTAGTGGCTCCTTATTTCCTAATGAGTTCACATTCATTTACCCAATTTTCAAAGCTCTCCAAAATCTAAAGCCTTCTTACATCTTTAGGTTTATGTTTTGTTTGCTCCATGTACTTTTTAATTTAGCTAAACTGGACTACTGGCTTTTCCTCAAAATAAGTCCTATGCCTTTCTGCCTTATGTTATTCCCTGTGCTGAACATCCCTGCCCTCCCTCCCCTTCCCTTCCTACTGAATTTCACACCTATCCTTTTAAAAAGTTGGCTTCCAATGTTATCTCTTCCAGGAAGTCTTCCCTAATCTCTCCTCTTTCCTGCCTTTTTTGCCTCACTTAGTACTTATTTTGCCCTTCTCTAATGCTCTTGCATGTATTATTTTGTATAATTATTATTCATATATATACACGTGCTATCTCTCTCCACTGCTCTGTAAGCTCCATGAAGTCAGGAATCATTTATTTAAACACCTACTGCTTTTGTCTATAAACATTACGTGCCTAATAAATATTGTTGAATTTGGTCTTCTCTCATATCATCAGAATGACTTTCATTGTTACCTTTGTCAGAGTTTTATACAATATTATTAACCATTAATTCCAGCTAAACTTATTTTGCCTGTGATTTCATAGACACAGTAGTCTGTGGAGAATTGGAGGCTATTAAAATTTATATTTTCCAAGTGATTAGATAAATATTGCTAGATCTTCCAAGAAGATTTGCTCTACTGGGTAAGCCTCAGGGCTCTTATTGGAAATTATCAGCCTTATTCTGAATCTAACTCCAGTGATTGCTACTTTGTTAAGCATCTTTAGATTTTTAACCAGAACCCACCTGACCTCATGTTCTACAGACATTCAGTAAGGGGGAAGAATTCATGAAGAAGGGGATTCTATGTTGTAGAACCCAATAAGGACATCCCTAGTACTTTGTTGATTGGGTTAGCCATGGCCCCAGTGAAAGAATGTGAGGACTTGCTCACTACTTTTTATACTTTATGTAAAAAAAGTCCTCCACCATCAACACTGTAGGCAAACCTTAATCCTCTGGAAGGTGTTCTAGAAGAAGAATGGTTCACGAATTCCAGTGATGAGCAGCGGCTCATCATGGCAGAAGGAAACTGGAACTGCCCAAAAGGTCATGGCATGGGAATGCCAATGGGAATCACTACAGGGCAATTTGCTCTCCTTGGTTTCCTACTTCACTTGGCTCTCTCTAGTTGTTCCTTTTCTTAGAATAATTCAAACAGAAATGATTTTCCCAATCTTGTCTCTGGCTTTCAGCTTTCCCTGGCTGTTAGCTATTAACTACTCTAATTAATCTTAACCCAGAATTATTTTCTGATTTAATGATATACTCTATAAAAGCTGAGCGGAAGAAGGAAAGTTTCCTAATGATTTTTTGAGTTTACAGAGGAACAGAGTCTGATATAAGTTGGGAAAATCAAGCATAAATACATTTGCACCAGTGTGCCAAATTAATTATAATTAGCTGAGAGGTTTAATACTATTCTTGAGAATGTATTCAATTGACATTTTTTAAAAATGAAATTATCATATGGGATTGTTCCCTTAACAAATGTTCATATATCTCTGTTGAGAAAGTGTGAGAATATAGAGAGATGAAGGTTTCATTTTAATAACACTGACTTTGAGAGTTTAAGCCCATGTACGTGAATTAACCTAAATATAACAGGGGTTCTTTGGATTTGGAAAGAATGAATTTTTTTTCCTCTTTAACATTACAATGGCAATATGGGAATTAACTGACCATTTCTACTCTTTCACTTTATCTGAAGACTGCTGCTGCTGCTGCTGGACAGTCAGCAAAAGAGGGGAGGAGACTCAACTTCTTTTAAGGTCCAGCATAACTAAAATGCCTGTTTGGGGAAATTAATGACTTGCATTTGGATGACAAAGTTCAAATAGGATTTAAAAAAAAAACAACTATTGTTATTCTTTTCACAACTGCTTTCCCCAAAACAGTTTAATATATTGAGGGTGGCCTAAGAAATTAAATGGGATTTTTTGGGGAAGTTTTACCAAAGCTGTAGACAAGCAAAGGCCAGCAGATGACACAGAGCCCATGAGCAAATACTTAACCCAAATTTTACAGTAAGCAAATTAAAAAAAAGAAAAAATTCATACTTCTCTGGTATCAAGGAAGGGCCAAAAATTTTTATGTAGATTTTCCAGCTTGCAATACTTCACCCCTAAGCCTCACAATGTGGAAGGAATAACTGTAAATGTTAGTCATTTTGAGTTTCTAAACCACCCCAAATCCTAAAGTCAAATAGGAAATAGGGCATATGAATTTTATAATTTGTGCATTATTATGTAGATTGAAATGTTCATAAGATTTCTTTTCAAGATTGTTACATAAAAACACAGATTTTCTTCCAGAAGGAAGGAAGAATAACATTACAAGCTTTCCCCCTCATTCCCCATGCTTTTGCATATTTTTCTTTACAGGTATAATTGATAACAAACAAGTGATTAAATAGTTTTGCATATAAATTAATGTTAATAGGAAACATTCTATGTTCTGAAAGTCACTTGTTTTATAAAGTCAGTTGTGGAGATAGAAATTATCAGGGCTAAACTGACTTACTGATATTAGATTTCTCTGTTACTCTTATTCTTAGAAAATGGTGGCTTGTACATAGGAGATACATCTTCTGTAGTGCCCTTGGGCATGATTACCACAAAGAATGGAGAGTAAGCATGGAATGTTCAGTGCACCTGAACCCAGAATGCAATGAATGTTATAGAATGCTATAAAATTAGTCATGATCTTGAATTGGCAACTCTCAGATTCTGGAAATATTGAACTAACTAGTACAAGTAGCCCACTAGATAATATTGGCAGTTTTTGGAGAGGCACATTAAACAACCTTAGAGACAGTGAAATATTATAGTGCGGTTCAACCAAAAAACTATTTTCTAGGCTGGGAAATTTTTGTTTTTCCACTGAGAGCATGGGAAACTGGGAGAATATACATGTGGGAGAATCTATGGAGCTAGAGCTAAAAGCTGTAGGTGATTGTCCCCTCCAATTTCCCACTACTCCTTAATTAGCATTTAAGTACTTCTTCTAAAGATGATGATAGTTTTATATATCAGTTCTCTAGGGAAACTTAAATTAAGAGTTTATTATTATTGACATATTCTTTTGTTTCTGGGTTAGATCTCCATGATTAGAATGTAAACCTGGGCTACCCCAAACTATGGGTGGAGAAAAGGCCAGCCTAGGGGTGGGGGAGACTTCTGCTTTTAGGGTATTTAATCTTGTACTTAGAAATTATGCTTTGTACTTCTTTACTGATAAACATCTTATCAGATGAAAGATGCCCTTTCTCCCTTTCTTGCAAAATCTTAATAAATCCTTTTTTTGCTTTTTCTTATTCCGAAAGTCTCTGATTGTTTTTGTGGACGATACCATCCCACACAGTTTGGGGGTTCATCCAGGATATTTCTTGTTCATGAGGGGTGTCTCTTGTACAGAATCCTTGGGCAGGTTCTCCAGTGGTCCTTGAATTCAGCTCAGGAGTTCCCATTCTGTTCAGGTAAACCTCGGAAGAGAGACACTCAGAGAAAGCAAAACAGAAGTGGACTAGCAAAGGTAGAGAATTAATTTGGCCCAGGAGGTAAACCAGTTGAGAAAAGTTTGCAAAACAATTGTGTAATCCAGGTAAAACCAAAAATTGGCGAGAAGAGGAGAGATTCTGCCAAAAACTGGTTTGGTAACTGGTTTGGTATTGGGGTGACTGGGATTGGGATTGGGAGAGGGAGAATCTAGACAGTTAGAAGGCTCTCATTTCCTTTTGGATGGCAAGAACTGGATAGGAGGGGAGAGACTAATTCTCCTCTGCCAAGTAACTGGTGAGACATCCAGATAATTGGAGGAAAACCTAGGTGGTTCAAGTCTATAAAAATTCCCCTATTTTCCTTGGCTAAGACCAGGTGAGTCCTCCATTTGAAAAGACAAGATACTGTGAATCATTGGAAAGGAACAATCTAAAGTAGCTGACTCTAAAAACCTGCATAGTATCCTGGAAGGTAGCCTTCTCAATATTAGTCTTTTAAGAACTGGAAAACACATCAAAATATACAGGGAAGGACAAAAAGAAAATGATTAAATACTGTTTTGTTTGGGCCTGCGCCCCACTCAGAGATGTCTGCTGGCCAAGATATGGATCTTCTGAGGTCTAGGTGTGCCAAAAATTGAATCAATAAGTAAATTCAAAGAAGCCTGCTAATTCTGAGGAGAGTGAGTTTGCAACCTTGTGGTTGCTGCCTGTGGGACAATCTGTTTTGAAGGAGGAGGGAGAGGAGCCAGAGAAATTCTATCCTTGGGACCCTTTCTCTGCACTGCCTCCGCCCAATGCCCCCCAGCTTCTAAGGCTTTGGCTCCAGAACTCCCTTCCTTAATTCCATCCTAGGGAGGAGCAGAAGAAGGGATCTCAATTGATTTAAAACCATTAACTATTTCCTCTCCTCCTGGCCTCTTCAGAGGGAGCTTAAGGACCAAGAAAACTCCGCTCCTCATAAAAACTAGCCAGCTAACTTGTTTCAGTTATGGACTAAAAGTTGTGGACTATGAAGGATTGCCCACAAGGGAAGAGGGAACAAAAGAGCTACTCCTAGGAGGAGTGTCTAGGAGACACTCCTCCTAGGAGTGTCAGAGGCTCATTGAAAGAATCCACCCAGAGACCATGATCAATTTAAGGGTGGGACCAAAGATGAATTGGTTTTCTTGATAGATATTGGGGCTCCTAGATCCTCTGTAACACAATTGCTCCTGGATCCAGATTGTCCAAAGAAACTCTCTTAATTATGGGTGTAAGAGGAGAGAATTTTATTGAACCTCTTACTGAGATTTTGGAATTAGAATATGCTGGGGTGCTGACTTTGGGGAAATTCTTACTAGTCCCAGAGGTGAGTGTAACCACATTGTCTATCCAATTGATACCACTGGGGACTCAGATTATACTAGTTAGAAGAATGTTGTTATTGAGAAAGGAGAAAGAAAATAGAATTAATTCTAAGATTTAGGCTTGGCCCCATAACAGAGGCCAAGTAAATATAACCCCTATAAAAATTAGATTGAACGACCCAAATATGGTGGTTAGGGTCAGACAATACCTCATTCCTTTGGAGGAAAAAAAGGATTACGACCAATAATCCAGTGATTAATAATGGACAGATTACTAGAATCCTGTATATCTCCCTTTAATACCAGTTAAGAAGGGAGTTGGATCCTATAAATTGGTGCAGGATTTGAGGAAAATTAATAAAATAGTTCTCCCTTCTCATCCAGTTGTACCAGATCCATATACAACGATGGGAAAGATTTTTGAAACCACTAAGGGGTTTTGATATGGTATAGGGAAATATAGTAGTAGTTTTGGGGTCCCCTGACTTGGGGGGCTTCTGTTTTAATGATAAATCAGTGGTCCTAAATCTTCTGGCTTTGGAAACTCTCACGCCCAATCTGTCTGATTCTGACCACTCCTTAGTCAGATACCTTCTGATCTCAGGAAACTCCTATACCCAATAAGCCTGATTCTGGAGATCACTCCTCAATTCATTGCGGATTGATAATCTAGTCAGGAATAATCTGGTCAACCAAGAACCACTCCTTCCCGAGACCACTCCTTTCTACCTATGAGCCATAGAATTAGTATATCTATGACAGAAACCTGTATAAATGGATCTCCTTGCTTCTGTTTCACTGATGAAATTCCCTTAGAATTCCAACTCACTTTTGTAATGTTATTACTTTCAATAAACTTTGCCTCTTGACTAGGAGATGGATTTAAGCCTGCAAATTCTTTTAAGATATCTTGTGACACTGGTCTGGGACCCTAAACTTTTGAGTTCCTTCCCAACCTCAACAGTTTAATGTTGTAGATTTAAAAGATGCTCTCTGGGCTTGTCTGCTAGATCCTGAAAACAGGGATATCTCTCCCTTTAAATGGGAGAACTTGGTTATTGGAAGAAAACAGCGGTATAAGTGGTGCTTTCCACCCCAGGGATATATAGAATCTCCTAATCTGTTTGGGCAAATACTAGAAACTATTTTGGGGAAACTTAGAGCTCCCCTAGGTACCCAGATCTTGCAATAAGTTAAAAAAGACTAAACTACCTAGGGAGGGAGGACTCAGTCTCAAAAGGATATTTGAGATACCTAATTAGTGAGGGGAGTAAACTTTATGCTCAGTCAAGCCCTGAAGTTATTGGAAAAGGAAAGGAATGTTTATACTGATTCTAAGTAAACCTAGGGGGTGGTACATGTTTGGAAAAATTTGGGAAGAAAGGGATAGGGTCAACAGTAAGAGTAAGGAACTAGCCCACACTATATTGTTATTACATGTACATGTGAATGGGCATCAATCTGGTCATTCCTTTGAAGTTAGAGGAAATGGTCTTGCAGGTGAGGAAGCAAGAAGGGCAGGGAATGAGGAACCTGAAGGGGCTGATCCCCTGTTGGTCTTGATCTCCTTCTTTCCTCCAAGTCTAGCTGCTCCACCTTTGTCAGAAGAGGAGAAATAACTAGCCCAGGAGTTGGGAGCCCAGGAGGACTGTAATGGTAAAAATGGTAAATGTGGGAGGACGGATCACCTGAAAATGATGAATAGGAGGCAGTCACTGGGATGTCCAAAACCTGTTCTGGATCTGGTTCTTATCTCCTGACCTGTATATCCTTGCATGCTACCTAGTATATGGTTGCCTTATTTGCCAAAGGACAAATAAGTCTGCTCTGCAGCAGGCACTAGCAGAGGAAATGCCCAGGGAATCAGACTTTTCAGGTGGACTTCACTGAGCTGCCTTTGGTAGGCCCCCTTGATGGGAGTATAGCTTCTAGGGGAAACACAATAAAGAGATTCCCTCCTCCCACCTTGGTTATCACTGACCAGCAGATTATGTAACTAACAGTCAGCAATGTTTGTAGGATTATTCTAAGGCCAGAAGACTTTAGAATCATTGACAGATTGTTAGAATAATAGCACTCTAAGGTCAGAGGATCTCAGCATCACTAATATATCTTCCCTAAAGTCTAAAGGAAGAAATATTATATTTCTAGGCTAAAAGCCTTTAGAATAATTGATAGATTGTTAGAAAAGAAGCACTCTAAGTTCCCCCTTCTCTGGGATGCCAGAGGAGATGAGGCGCTATAAGATGGATTTTGGCAAAGATGGCATAGTATTCTTTCATGTCTTTTTGTCTGTGTCTGCGTCTCTGTGCAGGATGTCTGTGTCATGTTTATTTTGTGAGGTAGATTTTGTTACCTGAGAGATTTAAAATTCAGCCAGCAACAACAGCAACATGCTGTAGTTGAATTCTGGGAAGGTTTCTTAACATCCTTGACACTCACCTTAAAAAGGGAAAAAGCCTAACTTTTTCCTGGGGCCCTTCATTCTGGCCAAGCTGGTTACTATAGAAATAAAGTTAGCTAATGAATCTTTTCTCTAGAGTCAGACTTCTGAGGGCCCTGTCAACTAAAAGAAAGTGGAAAGTTTATTTAGCCTTGTTAATCCCATTTTATAATGCTTTGTAAATGTAATCTAGGGAATTGGATATTTTCATCTTTGTTAGAAAATTAAGAGGAAATTTGTCTATTAGGAAAATTCTAAAAGGGTTAAGTGAGTTATTTGGAGTTATTGTCATCATATTAAACTAAAATTGGTAATTACTGAATGGAACAAGAGAGATTAGGTGAAAGCCTTATCAGTTTACCTCCAAGTATGAGGTGTGTAACACCTTTTTTCCTTTTCACAGAGTGGGGACAGGTTTCAAACAGCACAGCCCATGAAAACACTAAAAATAGTTGGGGTGGGCAACAGCAAGCTCAGCCCCTTCTCTGGGGTCTCTGTCAACTCCCCTTCATTTGTGAGCTTGCCAGTTTCCTTGAAACCATCAGGGTAAGCAAGGTCATGAGCCCTGAGAAATGAGCCTGTTAAGCATTTATAGTTTCTAAACAAGGAATGAGTTTACTGAGAATCTATAAGCTTCTTTAATGATTGATCCTTTGCACTAGGATGATTTTAAACTTGAGAAAAAGAAAACAAAAACATGATGAAAAAAATCTGCTATGTGTATAAGTCCTGGTAAACTTTTAAAATAAGGTATCTAGCCTAAGATGTGATTAGTAGAATTTGCTATTAGTCATCAGGAAAGATTTATGATTGTCCTGGAGGTCAAGCCCTGATTTAATACCAGGAAGTGTAGGAGATAAAAACAAGTGTCAATTTTATACTTCAGTTATTTGTAGGAAATAACAATGAAAAACCATGCTGGTGCCTTCTTTTTCTCTAGTGCATGAGAATGGGATGGTTGAGAAGAGAAATAATTAAGGTTTGTTATTCTACTATAGAGCTTTCATAATAATAGCTAGCTCTGGTAAAGAGCTTTAAGGTTCACAAAGTACTTAAATAACTCATTTGATTTCAACAACTCCAAGTGGCAAGTGCTATTATTCTCATTTTACAAATGAGGAACCAAGAAAAATAATAAATAAATGACTTATTAAGTGACTTGCTTTACTAGTAAGTGTCAAAGAATGAATTAAATTCAGGTCTTCTTCGCACTTAGTCCAGTGTTCTGATCTATTGTGGTATTTAGCTGCCTAGACTTTGGGACATCTGGAAAAAATTTATTTGAACATATCTAAAAGCATTGTTGGAATGGTGCATGGAAAGGTGGGGAATTTGTTAACCAGTTTAGAGATTTTAATGTTATTTATTGACCAATGTGTATTTATTTATTTATACTAGTTTTTGCAAATTAGTCAAGAGTAACTGACTCTCTGAATTGGCTGGATTGGGAAAAATTCTATGTCTAGGTAAACCAAATAGATTATCTGATTAAATAGCCTGATTTTATTAATCCATATTGAGGACCAGCTGTCAACAGAAGTCTACAAGCAGTATATATGGGATTTTAGTATTACTTTTGATATTGATTTAATGTCACTGGTTTTATATTGTTTACAATAGCTTTCTGGTTATAATGGGAAAATACCAATTCTGATATTTTAAATTTAAGAGCTATGGAAAAAAGAAAGTTACATAAATAAATAGATAAGTATACATCTCAGACTGCCACAAATCAAAGTGAAACAACAGCACAAGTTATGAGCAGATCCCATTTCAGAAAGTTCAAGTAGGAGGTAACTACTTGGCTTGTTTCCTCTCTCCTGATAATTTTTTGGATCTTGATTTTGAGCTTTCATTGTTCTTTGTCTAAAAGTTCAACAGAGCAACACTGGATTTGGAATGAGATGACAAGGATTCAAGTTCCAACCCACTAACTGCCACCTACATGAGCTCAAACAAATCTTTTTTTTTTTTTTGTCTTTCTACTGATACTATTTTATTTTATTTATTATAGCTTTTTATTTACAAGACATATGCATGGGTAATTTATCAGCACTGACCCTTGCAAAACCTTCTGTTCCAACTTTTCCCCTCTTTCCTCCCATCCCCTCCCCTAGATGGCAGGTAGACCAATACATGTTAAATGTGTTAAAGTATATGTTAAATGCAATATATGTATACATATTTATACAGTTATCTTGTTGCACAGGAAAAATCGAATTTAGAAAGAAGGTAAAAATAACCTGAGAAGGAAAACAAAAATGCAAGTGGACAAAAACAGAGGAAGTAGAAATGCTGTGTTGTGGTTCACACTCATTTCCTATACAAACAAATCATTCAACCATTCTGGGCCACAGTATCCTCAACTGGAGGAAACTAGACTAGAAAACTTCTAAAATTCTGTCTAGTTCTAAATCTCATGTTCTTTAAAGGTCATTTATTGTCGTGGTACCTGCCAGCTAGCCTTAACCTCAAGAAGTTCTGACACTTCTTATTTGTCTCAACTTGGCCAAATCACCTCATCTCTGGGTCTCATTTTCCTCATCTTTCAAATAATGGAGCTGAACTAAATGGTCTCATACTCCTTTGGCAGCATGGGACTCTTATACCCTGTGACACTATAAAGGGCAGGTAGTAAAACACTAGATTTTTAATTCTACTCTCCAGCCCACCACTAATTAGCTATATAACCTTGATTGAGTCATCATATCTATGGAGCTGGCAAAAAGTGCCTTCCTCCAAGTGGTGAAGATATGGTGAGCTAGATACTCTAGCTCATCCAACACAAATTCTTTTTGCAGATGAGGAAACTGAGACTTCAGAGAATTTAAGTGGCTTGCCTAAGTTTTCACAGGGAGGAAGTGATGAAATATCGAATTTTATTCCATGAATATTCATAAATTTTCAATCTACAGATTCAGAGTTCTTCCTATGTCATCTCAATAAATGCCAATAGTAAATTTTGGTATTCCATGAAGCTTATTACTAAATTTTCAGACAAATGTGGTTTTGGGTCTCTTCCTACACTGCTCAGAAGTAGTTCTGTTCTGACAACTTAAAAAAAAAAAACATTAAACACAAGTGAAACTGGCATATTAATATTCATACAATGAATTGAAGATCCCATCTGAAAAGCAAAAGAATGAAGGTACTTACAGATAGATATTGTTGCACACCATCTACAAATTTAGGTCCACCTAGTTTACGCATTGTGATCATCTTTGCAAGCTGTTGGAAAGCTACAAATTCATTGAAGAAAGTCTTATATCCTATCAGTTGGCCAACTAGAAAGCTGTCTTGCCAGGTAACTCCCATCATGAAAGAAAAAGGCATGAAGACATAGGAGCAGATCACCTACAAAAACAAGACCAGAGGATACATAATGATTCTAAGCAATCATGAATCCAAAAAATTCAATTGTTTATTAGTTCCTCAACCTAAGCCTTATATGTAAATCATATTCAATGACTTTAAAGACATGATTTAATTCAAGCACCTGCTTGTCACAAGAAGGTAGGTTGAAATAGGAAGGTGCTTTCATGGAGGGCTGGGTGGGGAGGGCTGTCCAAATGGTAGCAATATTGGAGAGGAATAAAAAGATGGATTTAGATATATAGAATTAAATTTAAAGTCTTCCACCATATAGACTCACACCTATAGTACTTTTCCAATTCATATTACTCTCTTCTATAGTCCAACTGGACTTCTAGCCTTTCTCTACCCAACATTTTATCTTCTTTCTCTGTGTCTTTGCACAAAGCAATTTTTCATGCCAGGAATATACTCTCTTCTTACCTCCATAGCACTGAATCCTTACTTTCTGTCTGATTATTTCCCTTCCATTGATTCCCTTCAATTGCTTCTGCTCCCTCCTTCCCTTCTTCCTCCACCTCCTCTTCTTCTCTCTCTCCCCTTCCTTCCCCTCCTCCCTCCTATCCTTCTCCCTTTTCCTCTCTCCCTCCCCCTTCTCTTTCTCTGTTTCCCCCTCTTTCTTATGAAGGTGAAGTTATTTTTCTTTACTTTCTTTACACTTATAAATATTTGCCAGATTAAACTCAATATACATATAGGAGAAGGTGGGATGCTGGAAGCTTTATGCTATATAATAGCAGAATATTGGTCTTTATCACAAAACCTAAAATTTCAAATAGTTATTTAACATACTCAGAAACAATACCACTGGAGTAAAAGGTCTGAAAAAAAAGTGTACCTCAAAATTCATCTGAGGGTAGTCAAACATGTTCCCTAGCCAGGAAAGGGCTGAATTGACAAAGGCCAGCAGAGCTAGGAAGGCGATCATGTTGACAGCTATGTTTGCCACCAGGGAGACAGAAGCGGAGGCTCCATTGCTTGCAGCTTCCAGGAGATTTCTTGAGTCACTATAACAAGAAAAGAGAATTCCAACATTAAAGTGTCATTTCTGGGTCAATTGGGGATACACAGTGAGTGATGGAGGTAGCCAAAGCAGAGCTTTGATGAGAATGCCTGCCTTGACAGAAAGAATTGCTGTCTCCATGGAGAAGGCTCAGAACATTGCCTCTGGCAAAGTCTACTTCTTTGGGACTTTATTTCCTTTCTTCTAAATCTCAAACCTTGTCTATATCTTTACCAAACTATTTAAAAACCCTTTTTTCAATCCCTTCCTACCTCTTGAAAAACATTCTGTCTCTCCCTACTCTGGTCTCTTCTTCTTCTCATTAAAAAAGAAAAAAAAAAAAAAGATTTCTTTAAAGAATGCCCACTATGTCTACTGCCTCTTCAAGGAAGACTAGCTTTTGAGTGTTCTCTTCCTCATTAGACTATGAGCTCCACAAGGGCAGGGTTTGTTTTTATCTTTGTATCACCAGCTCTTAGCACAATTCCTAGACCATGGTAACCATTTAATAAACGCTTACACTGACCTCTCCAGATTAATTCCTGCTATCTGATTTCTGCCTTGACATTCCATTAAAATCCTACTTTTTGAAAGTTAACTAGTGACTGAATTTCTAAGTTCAGTCGTCATTTTTCGTTCCTAAACGTCTTTGTAACATTCGATTTTACTAACTATCCTCTCATATGCTTTTCTTGATATTTCTTGACATTTTCTTGGCTTCCAATGTAGGAGTTCTTAACCTAGGATCTATGAACATGTTTCCAAAAATATTTTGAGAACTCTATTTTAATATAATTGATTTCTTTGTAATTCTGTGTATTGTATTTTATGTATTTAAAAAAGCATGGTTCTAAGAAAGGGTCCATAAGCTTTAACAGACTGCAAAAAGGATGCATGAACTAGAAAAAACAAACAAACAAACAAGAAAAACAAACAGCCTGTTCTCAGGATTCTTATCCAGCCTCCTGGAGCTTCATAGTTCTAAAGTATGAAGGAATCCTCAAGATCAACCCCCTCATTATGCAGGTGAAGGAACAGCTGTTCTCTCTCTATTGATTTTCTTCTTCCTTCTCCTCTAATTAAGTTCTCTTCATAGTTACCTCTTCCAAGCATTTGCACAACCAATATGCCTTCTCACATTCAACCCTCTGTGGAGATTTCCCCTTCTTCAAAGTCTAGCTCATGTGAAGAATTCTCTCTTCAACCCCTCCCCCCAATGCCCATCCTCAGTTTCTAGTGCTTTCTCTTTTCTCAAATTCTTTACATACATTTTTTTTAATTAAAGCTTTTTATTTTCAAAATATATGCACAGATAATCTTCAACTGAATAGTAAGAAATATAATACCCATTACACATACAAATCATAGACTATTAAAGGAAAGCATTATGGTACAATGGAAGGAGCACCAAAGCTAAGTTTGAATTCCAAGTTGGCTATTTTTTAGCCACTTAATCTTCCTACTCTCAGTGAAAACTCAGTGTTTTCATTTGGGCTTGGCCAGACAAGGGTTTTTTAACCTTGTTTCTGTGCTGGACCCCTTGAACAGTCTGGTAAAATCTAGAGATCTTTTCTCAAAAAAATGTTTTTAAAGGCTTAAAATAAGAACCAGTTATGGTGAACAGCAGTTATTAATTATTATTAAAAATAAGTTCTCCTGCTCTAGATTCTGTGTGAATCTTTCTGCTGGAAGACTTCTGAAATCTTTCTAGTTTTAAATGCTAGAAGCAGAAGGAATAGGAACAATCCTCTTATTTATTTTATAGCTGAAGGAAATACTGCCCAAGAATTTGTAAATCCACATTGTTGGCAGGGTGCAAGTATGTAGAAGTGCTAGTTATATAAGAAGTTATTGGATTCCTGAGTAAGGATAACTGGAGGGGCAACTCTAATTTTGAACTTGGTGGATAAATAGTTTATTTAGTGACATTAGTCATGAAATAGGCCCGAGATGAAAAAGAATTAAAATAATTTTCTTTGTTCTCAAAAGAAAAAAAGGTTCATTTGGAGATAGCATTTGAATTGAGTTCACTTTTATATAGAGAGCCTACAACAATGCCTGAAACATAGGGGGTTCTTGATATGCCTATTGATTTGATTGATTATTAATGGCAATAATTAAATGAGTTCCATGTTCTGATTTTTCTCCAACTTGATTCATAAAGAAATGTATATTTAAACAAATTAATGTACATGTATAACCAGAAAAAAACAATTAGAGAGAGAGAGAATATAAAATTGAGCTGTCTGAAAAATCTCTTGGAGATATATTTCTCTCCCTCACTCTAGTGTTTCTCTTTCCATTGAGATGACCAAAAAAAAAAAAAATACCCATTATACATATAAAGTTATGCAAAATATTTTCACCTTAGCAATGCCATATGTGCTGGATGGGGGAACAAGAAAAATAAAGTGAAAGAAAATGTTTCAATTTACCCTTAGGGTTCAGCAGTTTTTTCTCTCTGAAGGTGAATAGCATTTTCATCATGGAATTGAGGATCATTGTATTGATTCACAGTCGATTATACTTACAATATTGTTGTTACTATGTACAATCTTCTCCTAGTTCTGCTCATTTGATTTGCATCAGCTCATATAAGTCTTCCAGGTTTTTCTGAAACCATTATCTTAGTCATTTCTTAAAGTACAATAATAATCTATCACAATTATATAGTACAACATGTTCAGTCATTCCTTAATGGATGGGCAGGCATCCCTTCAGTTTCCAATTCTTTGCCACATCAAAAAGAGCTACTATAAATATTTTTGTACATATTAGTCTCTTTCCTTTTCTGCTACTCTCTTTAAGATATATATTTAGTAGTTGCTTTGCTGGGTGATGGATGCATAGTTCCAAATTGTTATCCAGAATGATTGGAGAACAATATAGTTCTGCCATGATGCATTAGTATATCTATTTTTCCATATGCCCTCTTGGAAATATTGTTAAAAGAATACATTTTTAAAACGTTCCAATTCAGAGAACACTGATTCTTTTGTGAGCACAAAGTAGGTAAATATTTGCCTCATGAATCTTATTTTAAGCAGTCGTATCTCAGGAATGTGAATTAGAAGTACAGTTTGGAAACTGTTCTCTTATTGAATCAACAGGCTTCATTACCAGTTGAGGCCTGTCTATTGCGTTCATTTGTGAAGGCAAATTATAAATACTGACCTTGAAAATATTTTGCTTAAATTTGGAACTATGTTCAAAAAGCTATCAAATTGTGCATACCCTTTGATCCAGCAGTGTTATTACTGGGTTTATGTTCCAAAGAGATCATAAAGAAGGGAAAGGGACCTGTATGTGCACGAATGTTTGTGGCAGCCCTCTTTGTAGTGGCCAGAAACTGGAAACTGAGTAGATGCCCATCAACTGGAGAATGGCTGAATAAATTGTGGTATGTGAATATTATGGAATATTATTGTTCTGTAAGAAATGACCAACAGGATGATTTCAGAAGACCCTGGAGAGACTTACATGAATTGATAATGAGTGAAATAAGCAGGACCAGGAGATCACTGTACATACCAACAAGACTATATGATGATCAATTCTGAAGGACCTGGCCATCTTCAACAATGAGATGAACCAAATCAGTTCCAATAGAGCAGTAATGAATTGAACCAGCTACACCCAGCGAAAGAGCTCTGGGAGATGACTATGAACCATTATATAGAATTCCCAATCCCTCTATTTTCGTCTGCCTGCATTTTGGATTTCCTTCACGGGCTAATAGTACGCTATTTCAAAGTCCAATTCTTTTTGTACAGCAAAATAACTGTTTGGACATGTATACTTATATTGTATTTAATTTATACTTTAACATATTTAACATGTATTGGTCAACCTGCCATCTAGGGGAGGGGATGGGGGGAAGGAGGGGAAAAATTGGAACAAAAGGTTTGACAATTGTCAATGTTGTAAAATTACCCATGCATATAACCTGTAGATAAAAAGCTATTAAAAAAAAAAAAGAAAAAAAGAAAATATTTTGCTCAGCATTTCAACCTCCTTTCTGTTTTGTTACACAATTTTGTACATTTTAGAACCCTTCTATTTTGTTATATAATTTTGTGCATTTTAGAACCCTATGTTGTTAAGGTTAAGATAATTATTAATTTTTAGGGAGATATATACCAGCTTAGTTCATATTGTACCTTAAATTAAAAAAAAAAAAAAAAAAAACTACCTGATTTGGCTTAAGTGTTTTCCAGGAATATGTTTTTTTGGGGAGGAGAATCAAGAAAGAACTCAGTGCTGATGGAAAATCCATTGTTTGATTATTATTATTATTTTGGTTAGTATCTGCTTGTAGAAACAGATTTTGTTATTCTTATATGGATATCTATATCTATATATCTATTATGGAACAAAGCCTCATTACTCCTCAGCAAAAAGTCAATTTGATTCTTAGTTGGGCAAAGGGTCTAGATTCAAATCTCACTTCTATTATTGTCTGTGTGATTGTGGACAAGTCATTTAACTTCTCAGGGCCTCAGTTTCTTCATCTATAAAATGAAGGGGTGGTATTGGAGAGTAGTTAAACTAGATGGATTCTTCTAACTCAGAGCTATGATTTTATCTTCATTTTATATTGCAAGTATATATACTTCATATATTTGTTCAGATCTATTCTCATAAAATGTCAAGTTGGTGTATTTAAATTAAGGTTCATATTCTTTTGGATTTCTTCAGTCCTTTGAGGAAGGTTTCATATTCTGATTCAATTAATGTATTCTTATTTAAGGATCCATATATATAAAGAGCTTGCAAACCTAAGCATGTGTAAAACATTTTAAGGTTTGTATATAATGTTTAAATAGACATTTGTAGTATATTTATGTTATCTATTATTGTTGTGATATGTTTATTATGTGTCAGATATGTTGTGACATGTTGTCAGATGTGTGAGGAATATATTGGATAATGAATGTGATGTTAAAAATAATAAACAAAACAAAAGCAGAAGTGCCACTGAGATAATTTTAAAGTGGCTTGTGTATCTGATTCTCTGCACATTTGGTTGTAACATTTGGACTAAAAATTAACTCAAAAAACTATTCACAACTACTCAAACAGAAGTCTCAATACTGAGATATAGTCTTTGTATTATTATTACTGATTGATCAAGAATAGAGAAAATGATTTCTTCCTTCCTTCCTTCCTTCCTTCCTTCCTTCCTTCCTTTCCTTCCTTCCTTCCTTCCTTCCTTCCTTCCTTCCTTCCTTCCTTCCTTCCTTCCTTCCTTCCTTCCTTCCTTCCTTCCTTCCTTCCTTCCTTCCTTCCTTCCTTCCTTCTTTCCTTCCTTCCTTCCTTCCTTCCTTCCTTCTTCCTTCCTTCCTTCCTTCCTTCCTTTCCTTCCTTCCTTCCTTCCTTCCTTCCTTCCTTCCTTCCTTCCTTCCTTCCTTCCTTCCTTCCTTCCTTCCTTCCTTCCTTCCTTCCTTCCTTCCTTCCTTCCTTCCTTCCTTCCTTCCTTCCTTCCTTCTTTCCTTCTTTCTTTCTTTCTTTCTTTCTTTCTTTCTTTCTTTCTTTCTTTCTTTCTTTCTTTCTTTCTCTTTCTTTCTTCCTTTCTTTCTTTCTTTCTTTCTTTCTTTCTTTCTTTCTTTCTTTCTCTTTCTTTCTTTCTTCCTTCCTTTCTTTCTTTCTTTCTTTCTTTCTTTCTTTCTTTCTTTCTTTCTTTCTTTCTTTCTTTCTTTCTTCCTTCCTTCTTTTCTTTCTTTCTTTCTTTCTTTCTTTCTTTCTTTCTTTCTTCCTTCCTTCCTTCCTTCCTTCCTTCCTTCCTTCCTTCCTTCCTTCCTTCCTTCCTTCTTTCTTTCTTTCTTTCTTTCTTTCTTTCTTTCTTTCTTTCTTTCTTTCTTTCTTTCTTTCTTTCTTTCTTTCTTTCTTTCTTTCTTTCTTCCTTTTCCTTCCTCTCCAGGTACATCCTCAGACCAGCTCTCATATAGGCCAATTGCCTACAATGCTACATCTCAAAGAGAACACATCTTCAGAATGATCACCACCCTGAGGCATTGCAAGCTCCTTAATCAAAGAGATTCAATTATACTCACTGTACTATATTTTCCAAAGCAGGAAATTGGATTATTACATTTAGAAAGATTTTCAGCAAAGAAGGTCGAAATAAAAAAAGGGATTTCTGGTTAAGCCTAAGTGATAACTGGAAAATTAAATGAACCAGAATATATCATTCCCTGAATGTTCTGGTTAATTGAGATTTGACCATACTTGGAATTTTCTTTTTATTCTTTTCCCAGGGAAGCAGAACAGGGGAACTGCTCTATTGGAGCAAACAGGTTACACAGACTTTATAAATCTTTGTGAGAGATGGACGAAGAGCCCCTACTTACCCTTTTTCCATTTTCATGGCATTCTTGAGAGTTATTTTAGGAATTTCTGTCTCAGGCCAAAATAATTTAGCAACAGCCAGAGAAGCAGGGGCAGACATCACTGAAGCAGTTAACAAATGTGATGGTGAAACCTGAAATTTCAAATGAAAGAAAATTAACTAATTTTCTTCATTCATTGAGACTATTATAAGCATTAGTCAAGGTAATAAGATATTTAGAAAGCTCATTAGAGATCAGATTTTTTTTTCACTAAAAAGTTTACATAATAATAATATAATAATAAACATTTTACAGGACTTGAAGAATTACCAAGTGTCTTACAAATACTTTCTTATTTTATCCTCATAATAAGTACTGCTATCTTTACCTTGGAGTGTTGAGGAACCTGGGGCTGATTAAGGCTTGCCCAGGGTCACACAGCTAGCAACTGTCTGAGACCAAATTTGAACTTGGGTTTTCTGGATCCAGATCCAATGCGATTTAACTGCCTATGTTTTTCTTGAGAAGTTTAAGTGAGAATCAGAAAATCTCAGACAAAAAGGGGGAATAGCATCCTTCTAGCCCAGGAGTTCTTAACTATTTTGTCACTGACCCTTTTGACAATCCAGTTTCTTTGCCAAGAGAAGCACATGGACAGGATTGGCATGCTATGGTCCACTGAGATTAGGAAGAATTAAACATGATGGAACAGTGCTTCACATTAAAATCTCAGACATTGTCTCCCTCCTCAGGAAACACTCTACATGATCTCAGGATCAGTAAACTTCTTTACTGGCATTTAAAGTGCTTCACTATCCGTCTCCTTCCTATCTTTCCAGGGCTTTTTATACATTAATTCTTTGTACACATTCTATAAAATTCCAGCTATAGTGGCTTTCTAGCTGTTACACACAATTCCCCATCTGTCCTCTTTGCTTCCTCTGTTTCTGGACATACTCCATCCTTAACTCTCTCTTTTAGAACACTTGGTTTCCTTCAATATATTCACATTCTTTATGAAGCTGTTCCTGACCTTCCTACCTACTAGTGATGTCTCACCCCAACCATCATTTGTTTTAGATTCATTTTTATGTATCATATTATATATATATAATATATATATATATATATTTATATTTATATGACTCTGTTAGACTGTAAGCTACCATGATTGTTAACTGAAGGACAATTATTGACTTTTCCCTAATCACTTACCCATTCCTATAGATTTCTTTTCTCTTCTCTCATAGCTAGGGTCTGTGCCATTCTGGAAACATGTTGGGTTTATTTAATCCACAAATACTCCTAGTAACTCCATTCCCTAAATGAATCTGTATTTGTTTTCAACACATTTATTCAAATCATTTGTGACAGAACCTGTCAATCCATCATCCAAAAATCTATCAATCAGCGTTCATTTATTAAGGGCCTACTATGTGTGCCTTAGTGCTAAGTACTAAAGATATGAAAGAAAAAAAAAGAAACTCTCCCTGCCCTCAAGAAGCTTACATTTATTTATTCTAATGAAAGCTAACATGCACAGGCACGTGGACACACACACACACAAACACTCACAGCTGTGTGGGGGCACATACTTAATTGTTTTTCTCATAATGTAGAGAAACCAGTACATTTTTAATAGGCCAATTGTTCTGGACTCTAGGTATTATTATTTTTTTTTATTATAGCTTTTTATTTACAAGTTATATGCATGGGTAATTTTACAGCATTGACAATTGTCAAACCTTTTGTTCCAATTTTTCCCCTCCTTCCCCCCATTCTCTCCCCCAGATGGCAGGTTGACCAATACATGTTAAATGTGTTAAAGTATAAATTAAATACAACATAAGTATATATTGGACTCTAGGTATTCAAGAATATAAATTTAATGCAGTGATTCAAGACAATTTCAATAGACTTGGGATGGAAAATGCCAATCACACCCAGAGAGAGAACTACGGAGAATGAATGGGGATTGTTTGTTTTTCTCTTTCTTGTGGTTCCCCCCCTCCCACCCCTCCCACCTTTTTGTCTGATTTTTTTTGAACAACATGGCAAATATGGAAGTATGTTTAAAAGAATAGTACATATGATCTATATCAGCTTGCTTGCTGTCTTGAGGAAAGGGGAGGTAAGGAAGAAAACTTTGGAACACAAAAGTTTTACAAAAATGAATTTGGGGTAAATTACTATTGAGAAAAAAAAATAAAGATAATAAAAAAGAACATTAATTTAATTTGTTTATGTCAATATGAATTTTCTATTTATATTTAAAAAATTCGAATGCATTGAAGATTTGCAATTAGCTCTGGTAATAAATAATGCCAACACTGATGAAATCACATTTATCCACACAGTCATTTTAGTGCCAGTTTTTCGTAGAAACTCATATTCTTTTCCAGAAATAGCTGATGAGACAGAGATATAAAGGTGACAAACCAGACCTTTTCTATATTATCATAGTCACTACTAAGGGCAAACACAAGCCAGGCCACTGCCCCCACATCTTTGTTTATTATTAGAGAGGCAAGAAAGGGAAATGGAAGGCAAGAGAAACAGATTGAATTTTTCATAATGAAATTCTAAAACCTTTTCACTTACCCCAAAAGAAATATATGCACCCAAGACACTTCCAGCAATGGTTGAAAATCCTGCAGTCATGACTGCGTGGAGCTCAGACTTCGTGAGATGTGCTAAATAAGGTCGGACCAAGAGTGGAGATTCAGTCTGCAAGCAAAAATCATTCCTTAAATGAGGGATGTATTACTTTTCTTGTGTGGTATAGACTCTTTTAGAAACCTGAGAAATCATATGGACTCCTCAGAATAATGTTTTGAAATGATTAAAGGAAATGAAGAATTTAAGTTATAAGATAGTAAAAATTAAAGATGTAAATTTTCCTTTTTGATTTATAGAATTCCTGAAATAGATCCATGGATCCCTTAGAGAACTATGGACCCTAGGATAAGCGCTCCTGCTTTACATTTTGTACAGATATTTGTACTTTCTCTGTGTTTGAATTTCTTCTCTAAGTAATGCTTGTATAATGACCAAGTTTGACCCCCCCCCTTTTTTTTTTTTTTTTTTTTTGCAGAAATGTGTGTCCTGGAGTAGAGAACATTCATATAATGTGTTCATTAGTTTTGTTGTTTTTTTTTTTCTTTTTAAAATTCTTTGTTAAAAGAGACATTAGGGGTCTAGTGGTACAGAGGGAACCTCTCCGTATTTACAAAATAATAATATTAAAAAATCAATAAAATGAAATTAACAACCTCAAATACAAAGTTAAAAAAAATCCTCACTCTCAAGGAGCTGCCATGCTAATATACAGTCTTCTTTTTCTATTTTTTGTTTCAGAAATGTTCATGTGTGGTATTGATGCTCACAATAAAAATAAAATTAATTTTAAAATACTTGTACATAACTCACAGGAATGTTGTGAGTCACAAATAAGATACATAAAGAACCTTGCAAACTTGAAGATACTATGTAAATAACAGTTACTAATATCATTGTTTTTGCTTTACTTTGAATCCCTGATCAGAATTCTCAAAAACATGACTGTTCTATGTTAAAGAAATTATAATTATAGATATATGTCATAATAACTATATTGTAAGTTATAATAAGAATTTTTTGTGTTTGTTTTCAAGTGGGCAATGCAATTTACATACATGATTTCACTTGAGCCATATGAGGTAGGTACTATATATTTTATTATCCCTATTTTACAGACAAGAAACCAAGCATCAGAGAGATTAACTGAATGGTTGTTAATGGTTAATGGTTAACTTAATGGCCATTGTGGCCCAGCTAGGGACTATTAGAGGCAGGATCTGAATGTAGGAGTCAAGAATCCATTTATAACAAAATCAGAGTAAAGAGCATAACTACAAATGAGTTGCATATTTTGGAGGGGCATTCCAGGAGCAGGGCTGAACTATTTGCTAGCATGGGAGAGCTTGTCCTATTTTGTACTTCCTTGGTTTGACCTAGAAACTACCTTAATAGCCTCATATCCTGGAATCAGTCCAGCCTATTGGTTCCAGTAGGTTGTCTAACCCTGATTCAATCTTCTTGTTTTCTTTAATCCTGGTCTAGTATTGAACTCTGAAGGATCTGGGGTCCCCTTCCTTCCTTTTCCCAAGTCAGGATTTGAGATCTAAAACTATAATATCAAAGAGAGAAAATTTGAAAAGGGAGTCATTGAGGCTATCTTTTAAAAATGCAAAAGTGAGAACAGAAGGAAGACCAGAAAGAAGAATAGACAAACAAGATAACTTTGAAAGCCAAAGTTTAAATTTGTTATATATTTAAAAAACAAGCTATACATAATAGAGATCTATAGTTTAGTGTGCCCATTCATTTTACTATACAAAAATAACCATTTTATTTGGTATTTAAGTTCAGAATACAAATAAATAAATACATAGATGATAGATAAAACCCTATGAAAAAGGCGTCCCCTTTAGTATCCCTGCTCCCCACATTGACAGTTCCTTTGATAGCTGAGAAATACAGGAAAAGGAAAATAAATATACAGAAACAAATGTCAGATGTCCAGAAATGATTTTCTAAGCCAAGGATCTCAAATCTAACCAAACCCACACCTACACTAAGATGAGGTGAGAAAAGGTGTGTGTGTGTGGGAAACTGGTCTGTAAAAATAAATTGAAGGGAGAAAAGTAGATTTTTAAAATTAAAAAAATTTAAATTATAAATAAATATTTGATAAAAGAAAAAATGAACTGAAACCTATGCCCAGTAGGAAAGGAGGCACAAAAACCAGTAGGAAAGAGAGTTTATAGCTTGTGAGCCCTTTAGTAATATAGACTACATTTCTTGCATATTAATTACCTAATTGAAAACCATGGAAACGTGTGCAATTTTACAATTTTCCCTTCATTATTACTAATTGTTCTGTCAGGTTGAGTGTGTTGAGCCACATTTTGTAGACTAAAGAGAAGCTTAGGGGTACCAGCCTTTCAAATCCTTTTACTCTGCAGGAAATGCTAAGCAAACGCAAAGTAGGTTCCTAATTAATCCTGAGAGATTTTATTACTAGAATCATCATAATTTCAGATCCTAGGGAAATAAGTGTGGGGTTGCACTATTAAGTCCTCTTTTCCAATTGGTTAAAAAGACTTGCCAAAAACAAACAAAGAAACAAACAGAAAAAAAAAAAAAAAAACAATTAACCTGCATGGAATAGTTATTAGCTCAGGTTTTAGGGTCAAATTTGTTTTTGGGTGACTCAGATTTTTCTGCACATCCAATTTCCAAAGGCCACAACAAACATTTAGATTTTGTCTCACAGAATCCCAGAATGAAAATGGGAAGGGACATTAGAGAACATCCAATTACACCCACTTGTTTTAGAGATGAGCAAACTGAACCTCATAAAGGTTAAGTGGCTTGTTTATACGTTCACATAAGCCTCACACATAGGTCTTTTTAGCTGAAATGACTAAATAAACACTGTGTACAAAGAGCAACATGGCAGAGTGCATAGAGAGCTGACATGGGAATTAGGAGAAACCAGTGTTAAATGCTATGTGACTCTGGATAATTCATTTTGCCTCTCAATAACTCCAGACAAAAGACAATAAAGACTACAAACATCATTCATTTGCAGAAAAAACCTAGCAAGGACTAAGTGAACTCTAAAATTCTATTTTCCTAAAGATGTTTTAATTAATGATAACAAAACAAATCTAGGAAGTCACAGATTCCAATATGCATTAACTCCAAATCCTACTCTCAGTTAAATATGTTTAAACTGCTGAAAGGGACATGACTCATTGTAAGAAAACTAGACTCTCTACTGATTTTCTGATACCCTTCTGAAAATTTAAACAAACATACATAAAAATGGGTATGTACACATTTTAAAGCATTTTTTACACCCCTGAAAAATTAAACCTTCCAGAAATGTATCTAATTTGATGAGTCCATTTTTGGAGGTATAACTTACCTGTCCCACAAATATGTTGCCAGCAGCAACTACGGATTCAATAGGAGATGATCCCAAGGTAGCCTGCATTAACCATCCAATCTAAAAAAGGGTAAAAACAGTGTTTGCAGATTTAAAAAAAATCAACAAAGGAGATTGTAGAGGAAAATGCTTAAGCTACTTAAGGATATAATTGTCCTGAAAATTGCTGACTTCTCCATGTTTGATACAGAAGGAAAGGATCTCTATACTTGCAGTTTTTATTTCATGGACAGCCTAAGTCTTTAAATGACTTTAACCCAGCAAACTGTTACAAGTTAAAAATGTAATAATGACCTAAAGACATGGAAATGGGTCATCTCAGAGAGGTGAACTGAGGGAACTTCCTAGAACAAGTAGAAATGGGATTTTTACTATTCTGTGTATACAAAGACCTTTCCCTAAGGAAACAAATACCTCTCATTGTGGGGACCTTAGTGAACTTGGGCGAGAACTTGCTACAAATCAATTTTTTTTTTGTTATACATGTACATTCATTAAAAACAACAACAACACCCACATGTCTTTATGAATCATGCTGGGAGAGAAAAATCAGAACAAAAGGGAAAACTAGAAGACAAAAAAAAAAAAAAAAAAAAAAAAACAACTTTGAATAAAAAGAGAAAAAAAAAGTGAACATAACATATGTTGCTTTCCATCTAGTTTATTGGGATTGCTTTGGATCGGTGAACTGCTGAGAAGAACCAAGTTTGTCAAGTTGATTATCTCACAGTTTTGCTGTTGCTATGTACAATGTTTTCTTGGTTCTACTTGTTTTACTCAGCATCAGTTCATGTAAATCTTTAAAGGCCTTTCTAAAATCAGCCTGTTCATTTTTTTTAAGAACAGTAATATTCCATTACTTTCATATACCATAATTTATTCAGCCATTCCTCAACTGAAGGGCATCTATTCTTTTTCCAGTTCTTTGCCACCACAAAAAGGCTGCTACAAATATTTTTGCACATGTGGGCGCTACAAGAAAACACTAACCAACAATAACACATCCGGGAAATAATTCTCAGCTGTTTTCCTAGATGATGACCCTAGATGATTAGAGGCAGTTTAGCAGTAATATTTCTTTTTATTTCATAGAAAAATTTGACATTCTTAGTTGTTAAAACCACATTCTATGTTTCAGTTTCTAAACATTTTCCAAATCTCCTATCACTGTGCATCCCAGTACTGTGGTATTCTAGAAATACAAATACTTGGCAAGACAGCTCTTCAAGTGTCTTCAAGCTCTTCATCCCCTGAAAGATGCAGTTTGATAGCAATGGCCGTGATGACATGTGACAGAACCTGCATTTACCTTTTTAATGAGCCACTGCATGAATTCAAGGTAGTAGAGCATGGATATGACCGTGCTGAAGAAGACCACTATTGGCAAGACCTAGTGCAAAAACAAAACCAATTGATTGAGGGTTAATTTTCCTCCTTATTGGGGAATAACAATTCCTTAAAGATGCTTTAGAACAGAATCTTCAGCTGGGATCATGAACCCCTCCATTTCAGAGGGTCTGTGAATGTTTTTTTAAAAAAAATATTTTGAAAAATACATTTTTGGTTTCCTTTGTAATTCTATATGGTTTCAATATTTAAAAATTATTCTGAGAAAGGGCCCCAAAACTTCAGATTGTCAGTAGATTCCATGACTCTGAAAAGGTGAAGAATCCCCACTAAGATGCTTGATTTTGTTGTTGTTTGATTTCGTAGGACCATAGATTAAATTGGAAAGGATGGATAATTGGTCCATGCAATCTCATTTTACATCTGAGGAGATTGAGATCCAGGGAGGGTAAGCAACTTGCAGAATGGCACAGATGGAGTAAGTGCCCCAGCAGGGATTTCAGTGTGAGTCCCTTGATTACAAAGTCAACACTGGTTCCACTTCCCATCTCCTCTTCCAAACATTCTTCAGTTTACCAATATCTTCCTTAGGATACCTTAGGTCTGTGCTTTAAACTCCCCAGTCCTTGTCCTGAGTTCGAGCAGGAGGAGGGACTGCCCACAGGGGCCGAGCTGCCTCCCCAGTGCCCTGCCCTCCGGCTGGAGTTTGGGGCTTGGTCAAGCTCCCCTCGCTCCCGGACAGCAGAACCCTGGCTATCCCCAGATGTGGTCAGTAAGACCATTGAATTTCTTTTTGCTGTTGGAGTGGCTTCTCCTTCACTCTCTGGCACTCAGGTCTCACCTGTCCCTCCTCCCATAGAGTGGGGATTGCCGGGGAATTTAAGACCTCTCCTCTACCTCGCTGGCTTGGTGACCTGTCATTTAAATGCGCGCTTGTTATTCCCTCCCATCCTGCTCCCTTATTGAGGTGCTATTCAATGATGAGATTAGGGACCCAAGTCTCTCTTCTCAGACCTCCAGAGAAATTTCTTAAGCATGAACCTTTAGTTAGAGAGTAAGGAGATCTTGGGAAGCTCACCGGCAATCTTATCCTGATCTGCAGTCCTGACAGGCAGAGCCATACTCTGGGAGATCCCAGACTGGTCGGTCCTGTATTTCTTAAGGGAACAGGAGCTGCTTGGAAGCAGGCTTATCCCATACAGACACAATGCTTATTTCGGGACGGCCCTCCTGCCTCCGAGCCGAGGCTGCCACAGCTCTTTTAATTGAAGAGACCTCAGAACTGACCCTGGGGCAGCCTTTGGAGGTTTTAACTCCTCACTGATCCGGAGCATTTTAGAAGCCAAAGGGCATCAGGGGCGGCTGGTGGGAGGCTGACTAGATATCAGGTCCTCCTGCTAGACACCCCCGACCTGACTCTCCAGGTGTGTCACACCCCTAATCCTGCCATCCTGCTCCCTGACCCGTCCCAACCGGGAGAAGTTATCCATGAGTGTGAAGAAGCTCTAGATTCTGACCACTCCAGCCGACCTGACTTAAGGGAGATTCCCCTTGAGAACCCAGATGGGAAGTGGTTTACAGACGGGTCAAACTTTCTTGAAAATAGGGCAAGAAGGGCAGGTCATTCTGCAGTGACCCTCAAAGGCACCGTGGAGGCTAAGCCACTGCCCGCCACTGCCCTCTGGGACTTCTGCCCAGAAAGCTGAACTCACTGCCTTACCCAGAGCTTTGGAACTGGGGAAGGGAATGAGAGTGAACATCTATACTGACTCCAAATGTACTTTTCATATTTTGCATGCGCACGGGGCTATATGGAGGGAGAGAGGTCTGTTGACAACAAAGAATTCTCCCATTAAACCTGCAGGAGAAATTCTACAGCTGTTGCAAGCTGTCTATGAACCCAGGGAGGTTTCAGTCATATTTTGTAAAGGACACCAGAGGGGAGATTCGCTTCCGGCCAAGGGAAACAGGCTTGCAGATTCAGCTCCCTGATTCTTATACCCCTTCCTAGAGTTCACAGGAGAAAACTCTTGCAGAAGAAAGAGGGTACATCCTTTCTTCCTCTGACTGGTTTCAAAAGCCCTCAGACTACTTATTAATCCCAGAGGCAAGTCAGTGCAAACTGATCTCTGGTCTTCATCAGGCTACATACCTGGGAAGAAATGCTCTCTGATTGGGAACCACCCCCATGTGTAGTTCTCTCCACCCAGTGCTTTATACCTTTCAAGCACTGTCTTGCATTCTAGGCTATTTAAATGCTCCTTTCACTGTATATAATGCCAGCACCTCAAACACAGCCCCCATCCCTTCAAGGAGGCAAAATTGGGGATTTTGGGAAATACTCTTTGGTGCTTAAAGAAAGGCACAGCAGTGCTAATCCCTTGGGTGAGATACTTACAACATGAGAACATTTTCTCCAACCTTACTGCCATAATCACCCAGCTGGCCAGTGAAATTGCTTTCAGTTTTGTTAACACTTTTCCCTCAAGGACTGAGAAGGCTCTGAAAGCATTGGGGCACCTGCTAAGTCTGCCTAAGCTCCTTGCAGAGAGACAAATAGTCCAGCTTTTACTTCTCAGGTATTTCAGAATACTCCTGTGAGCACGCTGGAGAAAGAAGGGTGAAAGTGTCTGAGTCCTTCTTTCCCTCATTTTCACTCTCCTACCTAACTTTTTCTCACTCTAAATAGGAGAACTTTTTGCTGCTAGCATTTTCTCTCCTACTTTTCTTGATTAGCATTCTATGCCCCTGCCGGCAATTAACTCCTTTGCATTCTAAGGCTCCTTCCAGTAGTTAACTCCTCAGCCTTTCAGCTAGGGAGCTCTGTGGGCAGTGGGAGCATTCAGCATTGTTGGGTGGGCCATCAGCATCCTTAAGGCAGCCCACAGACGGGACCCCCATTCCCAAATCCACCATCTCAACCCTGGATAACATCCCACTTTTAATCTGCTCCTGAGACCTGTTTCCTGTAGGCTTCAAGCTGCAAATTTTCAACCGCTCCTCCAGTCTGGAGAACATGGGATGACTGATTGGGACACACAACACCCCTTAGATGCCCTGCTGATGTTTTCAGATCTCATACCTCCCATTCTGGCTTAACCCCCCCTTAATTTAGGGATATCTTTATGACCCATGTCAGCTCGAAGCAATTACAGAACAATGAGACCTTCACTTCTTTACCCAAATGTATTTGGGGGGTAACTGCTTGAGGGGGGAAGAAATGAACTCTGAAACTGTGTCCCCTTTAATCTATAAAATAATCAATCTGAAACTGTGTCCCCTTTGATGTGTAAAAGAAGGGAGATTTGGGGTCTCAGACTCCAGAGAATCTGGGAGGGGCATACTTTCCAGATGGGCCTTTTCTAAGGCCCTGTAATCTTTTGGGGTAGCCGGAACCCCATTCAGGAAACTTCAAATTCTGGAAAAAAGCCTTCAAAGTGATTTCATTCAATTGGGAGATCTTGGTGTGATAATCAGCTCAAACTGTCCCCAGACCCCAAGATCTGCTCATAAAATTGGTTTCTATTAACACATTCTTTGTAAATCTCCTCATTAAGAGATTTGTCCTCTGAGAGAGAGCGTTTTAGTGAAAAATAAAACTTCCTTTTTTTGCCACTAAGATTTCAGGTTCGTGAATTCTTTGACATTGGACCAGCACTGAAACCAGAGGGGATTTTCACATCAATTCTCTGCCACTAGACCCTCATCAAAATGATCAAATCCAAGAAAACATGTATAGGAACACTCCACATTCCATTTTTAAGAATTACACTCTTTCATGACTTTTATAACTCTGATTTTAATAGGCAAGCTGAGTATTCCTAAAATCATGGATGAGTTGAGTGTTTATCTTTACATTTTGATTGGAATACAACTCAGATATGAGCAGTAACTTAAATAAAAGCCGAGTTTCACTCCTTCCAACAATATGTGTGCAGACCATCCCTGTGGGAAGCATCCTTTACGTGCTAGGAAAGAGATAATTAACTATCCTAATGTTCTATTCTGATTTTAATTTCTGGCCCAAGCACTTTCAGGTTTTTGGCCAAGTACATCCAACATTTAATGTGAGGACATTATGATTTACGTAAAAACATACAAACAAATGAAAAGAAGGCAAGGAGATTCATTTAGTGTCTAACTCTAAACCTACAAAAGAAATAGGCTTTTGAAATGACATATGATTACCCTAACAAATGTTAATAAAGGAAATATGGAAACCCCAAACTTTCACTTTTGAATCATTGGTCAATATTCACACTCTCTCCCAAAGGAGGAAAGATTTGTGAGATGAAGAGGCTGGGGGAAAGGGAGGTGAT
This sequence comes from Sarcophilus harrisii, assembly GCF_902635505.1. Classification (NCBI taxonomy): domain Eukaryota; kingdom Metazoa; phylum Chordata; class Mammalia; order Dasyuromorphia; family Dasyuridae; genus Sarcophilus; species Sarcophilus harrisii. Next base: position 319,245,387 of record NC_045426.1, on the reverse strand, counting down.
TATTGATGAAAGCTAGTCACTAAATCGATAGGTCTGAGTGTTAGGACTTAAAAAGAACCATCCCAATCTGAGTCCATCTGGCCTGTGGCCAGTTTGCTTCTCCCAGAAAACAAAAAAACAAAACAAAACAAAAATAATATACAACAAACCCATCAATCTCTTCCAGTTAGCTAAATACTTAGCCTGGCCTTTCCCCCTTGCTTTTAGACATAATTCTGCTGCAGGACAGAGAAGACATTCTTTGTTTGCTGAGACAAAGAAAAATGTTTTAGCAATGATGTTTGATGGCCTGAAAATATGAACGCTGAGAAAATGGTATCATGGCCGTGACTAGAAAGCTATCTTCTTACATTCTCCAGAACCCTCCCTCCACTTTTTTTAAAAATTAACTTTGAGTTTTTATTCTGGTAAAGTAAAATGAAAAACAAAGTTTCTCAAATTTTAAGGTGAGTGAAGATGAAAGAGAGACTTCAAGGAGCAGGGCACACTGTTCCTAAACCCCAAACTCCTTTTCTTTTTCTACTGAATAGAGTCCCAGGCGAGAATCCTGACATACTATATTTGAGTGAATAGAACATGAAATCTGTGAAATCTTGGTCCAAGTCCTATCTCTTCCATTAACTTGCTGTTAGTTGGCCTTCTTTCCCTCAGTTTACCTATCTATAAAATGGGGACAGTAGGGATATGCTCAGTTACTATACTCAGGAGATTAAAGGAAATAGTATGTATTTAGAGGTCTTAAAACAAACAAACAAAAAAAAAAACTGTGGTGTGAGTGAATATTTTCTTGTAACAATGAAAAATGTTGAGGATTGAATGCAATTTTATTATTTATAATTTACGTATGTTGCCCAGAGATTTTTCTCATGTCAGGGAGGCAGCCAGTCTAATGTGTGGCAAGAACAATGGGAGAACAGGAGTTGGGAGACAGTAGAAGGAGTTATCAGCCAAGAGAAAAAATAATAATACTTGCACTAACTACATCATGGGGATGTAGGAAATTGTAAGGAAATTATTTTATGAAGCAAAAGAGTTGAGTAAATAGAAGCTTTTAGTATTATTTTTATTGGTGTAATATATAATAGTTGAAATTCATAGGCTGCTTTTAAGATTTGCAAAGTACTTTCTCTATATATCTTTGGACCTTAAGAACAACTTTGTGGGTTAAGTGCCACAGGTATTTTTATCCCCATTTATAAAAAAAAAAAAAAAAAAAAAAAAAGAAAGAAAAGAAAAGAAAAAGAAACTGAGTCTCAGTCAGGTTAAATGGTCACAGAGTTATTTAAATAGCATAGTCAGAACTTCTTGATGGTATCTCAAGATTAGCTTATCTTGAAGAGAGGAGTTGCTTGGGGCAATCTCAGTATCAAATCACAGCTATTCCTTCTTCCTTCTCCAGTATTACATTCTACTCTGAATGAGCTTGAACCACTTTTATGTCCTTAATCTCTGCATGGAATCAGGTGCAAGTGAAATTCTATGCCAGCCTTGTTCCCTAGTTCAATCATGGGTACTTTTTATGATCCATAGTAATTTCTCCAACCTGGAATTCATCTTTAAGATCTTAGTCCAAGGTTAGACAAGAGCACCATCTGTTTAACTATGTCCCTTTCCTGAGTTTGCTTTGCAGATTTTGCTACAAAATCAAGCTGATTCTGTCTTCCCTTTGAATGTTCCCTGGAAAGGAGAATTGCAGACTCCCAGGCTGTGAAATTTGAGAGCCTCAAATGACTAGTGTTCTAAGAATCGATATTTCTTTTCTTTGTAGTGATATATAGAAATGTGAGAGTCTCTAGAGTATATAGGGGTATATTAGTGTGAAATCAGAGTAGAATACTAGATTTAGAATTGGGAAACCCTGGATGCTGCCTAGGATGGGCAAGTCACTTCACTTCTCTGTTCTTGCTTTCTTAATTTTTTTCATTATTTATTTATATTATATGCATTATTATATTTATTATGTATTTAAATAATTATTTTAAATATTTGAATATTAATTTTCCCTCACTCTGATCTCATTTCCTCATCTTTAAAATGGAAATAATAATACTCCACCTTGATTGTCAGCATGCTAAAGTAGAGAAACAGCCAAATGCTTGTATATTATCAGTTACAAACTACTTAAAAATCTAGATTCTAATCAGTACAAATAATCAGTCTTCTGAAGTAATGGCATAATTTAAATTTGCATTGAATAATCTGGAACCATTTAAAGTATTTTGCATAGGGCAAATTCAAATAGGGCAGATTTGGATACATACAACCTTTTCAAGGGATTGATTATTCTTAATAATTTGTCTTGGTTGATGGTGTAGGATCTAGTAGGATGCTTAGGTAGGGAGCATCTAGTTTAAAGTCCTTATTTAATCAATGATTCTCATTTACATAACACTACAAATTGTGAAGCACACTTTCCTCCTAAAAACCTTAGGAGGCTGCTAGTACAAATATTGGCCTTTAGATGATGAAACTAAAGATCACGTATGTCATAATTCTGGCTGAGCATCTAGCAGTTGTTCAGTGTGATGCATACTTTTCCCTGCTTATTTTATTTTTCTTGCTTTTTTTTCTTCTTTTATATCATGGCTAATGTGGAAATAGCTATTGCATGACCACACATGACAATGATGTCATGCATTATTGTTTTAGTTGCTTTCAGCCACTTTTGACTCATTGTGACCCCCTTTGGGGTTTTCTTAGCAAGGATATGGGTGCAGTTTTCCATTTTTTTCTCCATCTCACTTTACAGATGAGAAAACTAAGGCAAAAAGAATTAAATAACTTGCCCAATACCACCTAAAGGCAGACTACAGTCTTTTTAATACAGTTTCAATAGTATTTTATTTTTCCAATTACATGTAGTTTTCAACCTTTCATTTTTGTAAGATTTTTTAGTTTCAAATTTTTTTTCTCTCTTCCTCCCTTACCTTCCCCTTCTCTAAGACAAGAAACAATCTGATATAGGTTATACAATCACTGTAAATATATTTTCAAATTAGTCATTTTACTTCAGTCTTAGTTTTTAGGAGCCCATTAGTAGGTTCTGACAAAATTTGAGAAACATTCTTGGTGAGGCAGGATGGGGTCATGGAAAGATTAGTAGAATTAAGGTCAAAAGATCTGGTTTTAGTATTTACTATCAGTGTCATCTTGGACAAATCATATCACCCCTCTGGGCTGTTTTTTCCTTATCTGTAACATGAGGGGAGTTGCACTGAATGACTTCGAAATTCCTTTCCCGCTAAAAAAAAATCTATAATCCTACAAAAATGGTGCCCACACCCAACATAAAGAGGTTTGCTAACCTTATGTGCCTCATGCTCCTTGGCAACTCCTATTATATGAAAATTACTTAGTTGACTTGTCAACATAAAAGCCAGACCAATCATCTCCTCTGAGTATTAGCTTTTTTTTTTTTTTTTTTTTTTTACTGTCAAAAGCAGTGAGATTTTGACATACACAAGAGATTTTAATTGAGTTTCAAGTTGATTAAACTCTCCATTAGCATCTTTGGATTTACTCAGCATTCTGCTAGTTTGTTGAACTGATAAGAATGTGGTTCTTGCTGACCTGCAGGTCTTATGAGGATGCCAATGATGAAGTAATTTAATTAGACAAGCCTAGTTACTTAAAATTCATGTCTCATTTTGGACTTTTTAAATACCCAATCATTTGGGCCTCTGAATTAGAAAAAAAAATGTTAATTTAATTACTATAAATCATGTTAATACCATTTTAACCCAGCAGGATCAGTACTTCTGGTTTTCCCACATACAGCTTGACTTTAAATATAAGACAGGACAGATTTTTTAAAAGTTGTTTTCATAACTTTCAAAATTGAAGTATCTTTACCAGGTTAGGGCAGGAGGTCACAGTAATAACTGTCATTTACATAGAATCCTTTACAAATATCACATTTTATGCTCACAACAACCCTGGCAGGAGGGGAACAGATAGAAACACTAGGAGATGAAGGGCCCATAGGATTATAGATTTACAATTGGTAGGAATTAGGGTTCATTTAGTCCAGCTGCATTATTTTTCAAATGGCAAAACTGAGGCCCAGTGAATGAAATAACTCCTCCAAAATTCACCCAGACAAGTGAATGAATAGAATTTGAACCTGAATCCACCAAATCTAGATTTTTTTTTTTCTCTTACTATACATGTTTATACGGTCTCAGAAGCATCTAGAACACTGTTCTTACAGACTGAGCTTTTTTAGTCTGAGTAACTGTGAGAAAGGATTTTTTAGATCCCTACTCTATTCCAATCAGCATTAATCAGGGTAGTAACTCTAAATAAGTTCTGCATATTAGTCCCCAGAGCTTGTCAAATTATAAGTTCACTTGCTTAATCATAGGAAGAATCCTCCACTGCTTTGTTTTTAGGAGCCCATTAGTAGGTTCTGACAAAGTATGAGAAATAATTCTTGGTGAGGTCATGGAAAGATTAGTAGAATTGACATCAAATGATCTGGCTTTACTATTTATTGTCAGTGTCATCTGAGACAAATCATATCACCTCTCTGGGTAGTTCTTTCCTTATCTGTGAAATGAGGGGAGTTGCACTGAATGAATGACTTTGAAACTCCTTTCCAGCTAAAAAAAATCTACAATCCTACAAAAATTGTTTTGCCTCCTTATGGTACCCAAGCCAAGAATTACATGGAAAATCCTCCAACTAAGTTTTGTACCTCTCTGTTATCCAACATGAGCAGATTATGATGCTTCTCCCAACCAGGCTGACATACCATATTTTTGCTTATGCATCATTTTTGGTCCTGGAAGCAGGGTCTATCAACCAATGCAATTCTATATTTTGTATAGCCCCTCTAAATTATTCAGGTATCAAATGTGTATCATACACTGTAAAAATAAAGCCATGAAGAAGGAACATCTCAGATTGTGAGGAAAATCTGAGGTCCACTTCATGAGAGGGACTCTTTAATAAAGTGCCCTTGACTCAGATTCTGCCTCAGTTTCTACAATTGTAGGTTTCTTTCCCTCTTTAGGAGCTATTGTAATTGTGTATAGTATCTTCTCATCCTTTATCCTTTCTTCTAATTTGTTAGTTAAGTTTTCTATTATTGCAACATCTATTATTGTAGGTTAGACAATTTTAAACCCCATATGACTGACCTATTTTTTAGATATATGTATTAGAACAAGGAACTTTCAGTCTGTTTTCTCTCCAAGAATTAGGCTAACTTAAGAGTGCTTTCCCTGTATGAGAGGGTAGGGTAGACTACTGGCCCTTTCATTCTATGAACAGGAACCTGCTACATCATATATGTTCAATATATGGTAAAGATCCCTTCCAGGAAAAAGAAAAAGTGAGGTGAAAGAGATACACTTGCCCAAATGTCTTCCTGGGTTTTAAGAAAAAAAATATTTGAGAAACAGTTCTTTGAAAAACATTCCAGCCATGTAAACTTGTATAACTGGACAAGTCACTAAATCTCTCAGTGCTCTTGGCATTTTCTAATAAATGTAGAGAAGGTGCCAGTTTGCATTGAGAGATAAAGTTCCTCCCCCACAGTGATTTCAACTGATGAAATTACAAATCCAATTTTTAAAATAAGATTGAAAAGCAATCCACCAATAACCATGTAAAATATTTAAAGTCATCATAATAAGATAGTAAGGTAAATATAATACTGAACATTAAATTGTACACCCCTCCCCAATTGCCAGAGCTGAAGAAAAATGAAGATAGCCATGCTCATTCATAGCTGGTAGAGCTCTGTATTGGTACAAGCATTTTGGAAAATAATTTGGAAATACATATGATAGGTTTCTAAACTCTTCATGCCTTTTTGTTTCACTACTTGGTTTAGATCTCCAAAGAGATCTCTGAAAGAAATGCAATCAAGGCAACTCTGACAGTGGTATTAGATTGGATAAGATGACAGAAAAAGATAAAGAAAAATGATGGGGAGTGTGTGGGAAAATTAGGACACTAATGAATCTGTATCAAAATAATCATAGCTAGAAAAAATAAAAACATGGGAACAAATAATGTCTCCTTTGAATTATGAAGGACTAAATAAATTCTTTTTTTTTTTTAACAGAGGTAATTGCACATTATTGTACCACAAGTTAAGCGTGAATGTGATGTATGCAAAGGAGTAATTTGAATGACATGAAGCAGAGCCAGGAAAGTAGAACAATAAGAACAATACATACAATGCCATAACAATACATTTCAATATGCACAATAGTGTAAAGAAAAACAACATAATCCAGTCAATCACAGTCAATTCCATAGGATTGAAAAACCACATACCCTTTTGGTTAAGAAATGGTGAATTGTCAGAATGCAAATTTATAGAGACTTTTTATCTCAATCATTAAATTATGATATAGATTAAAACTTTTTTAATGGGATAGCTATTTGTGAAGGACTTAGTATTTTCTAAATTTAAAAGAAAGATGGAGTCATCCTACCATCAGTGTCTTTTTGTAGACAAAATATAAAACAAATCCAATTGGATGAAAATAATTTATTTGGATGATCACTCCAAATAGGTTTTAAATATATACATATAATCCTATCATTGAAACATTATGAAAATACATGAACCACTTAAGACAAAAGGCATTTTTATAGTTATTAGTGGGTGGCTGAAGAAAGACTTAGGTGGGTGTAGTGCTTTTTTATCAATGAAAATAAATAAAAAATTTATAGCTGTGGATTGAATTACATGGAAAAGGTAGTAGTTCCTACCTTAAAAGCGAAGAAATGGTCTCTGTACTTCTCACCAAAGACAAACTTGGCGCCTGTGTCCGTATATTCTAAGAAAATCTAGAGTAAAGATATCAATATTTACTTTAAAAATTAAAATCACTGAAAAAGATGCTTGTGGAATTAGTGGGAAAATCCTCAGGCTTGATAGTTAAATATGACCTATATTGACTCGACCTTACCTGCATTTGTTTTCCCAACCAATTAAAGGTCTCATATCCAGGTGTAGTTCTTAGAATGAGAAGACCAAGAGCAAACTGTAATCCAAGTCCCCAGAAGACAGGTCTCCAGAACACCTGTGCATAAAAGAATCAGAAAAGTTGCTCTTATTAGGAAAGAAATGTGATAAGGGACTCAAGCACTAACTTATTCAGCCATTTCCCAATTGATGGGCATCCATTTAATTTCCAATTCCTTGCCAAAAAGGGCTGCCACAAACATTTTTGTCCATGTGGGTTCCTTTCCCTCCTTTATGATCTTTTTGGGATACAGGCCCAGGAGAGCTACTCTTGGATCAAAGAGTATGCAGCTTCATAGCCCTTTGGACATAGTTCCAAATTATTCTCCAGAATGGTTGGATCAATTCACAATTCCACCAACAATGCATTTGTGTCCTAGTTTTCCTATATCCCCTCCATCATTTTTCATTGTATTTTCTTGTCATTTTAATCAATCTGATAGGTATAAAGTGGTACCTCAGAGTTGCCTTGTTTGCATTTCTCTAATCAATAGTGATGTAAAGCATTTTTTTCATATGACATGGTAAATGATTCTGATTTCATCATCTGAAAATTGTCTGTTCATATCCTTTGACTATCAATCAGGAAGTGACTTATATTCTTATAATTTGGTTCAGTTTTCTATATATTTTAGAAATGAGGCCTTTATCAGAAACACTGGCTGCTTTGCCACTTACCTAACTAAGTTGGATTTGTTTTGCAAACCCTTCTTAATTTAATGTAATCAAAATTATCCATTTTGCATTTTTAAGTCTTCTTTGGCCATAAATTCCTCCCTCCTTCCAAAGATCTGGCAGATAAACTATCCCTTGCTCTCCTGATTTGCTTATAGTATCATCCTTTATGTCTAAATCATGAATCCATTTTGACCTTATCTTGATATAGTGACCCTGTGTTCTTAAAAGTACTTGAGGTGGTAGCTAGATTTGAAGAAAAAAAACATGTAAAAAATATTTTATAGTTGAGTCATTTGTTGATTACTTCCATCCTCACCCTAGCTATTTCATAGACTTATTGACCTGTACAATAAAATGCCATCTTAAAGGTTTTCCTGAGAACATGCAAGATTCAATGAAAACATAGTAGAAATAAATATAACAGTCTTCTGATGATTAATCTCAAGACAATCATAAAATAGGGAAATATATGCTCCCCAAAGGTGTTTTTCATTGTTATGAACTATGTTCTTTGAAGATGCATGCACAATCTTTGTTCTGCTTCATATATGGAAATGATAATCTTGTTTGTTGTTAGTCAAGATCATAGTAAAAAGAAATAAATTGTCTAGATGGTTGAATGCCCAGATTTAACTATTTATGGATAATTGTACTAACTGTATTGGTTTTCATAATACCAATAGACCTCTTCATTGTTCACCCAAGAGATCTGCCATCTGCCAGCAAAAATAAAGTAAAAGAGGAAACAAAGAAAAAAGCCTACTGCCCAGATGATTATGGGAGAGCATTAGTCAGTTAGTTCATTAATGTTCATAGCTTGAATATATGTTGCAGATGGACAATAAGCTAAACTGAAGAAAGATTAGATCGCATCTTGGGGACTGCACAGTGTTTACAGTACAGGGCTCCCAAACTGCTCTCTTCTGCCAAAACTCATCTCCTTAACATCGATATTTTCCCTCTTATGCCCTCTTATGTTTGTGAATCAAGGAACATCATGATCTTAATAGGATCAGGTGATCCAAAGGGTGATGAAAAGATTCATGGTACATGTGAAGTAAGCAGCAATGTGTTAATAAAGACAAATTACATCAAAAGAGGAATACAAGACATCAAAGACATATCACTAGAAATGACTGGTCCAGAAGCATTAAGTGAGCCATAAAAGATGGACAATCCAAGTACCAACAAGTAAAAAAGTAGGAAAATCTTTAATTAAGGGAGTTGCAGCGTGGCTTTATCATATCTCATATGTTAGCTCCATCATAAGGGCTTTATTCTGGCATCAAGCTGATGTGATACAGAAAAAAACAACAACAGGGTTTTCTTCCATTTGCCAACTTCATAAAAGCTGGTTTTATCCAACCTCTTCATTTTTTCAGAGAAAACCGAGGCTCAGAAAAGTTTAGTGACTTACACATAAGCAGTAAATAGTAGTATTGGAACTTAACACCGCCCCCCAGTACAGCATTCTTTTTTTTTTTTTTTTTTGCACTGTACTGTTTGAAAATAATGTAAATGAAATTCAGCTTTGATGATTCATTTCTATTTCACTATACAATTCCAGTTCCAAAATATAGAACTAAAAGAGAAGCACTGATTGGCAGTTCAGATAATATTTGTGATGGTCAAGGGCTGCAAAGAAGAATTTGGGTCACTGCAAAGCTTTTGTTTCATATGGTTGAAAATTCCTAGTATTTATGATTGTGTGACAATATATGTTTTGAGAATTTACTCTTTTCCCTATTAAAGCAATCTCCTCTCATCAAAATATAGATTGAAAATGTCATTTATTGTCAATTTAAAGAATATTATAAATAAGTTTTTAGATCAATAAAAAAGTAAAAATTCCAGTAGTCAAATGCTGGCAATTATGAATTTTTTAAAAATCAAGATCTATGTCATTGGAATATATGTTGATTTGAGACTTTTGATCCAAAAGTGATGGGTTCCATTTTGGGAGACTGACTCATTAGGGAAAAGGATTGAAGCAGGATTTCTAATTGGCTACAACTACAAGATCAGGCATCTCTATAGAAATTATGTCCATGATTTCCTTCATTTAGCCATTCTCCTTTGTTAAAAGGGAGGTTCTCTTTTGTTAAAAGGGAGGTTCTGTTGGAGGAAAGAAAAATGAAAGGAGAGAGAGGCATTAAGAAATGACAGTGGTGTAAGGAAGAAAATAAAAAACTTTTGTTTTAACATTTTTTAAAAGTACCCAATGTATTCTTTACATATAATGCTTTAAAATGTACTTAAATGCAGATAAGAGATTAAAATGAATTTAAGATTTCCTTAGTACTTACCCTGGTTGGGTACTTAGAAAATACTAGCATCAGGAGAACATAAAACACAAGCCCAGCAAAGGACATCAGAGCCTGGGTTCCCTGTTTGGCTGTGTCAAAAATTAGCCAGCAAATGATACATATAATCAGTGAGATCCACATCAGCCTAAGAGAAAGGAAAGGGGATTGTTGAGATGATTTAGGTATTTTCAAATGACAACCAAACTTTTGTCCTGAGGAATGACAAGTTGGGACAGATAATAACACTAACTCTATTGGGTGTGTTTATATGAGCAATCACTGAGAGAGTTGAGAAATCTGAGATAGTTCCCTCAAGTCCATTATGTCCTTTCTTATCCTGAGGAATTAGGAAAAGAGATGCCTAATTCCTGGCTTTTCTATATGGAATGGGTAATACACACATATTATAAATTATATTATTATTACATTGGGTAACACACATATATTATAAATTATACTATTATTATATTATATTATATATTACAGTTATACAATCACACACACTCACACACACACACACACACACACACACACACACAGACTCAATAATCTGTCTTGACTTGATCAAGAAATCAGCTGTCCAGTAGGTCTGTTTGGAAGATAGAACAGATAGCTTGACAATCATAAACTCCAAATAGTATGACTTCCACAATTTCCCTTGGGATACTCTTTCAGCATCTGGATCTGTGATTCCATTACTGGAGGGACCTCCTAGCATAACCTTCCCCCCCCGCCAACAATATGGACTTGGGAAAACTTGAGGATTAATCCTGACTCAGACATTAGCTACACACATGATTTTACATTAAAATCCCACCCATGAACAATAGGAAGATGCTCTATACTTACCATTTCAACCAGAACCAATGTTTATTTAGGAATCTGCCACCAGGAGACAAGAACTTTGCAATCTGACCTTCATATTTGGCTATCAAGCGGTCCCAAATAACAAAGAATATGGTAGCAATAGTGAGGAGAAAAAGTGGGAGGGCTCTATGAAAGTTCACCACACAAGCTGCAATCATTAGAGTCAAGTAGCCTGTAAAGGAAAGGAATGAACACTTTATTCATTATATATATATATATATATATATATATATATATATATATATATATATACTACCTGTTCATTATATATATGTGTGTGTGTGTGTGTGTCCATTAATATGATTTCAATTATATTTTTATCTTGCCATATAAAAAAGATTTCTTCATCTGATTAAAAGAAAGCCTCAAGGAGACTCCCCCCCAACAAAACAAACAAATAAAACCCACCACTTTTTTCTTTTTTCTTTTTTGCTAAGGCAATTGGGGGTTAAGTGACTTGCCCAAGGTCACACAGCTTGGAAGTGTCAAGTGTCTGAGGCAAGATGTGGACTCAGGTCCTCCTGACTTCAGGACTGGTGCTCTATCCACTGCACCAACTAGCTGCCCCAACTTTAATTCTTAAGAGCTACATTTCCACCCCGCTCTGCTTGATCCATTGGACTCTATTCTCTCTGGAAGCATCCCTATTATCCAGACTTTTCTCATTCTAACCCATGTCCCCCTCCCCCCAAGTTTGTCAGATAAAAATATTTCTCTCTATAAATCAATACCCAAAAAAGGCAACCAACTTTTTTTTTTAAGTGGGGCAAGGGGTTGACAGTAGAGGAAAGAATAGGGATGTATAACAAGTTACCAGTTAAAAGTGAGACTTTGACATTTTGGTTGAAAAAATTTTGGTTGGAAAGGGGAGGAACTTTTTTTAAAAATTAATTCTTAGCACATCTGATTTTAGCTAATTTAATATACTGTTAACATAGAGTTTTCATAATTATATGTACATATTTGCAATATATTAATTTGATAGATATATTTTTATGAGTCTGTGGGGGGTTTAACAAATTTAATGCAAATGGGGACACTATAATTTATTTTCACTATGTAAACTCCTAAAAGCTAACAAAGGAGGGAAGGTGCACTTTTCTGTTTCTTTTACAAAGCAATTAATGCCACAAATGACGATTCTTCATTATGACCTTTCTGCTTGATTGTTCATTGTAATGATAAGCTTAGACAATATAGCCTGGCAAAATATATGGATGGAAGAAACTAAGTTGAAGGGAGGATAGGTAATTAGTTCAGAGTGACTGAAAAAGTCATGGATAAAATAAAACTGGACCTCCTACCGATGACTTAACATTGGAAAAGCAAATCTCCTACTCTGAAAGTACTTGAAAATAGGAGGGCTTCTCATTTATGTGAGCTGGCTTAGGTACATATGAACTTATTTGACATCAAGAATATAAAATAGCTTCTTTGTATTATTTTACTTTTCCCTTTTTGTACCCACATTGCTTAGCCTCCTGACTGGCGCATGTTGTTTAGTCATTTCAGCCTTTATTCTTTGTGACTGAAGGTTTGCTTTTCCTGGATTTGAAATCATGAAGATGAGTTGTTTTTTTTTAAGCCCACTGATTTATCCACTTTACCATCTAGCTGCCCAGCGTGTTAGGATTACCGTTTAACATTTACACTGTCCATCCTCTATGCCAAAAAAGTATTCTTTCCTCACCTTCATATCTTAGCAAGCCTAGTTTTCTTTTTCCTTCTTGGGGAGGCTGAGAGGTTGTTGCTCAGTATCACAAAGCTAAAGCATCTGAAATTATAGTTTTAACTGACTCTAGGCCCAGCGTTCTAACCATTGAGCCATGTAGCTGTCTAGTTGATACCCTCTCCCAATAAATTTATTTATTTATCTTGAATTTACCTTGTATTTATCTTGAATTTTTTCTTTATATATACACATCTCTTAAAGGATAGGGATAGTTCTATTTTGCCTTTGTATCCCCAGTGTCAAAATCTCCTGGCACATAGTAGATATTTAATAATAGCTTGTTTAATAGGGGTTATTGCTTTGCCTTAGACTAATTGGAAGATTTCCTACCACCAAAGCTATTATTACCCATATCAGCCATCATAGTAATTGACTTAAGAAAATTTCAATAACATCCCTCTCAATCATTTTTTATGTTGTATTGCTTCATAAATTGGGCATTTCAAGGGGAACATCTTGTATTCACTTTCCCTATGCTTTGATTATGTGGCAAAGAGCATCTTGAACACATTTTTGATGCTCTTGCACAATTGAAAGAGTTTTCCTCAACATTCCACTGAGAAGCCCAACCCTTCAACTAAAACCTAAAAAAGTGCTTGTTTCCCTCCCAACTGAAGTACCTGCTAAAAAAATGCCATAGAAGATGTATTGGATCACAGTTTTATGCTTCCTAAAGAAGTTACAAATCACATCATACTTCTTTTCTAGGTACCTGTGAAAACACAAAAAGAGACAAAGAATTTAGCTAGAAAGAAACACACTTTCTTTTTTAAGTAGTGGGATGTGTTTGCCACTGTGTTCGATGGATCAGTTATTTTTTCTTTTTCCTTTTTCTTTTGTTTTCTATGGGATGGCTTTCTGTGGGGAACAAGGGAGGTTTGGGGTGGGTAGAAGTGGAAAGAGAAGGTGATATTAAAAACAAAAGACATCAGTAAAATAGAGATATCTATGCCTATATCTATATGAAAAGAAATTAATGTCAGTCAAGTAAAAGCAAGAATTGAAGTAGTTTTAGAATAGGGTAGGGGTTACTAATATTCCAAAAGGAACATGGTGATTTTTTTTTTTGCCACATAATAATTATCCTATTGAAATCTTTGAAAGTAATATTGGGGACAAACTTGGTAAAGGCTAAGGTGGGATGGGAAAGAAAGGGACTTTTTAATTGACTGAGTGCAATAATGCATCTGAAAAATTTGGAATTCAAATTGGGGGAATAATTCTTACCAACCCAAACACAAGGAATCAGATTTGAGAACAAAACCTTTTTCTTTCAAATATTCAGGGAAAGATGATATAATTGAAATCTGTAATAATCAGAAACACTGTATCATTTCTAATCAATGAAGTTACAAAATTTTCAGTTTACCCAGAAAGAAGCCTGTCTCATTCTTATTAAACTAATACCATTTAGTTTATTTTTTAACTACCATTTGTAACACTTTGCAATGAAATGATAGCAAGAAACAATCAGTCAATACTATGTTAAGTGTTGGGGATACAAAGAAAGACAAGACAGGCGGTCCCTGCCTTCAAGGAGCTTATAATTTAATGTAGAGACAACATGAAAAAAAAAACTGCACACACACACACACACACACACACACACACACAGAGTAAATAAAGAATAAATTGGAAATGACCAGCAGAAGGAAGGCAGTGGAACTAAGAGGTATTAATTAAGGATTCTTGTAAATAGTGTAATGCCTCAGTTTCCCTGTATTGTTCTGCCTCAGTTTTCCTAGTGGCCATCCCTCTCCCCCTTCCTTGCCCCATTGGGACTGAGAGAATTGGGACCTTGAAGCTCTGGCCACTCTCACATTCCAAAGAATTATTAAACTCTAGATGGCTTATCTCAAATGCTTGAGCATCTCTTTCTCAGGCTTCTGTCTTCTGCTCCACCTCCAAATCTTGATGCCCAGTCTGTCAGGACTAAGTTATGGTCCTTCCTGGAATTTTCTCCCTTGCCTTTGTTTCTGTGATAGCTGGAGCCTTAGAAAAGTTTCTGGAATTATTTGTTTGTGGCTGGATGCTTTGAGACAAGGGTCCCATCCAGCTGACTGGCTATGGCTAGTCTAAATTCTTCACTATTAAAATGTTAAAAAACTGTCTTGTAAAAACCTGTGTTAAAATATTAAAAACTCTGAATTGCCTCAGTTTCTCCTGTATTACAATAGTGTGATTTTAGTTGGGATTTGGGAGAAGCCAGGAGTTGGAAATGAAAAGGAGAGCTTTACAGATATACAAATGTACAGAGAAAATGTTAACAAATTGGAAACTGAAAATGATATGTAGGGTGTCTTTTCAAAAACTACACAGAGAATAAAACTGCAAGTTTTCAAGAAATAAAATCATGGGTCACACTGATTTACTTATGTTCTGATAAAACATTGGACAACTTTATAATACTAAAAATTGGTAGATTCCAAATAAAGTTTCTTCATAAAAAATTAATCTATTTTAAGTACATAGGTATTATAAAATCTAAAACCTACTTCCTTTCATATTGAATTAAAGGTATGACAAAACTTACAGATTCTATGATAGGCAATATTTTTAAAAAACCTTATATAATGTAGTTTGGAGGCTTAAGGAAAAATACAGTTGTGATTGAATCTCTAGTTCACAATCTTTTACCTAGGAAGGTTATTAACTGATTATTTTGTAGTGTTTTAGAATTTTGATCTTTTTGTCCAGGTAAACATACCTAGTAGTCAGTTTGGTAGATCATTTAGAGCTAGACTTTTAAGTAAGGAAAAACTAGGTCTATTGTAATAACTGTGTGACTTTGGATAGAGAGACATCATAAAATGTGGTGGAAATTATATCACTAACTCTAAGGTCAGAGTACCCAGGTTTAAATGTGCATTTCTAATACTGTCTGTGTAAACTTAGGTATGTCATTTAATCTTGGGTTTCAGTTTCCTCATTTGTGGTATGAGGGAGTAGGACTAAATGATTCTTCCAGTTCTAGCTTTATGAACCTATGATTGATTAAAGTTACCTTATTATTGACAAAGAAAGTTCATATAACTGTAGTTCTGTGTCTCTAATCCTCACCCTTACTTTCCCCAAGTGAATAGAGTCCTGGACGTAAAATTCGTATAATTTGAGTTCAAATCTGCTTTCTTTTGTTGGACTATTTGTGTGACTGCACAAGTCACTTAATCATGTTTGCCTCAGTTTCCTCATTTGTAAAAAAATGAGCTATAGAAGGAAATGGAAAACTATTTCAGTATCTTTGCCAAGAAAACCTTAGATGGGATTATGAAAAATTGGATGTTGTTTCTCTTCTAGGATTGCTATGAAGATTTAACGAAATTAATAGTTGTAAAGCACTTTGAAAACCTTAAACTATTAGTATTAGAACCACTGAGCAATAAGTTGTGATATCTTATAAGATGAATTTATTTTCAGGCTAATATTTTTTACATGCTAAGGAATAAAGGAAAACTTTCAAATTTGTCTCTGTTTGTCCTTGTGCAACTCATACATAATCTATTTGGAAATATGTTACCAATGTTTGGTTATCTATCAGAAATGATTCCAGGCATCCAGTTGGTGTTTTCCCATAAACATTAGCTGAAACATGAGTACCTCTCTGCCACTCAGGGGGCTTTCTTAGCCTTTAGAGTCTTATAGTGTTTCAAGGAATCTTAAGGTAATGTGAAATTGGAAAGGAAGCTCAGATTTCTCTGGGTAAATGTCCTTGAAAGTTGATACACGATGAGAACATTTTGGCTTCTGTGCAGTGCTTCTCAACTTTGGTTTTGTAATGCCCCAGGGTATTCTCCAGTTATCTCAAGGGCTGTCAAGAAATTTTCTCTTTCAAAGTCTCAAAAATAAAAATTTGTTTTCAGTAACTTTGAATTTTAAGATGATCTTATACACCAAAGTATTTTTAAGGAGGATCTCACTATCATAAAATCAGACATCTTTAGGCTATTATAGACCATATGAAATTAATAAAGGGCATAGCTCAATCAATCAAGTATTTAAGTGCCAACTCTATGCTTGGAGCTATTACAGACACTGGGAATACAAGTAAAAAAAATGAAACAATCTCTTTTTGCAAGGAGCTACTTCATGATAAGTACTTATAGACACATATTGGAATTCTCAATCATAGATAGAATTCTGGGCCTGGAATCAGGAAGGTATAAATTTAAATCTGCCAGTGATCCTGGGCAAATCATTTAACTCTGTTTGCTTCAGTTTTCTCATTTGTAAAATGATCTGGAGAAGGAAATGGTAGACCATTCCAGTATCTGTGCCAAGAAAATCTCAAATGGGGTTAGGAAGAGCCAGACATGACTTAAATAACTCGGCTACAAGAATACTGAATGATCAGTTTTGAAATCTAGTCTTAGCATGGGAAGAATTTGTTCCTGTTGATTTGTTTCTTTCAGTCTATATTTTTGTTTTATTAAAGGGATCTTAGATTTTTTTTTTTTAAAGAGGAAACCAAATTTTTAATCAGAACAACAAATCCTTCATTATATTGGTGTTCTAACTCTCTGGTCTGCATGGTATTAGGTCCAAGGCCTGTCTGGGATATTGGTGAGCAAGGACTACTAGAAAGTTTCAGATGTTACGTTATATGATCAGATGGCAAGAATGTTGATTTTGGAGTCAGCATTTATCACTTGAATTGCTTTCTTGGTCATGTAGTCCCTGTGAGACTTTGAGCAAATCACTCAACCTTTCTGGGGCTTCAGTTTCTTCATACATAATTAGGGAGATTAAATGAAATTATTTTTAGGGTCCTTTTATGATCCTATAATATTTAAATCTAAAAGCCATTTTGAGGGCAACTTAGGTCATTTTATCACTATTCATTGTAGGCCCCATGACATAGAAGTCACTTTAAAAATGCATGTTGATAACTAACATGAAAATATGTTTAACATGATTACACATGTACAATCTATGTCAGATTTCTGGCTGTCTTCAGGAAAGGGAATGGAAAGGAGAGAAAAAATATGAAACTCAAAATCTTATAAAAAATGAATATTGAGGGCAGCTAGATGGCGCAGTGAGAAGAACACCTGTCCTGAAGTCAGGAGGACCTGAGTTCAAATCTGGCCTCAGACACTTAATGCTTCCTAGCTGTGTGATCCTGGGGAAGTCACTTGCCTCAGCAAAAAACAAAAACAAAAACAAAAAAAAACAGTATATTGAAAATTCAAAAAATAAAAATATAAAAAAATAAAGAAATGCTTGTTGAATTGAATTCAAGTTGTACCTTTCTACAAGACTTCTGAGAGAAGGCACTGTCACAGTGAAATATAAGTTGGGATGTTCAGTCTGTATTGTTTCAGAAATACAAATTGTGTTGTCTCAGAGTGGAAATGTTCTTTCTGATGCTCTGAGCTTAATCTTGTTCTCTCAGAGGAATTTCCTCTTGGTGACCAATATGCAAGAAAACTGCCAAGGGATTCCATTCAGAAAGTCTGGCTTTCTGGTCTGGAGAAATGATACACTGTGAGAAACTAACTTTATTGACAGCTATAAAAAGTGCCTTAAATTTTCTATTTTAATTTCAATTATATTATAGGCAAATGCAACCCTAGAGGTTGCGTGGGAAACAGAGACCATTGGGACCAATTAATTCCCAAGGGAAGTTAATCATTGTCTACAAAAAAATTTATGTTTAACCCATAAATTCCGGGCTACACTGTACAGCTTATGTGTAGTCCCTACTTTTCTTTCCAAGGTCTTCCCCCATGTTGCCCATAATCTTTAGCATCATGCTTAAAACACCACATAAAGGTGATGCTTAGAAGACAGAAGCAAGGATTTGAAAATAATTATAAAAGAGTCACTTGAAGCTCCAAGTCAAAGGGACAAAAAAAGATCTAGGATTTGGAGCTGAAAATGTGTCATCTAATCCAGCCCCTTCCTCTTTATAGAAAGCTAAATTATTTCTGTGTATTGAATGCCAGGCTTGCAGTCAGGAAGTTCTGAGTTTGAATTCTGCTTTAGACACAAGTTATGTGAATGGGGCAAATCCCTTATCTTCTCTCAGCTTCTCATACATTCATTCTGTCTTTGTCTCTCTCTCCCTGTCTCTCTGTATCTCTGTCTCTGTCTCTCTTTTTCTCTCTCACACATACATACATCTATTAGATGGGAATAATAATAATAATGGCAGAGCTGTATAAATTAAGTGAGATGATATGGGTAAAATGCTTTGCAAATCTTAAAGCATATAAAATGCTAGTTAGTTTTATGAGGCAACTAGATGGAGCAGTGGATAGAGAGCCTTATTTGGAGTCAGGAAGACTCATCTTCCTGAGTTAAAATCTGGCCTCAGTTACTTATTAGTGGTGTGACTCTGGGCAATTTATTCAACCATGTTTGCCTCATCTTTAAAATAAGCCACAGGAGAAAATAATAAACCACTCCAGTATCTTTACCAAGAAAACCCCAATGGGATTATGAAGAGTTAAACATGACTGAAAAAATAATATAATTTTTTTTAAAGCCTGGAAAGACTTACATGAACTGATGCTGAGTGAGGTGAGTAGAATCAGAAAAACAAGAAGATTACATACAAACATGGGAGGAAGAAAAAAATTTGGAACACAAAATCTTATAAAAATGAATTTTGAAAACTATCTTTAAATTTACTTAGAAAAATAAAATACTGTTGAGAAAACAAGTTTATTTTTAGATGAGAAAATTTAAAGGTTGATGAGATGCTGACTTTTTAAAAAGGAAGTAAAAACCTAAGGTAAATGAGTTTGCAGAGCAATATTTAATTTTATGAACTTTAAATTGATGAAAGAACTGGAAAATTATTATTAAGCTTAGGTTAAAAATCTATGAAAGATCCTGGATAATGGAAGAGATGGAATAATTTGAGAACTATTAACCTTTTTTGAAAAGGAAAGAGAGTAAGTGTGTAAAATTCTAGAACTTAAGAATAAAGGAAAAGAGTAGTTATAAAAAGCCAGCATGATCATTAAGAGAAATAATCCATACCAATCTCAAAATTTTTTATTTTTTTGGACAAAGTTATTAGATTGGAGGACAGGCAGTCATATCATGGACTGAGAGCCTGCCTTGGAATCATGGGGTCCTGATTTCAAGTTTCACACTGGCTGTATGACCTGGGGAAAACTTTTCTGTGTAGTTTGGGTAATGCTGAAAGACAACAAGGTACAGAGCAGGTACTGATCTGCATTGAGAGAAGAAGTTTTATCACTAGGGATTTCATATAATATTAAAATCCCAGGTCCAATCAGTTCCCTATTCTCTAATAACACTTCCCAAACAACCACAAAACTCTAAACTGAACTGGTAGACTGGGGAATTTAGATCAATTTAGTCTAAATGATCCAAAATTTAGTACATTTAGATGAATTAGATCTATATTTAGGTTTCTGCAGATCATTTGACAAAAATTGCTCAAGTTTTTCTTTTGGATAAGATATACAGATATGGTTTATATGAATGCATAGTC
This sequence comes from Sarcophilus harrisii, assembly GCF_902635505.1. Taxonomy (NCBI): domain Eukaryota; kingdom Metazoa; phylum Chordata; class Mammalia; order Dasyuromorphia; family Dasyuridae; genus Sarcophilus; species Sarcophilus harrisii. The sequence continues at coordinate 319,225,351 of NC_045426.1, read as the reverse complement.
CAGTTGATTTAGACTGAATCCAAAGCCAAAAGAACAGTCATTAATGGGTCAATATAAACTTGGAGAGAAGTTTCAAGGGCAGTGCCTCAGGGATCATCTGTCTGTTCATGACCTTGTATTGTTCAATATTTTAAAATCAATAACTTGGATGAGAGCATGCTTGTCAAACTTGTGAATGATAAGAAACTGGGTGGAATAAGTTAACATATTTGGATAGTTCCAAAGGCTAGAATTACAGGTTGAGTAAAGTAAGATGAAATGTAATAGAAATAAATAAAAACTTCTGTGTTTGGGTTCCAAAAGTCAAAACCTCCAGAGGGGTGGAGGTATGGCAAAACAAAAGTTCTCATGGAAAAATATCTAGGGATTTTAGTGGACAAGTCAATACTGAAGTAGAACATGTTGATATGTTTTGACTGCATCAGGGGATAGCTTTGACAGAGTCATTTGTCCCCTTAGTTTCTGATTTTTATTTTGTTACTTTTAGAGACAAGGAGCTGTGAAAGAACAAAGAAACGCAAAGCATTCCTACTGCAAACTCATCTCACGTATGGCAGTCATGTCTGAGACCCAAAGAAACAAGTTATATTGGAATTGCCCAGATGCCTAATTGATTTTGGAAGTTATTTAATATATTGCAAGTACTAGAAATCGTGAATCTCTAACAAGCTTTTGAAGGAAAGCATATCTTGATGCCATCTGGTTCCTCAAGTTTATAGCCTGAAGTCCAGAATCAGGATTCAAACCCCAATGTATTATTTAAATACTTCTAGTTTTCTACATGATTAATTTGGACTCCCCAAATCTATTCCAATTAGTAATAAATTAGTTTGCTATTTTACATAAATCATAGATAATTTGATAAAATATGTTCGTAAAGGAGGTCTTTATAGTGGACCTCAGACTTTAAGGTAACATTTGTCATTTAGGAAGCTCATTTGTGCAACCACAAGAATGCTGACAAAGGCATCTCCATCTTGTTTTATTCAAATTTTATGCCCAAATTTAGCATGTGTGGGATATTTGATTTTTTGAAAAGCCCTCTAACTTATTTTTATACATTTGTACCACCTTCTCTTATCCAGTGTGAGCAAGTGACCATCTTATGACCACTTGGTCACCAGAAATGACTCTTATATTGCCCATCTAAAGAAGCTCTAAGGTCCACTTCATCAGAAGGTGCTATAGACCCTTTAATAAAGTGCTATTGGTTTGGAACTCCGCCTCAGTGATTTTTCTTATAAATGAGCAATTTCAGATCCCTCACCAGGTAATTGATGTGTCGCTGCCTGAGACCCTAAGGTGTGGGAAACCAATTAGATACCTTTACCATCCCCATCAAGCACTTGTGTTATCCTGACTCTGGAAATATCCTGAAATATGCATCCAAAAAGCCTACTGAGAGATTGGGGCAACCATACATCAAATCCAAAGAAATTTTGCATTATATAATCATGGCCCCTAACATGGCCTAAATACTATCATGCCAGAGGTTTACTGGTCACTTATTGGATTGTATCTTGACCTTCCCAGCTCTGCCTTATGTCTGTCCTTGCCCTGGTATGAAGAAGTTGGTGGAACAAAATTAGTGACACCCAGAGGTATTTTGAGACTATGAACTTAGGAAAAACAAGTTGTTAAATTTTCAGTGTAAGCAATTACAACTCAGAAATCAACAAATATTATAAATCAGGTGTAATTTTATTGTTTAGACATAAAAAAGTGATGGGCCAGTTCCAACGGACTTGTGATGGAAAGAGCCATCTGTACCCAGAGAGAGGACTGTGGAAACTGACTGTGGGTCACAACATAGCATTTTCACTTTTTATTGTTGTTTGCTTGTATTTTTATTTTTATTTTTTTCCTTTTTGATCTGATTTTTCTTGTGCAGTATGATAATTGTGGAAATATGGACTTGCTTCCAATAATAACTTTTTATTTTCAAAAATACATGCAAAGAAAAATGTTTGTGGCAGCCCATTTTGTAGTAGCAAGTGGAATGCCCATCAGGTGGAGAATGGCTGAATAAATTATGGTATATGAATGTTATGGAATATTATTGTTCTGTAAGAAATGACCAACAGGATGATTTCAGAGAAACCTAGAGAGAGTTACATGAACTGATGCTAAATGAAATGAGGAGAACCAGGAGATCATTATACACAGCAATAGCAAGATTTATACAATGATCAATTCTGATGGGCGTGACTCTTTTCAACAATGAGATGATTCAGGCTAGTTCCAATGATCTTGTGATAAAGAGAGCCATCTATACCCAGAAAGAGGACTGTGGGAACTGAGAGTGGACCACAACATATCATTTTCCACTCTTTTTGTTATTTGCTTGCATTTTATTTTTTCTCATTTTTTTCCTTTTTGATCTGATTTTTTCTTGTGCAGCAAGGTAATTGTATAAATATTCATATATGTTGAATTTAACATATATTTTAATATGTCTAACATATATTGGATTATTTACCATCTAGGGAGGAAATAGAGGGAAGGAGGGAAAATTTGGAACACAAGATTTTGCAGGGGTCAATGTTGAAAAATTATCTATTGAATATGTTTTGAAAATAAAAAGCTTTAATTAAAAAAAATATACACAAAGATAGTTTTCAACATTCACCTTTGCAAAACTGTGTGTGCCAAATTTCTCTCTCTCCCTTCCCCCTAGATAGCAAGTAATCAAATATAGGTAAAATATGTTGTTCTTCTAAACATATTTCCACATTTATCATGCTGCACAAGAAAAATCAGATTAAAAAAGAAAAGATAAGAAAGACAAAAACAACAAAAAGGTGAAAATACTATGTAATGATCCACACTCAGTTCCCACAGTCCTCTTTCTGGGGGTACATGGCTCCCTTCATCACAAGATCATTGGAACTGATCTGAATCATCTCATTGTTGAAGAGAATTACATCCATCAGAATTGATTATCATGTAATCTTCTTGTTGCTGTGTACAGTGATCTCTTGATTCTGCTCATTTCACTTAGCATTGGTTCATGTAAGTCTATCCAGGCTTCTCTAAAATCATCCTGTTAGTCATTTCTTATAAAACAATGATATTCCATTATATTCATATACCATAATATATTCAGCCATTCCCTAACTAATGGGCATCCACTCAATTTCCGGTTTCTTGCCACTATAAAAAGGGCTGCTACAAAAATTTTTGTACATGTGACTCTTCCTTTTTTTTTTTTTTAATGATCTCTTTGGGATACAGACCCAGTAAAGATCCAGCTGGATCAAAGAATATGAATAGTTTGATAGTCCTTTGGGCATAGCTCCAAATTGTTCTCCAGAATGGTTGAATCAGTTCACAACTCCACCAACAATGTATTAGCGTCCTAGTTTTCCCACATCCCCTCCAACATTTATATGATCTGGTTGTTAAAACAAACAAACAAACATTTACTAGCTCATTTCTAGTTACTCCCTTTCCTTGGTTATATCTAGTTAGGTTATACCTCCTTGCCTGTTGAGTCTTCCCTCAAACATGCCATATAAAAAGGCCTATTGCTTTCAGTGTTGAATGACTCATCTGCTTTTTTTGTGAACTCTGTTTAGTTGCTTGGGGAAATCTGTCAGTGAGTATAACTGGGGGGATGGTAAAGGGAGGAAGTTAAATTAGATCTGAGATTTATCTAAGAGTCATACCCTTTCCTGTGTATCAGTTCATTTTCTTCTATGCTTTCTTTCTGTTTGGGGAGATCTTGCTCAATAGTGACATGTTCTTCTCCCTGAAAATAAAATATATGAGAAGAATAAGGATAATTATTTCCTAGATGAAAAGATGAACTTGCACAAATGAACATTTATTAAGAACTTGCTGTGTTCTAGGAACTAAGGTGAGAGCTAGAGATACAAAGAAAACTCTCAGTCTAATGGATATAGGAAAAAACATAGGGACAGCTAGATGGTGCAGTGGATAGAGCACTAGCCCTGAAGTCAGGAGAACCTGAGTTCAAATCTTACCTCAGACACTTAAGTTGTGTGACCTTGGGTAAGTCACTTAATTCCAATTGCCTCAGCAAAAAACAAAAAAAAGCATACATTTCTGGACATGGCCAATATGAAAGTTCCCAGATTCTTCTTCTTCTTTTTTCTTCTTTTTCCTTCTTCTTCCTTCTTTTTCTTCTTCTCCTTCTTCTTTCTTCTTCTTCTTCTTCTTCTTCTTCTTCTTCTTCTTCTTCTTCTTCTTCTTCCTTCTTCTTTTTCCTTTTTCTCTTCTTCCTTCTTTTTCTTCTTTTTATTATTACAGCCTTTTATTTTTAAAGTATATGCATGGATAATTTTTCAATGTTGACCCCTGCAAAACCTTGTGTTCCAAATTTTCCCTTCCTTCTAGCCACTCCCTCCCCTAGATGGCAAGTAATCCAATATATGTTAACATATATGTTAAATTCAATATATGTTGTACAATTATCTTGCTGCACAAGAAAAATCAGATCAAAAAGGAAAAAATGAGAAAAAAACAAAATACAAGCAAACAACAAAAGAGTGAAAATGCTATGTTGTGCTCCACACTGAGTTCCCACAGTCCTCTCTCTCTGAGTGTATGGCTCTCTTCATCACAAGATCATTGGATCTGATCTGAATCATCTCATCGTTGGAAGGAGTCACGTCCAATAGAATGGATCATTGTATAATCTTACTGTTACCTTGTACAGTGTTATCTTGGTGCTGCTCATTTCACTCAGCATCAGTTCATGTAAGTCTCTCCAAGCCTCCCTGAAATCATCCTGCTGGTCATTTCTTATAGAATAATAATATTCCATAACATTCATATACCACAATTTATTCAGCCATTCTCCAATTGAGGGGCATCCACTCAGTTTCCAGTTTCTGGCCACTACAAAGAGGGCTACCACAAACATTCGTGCACATACAGGTTCCTTTCCCTTCTTTAAGATTTCTTTGGAATATAAGCCCAGTAGTAACACTGCTGGGTCAAAGAGTATACATAGTTTGATAACTTTATGAAGATAGTTCCAAATTTCATTTTTTTTATGCATGAAGATAGAATTTTTGAGAGGCATTGTGGTATAGTGGGTATAAAAAATTGACCTTAGAAGTAAGGACTGGTCACTTCCTCTGTTCCTTGATTAGCTGTGTGATCCTGGACAAGTCACTTAACTCTGTCTTAGAGGCGCAGGACAATTGTCTGAAAGTTTCCTATACTGTTGGACTACAAAAATAATTCTTACTATAACATCAGTCTGTGTTCTCTCACCTGCTTTAAATAAGAAAGTATCCTCACCCTTCTGCTCTACCAACTCTATTCTTATTCAAACTCTTATTTTGGATCAAGTTCATTTTGAAGTTACTTTTCCATGACTTTTGCACATGGCCCCAAGTTGGGTACTCTATATTCCAGTCAAGCTTGCTTTGAATTTGTGGTTCTCCAAGCTCCTGTCATTGTGTCTCTGCACAAACTGTCCCCTATGGTCAGAAGGCACTACTTTTTTTAATTCTACTACTAGCTTCTTTCAAAGTCCAACTCATGTTCCACCTTTCTGATCCCCCTCATTATTAGTCCTTTCTCTTATTTGCTAGATTACACATTGGATAGTGTGTTGGGTCTGAGTCAAGAAGAACTGTGTTCAAATCTAGTTTGAAAACATTTTCTAACAAATCATATAACCTCTCTCTGACTCAATTTTTTCATCTATAAAATGATGATAATAATTATTGTGAAACTCTAATGAGATTAATAATAATAATAATCTGTAAAGTTTTTTTCTGAGAGCTAAATAAGAGCTATTATTGTTGTTTGCTGTTGTTGTTATTATTTATTGTATGTTCCCCTCCTCCATTCTCAGAATAGGATATAAGCTTCTTGTAGGTGGAAATAATTTTTCATTTTGCCTTTATACCCTTGAGCTTAGCACAATGTTTTGTACATGGTAGGTATATAATGGATTGGGTTATATGATTTTTTGCAGAGAAAATATTTTTGATGAATTTAAATTAATAGGACCTATAATCTAGCACACTTGTTTCACATAAGGAAACTTAGGCCCAAGGAAATAAAGTGATAGACTTAAGGAACTAAAATCTCTTCTTCAGGGTTCCATTTTGGTGTGCTTATATTTTGTAATACAGAAGAATGTATAATATAGCATAGTATAATATGGGAAGCTAAGTAGCTCAGTATATGGAGTGACAGAATTGGAGTTAGGAAGATTCTTCTTCCTGAGTTCAAACCTGGCTTCAGACATTTACTAATTGTACAACACTGGGCAAGTCACTTGACTCTGTTTGCTTCAGTTTCCTGGAGAAGGAAACAATAAAACTACTGCAGATACTAAGTGCTCCATTACTTTTGTGCCTGGGAACCAACAAAAGTCACCACAAAAATCAAACCGTACCTGCTGAGTATTTTTACTATCCCCATTGTGTTCATTACGATATCTCAGTGAATATTTTCTTGATTCACTCTGATCCTTGATGTCTTCTTCCTTAATATAAAAAAAATAGAGATATAAAAATGAAAATCGCTGTTAAAAAAGGAGAGGGAGAAAGAACAATTGTCTAATGAACTAGAGTACTAATGGGGCTTAGTAGAACCTCCAATTTCTTTTGACCCGCAAAAATTCATGACTCATCAGATTAAAAAGTCTAAAGAAAACTGATAAAAGCAATTGGGATAGAGTCTCTAGATTTGGAGAAAGGAAAAAGACAGAATAGATCAAATAAGAGGGTAGTATGGGTCAGGGGTTAGGGGACAGCCTTGAAATAAAGGACCCCTGGGTATAAGTGCCATTTCAGGCACATATGAAATACTGAGTGAACGTTTCTCTGTGTCATAAAGAAGTTTCTCAAATTTAATAAATTGGAATTTCTAGGACCCAATTTATGGTTAACTTAAATTTATGGTGAACAATTTATGGTTAATTTATGGACCCAAATTATGGTTAACACCCAAAACGAAGTTTTACCAGATGATTAGTGATATATGACAATGGAGGTGTACAATTTGTTTTATGATGTAGTAAAGATATTGAACAAGCCTGAAACACACAGTGAATTTCTTTTGAATCCTCAGGATGATTGACTGCTCCTGCCACCTGGTGGCAGGCTCAGAAACTACTTCCATGCTTAATCTAAAGATACTAGGATAACATATTTTTTACTTTACATAAAGAAAAAAAGGGAGGGGGGGGCATTAAAAAAAACAAACAAACAAACACCTTTCTTAATGTGGTCTAATATCTTAAATTAATCCACTGTGCCTTATTAAGGAAAGCCTACTCATTATATAAAAACTCCTTTTTTTCCCTCCTCTACATTTAAAGCCAGTGGCATTCTGGGCCTCCCTCCTTTCAGGTGCATTAATTTTTTTTTGAAGCAACCAGAGTTGCATTTGTCTGAATCTGGATTTGAACTCAGGTCCTCCTAATTCTATCTACTGCTCCACCTTGCTGCTCTTCAAGTTTATTATTATATATTTCTCTAGCAAACACTGAAGTTGAAGCTTAAATACATAATGAGAAGATGAGACTCATTAGAACCGACTCTGATGTTGGAAAAGATTGAAGGCAAAAAAAGGGGAGGCAGTAGAGGATGTGACAGATAAACACTGTCATGGAAATAATAAACATGAACTTGGACAGAGCTAGTAGAAGGTAGTTGGACCTGGTGTATTATGTTGCATGGGGTCACAGAGTCTGAACAATAATAAAACAGAATTTTGTCTAGCATATAATTTTCCTCAGTTTGTAGGATCCCTAGCTTTTCTTCAAGGGTCTACCAAAATGCCACCTCCTACAGGATGCCTCTTCTGATTTCTCTTTAGGATTTGGGATCAGAAGGGACCTTTATAGCTGAGAAAAATGAAGCTAACAAGTTGTGTTATTCATTTTAAGTGAATTGAATTTTTAGTGAATTGCCTCACAGGTTTAGAGATAAAAAGAATCTTAGAGATCACCGAGTCCAAATTTTCCTTCATTTAACAGATGAAGAAACTGAAGCCCAAAGATGAGATCACTTGTACGGGTTCATAGTCAGCAAAGGGCAGAGCAATGTGTTTGAATCAAAAGCCTCTCCCTCTATATGCAATATTACCTTGTACTATCTACCTCTCAGTGTCTAGTACCCTCCTCATGGTAATTCTGTGTTTCATATTTACTTTTTTCTGAAAATAAAATAAAATTTTAAAAAATATATAAGGTCCCGAGGATAATGACTATTCCATTTTTATTTGTTTTTGTAGCATATTGTTTGCAATATAATAATTGTTTCATGAATTTGTCACTATTGGACTTTTTTTTTTTTTAAATTGAACTGAATAGAAAATAAGGAAAAACAATAGAAAAAGAAAGACAGAAAAGGAAAATTTAACACTCCCCCTCCCCTCCCCCCAAACATTGCCAAGTGCCCAGCAGAACATCAGGGAAGTTTTAAAATATATAACGATAAGTTTCCATTTCTAGAAAGTATATATATGATAACAGAAGACAATACATTCATGAGTATCCATCTTTCCTTTGCTTCCTTGTAGGATATTCTTTTGTTCTCTGCTTTTTTTTTTAATTTTTTTTAATTCTTTTTTTTCCCTTTCATCCCCCATACCTCTCTCAAGCAGGCTACAGTTAAGTATCATGAGGAGTTAGGATTGTGTGTGTGTGTGTGTGTCTGTGTGTGTGTATACACAGACACACACACACACATACACACACACATATATATATATATACAAAGACATACACATACATTTATATGTATATACATATATATATTCATACCCACTCATGCAACTACTCATATATATATATATATATATATATATATATATATATATATATATCTTCTTACATACATACATATACCAAGATTCATATATACTCAGATACACACATACACACTTACCCATATGTAAACAATTTTTTTCACATCAAATTCTTCCTTAAATTGAGATAAATTCAATCTCTCTATAAGCTTCTGCTTTTTGTGCCTAATTTTCTCCCCTGGGGGCACTCCTTCCCACGCCCTCTTCCCACTTGTAGACTCCCACTGGGATTACTGCCTATTGTGAGTATGGGTTAATGGCTGAAAATAGCTCTTTAGAAAAATAGATGTACCTGCTTGGCCACCCCCAACACACATTCTTTGGCGCTCAGTTGTATTATTAGGGCTTCAGCTACTTAAATTCTTTGTTTTCTTCTTTTTCACTTAGTACTTAGCCCTAATGGGCACATTCATATAACTAATCCACTAGGACTGGGTCTAATTGCAGTTGCTGCCAAGCATAGAACAGTTAACTTAATTACTCAAGTTATGCATGTATAAGGAGCTTCCATAATCCCTCTCTAATTTGGATGATTACTAGGATTGTCCCACAGTATGGAACCAAATCCAAGCATTCTTGCCAGCTGCCCCCAACTGAAAATGATGCATGTCAATTCAATTCTAGGGGAGCAAATGAGATGATATTTATAAATTATGCCTATAAAATGAAGTTTATCAAAAGTTAAGATGCTATATAGTCACTATTATAGAAAGCTAAAGATGGATAAATTACTTACAAATATTTACTAAGTGGCAGACACTGTGCTAATTATTTGGGATAAAAATGCAAGCAAGAAAGACAGCTCTTGCTCTAAAAGAGTTGTTGTTTGTTGTTTTAGGTTAAACATGTGCAATTCTTCTAAACAGATCCATATTCATCATGCTGTGCAAAGAAAATCAGACCAAAAGGGGAAAATACAGGAGAAAGAAGAAAGAACAGACAACAAAAAAGGGGGAAATACTATGCTTTGATCCACATTCAGTCTCCAAAGTTCTTTCTTTCTCTGGATGCGGATGGCACTTTCCATCCCATGTCTATTGGAATTGGCTCATTGTTGAAAAGAGCCAAGTCTATCACATTTGATTATCACATAGTCTTGCTGTTTCTGTGTACAATGTTCTCTTGGTTCTGCTTGCTCCACTCAGTATTAATTCCTGTAAGTCTTTACAGGTTTTTATGAAATCATCATTTCTAATAGAACAATAATATTCCTTTACATTCATGTACCATATCTTATTCAGCCATTCCCCGACTGATGACATCCACTCAGTTTCTCATTCCTTGCCAGAACAAAAAGGGCTGCTGTAAATGTTTTTGTACATGTGGGTCCTTTTCCTTTTTTAATGAACTCTTTGGGATACAAACCTAGGTATACAGACTTAGAGATACTACTGTTTCAAAGGGTATGCACAGTTTTATCGGTAGGCATAGTTCCAAATTAAAGGCTTATATTTTAACAGGACACATAAAAGATAGCTAAAGGGAAATAGTCCTTACTGACATGCCAGCAAGATAAAATGAAATTTCGCCTGGGAAAGGGAGCCCAGCAACCCAAGGGTAGAGTTCATGCACAGAGCAGGAGAGGAGGGGATGGCTGAAGTGAAAATAGATAGAATGATGAGAAATAAAGAAAGATGAGTAGAATGCTAGAATCCCAGAGTTCCCCATGAGGAAACTACCTTTATCAAAGCTGATTGGCATCTGGCCTGACATTTATATTCTGAAAATTGTTTGGAGGTTGAAGGGCTTGTCCAAGATCATATAGTCAGTCTTTGCCAGAGGCAGGACTTGAATCCCAGTTTTCTTGATTCTCAGGCCAGCAGTCTTTGCACCATATTCTATAGTATAATATGGCCTTCAGCTATTGTCATTTTTTATCCACAATTGTACTTTCTTTGGGATAGAGAATTACCATTGTAGAAACTTTTTTCACTAGCAGATATTAGCAATTTCCACCATTTGTAGAGTTTTTTTTGGAAGAAATGGTATGATAATAACAACAATAATGTGCTTAAATAAAAATATTGAGATAAATTATTATTGTTTTTATATTGTTGTTAAATATAAGATAATAATAATGGCTGGCATATATGTGTCTGTGTACTGTGTCTGTGTACATATATATGTATATTTATATGTCTCACATGAATTAGATGTTATAACAACCCTCATTTTATAGATGAGAATACTGAGATTAAGAGATGCCATCTGACTTGTCTTAGATCTTGTGTGTCAAAAGCAGGATTTGAATCCAGGTCTTCCTGACCCCAAGACCAATTCACTGTGCACTGAGCCTACTTGCCTATTATTATTTGTCCACAAGTGCAAGACATTATGTTAGGTGCTAGAAATAAAAAGAGTGGCACAGAGTATTGGTCCTGGAATTAGGAAAAAAAAAAAACTGAGTTTGAATGCAACCTCAAACACATACTAGCTGTGTGACCCTGGACAAGTCACTTAATTCTGTTTTCCTTAGTGTACTCACTCATTTAATCTGTAAAATGAGTTGGAGAAGGAAAAGGCAATCCCCCTCTTAATATCTCTAAGAAAACCCCAAATGGGGTCACAAAGAGTTGGACATGATTGGAAAAGAACTAAACAATAACAAAACAATCCAAGGTCAATGACAACAATTTTGTGGGTGGGTGTGGTTGTGGTAGGAGATCCTTGATTGACTCCACCACTGTCAATAAGCCAACTGATTTATTGCTGCTCTATGGCAGGTTACAGGCTATAATAGGATTATAAATCTAGAGCAAGAAGGGCTCTCAGGCCAGCTAGTCCAATCCATTTGTTTTACAGATAAAGAAAATGAAGCTAATAAAAATAGAATTGACCCTATATCTTTAATTAAAAGAAATAAAATATATCAATAAAAATCCCATTAAAATAATGCCTTAGTTTCCTTATCAACCCCAGTCCCTTGAGGTCAAGCATTCTATCCTAAACTCCCTTATGTCTCTCTCATTTAACCAAGGATTCTCCCTAAAGCAAAATATAACTATTTGCTGAGTGATTGATCAGATTTTAAATAACCCTTAGTAAATAAGAGGAATTTTAGGGATGAAGGCAAAAAGGAAAATAAAGGGAAAAAATTACCAAATCTATTGGGTAAGAATACATTTTAGAGCTTTCAACCCTTTCAAGTTTCCAGCAAAACTTCTCAATTTTCTTTAATTAATTGGACCTTCAATACATTTAGTACTTTGTAGAGCAATGATTCATGATTTGTTGATTTGTATTCTCCTCCTTGCTTCTAATTCCATGAAACTCAAATTTTTAAATTTGTCCAATGGGGTTGAGGTAGGGAAAGTTGGACTACTTGACCTCAATGACCCTTTCTTGCTGTAGATGTATAATAGCTTTTCTTTTGCTCTTGATTTAGCTTCAGGATTCTTGTGTACCATTCAATTTCTCATTCTTTCTATCAATTCTTCTTCCACTATCCATATTTTTGTGGAAACTGTCTATGGAGTCAAGGCCTTGGGTTCATATATGACTTCCTCTGGCACTTACTGCCTGTGAGACCTTGAGGAATTAATTCCAACAACAGATCTCAGCTTTTATCAAATGTAAAAAGAGAGTGCTTGAGGTCAATGCCAGTTTAGATCTCTCATTCTACATCTTTTTGTCAAGTCCCTTTGTGGCCTTCTTATGCCTACCATAATGACCTAAAATGGGTCTGGGGCTGTTTAGTTTTATTCTTCTAAATAATATTTAATCATGATTATACTCATGTCCCCCTCCCTAACAGAGATTAAGAGGCAAAATTTTAAAAGTAAGGTCTTCTTGTCTTACATTGATAAAATTAACCATATAAACAATGTATGAATTTCTTCTGCAGAAGATTGGAGTATAAAGATTCTATGAAAATCCTCCACAGAAAATGTAATATTTAAATATTAACATGGGCCACTATGTGGGAAAATGTGCTAAGAAATATGGTTTTAAGATTAAGAAATAAAAGACCATTCAGAAATCTCATCCCTATAAACCAGGAGTTTAAAGAGTTGGAAACTGCTACCTCAAAAGATTACTTGAACAAAAGCGGGAAGCTCAGTTCTCATATACTCATTCCAGCAAAAAACAAATACAAAAAAAACCAAAACAATGACAACATAAAAATAACACCTGTCTGAATCATGATCAAGAAATCCAAAGAGAAAATACTATAGGTGACTTCATATCAAAACTATACAAAAAGAAAGAATTGGGATGCAAGTAAAACTAGAACCAGAGGAGGCAGTCAGGTCAAAGACCTGTATAGCTTGAAAAGCTCTATCTGGAGACAGTAAGATCAGAAGGATTGTACAAATATCCTTGGTCATAGTTTGAGCTTTGATAGGCTCAGAGTAGGTATAAATAGCAATTTTTCTGTTTTGGTCAGAAACCCCGAAGTTCTTCCTTTCCCAGATTGATTTTTTTTTTTTTTTAACTAAATAAAAGAGGCTTTTCTTTGTCTAATATAGCTAGCTTTAATCACTGAATGAAAGTTGCCTCAGACACTGAGACTTGTTAAAGACTTTAACTTACAAAGGTCAAGCTCTCCTACTCATCCTGTTCCATCACCAATTTTCTTGATCTATATCTTGCCACTGGGTTAAAGGCATGGCCCTTAAGAAAGAAGTCTACCCCATAAACCCCAAGATATCTTGTGAGGTTTCAGGGATCAAAATTTATAGTCCTTTGTGCAGAGCATCTGCAGGTAAAGGTATGATACTCTACATGAACAGAGGGAAGGAAAGGGTAAAAAGAAAGAAAAGGAAAGGAAAGGAAAGAACTGTGTTGTTCACTGGTTAGTCCCAATAGGGTCCTCAGTGGACAATTTCATACAGGTTCCCATATGCAAATAAATAGCATTGGAACACTTGGGAAATGATTCCTTATTTTCATGATTACTTGTGATCAAACTTTCAGCTCCTAGAACAAAGGCCACAGTCCACACTAGAAGTAAAAGAAAGGATAAAGAGAAGAAAAGGGTACTATAAACAGCTACAACTGCCCCAATTTAAACCTGTATTAAAAATGGAAAACAGGATAAAAGTAAAGACACTGACATTGATTATCACTAATAGAATATTATGTTGAAGTGCCACAAAAAGATGGTTTAAAGAGCCCAGACATCAAGCAATTAAATCAACAAACATTTGTTAATTATGTATTATGTGCACACCCTGTGCTGGCAAATTGCCCAGTTGGAAATGCAATTGGATGGAGAGGGTGCTATGTTAATTCATTAGTACCTTTATTTGGACAGATAGGGAAAAATAAACTGGGCCCAGAATTGCATAGAAGGAAGAGGGTTGAATTAGTTTAAAATATGCTTTAAATGAACCAACTGTTCTTTCCTTCTCCATTTTAAAAAATAATATTGTCCCAGTGATATCAAATGGATATGAATCAGTAAAAACAACGATATATGAAGAATTAGAAGTGAAAATGATCCAAAGGGAAAAAAAAGAGACATGATTAGCATATGTTTGTAAGATATTGTCAACAATTACTTGAGTGTAAGGAATGGCGTAGAATTTTTCTAATGACCAATACCATTATATATGATCTGAAGGATATAAGGCAGTCCTGTAACAAGAAGGAGGGATAAAAATTGGACATCCAAAGGAAGACAAATTAAGGTAGCTCCTTCAACTGAGTCTCACAGAGCATGCTTTGTAAGGTCCTTTCATTAACTGCCTTCCCCTGACAGTGGTCTAGATCAGCTGTGTCAGAAATGGAGTTATTTAACCATACTTAAGGATCCCTGATTCTGCATATTGATTCAGAAAACCATATATCAACATTATCTATGTTCTATTATATCTTTATTTTGTAAATATTTCTCAATTGTATTTTAATTTGGTTTATGTCACAGTTAGAAGAATTGTTTGATACCTCTGTTCATCATGGAGGAGAGTAGTAGAAAATTAGGATGTTCTTCTGTTAATTGGTATTCTTTGGTTTTTCCACCTAAACTAGATTATCATCTGTTCATGTATTTCCACCTTTCCCAGAAAGGTATTCTGACTAATGAGGAAAAAGTAAATGTCAAGTTAGAATCTTAATATGTTTAGGAACAAGATTGTAGCATTTATCATATGCATAATGGGAAACCATTGGAGAATTATGAATAGAGAGAACAGGTAGATACATGGCATCTTAGGAAGATTAAGCAGTCAGTAGGCTGGTCACTTGCCACAATGATCCATGAGCAAATAAAAATTATCCTTGCTTTTATCATGGCCTATTCAGCTTCAGCAGTAATAGCAGAATGCCATAACTTTTTTTTTTTTTTGCAGTAAACAATAATAATAACTGATATTATAAACAAGAGATCTGTATTCAGTGGCAGTGATCATATCAACTGTGACATTCCTATTCTAGAATGGGACAGAATTGACTTAGAATTGACTAGAATTGACAGAAATTTTGCCTCAGACATTATATGATCCTGGACACATAATTTGCTGACCTTATCTGGAAAATGAGGATGATATCAATCAGAGCTATTTATTGTTGTTGTTGTTGTTGTTTTTTTAAATAAGAGCTTTTTATTTTCAAAATACAGGTAAAGATAATTTTCAACATTCAACCTTGCAAAATCTTGTGTTCTAAATTTTCCCTCCTCCCCTAGACAGCAAGTAATCCAATATAGGTTAAACATGTGCAATTCTTTTAAACATATTTCCATAATTTTCATGCTGCATAATAAAAATAAGATCAAAAAGGAAAAAAAATGAGAAAGGAAAAAAAGCAAGCAAACGACAAAAAAGGTGAAAATACTATGTTGTGATCCACATTCAGGACTATAAGGACTCTGGATACAATGACTCTCTCCATCGCAAGTCTATTGAAATTGACT
Organism: Sarcophilus harrisii; assembly: GCF_902635505.1. NCBI lineage: Eukaryota > Metazoa > Chordata > Mammalia > Dasyuromorphia > Dasyuridae > Sarcophilus > Sarcophilus harrisii. Next base: position 319,209,693 of record NC_045426.1, on the reverse strand, counting down.
TGAATCACCTCATTGTTGAAAAAAGACTTTATAAAATCATCCTGATGATCATTTCTTATAAAACAATAATATTCCAAAACATTCATATACCATCATTTATTGTCATTCCCCAACTGATGGGACATCCACTCCGTTTCCAATTCCTCACCACTACAAAAAGAGCTGCCACAACAGTTTTTTCTTTTTTTCTTTTTTGTGATCTCTTTGGGATAGTCTGTAAAGACACTGATGGATCAAAAGGTATGTACAGTTTGATAGCCCTTTGGACATAGTTCCAAATTTCTCCCCAGAATTAACCAGAGCCATTTGCAAGGATCAGATAAGACAATATTTGTAAAGGACTTTGATTACTTTAGAGTGCATGTTAACTATTATTATTAAACAAATCCAGGGGACCCAAAAAAAGTATTCATAGGCTTTCTTTGAAAAGGCACTTAAATAAATTCAGTTATTCCAAAAATAACAAGGAAAAATTTCGTGGAATATTTGTCTATGTTCTATTGCAATATTCATGTTAAGCATTTGCTGAAAGGACCTATGAGAGTAATTGCAGTTTTATCTGAATATCCATTGCAAGGGAAGTAGAGAAATTCTACAAAGAATAAATAGTTAGACTGCAAATTAAATCAATATGTACTTTAATTCTCTGTAATATTGGAGGATAGCTAAAAAGAAAGTTGGTAAAATTGTTTAGAAATTAGAAAAAAGAGAGGTTGGGAAGGGAGGAAGGGGTTGTAAGAGACATATCCCTGTGCTTATGTATCATTAACATTTTCTTCAGGAAGAGTGCCAGTGACAGTAAGGAGATCATAGGAGAGATGGACAATCCCTTTTTTGGAGCAAAGACAGAACTGACTTGGTCATGTTGGGAACAGAACGTGACTTCAGTGTAAACATGCAGGGGCAAGAAATCCAATGGAAAAGTTGGCTACCAGGGAGTAGGGAGTGAAATGTCAAGTTAAGCAAGCTAGGTACCTGCTTGAAGTGGTGGGGCAGGTGATCAGGTGAATGGTAATAGCAAGGCCCCAGGCTGAAAGCAAAAGGAGTAAAAACTTCCAGAAAATGTTCTGCGTTCTGAGTAGGAAAGTAAGTGCTGAAGAGAGGTCTGGGGAAATAGAATTCATATCTGGAACCATTCCAGGCGATTTCTGGGCAACACTAACAATTCTTACTAGGTTTTTCCTGCTTTTTAGAAGCTTTTCTAGAAAGAAATGACACTTTTGAGGCCATTTGGAAGGCTTTCTATTGAAAGGGCACATTTATCTATAGCATACATTTGGAAAGCATTTAATATATGCTTAATGTATGCAGAGGAAGATGCTAGACACTGGAGAAGTCATGATCTCTGACTTTAGCAACCTCTGACTTTAGTTTGGAAAATTTGGGAATAGGAACTATCTTTTGCCTTTGCAAAGCTCTTCCATGTATCTGGAAAGTATGGTCTCCTCATTTCTTAGTATTCCTAGCTTTCTTCAAAGTACCTTCAAAGGTGCTATCTTTTAGAAGAATATGTATATATATATATATATATATATATATATATATATTTAAGGCTACTTATGGACTTTATTTTTTTTACATGCTATCTATATTTTAATAGTATTTCATTTTTCAAAATGGATCAAAGATAGTTTTCAACATTCACTTTTGCAAAACCTTATGTTCCAAATTTTGCCCCCATCTCCCTTCTCTCTTTCCCAAGACAGTAAACAATCTTACACAGGTTAAACATGTGTAGTTATTATAAGCATATTTCCCTATTCGTCATGCTGTGCAAGAAAAATCAGATCAAAAGGGGAAGAAAAAACAAACAAACAAGTAAACAAACAACAACAGGTGAAAATATTCTGCTTTGATGCACATTCAGACTCTATAGTTTGCTCTTTGGATGTGGATGGCACTTTCCATTGCAAGTCTATGGAATTGCCTTAAATCACCTCCTTGTTGAAAAGAGCCAAGGCCATCACAATTGATCATCACATAATCTTGTTGCTACTGTGTACAATGTTCTCTTAGTTCTGGTCATTTCACTTCATGTTCATGTAAGTATTTTCAGAATTTTCTGAAATCATCCTGCTCATCATTTCTTATAGAACAATAATATTCCATAACATTCATGTACCATAACTTATTCAGCCATTCCACAATTGTTGGACATCCACTCAGTTTTCCATTTCTTGTCACTACAAAAAGGGTTGTTTCAAATTAGAATTATCTTTAGAGCTCAACCAGTAGTAGTTGTACTTTGCCAGAAAGTTCTCAACCCAGAGGTGTCAAGCATAGGACCTTACTATTACCCAGGAGGCTGGAACCAGATTACAATTTAATTGAGAAATGTTCAACAAAATAAATAATATAATAAAACATAGCATTAATTTGTGGTTTCCTAAGTCATGACATTGTACTTGTTTTTGACATCACTGATCTAGGATTCTATCCTAAGGATGTAGAATGTATACTAAAATATCCATAGAAACATTTTTAAAATAAAGCTTTTTACTTTCAAAACATATACACGGATAATTTGACAACATTGACCTTTGCATAGCCTGGTGTTTCAGATTTTCCCCTCCTTCACCTCACCCTCTCCCCTAGATGGTAAGCAGTCCAATATATGTTATACATGTTAAAATATATGTTAAACCCCATATGTATAAACATATTAATACAATTCTCTTGTTGCCCAAGAGAAATCAGATCAAAAAAAGAAAATAAATGAGTAAGGAAACAAAATGCAAGCAAATAACAAGAAAAAGCGTGAGAATGTTATGTTGTAATCCACACTCAGTTCCCACAGTCCTCTCTCTGGGTGCAGATGGCTCTCTTCATCACAAGATCATTGGAACTAGCCTGAATCATGTCATTGTTGGGAAGAGTCACGTTCATCAGAATTGATCATCATATAATCTTGTTGCCATGTATAATGCCTCCTGGTTCTGCTCATTTCACTTAACATCAGTTCATGTAAGTCTCTCTAGGCCTCTCTGAATCATCCTCCTGATCATTTCTTATAGAAAAATAATATTCCATAGCATTCATATACCACAATTTATTCAGCCATTCTCTAATCGATGGGCATCTACTCAATTTCTAGTTTCTTGCCACTACAAAAAGGGCTGCCACAAACATTTTTGCACATACAGGTCCCTTTCCCTCCTGTAAGATCTCTTTGGGATATAAACCCAATAAAAACACTGCTGGGTCAAAGGGTATGCACATTTTGATAGCTCTTTGGGCATAGTTCTAAATTGCTCTCCAGAATTGTTGGATCAGTACACAACTCCATCATCATTGTATTAGTGTCCCAGTTTTCCCACATCCCCTCCAACATTTGTCTTTGTCTTTTCCTGTCATCTTAGCTAATCTGAGAGGTGTATAATAGTATCTCAGAGTTGTTTTAATTTGTGTTTATAGAAGCATTTTTGTGGTAGAAACCAAAAATGGAATTCCCACAGATTACATAATGGCTGAATAAATTCTGGTGTATGAAGACAGACTATGGCAAATGAAATAAATAACATATTGTTTAAGAAATTATGAAGAGAAGAGGATTCTGGGAAGATGAAAGAGTAGATCAGAAAATTCAAAGGTCTCTAAATTTCCCCCACAAACAAGACAAAATAGTACCTCAAGGCTAATGTAGGATTGTAGAGCAGTAAAAATAAAGAGGGGTGGTAGACAGAATAGTGGCCCTCCTCAGACTTCCTAGGATGGAATGTAAACACAAGCATGAATCCTGGGGCTAGCTGGCTTGGAAGATAGATTCACACAGCCACAGGAATTTATTTATTTTGGGTCTGAGTGGGGAAGATTGAGGGAACCTTTGTTGATAAGAGAAGTCAGATTCAGCTGTGATCTCTGTGATCCCTGATGAGAAAGAACTAGTATATGTAGAAGCAGTTGAGGAGAGATACTGCTGGCCATGGGCACTTACAGATCAGAGGAGAGAATTGAAGGAGGATCTCAGGTCAGAGGCACTATCATCCACAACCTAGAACTAGAGGTAATTACAATAACAAGCTCTTATTAAAAAAAAAAAAAAAATGAGCAGGCAAGTAGAAAGAATCTAATTCTTGAAAGTTACTATGAAAAAAAAAGATTGGGGTTCATTTTCAGAGAAGGCTTCTAAAGGAAAAGAAACCAAAACAACAACCTTCTCTTACCTCAAAAAAATAGCATCAAATGATCACCTATCCAAAAAAATTTATGGGAGAACTTAAAAAAAAATCCAATCTTCAAATGAGAGAGATTTTTAAAAATTTTTAAATTTTTAAATTTTTTAAAATAAGAACAATCCAAGAAAAATGAAACCATGAAAAGTCAAGCAAATGAGAAAGGATACACAGAATCTTAAGGAAGTGACTGCTTGAAAATTAGAATTGGGCAAGAAGGAGCCAACAAATTTCTAACCCAAGACCAATGATGTTAAACACAAATAAAGATAAAAAAAATAAAACAAAATATAAAGAATAAAACAAATAGAAGGAAATGCATGACATCTCCTAAGAAAAACAACTGATCTGGAGAACAGGTCAATAAGAGAAAACATAAGAATAATCAGACTACATGAAAGCTACAATAAAAATAAAAGAATCTTGATACAACAATACAAGAAATAATTGAAGAAAATTGTCCTGAAGTCGTAGAACACGAATGCAAAATAGAAATAGAAAAAATCCACCTATTACCACCTGAAAGAGATCCTATGAGGAAAACTTACAGGAACATCAAAGCAAAATTCAGAAATTCCCCAATTTAAAGAGAAAATATTACAAGCAAGAAAAAACCAATTGAAATATAGTGGAACCACAATTAGAATCATACAAAACCTAAGTCTTGGAACTACAAGTCTTGAAACACTACATATCAAAGAGCAAAAGAACTAGTGTTGTAGGCAAAATTATCATATCCAACAAAGTTAAGCATAATACTGAACAACAATAATTAACAACAATAAAAATGGATATTCAATGAATTGTCAGACTCTCAGGATTTTGTTGCAAAAAGACTTGAACTTAAAGAAAATTTGACATATAAGATTCAAAAGAAATTTAAGATAAACATTAAAAACTAGTTACAAAGGACTCAATAAGGACAGATTGTTTACTCTTTATATATGGAAATATAAACCACATTCTAAGATTATCCTTAGTAATTGAGTAGTTGGAAAGAAAAATGGGGGTAGAGTAGAATGTGATATGATTCTAAAAAGCAAAATTATGTAGGAAAAGTTAAGAAGAGCAATTATCTTATACTGTAGAAGGCTAGGAGGTAAAAATCCATTCCAGGTCTTGAATCTTAGAGTAACTTGGCTCACCAAAACTCCCCTTTCTGATTGAAATAACAGAGAAATACTTGTTAATATGTGATTAGAAATCTAGCAACTGAAGCAAAATGTAAAACTACTATACAATGGCTCAAAAGGCTTACCTTTGATTTTAGGACAGGAAAAGCAATTCACAATGGAAACTGAAGGCATTTGGGAGAAAGGTATTTGAGGACATTGATATGATAAGTTTACTCTGATGTTTATCTCAACTATTTACATCTCTGTCTAAATAACCAAGATCAGGGCTTAATCATTTACATCTTAGCAGATCCTTGCTTGTTACAAAAAGCTATTGGGACATCAAAAAGTATACTTTGTATCAAGTCTATAAGCATTGGAGGTATGTGTGTATATATATATATATATATATATATATATATATATATATATATATCAATCACCAGGCTGACACAGGGGGATATTAAATATCAAATAAATATAGAATATAAAGTATCAGCTATCATATAGGAATACATACATATATATATATATATAATAAAATTTATAAGATTGGTTATTGTCCAACTGATATCAATATAGTATACATATTGAATTCAAAATAAGGCAAAATCAATCAGATAGCAGGGACTAAGAATAGTATCTGAAGACTGGGAGATCTTCCAATTTCTGTGTTCTTTATTTTGGTATATTTCTCTAACCCTCAGAGACAGTTCCCTTAAATCCTTAAAGTAAATTCTTTTATCAGTACTCTGGAGGAAGACAGGAGGGCAGAGACTGCAAAACCTGAATACTGGAAGAGGGGAAGAATTAGCACCTCCTCCCCTCCCATCTCCAGGCTTCCTGTTCAGATCTCTCATAGACACAGACCCATAGAGAAATTAAATTCTTATACCTAGGGGGCTAGTTCACAAAAACACTTTAGAGGACCAAAGAAAGAGAAAGGGACATTCATTTTGAAATACAATTAGCCTTTCCAGCTCCTGATCTAAATAATCCAATTCAAATTATAAAATAGCTAGCCAGTTTTCTATCAATAAGAGGAGGCAAGTTAAAACTCCATCTAAACAACCTGTTTTTTAAAATGCTAATGTTGATTAGCTGGGGGAAAATCAAAAATACTTTACTTCTCTTCAAACAGCTTCCCTTGATGTCACATGGAAGTATAGATAGTATAGAATATATTCTCTCCCCACTAGAGACTCACTCAAGTCCACTTCCTTTTGATATGCTAGGTTTATTTTAGGATGCAGTTTACAAGCATTGCCAAGGTTTAAGTTTATTTTAAATTTTTAAGAAAATATGTATTCTTTGTTTCTCACCATGATATTTTTGCTTAAATAAACCGGGGGAGAAAAATAGCACAGTTTTAATAATATCTTACAAAAAATAGGAAAAGCATAACAATAAAATTTTTAAAAATATGTATATATAAAAAAATTCAGGGTCGTGAAGGTTTTCGGGAGCACAGATAAGGAGGTATTCTGGATGCAATCTATCAGTGATTTTACACCAATTCTAAAATGGAAATTAGAGGGGATAATTTGATTACTTTAAATGATTATCAGGAATTAGTGATGGATATTGAATGGATAAAACTGTATTTGAAACTGGGAACACATGCATTGACAGTTATTTCAAATTTTAGGAGGAGATCCTAATCCAAATTCTAAAAGAAATTTTACCAAAGAAATTAGGAGCAGTTGTGGGCAATAAAAAGAGTACTAAATAATTTAGCTCATCAGTTTTGGGAAGGCTTTTCTGCTTGCCCTCAGATATTGGTGATATTGATTCAAAGAGCTTTAAAAAGACTTCTGCAATTAACCAGGGACCTCCCACATATAGTTCATCAGCTATATTCTAAAGATCTTTATTATCTCCTAATAACAATTAGGTACTAAGGTACAACTGATAATTTTTTTGGCTACCGATTTTGCAGTTCATGACTATGTATAAATGGATATTTCCACAATTGACTAACAAAAGTTAGCTTCTTTGTATGTGTAATTCCATCTATCTGGACTGTAGATTGTGCCTCAAATCTTCTGAAAAGATGGGTTTGAGGGGCGGGACTTGAAAAAAGCCCTAAACTTAAGATGACCCAGCAATACCAAACCCTTCTTGCTTACCTAAAAAGATCCTTGTCTCTTTTTCTGTCAAAACCCCCTTTAGCATAAAAATAGCAATGAAAACTTCATTTAAGATTTCTGTTTCCCTACCCTTGTCTTTGAACACTACTACTAAATATGTTTTTGATACCTTGCTTGAATATAACAGCAGAGGGAATTATATACAATTATTATTACACTGTATACTGCTCAAGATCTTCTTAATATTTTTAGGTAGCAAATGTGCTATCTTTTGGAAACAGCCCCAATCCTGAATATCCTTCTGGTTAAAAGGAGATTTCTTTAACAGTAATTTGTATATGTGTGTGCGTGTGTGCACATGCAAAAGAATGGTTGAAGTTTATGGTGTTATGCAAAGTTGGGACAATTTTCTTCCATATCATTTTTGTCTGTATCTATATCTGTTTCTGTGCAGAATGTCCATGTCATGCTTGTTGTGAGGGCTAGATTTTGTTGCCTGCAAAGAGTCATAGGCAACCAACCAGAAAAAAAACCTTTGTAGTATAGTTTGTATCCTGAAAAATTTTCCTAAAAAAAGGGCCTAACTTTTTTTCTGTGAATTTAAAACTTCTAGCCAAAGGTTGAAAAAAATGCATAGAAAAAAAGGGGTTAGAAAAGAAAATTGAAATAACATCTTACAGATTCTCAAAAATTTTGTGAGCAAAACACTTTAGCAAAGTCTCACAAATTTTGAGAAAATTGATCATGGAATTTGGAAATTAGTAAAAAAACAACAATTAGGAAAATAGCAAATTTTACTAACCTTTCTTTGAATTCTATTTTGTCTGAAGTAATTTCCCACTCCAGGTGGGAGTAAGAAAGAGTCAACTCTCATAGGGCTGCTCATGAGATTATTATCACTGGAATCACAATTGCTAAAGTATTGTAGGAAAAGTTTCAATAGCAGTAGACTCAAAGCCTTGCATAAAACTCCGACCCAACCCAGCTTGGAGGAATGCAGATGGGGTGAGGGTCAGGCTCCATGATTCACTATTCCCAGATCCTATCAGGATAATTAGGGAAACTGAGTCAGCACAATAAAAGAGAACTGTGGCATAACAGATTAAAGCTCCTTTACAATTACTTCCATCATATCTTAAATAACAAATTAAATCTCATTATGTATATTTTCTTTCTCTCCCTCTTATCCCTTCTTCAAGTCAAAGGAGAAGGAAAGAGAAAGAGTTTTTACACACTATCTTCCTAGGCCTAGTGAGGCCTAGTTGAATTTGCTTAGTATAATTTTATATACAAACAAAAAATTATCTCAACCTTAGCATTGTATATTGGTCATAACTAAAAACTCATAGAGTTATCAAAATAGGAAGCAATTTTTATCCAATAAAGCAGACAATATTTATATATCATTTGTTTTTTGTTAAGTAACAATCAATATTAGTTATCTTTACAAATCAGAAAAACTGGGCAGACAAAAATTAATTTTCCATAAATTACATGACTCAGTTTCCCTAATTATTCTGACCCAGTCCTGCCTCAGTTTCCCTAAGTATTCTGCCTCAGTTTATAATTGTCCTGCAAAACCTCCCCTCCTTCTTAATCAGAATATTTAATAAGGATAAAAGATCGTATATTTTAGAACATCAGAAGGCCTCTCCCCATGCCAAGCTATCAGAATGTCAGATATTGTCTTATCAAGATGCCTCTCCTCATCTCCGGGGTGCCCCCGTCTCCTGAGGCTCACCCCATCCTGTCAGCGTCCTGTTCCCACTCTCAGCATCCTGACTCCTCCACCAACTCAGTCTATCCCTTGAGTCTGAGCCATGCATATATATGTCTATGAGAACTCTCATTGTTTGCTGGATTCTTGGAGATGATTGTCTCATTCAGCTCTGGGACCAAACCATGGATCCATTTGGTCCCAGTAAATCTCTCCCTTTTAAATAAATTATTAAATACTTTCTAATCTCTATCTTGCCTCAGTTTCTCTGGCATTTAAAATCAAAACCCATTAAAAGAATGTATAAATTGTAATCTATTTGCCCTAAATTTAGGAAAACAGAAAAGCAGTTCATAGCTACTTAAAAACTACTTGTTAATATGTGATTAGACATCTAGCAACTGAAGCAAAATGTAAAACAACTATATAATGGATCAAAGGCTTACATCTGATTTTAGGACAGGAAAAGCAGCTTACAATGGAAACTGAAGGCATTTGGGAGAAAGGTATTTGAGGACATTGATAGGATAAGTTTACTCTGATGTTTATCTCAACTATTTACATCTCTGTCTAAGTAACCAAGATCAGGGCTTAATCATTTACATCTCAGCAGATCCTTGCTTGTTATAAAAAGCTATTGGGACATCAAAAAGTATACTTTGTATCAAGTCTATAAGCATTGGAGGTATATATATATATATATATATTTGTCTCTCTGATCAATACACTTTGAAGAGTTCTTACCATATTCTTTCCACCTGGCCCCTGTATCTCATGCCATTAATTCACTACTGGACTTGGACTCCAACATTGTACAAATGAAATGCAAGAGCAAGAACTGACACAGAGAAATTAGGTGGGGAGGAGAACTGATAGTTCTGGAATTCTACTCTTATTGGGAATAGGTAAAAGAGGAAACAGTACATATATACATACATGTATATTTGGGAGGGAACAACATATATATTTGGAAGGCTATAAAAGTCCTCTAAAATTCAGATATAAACAAAAGAGAAAAGGGAAAGGGTTAAGGGAAAGAATAAAGGACAGATTCTTGGGAGGTGGGTGGGTGGGTTAAGTAATAGGAGGACAAGGTAGCAGGTCAGGGAGTCAGGAGAAATAGGAAATAAGAGATATACACAAACATAATAAAGATCAGGAATAAGTTTATTAGGTTAAAAAAATCAATTATTGTAATCATATTCTCAAACAAAGTTAAAGTTAAAATAGACTTAATCAAAAAAAGAAAAATAGGGAAGCTATATAATATGTTAGTCTAATCAATATTGCTTCACACTATTCTAGATAATAAAGATTGAAATATTGCTGTGGTGTAGGAAATGAGTTGGTGGATTTAGAAAAATATGGAAAGTCTTAGACTTATATTGGAAGATTTATATACCTTTAGAGAAAAAAAGGACATGCAAACACAGTACAGTCTTACATAGATGTATATGAATGCATATGTATCTATGTGTGTATATGATTATAGATATCTTTGTATATATATATATATATATATATAAATATTTTGTATTTTTGTATTTTGTATAAAAGACAGACAATTTGTTTTCTTTTTGAAAAAAAGAAATTAGAAAAATTTAGAAAGGAATTTTCATAGAAAAAGATAAATTAAGCAGAGCAAACACAATACAGAACAATATACATTATGTAAATTTACAACAATGTAAGCAAAAATAACTGAGGTCTGAAAAATTATTAGATTTGGTTTTAGATTACAAAGAATTTTTAAAACTTTTCCTTTTAGCAGTGAAGTGAAGTACTCTGGAAACAAAATGTTGTATACATTGTCAGAAGTCATGGCAATTATTTTTGTTTAACTGAAAGCTTTTTTGTTGTTGATGGTTTTATTCTTATTTTTAAAACTTTATTTATTTTTACTTAAGGGAGGATTAGAAGGAATGAAATGGATCTGAGTGACAATGGACTTAAAGATAAGCTTGAGGAAAAAATAATTTTAAAAAATGAATCCAGTATTTTGAGACTGGATGATGGGGAGAATAGTGGCCCATATGGACAGAAATCGAGGGACTGGTTTGATAAAAGATAAGAGCTGACATTTAAGGGGTAAAAGGAAGAAGAGGTAAGAAAAGTAATTCATCCTCTCTGAGGATAAGGCTGGGAATCATCCACTAAGGTAGTACTTTGTTCATCATAAGAGTTAATAGTTGCTTTTTTCATTCATTGACTTAGCAGGCTATCAACCCACACACAGAGAGGTAGGAGGTAAAGGGGAATAAAATTTATTTCTTTGGCTTTGATGTGCAGGATTCCTTTGAACATGGATAACTCAATCAATTCTTGGAAGAGATTGAGGGATCTGAGTTAAGTCACCCAAGATGTGTTTGATTATTTTTCATTCTCTTTTATTCCTCTTTATTGATGTTTCAGTATCCTGAAGCTACAGAAATATAAATGTGGAATTACACATAATTTCATTAATTGCAACTTAGTTGAATAAATATCTCTAAGACACTTCAAGGCAACTACTTCTTTCCCAATTTCTATTTGTTTTCTTTTCACCCCAAGTAGTCCTCTTTTTTTAATGGATTGGCTATTATTAACAAATGGTTGTTTCAATCTGCTTCTTGTTTCCCATTGTTATAACCTATGAGGCTGCCTTATTGCAGACTTTGTCTGGTCCATGTGTCTTAGATAAGACTTAGATCATTTTAGACTTTAACACTATATGTATGAAGGTCAGAGAAACCCATTGCACTCTGAATCAGTGATGAAGATAAAGACAATAAAGGTATAACAATATACAGGAAGCTTTGATTCTTAATTATCTATGTGACCTGTCCATAATAATTCCAATCTTCAGTTAACCTAGTCTTAGGGTTAACTGATCTCCTGATCAGTAAATTTTTTACTCAACAAAAGGCTGAGGGTCCCAGAGGCTACATACATTTTATGTTAGAATGTAGTAGCTATTCTCCATGAGATTGGCTGAATAAGTTATGGTATTTGAATGTAATGGAATAAGTTCTTTAAGTTATGGAATAAGTAATAATGTAATGGAATAAGTTCTTTAAGAAATGATGAGCAGGATGATTTCAGGAAAGTTTGGAGAGACTTACATGAATTGATGGTAAGTGAAGTGAGTTGAACCAAGAGAACATTGTACACAGCAATAAGATTATATGATAATCAATTCTGATGAAATGATAATCATTTCAACAGAGGTGATTCAGGCTATTTCAAAGGGTCTTGTGATGGAGAGAGTCACCTGCACCCAGAGAAAGGAATGTAGGGAGTGAGTGTGGATCACAATATAGTATTTTTACTTTCTTGTTGCTATTTGTTTGCATTTTATTTTCTTTTTAATTTTTTTCCTTTTTAGATCTGATTTTTCTTGTGCAGCATGATAATTGTGGAAATGTGTAAAGAAGAATTATTCGTGCATATGTTTTGAAAATAAGAAGCTTTTTTTTTTTTTAAATATAATTTTACTCTAATATGTATCTCAACTATCTACATCTCTGTCGAAGTAGCCAAGATCCGGGTTTAATCATTTGTATCTCAGTAGATTGTACTTGTTAGAAAAGATACTGGAATATCAAAGATTGTATTTTGTATCAAGTCTATAAGCATTGAAGATATAAATATTTGTCTCTCTGATCAATAAATTTGAAGAGTTCATATTGAATTCTCTCTGTCTGGCTCCTGATTGACATGCCCTAATTTTCCTACTGGAGCTGGACTTCAACAAATAAGTAAAACTCAATTTGGAAAAAAATTTTGTGTTACTTCTATGAACTATATAATGGTCCTTAATTGTTATTTGAATAGATCAGGTGTTTGTAAGTTGTTAATTAAACCTGGGAGAATTTAGACCCTATCTCCTATGCCTCAACAGAAGGTTAGACCTTTAGTTACCACCACCTCTGCCACTCTTTCTGACTGTATTCAACTTAAGGAAAAAATTGTAAGGTAAAATTATAGATGAATTAGAAATTGAATAAGACCATGTGTTTATAACCTTTTTAGGATCCTAAAGATAATTTCAATTAGCCAGAGTTATATAGGAAAAAAATGCCAAATTACAAAAGTGAAATTCATAGAAGATGGGTTTTATAGACAGGGATATGAAAGAGAACAGAACATGAAAGGAGAACTTTTTTTCTTTGAAGGGCTCCACTGGAGAAGGAAGGGAATGGGAAAAGGAGAAAGAATGAAAGAGAGACAGAGACAGAGACAGAGACAGAGACAGAGAGAGACAGAGACAGAGAGAGAGAGAGAGAGGGAGAGGGAGAGGGAGGGAGGGAGGGAGGGAGGAAGGAAGAGGGAGAGAAAACATTTTGAAAATAAACCAAGTTTGTAAAGAGATATTTTAGGGAAGTTTCTGATGTCTTGAGATAAAGATATGAGAAACCTGATTATTCTTTATGATATGGACTGTATATAGTAATATATTTGCAACATGGAAATATTTGAAGGTAGTATACTAAAATGCTGTCTTTGATGGACCATTGCAGGAGTATATTTTAGTTATGTGAGGAATGTAAAATCATCATGGATACTAAAGAGGGGAATGAGAATACAAGATGGCCACATGTAATTTTTGGAAATAGACCAACAGAATAGTGGTCCCTATAATGTGAAATAATAGAAGTGCAAGGCCCCTGTGAAAATTTGACATTTTGATTTTCTGATTGTAAATCCATATTTGATGTGATAAAGGTTTGTCCTAAAACTAAACCAATGCAGTTCAACATTAAGCAAAATTCTGAAAGAGCATAGACTGAGGAAAATATGGATTTTCTGGCTGTGAATTTTAAGCAAATAACCTCATTTCTTTTTACCTCAATTTATTAATATATGAACTAGATAAAACTAGCATCCTTCCCCACCCAGGGTTGTTACAAGAAATGATTAACAGAAGACTCAGCATATTGAAAGCATCATATAAATATTAACTATTATTACCACAAACTGGGTAAGTCTATATTGCGTTTTAAATGTGAGTAATGTAAAATACTAAAAGTGACAAAATGATTTGCTATTTAAGATAATTTGGAAATGCAAATTGTTTTATGTTTTAAATTCAGGATATTGTGTGTGTTATTCCTTCTATAAATTTTCTGATAATATAAATTCTGGGAAATGACTATAAGAAATTTTGTGAAGAAAATGATGGAATTATATTATTGAAAAAAATTAACACCTTTTGATTTAGATTCTGTGAAATTATTAATTAAGTTGTTGGAGACTATTATTATAATGATAAAACCTATGAAGTATTTTAATTGGGTATAATTTAAAAGGGAAGAACACGATGTGAGTAAAAGGAGAAGAAACATTACCTTAATGGCAAACTTGCCAATTTTCTTGGGACAATCTGTTTGAAGGTCATAAAATCCCATCAGCCCTTTGCCATAAATTGCTGAATTTTGTAAAATTCTTAGATAAGGAGTTGGTTTCCTAAGAAACTATAATCCTGGAAATTTCTGGAAGATGCTACAGTAGATTTCAACCTCTCCTAATTTCTCCCACAAATAGAACAAATTTGCACCTCAGGGCAAACATAGGCTGGCCAAAAATCAAGAAGACTTGGGGAAGAATAGGAATACTCCTGATTTAAACCAAGAATATCTGAAGAAAGAGTTCAGACTGGGAATTAACCTGCCTGAAGTGCAAACACCTCCAGGCTAGCTCCACAGAAACACCAAATGGGGACACTTTGGTTAGCTAGGTGTGACTGGAGCTTCAGCAGGAACCACTGAGACTTTTACTTCCTGGACTGTTTGTGGAGTTAGGGTCTGAGTCTGGGAAGACTGAGGGAACAGCTATGCTGCTGTAAAGTGGCCCTGGGTGAGAAGGAACAAGCTCCTGGTCAGTGCAGAAAAAGCAAAGCAGGGATGCTGCTGACTGAGGGAGGAGTTCTTTATTTGGGGTTCCTGGTCAGAGAGGAGAGCTGAAGAGAAGGCACCATTCCCCCACCCTGTGATTAGAAGTGCTTACACTAATACCTTTTATTAAAAAATGAATTGGCAAATATGAAAGAATCTCACTATTGAAACATATTATTAAAACAGGGAAGGGGGCTGTTCATCTTCAGAGGAGGACACTTAAGTAAAAAAGCTTCTACCCCAAAGAGTAACATGAAATGGCTCCCTGTCCAGAGAGAATTTATTCAGGAACTCAAAAAAAAATTTTAAAATCAAATGAGAGACATTGAGGAAAAACTAAAAAGAAAATTAAAAATCATCCAAGGAAAACAAGATTATGAAAAAATAGTTAACTAATTAGAAAATGAGGCACAGAGAATCAAAGATGAGAATAACTCTGAAAATTAGAATTGGGCAAGAAGTAGCCAGTGAAGTTATGAAAATTCAAGAAATAACTAAATGGATAGTAATGAGAAAATAGAACAGAATGTAAAACATCTTATGCTTCTTGTAAGAAAAACAGATCTCGAGAACAGATCAAGAAGAGAAAATATAAGAATAATTGGATTGCCAGAAAGTTCTGACCAAAAAGAGAACATTGACACAATAATTCAGGAAATAATCCAAGAAAATTGTCCTGGAGTGATAGAACATGAGGAAAAGTAGAAATAGAAAAAAATGCACTCATCACCACCTCGAAGAGATTCTTTGTGGAAAACACACAGAAATAGTATTGCCAAATTTTGAAATCCCCAGATCAAAGAGAAAATTTAGCAAGAAACAAGAAAAAAAAAAATTCCAAATATGCTGGAGCTACAATTAAAATTGTATAAGACCAATCAGCATCTACAATAAAATACCACAGGTCTTGGAATCATATCAATCAACAATCAAAAGAGCTAAGCTTGTGGCCAAAAATATCATATCCAGTAAAATTATCTATAATTTTAAATGAGAAAAAAATGGACCTTCAACAAACTTGCAGATTTTCAGGACTTTTAATCAACCAAACCTGAACTTAACAGAAAATTTAACATATAAAAGCCAATATAGAAGATCAATTTTAAAGAAATTGGTCAAACTGTTTAAACATGAATAAATTATTTATGTTTTTATATATGTATATTATATGTTTAAGATTTATATCAATAATAGGATAGCTCAAAAGAAAGATGAGCAGAATTAAGGTAAAAATAGTAATCATGTTATACAAATGAGGTACAGAGGTAGAAAAGACCAAGAGGCATTAAAGGGTGAGGATGGCTTATAGTTCTGAAAATCTACTCATATTAGGAATGGGTTCAATAGGACATACCACACATATACCATGAAGGACATACATTCACATATACACATATACCTATGAAATCTATAAAGAAATAAGGGGAGAGGTGGGAAGATGGGGGAAGGGTGAGGGAAGAAGACAAGGGAGCCAATTTTTTAAAAAAGCACTTTTAACCTTGGCTCACATGTTTACTTTGTTAACTATGAAATCTTTAAATAAAAGGACTCATTAACAAGTCTTATCTTTATAGATTCTTTTAAAGATTCCAGTGTCTATATCAGATACAGACTTTGATAAAGATAGGAAAAGCAAGGTGATGTAAAAATTTAAATTCTCTGAAATTTTGGGTGAATTATGGGTTCTTGATGCTTAAACTGATTAACAGAAAATCTAATTCAAGAGGATGTACTGTATTGTGGTCTATTTTACAAAAGATTATAGAATCCCTAAGAATAGCCTGAACCAGAGAAGCAGATCTTTTCAGAGAAATCCCTCCCTTTAGAATTGTTCTGACAATAGATGTATTCCATAATGGCCAAGAGAAGATGTTTTCAGAAGCCAGATGATTGCATGAGACCTCTGAACCCTAAGATATACTGCACTGATGAAATAGAAATTGGAAATGAGTTACTAGGAAGCAGAGCAGCTAGATAGCACAGAGTTAAGATAAAGGGCCAGACCTAAAGTCAAGAAGACTTATCTTTCTGAGTTAAAATTTCTGAGTCAGGCACTAGCTAGCTTTGTAACTGAACAAATTACTTAATTCTGCTTTCCTCGGTTTCCTTATTTGTAAAATGAGCTGGAAAAGGAAATGGTAAATCACTGTAACATTTCTGCCAAAGAAAGAATTGGAGAAGACTTAAATGACAGAACAATAAAATCAAGCTAGATTTAATATTCCTTTTCAAGATTCCTTCCTTTTATAAACTTCATCTACCATTATATCCCAGAAAAACTTGTCTAAAGGTCAAGCTTTTGTTTTGTAATTATCTTTTCTCCACTTTCCAGAGTAACTTGATTAACTTAAAAGGTCAAATATTTTCAATTTAAACTAAAGCAACAACCCCTAATTCTATCATTCAGAACTTGTGTTTTATGACTTGAATCATATGTCCAGGCTGTGGGTAAGAAGGATTTCAAAAGAGGATGATCAGATCCAATTTCAATCCTGATCATGTCATCAGTAGCCAATCTGGAGGAGACACATCTATATTGCTCTGTTATCTTGCTAACTGTTATAAAAGATCCTGACAGCCCTCACTCAAGTTCTTCAGCTCATTCCAAGAGGGATTGACCCAATTTATTGCTAGTACTAATAAATTGATCATGCTCAAAGCTTTGTCTCTCAGAATTTGTCTGGAAAGGCTACCTAGAGGATTGTCTCATTTAGAAACTGACCATAGTTTTGAAACTGCCATTTTTATTAATAATTGAGACAAACAGGAATCAACAAATATTTAATTTACCACAGTTGTGAAATTACAGAATTTAGAATTTTCTAGATACCTTAGTACCCAACAAAAATTTTCCTCTACAATATACCTCACTATGGTAATCCAACCTTGGAACTGGGGATGGAAATTACAAACAAGCAAATTAATGAAAAGAAAAACTTCCTGATCATTAGAACAAATGGGATACCTCAGGATATAGTGGTTTCTTTCTCACTATAGGTCTTAGACCATGTAACCTTTGGTTAGTAAAGCAGTATGACTAGTTGCATGTGTGTCTGAGTATTTAAGGTTATTCTTTAAAAATTAGATTCTCAATTCATGGAAATTATTTTGGATATATTTGCATGTCTATTGAACTAGAAATGCTATGTATTGGCTAGTCTTTATTAAGTACTCTGTATACATTTTCAGACACAAATTTTTCTTGAGTATGCTTTTGTTATGAGAACTTTTATGTGGAAAGGGGAATAGTGGTAGTAAGGCAAGAAAAAAATTAGGAAGAGAAAAATCAGTGAAACACTGACGAAAACACAGATGAAACCAGAGGAAGTTCAAAGAGAGACACAGACAGGCAGGATCCCATTGTAACTACCACAATAAATTTGATATATATTAAAAAGATCATAATGTATCTAGTGGGTTAACAATTCCATGTACAATTCTAATTTTCTGGATTTTGTGTATGGAAGTATTCATTTTCATTGATTGTCTAGAACATATTAATTTTTAAGTAATCCAATGCTGCTAAGGAAGTAGTATTTGACTTTTTATATACCCCTAGCCAAATGTAAAAGAACCCAAGAATGAATGGCAGGAAAAAATGTGGAAATGACCCCCAAATTCCTTTCCCAGTAAGGGTCTTAAAATTAAACATTTAACCATTTGGGAAGCTTCCCTTCTCTCATCCCCTCCCCTTAGTTAAACTTCTTACGTTTAAAATACCTGAAAGTATAATCCTTTAAAATGCATTCATATTGTCAGCTGAAACTAAATTGTTTCTCACTCTCATTTCCTCCTTTGAGCTGTTCAGATTAATCCCAGGACTCTGACAAGTAGGTTGTAGATTTTGATGTTCTGTTGGTTCTTTAGCTCAAGGAATGTAATTTAGATGGATTTGGAATTGGGTGAGGTCCTGACTCAAAGAGCAGTTGTGAATATTTTGATGCTAGCAGGTCAGAGAGTATCCAGTAAGTGACTTAACTGAAGAGTTATAGGAGTCCTGGATTCAAATCTTAACTTTGCTACTTCCTATTTGACCTTGGGCCAATCAATTTACTTCTCTGGCACTAAATTAACTCATTTATAAAAGGAGGAGAAGGTTAAATTAGATGTACCTGGTCCTTTTTAGTTCTAAAACCTATAATCCTATATCTTAGATGGTTCATGGAGGGGGGAAATGAAGAAAAAAGGGTGAAATTCAAGACAGGAAAAGCAATAACAGGTCAAAGAAATATTCATAGGTATGAGAAATGATCCATTTGGATTTCTCTCTATTCCAATCAATATTAATTAGTTTGGTATTTTACATAAATCATACAGGGATAATTAGATAAGCTAGGATCTCATATTAAGCTATATCTTAGGTCTCAAACTTTAAAATGATGATCACTACTTGTTTACCAGTTATGAAACTCACTTGTACAACCACAAGAATGTGGACAAAGATGTCTTAATTCTGTTTTACTCAAATCTCATGCCCAAACCCAGCAGAGTAAAGGCGACTCTTGGAAAGTCTCCCAACTTATTTTTGTACCCCCAGACTACTTTCTCCTGTCCCAGCATGAACAGGTAACCAGACAACTCTTATCTTGCCCATCTTATTTTATGGCCCTTAAGAGCACAGTCTATCAACCAATAAGATTCTTTATTTTACCATGCCTCTTTTATACATTTGGGTATCAAACTCTATAAAAACAAAAGTCAAGAGGACCAGGGAAACTCAGATGTGAGGAAGATTTGAGATCCACTTCTTTAGAGAGGGCCATAAACCCTTTAATAAAGTGCCTTTGGCTCAGAGCTCTAGTTTTTCCGTGAAGATGGGAATCCCTACACAGAGATAAAAGGATTTAATTGAATAAAGTGCAGTTGCAACTATTGTCATATGTAGGTGTGTTACTCCTTAGTATTTGTTCTGGAAATAGTTTGAAATTAAATTGGTAACTAGATTTCACCTATGACTGATAAATTCGTTACTCTTATTTTTAAACTAGTGTATATCTTTCACTTTATGAATAAGGATTCCCAAATCTACATATCCAGCAATAATCTTTTTGAAGTTTAGTCCCAAATCAAACAATCAATAAATATTTATTTAGTGGCAGGCATACTGCTGGAGATTGAAAGGACAAATATAAAATAATTCCTATCCTATCCTTACAATGTTTTGTTTCTCCTTGGGACTAGGTATTATGAAAGATACAAAGTAGAAAATAATGTAGTCATTTTTCTCAGGAAGTATAATAAAGGAAATGAGAGGCACAGAAAATATAGTGTGTGATGTCAAAAGTCAACAAACGAGTTGGGTAAGGGTGAAGTGAAGGCTCAGTTACGCTGATCTTGTCAGAATTAGTTCTTTATTATTCTTGTAGTTAATTCTTTAATATCTTAATAAATAAATAATAACAATAACGAATAATTTGTTAATTATTTTAATTAAATAAAATGTAATGATTAATTAATAATTTAATTCCTTAATATTTTTTATTGTTCAGTCATTTCAGTTGTATTGACTCTTCCCATTGTGAGGTCTTGCCTAAGATCATACCCACAGTAAGTGTCTGAGTTCAGATAAACTCAGGTTTTCATGGTTCCAGACTTGGCTCTATCTGCTTCACATAGATGAAATTGATGACATTTTAAAGAAAAATCTTTGGCAAAATAGATATTGGATCAGCACTATCTGAAATATTTTAAAATTGTTTGGAGATCCTTAATGAACCCAGATGAAAGCTCAGTTCTTACTGTTGATTTCTCCAAGGCAGATATAGGACCATAGGGACTCACATGATTACACTGTGCTAACATGTTAATGGAATAAAGCTATTGCTAAGAATGTCTAGCTCAGTTTCCAAATACTTCAAGTTAGAGCATTCTAATGTTTGCTATGGGAGTCGGCAGCTTGACATCCAACTTTTCCAGTACACTTAGAGGTCAGATTTTGAATTTCATGAGAAGAAACCCATAAGTATCTGATTCAAAAGTTGTGATCAAACTCATTTTCTGAATAGGAAATGGAAATCCCCTCCAAAAAAAGATTCTACGCTTTTTGTGGTTTCTTTGTAGCAGTACTACAGATTGCCTTCAACATCACCTCCTCATTTTGTGGGTTCCTCCCAAAGCACTTACCTCTGTATTAGAAAATCAGTTCGCACTCTCAATTTAGCTTCTTACTGAATCCTAAAAAAATATAGAATACTAAAAAATACTGGGTTCAAGTCTGGATTCTGCTACTTAATAGTCTCTTCTTAAGCAAGTGTTACTTATTCTCTCTGGGTCTCAATTTTATCTTCTATAAAAAGGATTAGATAATCTGGAAAGCATCTTCTACCTCTAAAGGTGCTACTCCTATTCTTTGATTTTCCAGCACAGACCCTGGCAAAAAATAGGCAGGTTGATTGATTGACTTGTTTGAATCACCCTTCTTCCCACTAACCCCTAGTTATATAATGTTCTGGGATAGAATAACACTGGTCTCCAGTGAAGACAGTATTTTGTCTTCTGAATTATTCTGAATTATAAGTAATAGTTTTCATGTCTCTGCCATTCCTTCCATCCTGTCCATCATTTATTTCCCTTACAAGACAAATGTACTAAACTAATTGGCAAAAATCTGGTTGAAATTCAAAATTCTACTGGATGACACTAGCCTTAAAGCTTGTGAGGTTGGATCTAAAATTACTGTCTGGTTCCTAATCTAAGGATGGTTCCTGGTAGGAGACCTATAGAGGACCAGGAGGTAAGAATCTATTCCAGGTCTTGAATATTATAGTAGCTTGGCTTACCAAGTTCCCTTTTTCTATATACAATAATAGAGACATACTTATTATTATATTAATAATAAACCTGGTGACTGAAGCAAAATGTAAAATTAGCTATATAATGGACCAAAGACATACCTTTGAACTTAGGACAGAAAAAGCATCCCACAATGGAGACTAAAGGCATTTAGGAGAAAGGTGCTTGATACATTGATATGATCATTTTACTCTAAAGTGTATCTTCAACTATTTACATCTTTGACAGAGTAGCCAAGATCCCCACTTAATCATTTGCATCTCAGTTGATTATACTTGTTAGAAAAGATACAGAAATATCAAAGAGTATATTTTGTATCAAGTCTATAAGCACAGAAGGTATATATATTTGTTTCTCTGATCAACAAAATTTGAAGAGTTCATAATGAACTCTCTCCGCCTGACCCTTACATAAACACACCCTTATTTCACTACTGGAGTTGGACTTCACCAGAAGTAGTGCATCCTGACCAGTTTTATATTAATAATGGACTCACTCATTTGAATGAAGTAATGAATCTGTAAAGAATGATAGCATATGAGTGAAGCAACCAGAACCAGGAAAACATTATGCACAACAACAACAAAACTGTGTGATGATCAACTATGATAGACTTGGCTCTTCTCAGCAGTTCAGTGATCGAAAGCAATTCCAATAAATTTTGGTTGGAAAATACTATCCACATATAGTTAGATAACTATGGAGACCGAATACAGATTGAAGCACACTTTTTTCAATCCCTTTATTTTCCCTTTTGTTCTGATTTTCCTCTCCCAACATGTCATAGAAAATAAGTAAAAAATGAATATATGTGTATAACCTAATTTTTTAAAAAAAAGAATGATAGCATGGTTTATCTAAGTAATCAAACAATTTAGTATTAGAAAAGGTTCTCTGTGAATATACAATTTCCTCTCCCTATTCTACTTTAAACTGGTTGGGTTGTCCTTGAGTGTGCCTTGGTGCAGAGTACATTCAGTTCTGAATTTGTGCTTTTCCATAGCTATAAATTCTTAATACCAGGAAGCCTTTAAATTAGGAAAGGACCTTGCTATAATTAGGAGGACTGAATTCTATTCCTAGCTGCCTAATTGACTTGTCCTCACCTTTCCTTAAGTCCCAGATTTTACCAATAAAATGGACAAAAGTATTGTCAAATAGCAAGTGCATCCACTTGATCAAATGATCCCTCAGAATGCTTTCTAGTCTTTGGATTTTATACAGCTAAAGCTTCATTTCATTTCTTTTCTTTTTTTTCTGGATCTGAGAACCTTGGAAACTCAAATCTATCTTTTTAAAATATTGGGTTTTTTTTTTTTTTTTTTTAGGTTATACATGTTCATTCTTTTTTTTTTTTTTTAACATATTTTCATATGAATCATTTTGGGAGAAGAAAATGAGAACAAAAGGAGAAAACCATGAGAAAGGGGGAAAAAAGGTGAAAATAGTGCATTGATTCAATTTAATTGATTTAATTTCCATATTCTCTATCTGGATGTGGATGGCATCGAGCCTATCTTAAGAGTAATATTTTGTATTTGTGACAGTAATTATTAAAGATATTTAGAGTTTCTTATGAGAGTAGAGCTCTAAAATTGAGAGCTGATATTTTGTTACCATCTCAGAGATTTTTAAAGTATATTATAGATGTTAACGTATTTAAACCTTACAAGTCTATGAAGTATGAATTATTATTCCAATTTTTCAGATCAGGAAATTGGGGCTTAGAGAGTTTAAGTAACTTGTCCAGCATCACACATCCAAGAAATGTTGGAAGAAGGGGGAGAGAGCCAACCTCCAAGTTTCCTGATATTTGACCAGTATCCTATACATTAAACCCATCTAGCAATAATTCTCTCCCCTTGTGCCCCATTTTAAAGGGAGAAAAAAGGTCTTAACAATTTTCAGAGGAAGAAATTAAAACAAGTCATGTGAAAAAAATGCTCTAAATCATTATTGCTTAGAGAAATGCAAATTAAGACAATCTAAGGTACCACTTCATACCTCTCAGATTGGCTGAGATACCTGGAAAAGACAATGATGAATATTGGAGAGGATGTGGGAAAACTGGGACACTAATGCATTGTTGGTGGAGTTGTGAACTGATCCAACCATTCTGGAGAACACTTTGGAACTATGTCCAAAGGACTTTCAAATTGTGTATACTCTTAGATCTACTGGGCTTATATCCCAAAGAAATCTTAAAGGAGGGAAAGGAACCCACATGTGCAAAAATGTTTGTGGCAGTCTTTTTTGTAGTGGCAAGAAAATGGAAACTGAGTGGATGCTCATCAGTTGGAGATTGGCTGAATAAGTTATGGTACATGCATGTTATGGAATATTATTGTTCTATAAGAAATGACCAGCAGGATGATTTCAGAGAGGCCTGGAGAGACTTACATGAACTGATGCTAAGTGAAATTAGCAGAACCAGATCATTATACACTGCAACAATAAGACTATATGATGATCAATTCTAATAGACATAGCTCTTTTCAATGAGATGATTTAGCCAAGCTCTAGTGGTCTTGTGATGAAAAGAATCATTTACACCCAGAAAGAGGACAGTGGGAACTGAGGATGGATCACAACATAGTATTTTCACTTTTTTGTTGTTTGCTTGCTTTTTGTTTTCTTTCTCATTTTTATTTTTTGATCTGATTTTTCTTCTGCAGCATGATAATTATGGGAATGTGTATAGAATTGGTTAACACATTGGATTACTTGCCATCTAGGGAAGGGGGGGAAATGAAGGGAAAATTTTTGAACACAAGGTTTTGCAAAGGTGAATGTTGAAAATTATTCTATGCATATGTTTTGAAAATACAAAGCTTTAATCAAAAATAAATAAATGATAAAATGCTTTAAAAATAAGGTCTGATGAAAGGGAGAAAAGTAATACATATTTTTCTTTAGAATCTTTATGGGACACTTCAAAACCCTTAGAAGAAAGGTCTTCCAGTGCCTTGTTGTGTGACTATTTTTTCATTGATCTAATTGATTTGATTGTTCCCTTTTCCTTCCTCACAGCACTCAACAAGGCATTCTGATCCTATAATCAGAGATTCAGAACAGAAAGGCATATCTAGTGCAGCTGAAGAAAATGATCCACAGAGGACATCCAGAATCGCCCATGGACAATGCCCATGGAAAACTCTAAGCCCTAGATTTTACCAATAAATGCAAATAGCAAGTAGATGAACCAGATCTAAACTGGAGCATTTTGACTTTAAATTCAAAGTCCTTTCATAGTACCAAATCACCATTTGTTTTTCTGTAATACTCATAGGAAGAGAGAAGGTATGTGTATTTGTATATGTGTTTGTATTGTGTATGTTTTTATATACACAAATATATATATATATATATGTACACATACACATGTGTATGTGTAATTTAAATTATTATTTCAAAGAAGGGACAAGATGTGATAGTAAGGTAAATGTTTATTCTAGGGCATACACCTAACTGGTCAATCTAGGCACTGGATCTCCTGGGCTCCAGTGATCGAGCATATTTTATTATCATTCTAACACAAATTCTTCATGCTACTAATTGGAGACAGGCCTTTAAAACTACTCCATATAAATGGAAATTTGGTTTTCATCTCTCCCTTCTCTATTCCCCCTCTGCCCCTCATCTAATAATCCTTCCTGTAATTGAAGAAACTCTTTCCTCCAATTGATTACTTTTTTTCCTTTGCCTACTTCAGGCCTCCATTCTTTTAACTTTTACTATCATTCTCATACTTAATCATGAACTTCATCAAAATATTTATACACTAGTAAGGCACGGTAGTATAGTAAATAAGAGTGCTGGATAGGAAGGATTCAGATCCTTCCTTTAACACTTGTTAGAGGTGAGACAATAGGCAAGTCTTTGAGTTCTTTTCTTTGGCTGTAAAAATGGGTATGATAATACTTATCTTAGGGCATAATTTTCTAAAGTATAAAGAAGGGCAGTTAGGTGGTGCCATAATGCATAGAGTGCCAAGCTTAGAGCAAGAAGACTGAGTTCAAATATGACTTCAGAGATTTACTAGAAGTGTGAACATGGAAAAAGTAACTTAATCCTTTTAAGGGTTTGCCTCAGTTTCCTCATCTATAAAATGAAGGAGAGAAGGCAATGATAAACCAGTCTAGTATTTTTGCAAAGAAATTCCCAAATGAAGTCAGGAAAAAGTAGAGGGGACTGAAAAATGACTGAACAAGAGTACTGTGCTAGAGGCAGCTGGGTGACTTAGTGAATAGAGCACTGGCCCTGGAGTCAGGAGAACCTGAGTTCAAATCAGAAACGACTAAACAACAATAATACTTACTTTAGCACACAAATGAGGTAATGTAAGATGGCCTGCAATCTTGAAAATATCATATCAATATCGATTATTATTATAGTAACTGCCTCTGAAATATCTTCAGGGAATTCATTTTATTTCTTACCCTCATTACTCTCATCGGCAAAATAAAAGGAGTTGGACCAAAATAGCCTCTAAAATTCCCTTTTAGTTCTAAATCTGCAATTACATAACCTTTTCATGCCAATGATGATCATACTTACATACATACATATCATCTTTCTACTGGAAGATTCTAAGCTCCAAGAGAACATGGTTCTGTTTTGCTTAATCCCTAATTCTCTACTTTTATGCATACAAATACTTAATATCCTGATTAAGCATATCTCTTTTTTAAATAGTATTTTATTTTTCCAATATATGTAAAGATAATTTTCAATATTCACCTTTGCAAAACCTTGTGTTCCAAATTTTTCTCCCCCGCCACAAGACAGTAAGCAATCCAGTATAAGTTAAGCATGTGCAGTTTTTATAAACATAAACATATTTCCATATTTATCATGCTGTGCAAGAAAAATCAAATCAAAAGGGAAAAACACAGGAAAGAAAAAAAAACAACCAACAACAACAAAAAGATGAAAATATTATGATTTGATCCACATTCTGTCACAAGTCTTTTGGAATTGCCTTGAATCACTGTTGATTCACTTCAAAGTTGAAGAGAGCCAAGTCTATCACAGTTGATCATAACCTAATCTTGTTACTGTGTACAATCTTTTCCTTGTTCAAGCAGATCCCTTCCTAAAGGAGATTAACCTTGACAGATATTTGCTCTGTGTGTATATATGTATGTGCATAGGGGAATCAGGGACTTAAACATTAAATGATTCTTCTGTTGAAAGAAAATTGTGTC
This sequence comes from Sarcophilus harrisii, assembly GCF_902635505.1. Classification (NCBI taxonomy): domain Eukaryota; kingdom Metazoa; phylum Chordata; class Mammalia; order Dasyuromorphia; family Dasyuridae; genus Sarcophilus; species Sarcophilus harrisii. Next base: position 319,182,727 of record NC_045426.1, on the reverse strand, counting down.
TGATAGACATTAAAGACTAAGAGCCCTTGTGACTGATAGCTATTTACTTCCTGGATTTTACAGACTTGGCTTTGTGGAAGTTACTTTTCTCCTCTTTATTTTGCTAGTGGTGACTTTTTCATAGAAGTAGGGAAGTCTAGGAACTGCTTGATAAATTATGAAGTAAGTGGCTTTTCTTGTTCATGTTTCTTATAAGGTATTTAATCCCTTTGGGGTTTAACCCTTTCAAAATATACTTTGAGAAACAGAAGGGGACAATAGAAAACAAATCTATACCAAGCAAGCTATATAGACGATTGGTGGGAAGTAATTAAGACATGGAAGGTACTAGAGTTAAGAATTGGGGATGGCTTCCTGTAAAGGACGGAATTTTAGTTAGGACTTGGAGGAAGTTAGGGAAAGGTCAGTAGTCAGAACAGAGAAGGAAGAGTACCCCAGATGTGGGAGGCACTCAGAGACCATGCCAAGAGTTGAGAGATGAGTGTCTTGTGGTTTGTGGATATGGTAAATGAATCATTAAAGGGCTGAGGAAAACAAAAGTCTGATCTGAGCATATTGATTATTAAATTGCCCAACAAACTCCTCAGTGTACGTCTTGGACCCCCAAATACAGAGGGAGACAGACTTTTATACATTAAAAACAATCAAATAACATCAATGAATGAAAACAATTCAATATTCAATAATCTGATTTCTATTTGGAAGAAGGATTTGGGAGTTTCCAAGTTAGCAGGGGGAGAGTAAACAGGTGTAATTCTCTGAAATCATAAAAGAACGTGTCCCACTCTCCAAATTGCCTGTAAACAATCAAAAGAATATGGAAACAATAATTGATTGATCAGTATGGGGCCAGTTGTCATATAAGACATATGGGATGTTTCAGGTATAAAACTGAGAAAACTCCTTGTAACCATTTGAATCTGACAGTTTCTGGTCAGCATAACCTGGATTAAGGATCTCTAAGCAGCAGGTTGAGGTGGTCTAGTTTCCCAGCCATGCAAGGTTAAGTTCAAACAATACAATAAAGTTTTCTCCCAATTTTAACAACTGAATAGTTTTCTCACAAGACAGAAGTTGGACTAGTCCCATAATTGAATAGAAAGGAAACTGAGCTAGCTCCAGAATTCAGTAACAAGATGCAGTCAGTATGGTTCACTCAGTTCCTACAATTATCCTAATATCCTCAATGAACAACTGGGAGAGCAGTATCACAGAATCAAAGAGTAGGTATTAATGAATTGGGTGTAAAAAGACTGGAAAGGTAGGAGGAAGCCAAGTCCATCACAGGATGGACTTTGAATGCCAGAGAGCATTTTGTATTTAATTCTGAAGACACTTGGAAACCACTGGAGTTTGAATAAGAGGAGAGGCAACATAATACCTGCTCTTTATGAAAGTTACTTTAGCAACTGAATGGAAGGTGGATTGGAGTGGGCAAAGACTTGAGGCAGACAGATCCACCTGTAAACTGTTAGCATAGTCTATCTAGGCTTGAGGTAATGAGGCCCTGCACCAGAATGACAGTGGTGTAAAAGAGAGAAAGAGATATTGATTGCAAAGGTAAAACCTTCAGGTCTTAGCTAACAGATTGGTTATAGAGGCTAAGGTGAAATATGGTATTGGAAGGATAGTATTGCCTTCTATAGTAATAAGGAAGGATGGAGGCGTGGGGTAGGGTTTAAGGGGAAAGATAATGTTCTATTTTGAACATACTGAGTTTAAAATGATGAGTGAACATCTAGTTGGAGGTGTCTGAAAGACAGGTGAAGATGTGACATTGAAAGTCAGCAGATTTTAGGACAGGATAGGTAGATTTTAGAGTAATCAGCATAAAGGTGGTCATCAGATCCATAGGAGTGAATGAGATCATCAAGTGAAGTAGTACAGAAGGAGAAGAGAAGAGAAGAGAAGAGGGACCTGTACAGAAACTGAACTGAATGGTTAGTTAGCATGATCTGGAGGAGGACGTATTAAAGGAGATAAAGGAATGGTCAGATAAGTAGGAAGAGACCCACGAGAGAGCAGTGTCCTGAAATCCTACAGAAAGAGGGAGGAAGAGAGGAGAGGAAGGAGAGAGAGAGAGAGAGAGAGAGAGAGAGAGAGAGAGAGAGAGAGAAAGAGAGAGAGATAGAGAGAGACAGAGACAGAGAGAGAAGGAAGGAGGGAGGGAGGGAGAGAGGGAGAAAAGGAGACAGGCAGAGACAGACACAGAGAAAGGGAGAGAAAGAGAGAGAGAGAGAGACAGAGACAGAGAGAGAGAGAGACAGAGAGAGAGACAGAAAAGAGAGACAGAGAGAGACAGAGACAGAGAGACAGAGGCAGAGAGAGACAGAGACAGAGAGAGACAAAGAGACAGAGGCAGAGAGAGACAGAGACAGACAGAGAGACAGACTTAGAGACACACAGAGACAGAGAGAGACAGAGACAGAGAGACAGAGGCAGAGAGAGACAGAGACAGAGAGAGAAAAGGAGAGAGAGAGAGAGAGAGAGAGAGAGAGAGAGAGAGAGACAGAGACAGAGACAGAGACACAGAGAGGGACAGAGGGAAAAGGGGGCAAGGAGAGGGAGAGGGGAGGATATAGTAAAGAAAAGAGGGTGCTGTGGCAAACCTTGCCAAAGATTGCAGAGGCCCAGGATAATGAAGACTGAGAAAAAGCCACTGTTTTTTGCAACAAAGAGGTGGTGAGCAGCTCTGGAGAGAAGTTACCATGGAGTGATGGTCAGAAAGCAGACTGTAAAAGGTCAAGTATGACATCAGAGTAGAGAAGGTGGGATCACTGGACAAGCCTTTTGAGGAATTTAGCTAAAAACAGAGGAGACAAGAAAAGAGCTATTACAGGGATCAAAAAGGGCCCAAGGGACATTTTCAGACTAGGGGAGATATGGGCCTCTTTGCAGGCAATATGAAATGAGCAGCAGAGAGAGAAAGATTGAAACTAAGTAAAAGAGTGGGGATGGCAGAGAAGGCAGTCGGAGGAGATGTGACTATGGCATTGCCTAAACAAGCAGAGGAGGTAGTTTGGGGAAGGAGTAAGGGCACCTCATTATATGAAACAGGAATGAAAAGGAGAGCGGGGAAGGTACCTGAGCAGTAGTTATGTGGCTGTGGGCACCGAATGATGTGTTTTACGAGAGTGATTGCCAGTTAGATTGAGGTTCCAGCACCAAATGCTGGGGTTTGGTTATGTGAAGAATTCACAAAGGCCATTCTCTTTGGTAAAAAACAGGTTTATTTAGGAGAAGAGGTTTCAGACAAAATAAAGAGGTACAATAAACATCAGGAATGGTAAATATGAAATAAAATTGGGAGAGCACATAATAAGGAAAGGGGTTTTAATAATTAATGATGGAAAAGGCAAGTTCCCCAATGGAACTCACAATTAACCAGGAGAAAGGGAATATACCATGAGATGAGAGTATGCCCTTAACTTACAGGCCAAATTCACAGAGGAGTTTAGCCCCCTAAAAGAGTTAGTGAGCTATGGAAAGGAGAAAGATACCATGAGACATAGTGAGGGGAGTGAGAGGATAATGGTGGGGTGATGAGGGACACTATGAGGCATTGAGGAGTGAATGGAAAGACACCATGAGACAGTGCAGTGAGGGGCTATAATCCCAACAGGGATTCAGCAAATATAGCAGGAGCCCTGGACAGATTTATAGTGGAAATTTTTATCTCAAGGCTTGAATAACTTGGATTTCTGACTTGACACAGCAAGGCTGGGCTGCCTATAACCTCTACAGAGGATTGGACTATGAGGCTAAACTGTTTCCTATTAGTGTCCTTCCCTGCCTGCCCAGGGAGCAGTTCTATTAATATTTCATTCTTTCTCTGCCAACTGCACCCAGTTACTCAGGACATCATCAATAGGAGATGAGGAGAGGAGTTAATGGTGAATGGCCTCATTTTTTTTTCCTGTAAAGTAGCTAAAACTAGGGAAAGAGGGATCTGTGGGAGATTTGAGGAGGGATGAAAAGGTTTGAGAGAGTTGTGGAAAGAGGGATAATGAGTGGTTGAGGACCACTCTTTATCAATAATACAGATAAACTAGGATACTGTATGGTATAATTTTCAAAGTCTTTTGGATCAAAACTTTTTCTTGTTAGGAATTACTGGCTAATCAGTAAATACCGTATTTTTTAAAAGTTAGTAAGTCATTTTTGGTCCCTGTCTACTCAGTTTTTTGTTTTGTTTTTAAATAAGAAGAGCAGTCTGGGAGTCTCAGGAAATGGAACTCAGGACAACTAAGCTATGAATGGGGGAGGAGCAAGCCAACAGGTCTGGATCAATTGTGCTTTGTCCCAGAAAGCCAGGAAGCTAAACTTACTCTCATTGCCAAAGCAGAATAATAAAAGCCAATATTTATAATTGCGTACAGCTAGAACTTTGAGGAAAATTTCCAGCTACAGCCACCTCTGTTTCTCCATTCTCTGCTTCTTTTACCCTCTTTCCTTTTCTTTTCATGCATTCATTTAGTCAATCAAAGAACTTACTATGTGCCAGGCATATAGTTAGTCATTAAGAATGCAAAGAAAGGCAGAATCACAGTTCCTAACATCTTAAAGAGCTGATATTCTACTAGGGGAGACATCATTTAAACAATTATGTATATAAAGACACATACAGGGTAAATTGGGGATTATTTTATAAGATATTAGCAGTGGTGGAGGTGGGGAGTGGCAGGAATTGGGAAATGACTTTTGAAGAAGGTGCTGAACAACTTTTTCTTGAAAGAAGACAGGACCCAGAGGTTAGAAGGGAGAGCATTCCAGACTTGGGGGACAGCAGAAGATGGGAAAGCTATGTTGAAGAAGCTCAGAATCAGGAGATCTTGAATTCAAATCTCATTTCAGACATTTACTAGCTGTGATATCCTGAACAAAGTCACTTAAACTTTTGCATGCCTCAATTTCCTCATCTATAAAATGGGGATTATAATAGCACTTACTTTACAAGACTGTGGTGAGGGTCAAGTCAGAACTTATGTTAATGACTTATAAACCCTGAAAGTATTATATAAACCCAATTATTGTTATTATTCAAGAAACAGTGAGAAAAGGAGTAAAGTGTAAGTAAAGGTAGGGTAGCGCAGTAATTTAAAAGCTAAACAGAAGATTTGGCCTTGGAGGTTTTAGAGTTAGTTTCCTCTACCTTTATTCTCCCTCTGGTCCCAATTATGCCTTGGATTTGCTTGTGAGGAATAGGGGTGGAGGTGAAAAGAGGGAGCATTGCTAGAAGGGCCAGAAAGCTTGCTGAACCCAGTTCCCAAGATTGCTTAATCAGTGTGAAGCATTAAATTTGTAAAGGAAGCAAACTTCAGGAGCTAATCTGAACATCCCCTTTGGCAAAGGGTTAGCCAGATCATAGGACACTTTAACTCTCTAATCCCCAGAGGGGGTTTGGAAAGTCTCAGGAACCTTCAAGTTCCAAGCAGCCCAGTGTTGGCTTGTGCAGACATTCTCCACCAGTTAGGAACCCATGAAACCAGGTCAGGTTAGATCATAGACCAGAACATGGGTTAAGACGTATCTGTGATTCATTTTTTGCTGGTTTGTTTACTTTTTTTTGGTGATGGCAATTTTGAAGGGAAAGAAGAATTTCCTTAAGGCAGATTTCACTACTAATACAGTCAAGGTTTCAGAGATTAAATAGATCTGGGTTCAAATTTTAAGTCTTCCACTTGCTACCTATTAAATACTTTTTGGGTCTTGGTTTCCCTTGGTAAAGGGAGTAAGCTATATGGCCTCTGAGTTTCCCACACATTTGTGATCCCACACCCATAATTCAACCATACCCTGAAATGGATAAAAGATATATAAATTTTTTAAAAAGATAAAAGACAAGTGTTAATATGCATCAGACCCTTGTAAGCTTGCAAATGGTATAGTCAATGGAGAATAAAGCAACTGCCTTGGAGTTAATCAGAGACTAGTCCCTCCTCTGACCCAAATTGACTCCATGACTAGTGGCTCTGGAGAAGTCCTTTAATTTACCTCATTGTCCCCAGGTAGTCAAGATTAGGAGTTGTAGGGCAGGTACCAAACTGCTCTGTTAGAGGAAGTTTTCCTGTACCAGTGAAATCACAAGTGTGTAGGAGTGGGGTGGGAGATGGGGAGAGGTTTGCAAAGAATTTTATATAAATTATCTCATTTGAAGTTCATGGCAGTTTTGGGAGGTAAAGAATACTTCCCTTTAATTATCATATTCAAGGTTTGGTGCTGGAATACCAGAACAGAACAATACAATCTGTTCCTTCAAGAACTTTTTATTCTACAATAAGATGAAAAAAATTGAAACTCAAAAAAATTTGAAATAAGTGAAGTGATTATCATGGTCACAAAGTTATTCCACAATACAGGTAGGATTTGAACTCAAGTCCTTTTGATCAAAAATTTAGCTCTGCCTTCAATTTTTCCAGAATAGAGTGACCTTAGGGTAGGCATTGACTTTCTCTGGGTCAATTGTAGTAAGTGCTTAATCAATGTTTATTGACTGACTGATTGAGATCTAAGTAGTCAATAGCTAAAGAGACCTTTCAGGTTCCTTCACACAATAGAAAATTCAGGATGAAAGGAAACTACTTTTAAAGGCATTAAACTTTAAAGAGTGCCTTTAATAAACTCTGTTTCCCCATCACCCCTCCCCACTAATCTTAATTGTTTCTTTAAGCACCAGGCCAATACCCAAAAGGTGTGTGCAAAGATTATCTCCCCTTCTAAAAGCATTTTGGTTGTAGTTAAAGCTGCAGCAGCAACCTCCAGAACCAAAACAAAACGTCCCACCTACCTCAAAAGCATTGTTGGAATAACCATCCTCTCCACTGAGGTTGAGTTTAGTTTCTCTCAGCTCCATTTCGTTCAGCCCCGAGGAAGCACCTCAAAGCTGCTTGTTCTTCACACTTATTTCTGATTCTTAATTCTTTCAAAGTGTATCTGGTCCGAAGTTTCAAATACCTGGGAAAAAAAAAAAAAACACCACACCCCTTTTGCTGAGGTCATAACTACTCCACCTGTAGTTTTTGGCTAGGAGGAAAACTTGAATTTAATCAAGGATTTACAATTTCAAGCCAACCAAGTATCTGCACCCTTCTGAATTTTGTTTTGTTTTTGGAGGTGACCTAGCTTCCTCATTTGCCCACCTGCACTTATGTTCTACTCAATAGTTTAGCAGACTTATTCAGAACAGAAAGAAAATGATTATTTTTTAAAAAGTGAATTGTATATTTCAGGGAGATCAAAGATGGAATAATCCCAGATACACCCAAATATTAGCAGCATTTACTGCAATAGCAAAAAAAAAAAAAAAAAAAAAAAAAAAAAAGGAAACAATGGTTGTGTCCATTGATGAAGGAAATGACTGAGCAAATTGTAGTAGATGGATGTAATAAGTGTGGGAATACATGTGAACTGACACAAAGTGAAGTAAACAGAACCAGGGAAACATTATATGGAATTAATTTAATGAATTTTAAAAATGAAAGGGATGAGGTCCTAAGAAATAGTGGGTACCTCACCTTGCTGTATCCATCCTGAAATCCGACCCTTGAAGTTAAATTTCCCCTATAAATCTGTCCACAGTTTATACTATCTTTGCTGAATTTCTTTTGGGGCTACAGATTACTCTGTCTCATAGTGTCTTTTCCCTTCTCTCTCCTCCAGGCCACGTGATATCTTTCCTCTCATTCCCCCACCATGCCTCATGGGGTCTTTCTCCTTTCCGTAGCTAATTAACTCTTGTAGGGTGCTAAACTCCCCTACAGATTTTGCTTGTCAATTGGGGACACATTCCCATCTTGTAGAATATACCCCTTTCCCGGGTTAATTGTGAATTAGCTTATCTTTTAGGGAACTTGTCTTTTCCATCATTAATTGTTAAAACCCCTTTCCTTGCTAACTACGTGCTCTCCCACTCTATTTCATATTTACCATTCCTGATGTCTATTGTATTTCTTTATTTTGTCTGGAACCTTTTCTCCTAAATAAATCTACCCTTTGCCAAAGAGAATGGCCATTGTGAATTCTTCACATGACTGACATTCAATGCTTGAACTTCTATCTCATAATTTGGTGCTAACTCCAAACACATCACTGAGAACTAGGAATTGCTACACTGAACACCCCCAAATAAATCCCATGGCCAGTCAAACTTGTCTCAGAAGAGATAAGATGAGCATGTGAACTATTTTTCCTGCTCCACTTTTTTTTTTTTGTCACAGGGATGACTCCCTGGAAAAGAAGAGATATATACAAGTAAAGGTGATAGGGAAATCCAAAGATACAAAATTTAGAAGAGAAAGTGAAATGCAAGAACAAACATAATTAAATTCAATAGACACTTATTAAGCACCTGTTAAAGGTTTTGTGCTAGATCTTTGGGATGCTGCTTATAAAAGATGATTTTTTGAGTGTTAATTTTCTTTTCTGTAAAGCTGTGGTGATGTTGGATGTAATGGACTTTCTGTCCCAACCAAGGCCCCCTCCCTCCAAAATAGGAACTGTCCTACCTTCAGAAGCTTATATTCTATTAAAGGCATAACAGTATATAATTCACACACCACCAATTCAAATGCATGCAGTTGTACAAATTAATTTTAGGGGAAAAAAAGCAGTAACAGTGGGAGAATTCAGGCAAAGCCCCATGTTGTAGGTAACACCTCAGGGGAACTTTGAAGGAAGTTAAAGTTTCTAAGAGTGATTTATTCCTCTGCAAAATAGCATTTGTAAGAATGTTAATTATACCAGCCCTGAAGTTAGGAGGACCTGAATTCAAATTTGACCTCAGACACTTAACACTTCCTAGCTGCGTGACTCTGGGCAAGTCATTTAATCTCAATTGTCTCAGAAAAAAAAATATTAATTGATCAAATAGGTACCATACATTATATGAATTGTCACAAATAGGTGCATGTATATTAGGTTGAGTGAGCAAAAAATCTGGAATATTAAAAAAGGAAAATTATCCATTTTTCCTTTAACAAGAGATTTGGTTGCAGATTTTCTTCAAATGGTTACTTTCTAGTATATTTTTTAAATGATTTGACTTAAAAATAGACATTCTATATCTGCACATTTTGCAAATTTAAATTTAGCTAAAGGGATTCTTATGTGTTTTATTATTCTTATTAAAGGAAAGCTGTACTTTCCCCCCCCCCCCCTTTTTTTTTTTAAAGAAGGCATAATCCAATGGTTGAGTTTAGAAACCTTCTCTGGAGGAATTCAGGTATTTGTTGTTCGGTAATTGCAGATATGTTGGACATCATCTGGGGTTTTCTTGGCAAAGATATTAGAATGATTTGCCAATTCCTTCTCCAACTCTTTTTACAAATGAGGAAACTGAGGCAAATAGGTTTAGTGACTTACTTAGGGTCATACAGCTAATAAGTGTTAGAAGTCAAATTTGAATTCAAGATAAGTCTTCCTGATTTCAAGCGCAGCACTCTATTTACTGAGCCACCTAGCTGCCCCTGTCCTCCCAATCCCAGATGTTGATTTTTTTTTTTCTAGAAGATTCAGCCCCTGGGAACTTCAGGAGTATTTTCTGAATTCTTCATGTGACTTTCTAGTCAAAATCTTTATAAATTTTCCCATAGAGATAGATTTATGATAGGCTTTTTGTTTATTTATCTTGGATATTTTTTATTATTATTTTTCTTTCTTTTGTATTGATAAATTGGGCATTCACTGAAAAAGAAGCAGCCTGATCTCTTGGAAACTGAATTTGGAGAGGGAGGATTTGTTTCAAATCTCAGCCCAGAGTGGCTTATATCCATGTAGTGCCTAGAGTGCTAGCACTGGAATTAGGAAGATTATAAGTTCAAAACCAGACTCAGATCCTTACTAGTTTTCTGAATTTGGTCAAGTTGTTCTATCTGCCTTATTTCCCTCAATTGTAAAACAAGGACAATAACCATACCTTGCATGGTTGTTGTGAGAATGTGATATTGAATGTGAGAATGAGATATTTGTAAAGCAGAATTCCTGGCATGTAGTAGACCCTATATAAATGCTTATTACCTTCCCCCTCTTACTTATTTGGCATCAGTCTGTTAGGCTATATTAATCAGTAACTAAACTAACAAAAGGGGCAAATAGGTGGTTCAATGGATAGAGTACCAGGCTTAGAGTCAGGAACATGAGTTCAAATCCAGCCTCAGATACTACATATGTGATCTTGGACTTAACTTCCTCTTAACTCCTATTTGCCTCAGTTCCTGGTCTATAAAGTAATAGACACAAGTGGAGAAGGATATGGTAAACCATTCCAGTACCTTTGTTTGGAAAACCCCAAAGACAAAGCATGGTGCCATATAGAGTTGGACTGAACAACGAAAATGCTAACAAAAGGATTAAAAAAAAAAATCTATGTGTGGATGAAGAAACAATGATATGGAACTGTAGCAGAGTTGGAGTTAAAAGCTGACAAGGAGTTGTCAAGGGCTAAAGGCTGCCAAGGTTTTAATGGGGAGTCTTAAAAGGAGTATTTTCTTTAGAAAAATTATTATGAATTATAAAATTGATAAACATAAATATTTCTATAAACAGCAGCCAGAAAGAATTGTATAGGAAAGAAGAACTTAATTATAACTTGTTTGTCTTAAATTGTCTCTCTGTGCCTCAGTTTCCTCATCTGTAAAATGAGAAGTTTGGACTAGATGATGGGCTTATGAATAAGTCTGTGGTGTGAATAGGTTGAAGAAAGTGGATTAAAATAATGAGAAAAAGCATAGATCCAAAATTTCTAAACAGCTGTCATACCCATTATTGTTTTGATTGAAAATGCATTTATTTGAAATTTCTTAATTTTATTTGAAACTTCAGGAAATCAAAAGTTATGGATGAAGCTTTAAGTCCAACTTAATTAAAGATGTCTACCACTTAAAAATAATGGTATTTTTTGGTACACCATATTCTATTTAACTCATACCCAGAAATTCTGATTAGAAAACTATGTGATAAAACTTTCATATGAACAAAAGTGAAATAAATATGTGTGTGTGATCATTATGTAATTGCACTAAAGAATTAATATGATGAGAATTTAAAATCTCTTCTCATACCTTGGGTGCAGAGGATGTTGGGATCTTTCTCATTCTGTTTCCTCCATCTTTGATGAGGATGAGATATGTAGTCCTGAGTAATTTGACTAAGTGATGTGGGGATTAAAAATATCCCACCTACAATAAAAGAGACAGGCAGAGCTGTGAGCCAATGGCACTTTATTAATGGGTCCGTGGTCCCCTTTAATGAAGTGGATCTCAGATCTTCCTCTTGATCTGAAATGCCTCTTCCAAGTAATTGATACAGCGCTACAAAAATATTTTGGGGGACTTTCCATGTGGTTGAGTTATCTCTGTCACATTGGGCTTGGTCACCACAATAAGGAAAAACAAGGAAGGAGGACATTTAGTTAACTTTCCATAGTTATAAGCAAGTGAACTTAGAATCTGCAGCTCACAGCTCTGGGGCCTTATGTATAGAACTTTTATATGATCATATCCAACTGATTAATACTGAATAGAGTAAGAGTCCAAATGAATTATTTCAGTTGTCAAAGTAAATGAGGGCACTAAAAGGCAATTAGTGAGAGGGAGATACTTTACCTGAACCTTTATACCAGGTGGGGCATGAGTAAAGTAGAGGAGATAAAATATTTGAGCACTTAGGACACAAATTATCATCATACCATAAAATTACCATGAAATTAGAAAGAGTCACTTGTAAGGTACACCAGAGATGCTTCCTCTAACATGGATTTCCTATAAGTGGTGGTAATACAAATACCAAAATGAAAAAAAAAAGTCTCTATCCTTATGAAACTTAAATTCACTATAGAGGAAGATAATATATACATAAATGTGTACAAGATATATAAAAAATAAATATAAGGTAATTTTTGGGGGAGGCGAACACTAGTAGCAAAGTCACCAAGACAGAAAATTGTTTACTAGGAACATAAAAAAAAATTTAGAGAATTTGTGATTAATGAGTTAAAAAAATCACACAGAACAATTTATATTTGATCCTAGAGGTAATAGAGAGCCATTGGAGTTTATTGAGTAGGTCAGGTCTGAAGTATAGGAAAAATTACTGTAGTCAATTGTAATGTCTCAAGTCTCAGGGACTCTAAAGGCTCTATTAACCTATATGTAACCATAAATGGGTATAGGGAGACCAATTTGGAGGCTATTGTGGATAATCTAGGCAATAAACAATGTGTATCTGAGCTACAATGGGGGTTTTATGAGTGTGAAGAAGAGAACAGATGGAAGAGATATTATGAAAGTAGAACTGACAAGTAGCTATGTAGGGTAAGGCAATGGGAGTTGAAGATGACAACAAAGTTGTGAACTTGAATAAATTGAAGTCAGATTTTCCTGATTCTGAAGCTAATCTTTTCACTACTATATAACACTACTCTCCTTTCAATTTTATATAATATTATTTATTTTAAGAGGGCATCTAAGTGGTACAGTGGATAAAGTTCTGGGTTTGTTCAGGAAGACTCATCTTCCTGAAGTCAAAATCAACCTTAGACACTTATTAGTTGTGAGACTGGGCAAGTTTGCTTCAGTTTCCTCATCTGTAGTGTATAGGAGAAGGAAATGGCAAATCACTCCAGTATCTTTGTCAAGAAAACTCCCCAAAGGTTTCATTTTATTTTAAAAAGAGAAAGAAAATGTTTAAAAAAGAAAACTGTTTCATTCAAGCATTCACTACCACATACTTCTAACCATAACATGTCATTTATTACTATTTATTGTTATGGGCCAGAACTCTGAACTTAAAACAAGGATTCTTTCAAGGTGTTAACTCAGTGGAATTGATGATACAATTGTTATCTAGTTTAGCATGGTGATTAATAGTTCTCTAAATTCAGTATGATCGATTTAATCCTACAACAAATAATGGTTTCCTAGTGACATAATGATTGGTTTATATTCCGTGTACTGCATATAAGCTGGGACTCAGACTCAGAGCCAGATTCATTCATTCCATCTCACACTACTGTGGTGGCAAGCTCTCCTCCTTAGCTTCTCCACTGAAACCAAGACTCCAAAAGGCCTCTAAGGCAAGGAAATTAGATTGTGAAGGAGATAATAAAGGATTTGGACTTTAATACCTGGTATTCTTGTGGTGATTAATTTGCTGAAAAAAAGGCTGCCCCAAAGACCTCTAGAAAACCAACCAGAACACTACATTTTGGCACCCAAACAGGGACTAAGGATCTACATCTGTGACCCAGAAATTAGGATGAGTACAAAAACAGACAAGAAGGAAACTTTGTTAAGGGCTAAAGTAGTGTTTCAGCTAAAATGGGACAAATGTTTAGAAAGGAGCCTTTTCCACCTCAAGGAAAATGTGTCAAAAGTTTAGTTAAACTCATAAAAAACCAAAGTTTGATTGTAATTTGGATGCAGATCATTGAATTCTTTGAAATATTAAAATACACGTTTCCTTGGTTCTCTAAGGAAAAAGAATTAGATCCAGGTGAGTGGAAATAAGTAGGAGAGCAACTATGTGAATATTACAATGATAATGGCATTGATTCAATTCCTAAAGAAACACTTTATACATATAGCTTAATACAATTGGCTTTAGGAAATTACATAAGTTATAGAATAAGGAAAAAGAAGAAAGTACAGGAGGGGGAGGATACTGACAAACTAGGTGAAAAGGATGAAGAATTAGACAAACTAGGTGAAAAGCATGAAGAATTAGACAAGAAAGAAGTTAAATACAATTCTGATGGAATTAAGGAATGTGGTGCTTCACAGCAGGAGTCATTAGGGCATTCCCCATCCCATGACCTACCCCCCTCAATTAACTCTTCATGGATGGAGGGAGAAGGAGAAGGGGGAGAGGCAGTGACACAGTTAGCACCACCTATGAAGCAGCCTATGAGAAGATTACAGAAGGCACTAGTTAAAGCTAAAAAAGAAGGACAGGATATATCTGATTTACAACTAAATGCATACCCTGTTACTGAAGAGTTTGACTCTTTAGGTAAACAAAGGAGAAGATACACTCCTTTTTATCTAGAAAAAATCAAGGATTTGAAAAGGGGTTGCAGTCTTTGTGGGGCTACATCTTCTTATGTTAAGATTATATTAGAGAATTTGGCTTATGAAATTTTTAACCCCTAATGATTGGAGATCTATAAACATGTTTAAAACCTGGACAAAACCTGTTGTGGCTTTCAGAGTACAGTGAACTATGTAGGATACAAGCCCAATGAAATAGGCAAACTGGAGTTAATATACAAATGAGCTTTGATCAACTAGCAGATAAAGGTCAATATGCAGACATTTCAATACAGATTAATTACCCTTTGATAGCACATGAGCAAATTGCTCCTGCTGCTATCAAAGCATGGGGCTCCCTCCCAGGAAAACAAAATAGAGCAAGGTCCAATGAATCCTTTGCTGATTTTATGGGATGTTTGCACACAGCTGTCATATGAACAAATGGAGAAAATTCAGCAACAGAAATTTTGATAAGACAACTGGCTAAGGAAAATGCTAATGAGTTTGTAGAAGAATTATTCTGGGACTACACAAGGATGTTCCTCTATAGGCGATTATAAGATTCTGTGCCACAGTGGGCACAAATGTCTTTTATACCCAGGCTATGATGCAGAACATGGGAAGACAGGGTTCCTCTTGGCAAGGGACTTCTAGAAAACCTTGTCAATGCTTTCAGTGTGGTAAAGTAAAGCATCTGAAAGCTCAATGTTGCCATAGAGACAGAGTGAGAGGACAGGATGGGAGAGCAAGACCCAAAATTCCATGTACAAAATGCAACAAGGGTTTCCACTGAGCCTCAGAATGTAGATTGACTTAGGGAAATGAGAGGTGGGGCATGATGGCAGCTGAGGTGATATCCAGAGAATCTTTAGAAGTTCAGGATTCTGATAAGATCAATCAACTGAAAAGCAATCAGATGGGAGAAAGGGATTACAATTGGAGAAAATACAGGCTTTTTAACCTGACAGAAGAGACATGTCCAGTGAGCATAGCTCCAATGTAATTGCCAGGTGATGTGGAGAAATACAGAAAGTGGTGAATGGAAGGGACAAGATAGGTTATCTGCTTGGGTGAGTTTGCTTGTATCTCTACAGATGGAGAAGGAATCAGATGGGTCCCAACAAGTCGTATTCGCCTTGTCCATCAGAGAGAGACAGAAAAAGAGAAAAATCTCAAAACAAAGGAGAAGACCTAAGAAACATTTGACACTAAAAGAACATAGCTGACAATGAATGAGGCTGTTATAGAACTTCAAAACCTGAAGGATTCATTGGATTCCCTGAGATGAAAAATTGTTGATAAGACTGTTGCAGAACTTCAAAACCGATTCTCTGAAACATGATAAGACTGATACAGGACTTCAAAATCTACAGGAATCATTGGATTCCTTAACACATGATAAGACTATTGCAGGTCTTCAAAACTTTAAGGAATTATTGGATTTCCTGACACATGAAGTAATGGCCAATAGATTAGTTTTGGACTATTTCTAGGACTTATGGACATGTATAATTCCTCATGTTGATTCATGTTGTTTGTTATGTAATACCTCTTATGTTGATGGATTTATGTATACCAGTTTCAAGTGAGAAACCCGCTAATCTGGTTTGATTCCCCATTTTCCTTTGGTTTTCATTTCCCTTCCTGAGAGGGAGATGTGATCACCTCCTTTTTTGGTGTTTTTACCCCTTTTTGAGGAGTCAGAGAAGGCGTGATCACCTGCTTTTTGGGGTTCTCACCTCCTTGAGAAGTCAGGGAGGATGTGACTACCTTATGTTCTAAAACAAAAGAAAGCAGAAGATGTTATGCGCCAGAACTCTGAATTTAGAACAAGGATTCTTACAAAGTGCTAATTCAGTGGAATTGATGAGACAATGGCTATCTAGTTTAGCACGGTGCTTAATAATTCTCTAAGTTCAGTATGATTGATTTAATCTTACAACAAATAATGGTTTCCTAGTGATATAATGATTAGTTTATACTCAGTGTAGAGCATATAAGCTGGGACTCAGACGCAGAGCCAGATTCATTCACTTCATCTCACAGCACCATTTCTGGCCTCTTGCACTTCCCCCACTGAGACCAAGGCAGGTCTGAAAGGCCCTCCAGAAAGCTGCCCAGCCCCAGGCAAGGAAACTAGATTGTGAAGGAGATAATAAAGGATTTGGACTTTAACATCTGGCTATTCTTGTGGTGATTACTCAATTGAAAAGAAAGCTGCCCCAAAGGCCTACAGAAAACTAACAAGAACACTACAACTTATCCCAAAGTTATGAGAAAAGTACTTTTTAAACTTTCAAGTGATATATATATATATATATATATATATATACACATATGTATATGTATGTATGTATTTATATATGTATGCACATATATTTATATATAAATGAGTTATCCTCTTTTAGGGAATGACAGAAGATGTGGAACTAAAAAGCATTGTGATTTGATTGGCACAGTATGCATAAAGTTCATAGTATTTAAAGATCAACTAGTCCAAGACTTAAAATTTTTCCCACTAACTACCCCTTTTTGCCAGAGAAATTTTTATGTGACCCTGGGTATATAGGTATATAAAATAGTCATCCAAATCAAACATTTACTGATAATAAATTATAATTTTCCAATAACTAAGCTTTAAATATCACACAGAATAGCTTATATTTGATCCTGGAGGTAACAGGTTGCCATTAGAGTTTCTTCAGTCAATCAGATCTGAGATATAGGAAAAATTACTGTAATCAACTAGAGTCTCACATTTCAGGGACTCTAGGGTGAAATAAGTCATATGACCCCATATGGGATCATGACCCACAGTTTAAGATGCTGGAAATTTGAATCCATCTTGATTACATGGATACCATGGACTACCATGGAAATCCTACCTATCCTTCAGAACTTTTTGCACATAGTTGATGCACTTATATAATAATTTTTATGAGTTCTCTCCCGTAAATTCCATGAGAGCAGAAACTTCTCCATTTTTGTCTTTGCATCTCCCAAGCCTAATATAATACTGACCCATAGCAAGCAATTTAATAAATGCTCCTTCAATTTGCCTAGAACAGAAACCATGTCTGATTTAAACTGGTCACCTCTTTTACTTCCTGTATATAGTAGGTGATTAATACATGTTTTGTGCTGTATTTTTTTACATTATATTGTTGTAAGTCAATAGAAAGGAAGTTCTAAAGTAAGAAGGATGATTGGTTTTGGAGTGGATCCTTCACAGAAGTCCAAAGGTATGAGAAGCTTATAAAGTCATAGAGTCAAGTTGAGAACTCTGTCCTGAAATTCTGTATATCATCATCTTGAATAAGGAGAACTTATAAACATGATCGGCTACCATTAACTTTCAACCTGGAAAGGAACAACAGGAAACCTGAGAAGGAAATAGAGTTCCCAGAAAATTCAGGGTGATGAAAATCATTCTTTTTAATGCTTCTAGTTTCTGTTTAATGCTCAGGGAACAAGAACTGCCTGCTCTCTTAAAGTCAGTGATTATTAGAATTCCATGTAGGACTTGGCCACCTATCAAACTTCTCCAGGCAAAATTTATATTAACAAGGAAGAAGTTGGTATAGTGGAAAGAATGCTGGTTTTGAAGTCAAAGGACCTGAATTCAAATCCCAGATCTGCCATTTATTAAAATTTTTGTGATCTCCAGCCCCAGTTTCTTCATTAGTGAAAATAGAGGTTTTCAGTTCTGAATTCATGATCCTGATTCATTAGGAATAAATAACACCAAACCATGCTAATCCTGTTTCCTTACTTGAGAAAGTTAGACTAAATGACCTCAAGATCTTTAGCTCTTTGATTTCTAATGATAGGAATATTTCTCTGCTCCTCCCTTCCCTTTTTGCTATAGGGTTTCTCTGAGATGTGTCCAACTCCATTTCAGGCTTTCTTTGAAAAAATTCTGGAGTGGTTTGCTATTTCTGAGGCCAGATTTGAACCCAGAATTGAGTCTTTCTAATTCTAGGCCTGGCACTATCCACTGGTACTATTTTAGTTACGTGATGATAGTAATGATCACAAATGATCTTTGATCATTCTGCTTGAATTGTAAAAACGTATTCATTTTTGTTCAGTTTTCTAACTTCATAGAACTAGAAGGGGACCTTAGTAGTATGAGAAGTATTGAAAAGTTGGGTCTCCATAGTGTTGCAAGCTTTGTGGTATTGTGAGATAGCAGGTAGCACTGACCAAAAGGTTTTCAGAATACAAGAGGTTAAGGAAGGTTAAGATTCCATAGAACAATTAAGTAACCAATAGAAACCTTGAGCAAAGAAGGAATGGGGAGCTAGGAAGGCATAGGAAAGAATCTTGTGGTATTGAGAAAACCACAAATTTAAGATAATAGCCATAAACCCCAAACTTGTTGGGTCAATGACTTGACTTGACCAAATCACTATTGCTTAATAGGCTAACTTGAATATTAACACAGCCCGTAGGAGGAGTTTTCCACCATTTTTGAACATGGGATGTGTAATGAGGAAGAGGTTTATACATATTTATATTTTTTATACATGCTTGTACATATTTAAGGGGAAACATGTAGTGGGCACATCAGAAAGATTGTAACTTAGAAAGAAATGGACCAATCTGTTCTCTGAAGGGAGGGGCTGACAAACTATCCAGTATAAAGCTTCTCTCACTTCTGTGCTCAGCCCCACTTCTTCCTGAAGAGGAAAAGATCCTCTTCTAGCCAGAAACATTAAGACAATTCCATAGGATTCTTCTTTAATAAATTTTCCTCTTTATCTGATTTTCATTGTCAAGACTGTATTTCTTACAGTAATTCAGAGCATTCAAAACTGGAAGGGTTCTTTATAATCCAGATACTATCCTCTTCCCTGCTTTGTTGGGCCTCTCTTCCTCCTCAAACTGCTGCATAATCCCTCATCCATCTGGGCAAAGATTATATCCTACAATAGAATGTGAACAGGGGAGTTAACTACCCCAGGGAAAAGGTATTATTCCCCTTTGTCTTATTATTCCCAGGAACCAGTTCAGAGCCCTGAACATAGTAGATGTGTAATAAATACATGTTGATTTGAACTGAGGGAACTCAAATTTAAGGGGATTATTTGCCCAAGGTCACATAGGTAATAAATGGAGGAGACCCTGGATTCCCTTGGTTTCAAAGGCAGTGTGTGCTTTTATCATTGTATCCAGCTGGTCCCAAGTATTGAAGGTGTACACTAAATGGTATCCTGGGGATTATGAACCCCAAACTTCCCTGTCTTATTCCCCACTAAAGAATCATCTTCATTATCACAATACCAGTTAGATAGAACAGTAGATAGAGCAATGGATCTGGAGATAGGAAAAACGGAGTAAAATTCTATCTCAGACACTTAGTAGCTGAGTGATCCTGGATAAGTCACTTAAACTGTTTGCTTCAATTTCTTCAGCTGTAAACTGAGGATAATAAGATTTCCTACTTCTCAGAGTTGTGAGGATCAAATGAAATAATGTTTGTAAAAAAGAAACAAAAACTCTTAGCACAGTGCCTGACCAGTAAAAGGTAACACAATAGTAGGTAAGACAATAACACCAAGTGAGACAATGTGCTCATTGAGAGTTATAAAAGCTACAATCAGATGGAGTGTGATAGTGTGTAGATTAAAGGGAAAGGGATAAAGAGGTAGGGAAAGGATAGGGGGAGAGGTTACTGGAGGAATCCTTGGGGTTGGGGAAATTAAATAATAGCAAAGCAAGCTAATGATAGAAGTAGAAGAGTTAACAAAAGATAATGTGTATATGTGTGTTTATGTAAGCATATATGTGTGTATATATATGTATGCATGTGTATTTACTTTATCTAAATGTAAACATAAATATAACTGTAGTTAACAGTAGTCTGCTTGGGGAAGAAAGGGGAAAAAAAGAATAAAGTAAAAAGTGCACAGCAGAGAACAAAAGAAAACCTACAAGGAAGCAAAGAAAAGATGGATAGTTCTGAATACGTGTTCTATTATTATATACAATTTCTAGAAATGGAGATTTTTTTGTTACATATTTTAAATACTCTCATCTTCTGCCATGCACATGAGTGTTTTTCTTTTTCTTTTTTCTACTTCATTTTTTCCCATTTTCTATAAATAATTTTTTAAAAAAAATCTATAAACCTGAGAGGTTGGTATTATTCCCATTTTATAGAGTTAAACATCTACAGGGTTTCTTAACCTGGGGCCCATGAATTTTAATGTTTTGATAATTTTATTTCCACATAATTGGTTTCTCTCATCATAATATGATATTTAAAAAAATGTATTTAAAAAGATAATTCTGAAAAGGTGCCTTCACCAAATGTCTAAAGAGATCCATAATACCAGACCCCTTACTTGAGGCTATCTCATATAATAAATGAACCAAATGTTACTCAACAAAATACCCTTTTGCCAATTCCTCAGTCAGGAATTACTATAGATGCTTTGTATGAAGTGTGGGTTTATTATACATTTAAGTTGTTTCCAAGCATCCTTATGTGTCTTGAAAGTACACATGTCTAAACAATGAATACTAATTATAAATAATTTTTATCTATTCACTAAGGCAGGTTATCATTTTGATTGGAAATGATTGGAAATAATTCTAGGATTGATTCTAGGAAGGCATAGGAAAGAATGTTGTGGTATTGAGAAAACCACAAATTTAAGATAATAGCCATAAACCCCAAACTTGTTGGGTCAATGACTTGACTTGACCAAATCACTATTGCTTAATAGGCTAACTTGAATATTAGCACAGCCCATAGGAGGAGTTTTCCACCATTTTTGAACATGGGATGTATAATGAGGGTAACTTGAGAGAGTTAGACTAAATGACCTCAAGATCTTTAGCTCTTTGATTTCTAGTGATAGGAATATTTCTCTGTTCCTCCCTTCCCTTTTTGCTACAGGGAGGTAGAGCAGGTAGAGAGTTGGACCTAAAGTCAGAAAGACTCATCTTCCTGAATTCAGATTGGCCTCAGACACTTATTAGCTGTGTGACCTTGGGCAAGTCAATTAATTCGGTTTGCTTCAGTTTCCTCATCTATAAAATGGATTGGAGAAAGAAATGGAAAGCCAATCTGGTATCATTGCTAAACATATATGATTGAACAAGAACTGTTCAGTTCTGTGGTTTTCAGACTTTCCTTTCTCTCCTCTATCCTATCCTTTATCTTCTCTCTTAAATCCTAAGGATTTACATTCTTATGGACATACATTGATAAATGAATACAGAAATTTTTCCAGGGCCCACTTAAAGAGTTTTCTATGATTTTCAGTTTTTTTTTTTTTTTTTTTTTTGTGAAGTAATATCTTGCCAAGATATACGTATACAACACATATCTTGTATATCTTATATACAACACAGACCTTGCTCCCCGTTCCCATATCCCTAGACATATCTGGTATAGGTAATAGTCATATGTAATACTGCAAGAGATTAACAGCACAAGTATTTGCTTTTGAGTGATGAAAAATATAAAAATAAAAATATCATTTAAACAAATAGTCTCTTCGTTTATTCTATTCTCAGCCTTCTCTTCCCTTCATTTCCCCATTCACTCCCATGACTATACATACAATCATCACCTTTAGGCAGGTGAGATTCAAATATCTGTCTCCAGCTCTTGTCTTTCTCCTGAACTCTATTCCCAGAGCACCAGAGACTTAGATAGTGCTTGATAAATGTTTGTTGATTTACTGATTTCCAGCTACCCTTAGATCATCTCTGCTTGTAAATCCCATTCCACCAACAAATCTTCTGCTTAAAACCAGATCCTTTTCCTGACTTTCCCATGTTTATGGAACATTGCACCATATTTCCCAGTTGGCCAGAATGGATGGTTTTGAGCCATTTGTTATCTGAGATCTTTTTAAATATGCAGATATAGAAGGAAGGGAAGGGGAGGGAAGGATATACATTAAATAGAATCCAACTTGTATTAAACACTTTGCTAAACACTTCTGCAAATAGTACCTCCTTTGATTTTCAGAACACCTCAGGAAATTAGTTGCTATCTCCACTTTATGACTGAGGAAACTGACTTAACAGAGGTTAAATGATTTGCCCAGGGCTACCCAGTTAAAAAGTGTCTAAGGAAGATTTAAATTGATTTTCCTGACTTTTAGCTCACTGGGCCTCTATCCCTCAAAGATGACTGAGGCTTTGAGGGATGAGAAGGAATTAATCTCTTGGAGTAGATTATAAACTCCAAGAGAGTAATTCCATGTGATTATTTTGATATAACACTTAATTCTTTTCAATATTCAGTTTCTAATCTACAAAATAGGAATAAAGCCTTGTATTTCTTACTTTCCTCAAAATATGCTTTAAAAACTGAAAAGTGCTATGGAAATGTAGGATTATTTGTCCTAAATTTACTTGTTTGAAGATTCAAGGATCCTACCATTATTGTTATGAAATTTCTAGAATTTAGAGAACAAATCCTTGTTGGTATACTTTCATTCATATATTCATGCAGACAGAGGAGGAGATGCAAAGTTTAGATAAGATACTCTTCCTGTACCCATGGAGTTTACAATCTATTACAAGAGAAGATAATGATTCAGATAATTAACTATGACATAAAGTATCATGTTATAAATACATTAGAGAGATACAGAACACACACAATGTTAGGTAAGGTTGTTCAGGAAAATTGTTACTTACAAGGGAAATCAAAAAATTTTTGTATAGTTGGTGGCAAAGTGTTCCATACTTTTCATGATTTTGTAAAATATCAATGACCCTTTTAAGCCTTCATCTTCCCAGCTCTCTCTCTTTGCCCCCTTAATTAAGAAATGTATTACAATGCCTACAACAATCTGTTTTCTAACACTACCATTAACTGCCTGTGTGACTATAAGCAAATTTAAGTTAGTGAGGATAAAATGGGTATAATTATTTGTGTCTTCATGTACCTCTGATGAATAGATTGTGAATTGAGGAGAAGGTTGAATAGGAGAATAAATATCATGTTAATATGTATAGACAAAGAATGAGTTTTAATTCCCTTTAAGAAACATGGATGAAAGACGTACTATGATTTGAATACATGATGGGTCATTGTACCTTCAAGACAAAATTGTTTATTTTCCCCAAGATTCTTCCTCCTGTTTGTACTTAGTATTGATAATAGTAATAGTAATAAAGCCCCTATTCCCAGTCCAGTATCCTTTAAAAAAAAATTACCCTTAATAACAAACAGTTATATTAAGAAACTTTGTGTCTGGGAAAAAGTTGCAGGGGACCTTATAGCTGGATTATGACGATTGGGAGTTGGAGTATATTGTGGGCAGGGAATACACAGGAGAGAATGGTTTGGGAAGAAGCTTGAGAGGATGCATGTCATGTGCTCCGAGACTTTTTCCCTAGAATAAGGCCACACTTTCCATTGGGAGGGAGCAAGAAGATCTGATAGAACTGTAGAAGGGGGAGGAAGAAGAGGACATGTTGACTATGCCTCCTAAATTCCTAGACAGATGCAAGGGAGAGATAAAATGAAGGAAGCATACCCTGGGTTCAAGGCAGTTTCTGAGGACATAGAGCAGTTAATTGGGGGATTAGATTATCTTCCTGCTCATTCTCTTGGCACTCTCTAAATTGCCCACCCGGGGCAAAACTCTTATGAGTCTTATCTAAAGATTTCAAGTCTAAACTCTCATAGAGTTTTTTTTAAAAGAATGATTTTCTTTTATTTTTCCTCATTTACATGTAAAACATTTAAAAAGTATTTTAAAATATTTGCGTTCCAAATTCTTTCCTCCCCTCCCCATTCCTTGAGAGGGCAAGCATTTTGATGTAAATTATACAAGTGCAGTTAGTTATTTGTAAACTTGGACTGTTTTGTTGTTGTTTTTTTGACAAGTCATTTGGGGTTGACTTGCCCAAGATTACACAGTTCATGAGTGTTAAGTGTCTGAGACCACATTTGAACTGAAGTCCTTCTGCCTACAGGGTCCGTGCTCTATCCACTTAGCATCTAGCTGCCCTTTGCAGAAAATCTTGAGAATGAAAGGGACTGAGGAAGAAGGCTTTATGGAGCTATCCCCACGTAATATGTAAATGTACCCTGAACAAAAATAAAGTAGGTAAAGAGTATTTGCTGTTCCGGTTTTTCATTTCTGCTTCTATCTTCTTCCCTCAATCTTTCCTCCCTCACTAGCCCATTATACTTGTCCTATGCCCTCTTTCTCTTTTTTCTTTTTTTCCCAAAGAGTGTGAACAATAAAAGGAAGACAGTTATCAGTCCACTTCCCTTTTGTAAAAATTTAAGTCAATGAGTTCCTTTGAGTATACTGACATTTTAGGTCTTATTTTTAGTTGGAGAAAAAGAATTTCAGATACCAGCCATAATGGGGGAAACATTTGTAGACACAGGTCCCACTTTACCCTCTTTCTGATGGTTTTAAATTTGTATTTCAGACGTTCCATTAAATCTATAGCTATGATATTTTATTGAAAGAGTCTTGATCTTGGAGTCAGAAGTACTTGCTCTGGTTCTCACAACCTTGGTCAGATCACTTAATGACACTCCTGGAACCTCAGTTTCCTCTGTTATAAAATGGTGATAATTTGTACTGTTCCTTCTCACAGTGTGATTGAGAAGATACAATGCAACAATCTATAATCAATAAACATTGATTTTAATTAATACATATTTATTAAGCACCTATTATATGCCAGACAATAGCATGAGATTCTCCATTCCTTAAAACACAATAAAACCCATAACTTAACCTTTATTCTATAGAGGTCTACATATATTATATTTTATATATTATATTTTCAAACGTTGATTTAAACTCCAGATACTAATTCTAAAGCAGAGAGAGACATTCTTTGTCACCATTGCATCTGAGAGGTCCTCAAGGTAACCCCTCCAAAAATCAATAAACATTTATTGAACACTCAATAAGTGCCATGCTCTATCTATGATGATTTCTGGGAATACAAAAACAGGCAAAAGACAGCCCCTGTTTTGAAGGAGTTTACAATCTAATGGGGGAGACATGAAAACAAATATATATGAAGTAAGCTATATGCAAGTAGTAAATAATTAACAGAAGGAAGGCTATGAAATTAAGAAGGACTGAGGAAAGTTTTCTTTAGTTGAAGGTAAAACTTTAGTTGAAATCTGAGTGTGGGGGGGAGGCAGGAGAGTGTTCCTGCCATGATGGATATTGAGCAAATATCTGGGGCCCGGAGATGAATGCAAATCAGAGTTTGTGGAAGAGTCAGATCCGCGTCACTGGATCCAAAGTGTCAGGGAGTTAGCTGTAAAAAGACTGGAAAGGTAAGAAGAGACCAGGTTATGAAAGACTCTAAATGCTAAAGACATGCTAAAGAAAGCTAAATGCAAATAGATTTGATCCTGGAGGCTATAGGAGTCGCTATTGAGTAGGGGATTATGACATGATACCCACTCTTTAAGAAAATAGATAATGGATTTGGAGTGGGGAGAGACTTAAGGCAGACAAATCTACCCATGGGCTAGTGTAATAGTTCAGACACGAAGGGATGAGGGCTTGCACTAGAGTGATGACAGTGTCAGAGAGTAAGGGACCTATTTAAGAATTGTTGCAAAGGTGTTGCCTTGATAACAGCTTGGATATGGGAGGTGAGAGATAGTGAGGAGTCCAGAATGGTTCCTAGATTGTGACCCTGAGAGACTGGGAGTGTGATGTTGCCCTCTTGTTTGTCTTTCATTGTAGAAGAGGACCATGAAATTAGGGAGGTGATGCCGTAGCAGGTAAGTGAATTGGATTTGAGGGAGAGAGACTGTGCAAGGTCTTTTTTTTCCAGATCCATCTGGGTCTAGTGGCCAAATAGAGATCAGGAAGACTGGATGCAGTGAGAGACTTTGGCTTTGTTAAGGTTAGCAGGTCTCTGATCTCTAGACTGAGGCAAGCACCCATTTGGCGATTAAGTCTAGATAGCAATCCAGGCAAAAAATCTTTACAGTAATAGGGAAGAAAGGGGAGGATTTGGGGAAAAAATAATGACATATTGAATTTAAGATAATTACTGGCTATCTAGTTTAAGATATCTGAAGGGCAGTTGGAGATGTGAGATTGGAGGTCAGCAGACATCTCCAAAAAAAGATTTTTTGCTTTTTATAATAATCTTCATAAAATCCTCAAGGAGAAAAGCGCTGTGTCCTTTGGCAACCTTTCTAATGCCTCCCAAGCTCATGTTGACTCTTGTAGCCATCTTGTACCAGAGCCAGTATATCCTATGAAGTTGCTCCTTCATAAATGTAGGATTTTGGGATATAAGCTATTGGGGTAGTCTTTAGGGTTGGGAAGAGCTGGAGGGAGAGGTTGAAATAGAAAGGCAGGAAATATTTACTGTAGTCTCTGCTTAATCATAGTTGAACCCATGTGAAAAAGCAGGTCCTGCACAAGACTTCCTGAAAAATATTAAATCACACCTATGGATGGATAGCAAGCCTGACCCAATAGAGACTAAACTAGGAAATTCATTTTTCCTTCTTTGAATACTATGTTATTTTTGTAATGTAGCTACCTGGCCTCCATCTTTCCATCCTTTTATAATGAAAATCCTTCCCACAATAAGATATACTATGCATTGGGCATCACTGCCCTGATTTAGTACTCTGTGTACAAGTTACTCTGAAGTGTGCAAATTTCTTTTTCTTTTCTCTGTAATTACTAATGCAAAGCAACTATGTTTTCTTGGGAGGAAGAGCCATAGATTTCCTCCGAAGGGATCTCTTTAGACTATCAAGACCATCTCCCCCAGTTTACAAATGAGGAAACAGATCTGGGGAGATTAGCTGAATTACCCAGGTCACACTAGCACTAAGCCTAAAATTTGAAATAAGATCTTTGATTCCAGAATCACTATTTTCCCCATTTGCCCCAGAGCACCTAATTATTTACTAATGAATTTCTTCTTAATTTGTTCCTCCTCTCCAAGTTTATTTATTCTGGCAGAAAGTATCAAGTAGGAAAATAAATGGCTCATTACTCATCTGAATTGGAAAAAAAAAATGTGGTTAATATATTTACATACAACTTTAATTCCCTGCAGCTACTAGGGGCAATTGCTAGGTGGTACAGTGGAGATAACACTAGGCTTAGAGGCAAGAAGACCTGAGTTCAAATACAGCCTCAGGTTCTTATTAGCTGGATGACCCTGTGCAAGTCCTTCTCAGTACCAGAGCTGCTTCTTTGGTGCTAGGAAAAGCAGTGAATGAATCAATGTGTGAAATGAATGTACCAGCCTTATAAATGGTTCATTTTAAGTTGACAGGAAGAGATTGGACATGGAAACTCCTTTAGAGTTCCACTCATTTTCAAGTGTCTTCCCAAACCAAAAATACTTTTCCCTGACTACCACTCTCTAGATGTAATCTATTGCCAAATTAGAATATAAGCTGTCTGAGGGTAGGTACTTTCTTTTGTATTTGCATCCTCAGAACAGTGCCCTTTGGGGGAGAGGGACAATCAGAGTTAAGTAATTTGCTAGGGTCACCCAATGTCTTCCACCTGATTTAAATTCAGATCCTCCTAATTCCAGATCCTCCATCTGATGAGGCCTTGAGTAGCTAGATGCAGTTTGCTGAGAAAGACTGAAATATTGATGAAATTACTCCCTGAGGCAGGCAGGGAAGGGCACTGATGGGGATCAGTTTAGACTCACAGTCCCATCTTCTGTGGAGCTCCACCTTTCTATATCCAGTCAGAAATCTGAGTTATGTCAAACCCTTGAGGTTAAATTTCTCCATTCTTAAATCTGTTTCTGAATCCTTTTGGATTAGTCCATAGCACTGTGCCTCTTAGTGTCTTTTTCCTCACGCTTCTTCCATGCTACATGGTGTCTCTCCTTCCCCCACCATGCCTCTATTCTTTTCTCCTTCTTATAACTAATTCTTTTAGGGTACTAAATCCTTTTTAGAATTCAGTCTACCAGTTAAGGGCATACTCCAACCTCATGAGGTGTGCCCTTTCTCCTGAGTAATTGTGACTTCCACTAGGGAATTGTTTTTTCCATCATTAATTGCTAAAACCTCTTTCCTTGCTAACCCTTATTTTGTATTTAGCATTCCTGGTGTCTGTTGTATCTCTTCATTTTGTCTGTAACTTCTCCTAAATAGATCTACTTTTTATCAAAGGGAATAGCTATTGTGAATTTTTTTACATAACTAGACTATATGTATTTACTATATAGACTAGATATAGGCAACATTTGGTGCCTATATCAATCTCCTCATTTGGTGCTGAACCCTAAATATATAATTTGGTTAGAAATAGCTCTCCTAAATCACCTCACATCCACTGAGCCCCCTAGCTACCCTAGCACAGTGCTTTTTGTATGCTCTTGTTCAGTTATTTTTTCAGTCCTGGCTGACTCTTTGTAATTACATTTGGGATCTTCTTGGCAAAACTTGGATCTGAGGGAGGGAGGCTGTGCAAGATCACCTGCTCACTTTCTCTGCTGGAGCAGTTTGCCCCTTCTTTCTCTAGCTCTCATTTTACAGATGAGGTAACTGGGGTAAATAGAGTTAAATGACTTGCCCAGAGTCACATAGCTGGCAAGTGTCTGAAGCTGAATTTGAATTCGGGAACATGAGTCTTCCTGCCTCTAGTTCTGGCATTCTATCTATTGAGCTACCTACCTAATCATTTTTCACATAGTATATGCTTAATAAATGTAATTTGGACCATTCACTGACTAAGTGTGCAAACTCAACTACTTGTGCAGTCAGTTTGAATGAAACCATTTTAAAAACCTAGTTTAGACTTTGGGTATATGCACAGCCCATGTGTTAAGAGATGGTGGTTGGAAAATACCCAGGTGAGCACTAATCACATCTCCCTATGAAATTCTAAAAAGGAAGGAGATAAGGTGGTACTATTTCCATCTCCTCTTGATTATATATGCATCAATCAATATATTTTTGCCCCTTTATGGGAATTGTTTACTCAGGCTATTAAAAAACAACCAGCCTTGGTGTGCTAAATGCTTTTACCTTCCCTTTCTTCCCCCATTTTTGCCTCGTTGACCAGCATGAATCCTGAATCAAGATTGCTTTTAACATAAGCAAGCATTTTTTAAAAAGCCTACTATGCTCCAAATTGGCATCTAGATGGCATAGTTGAAAGAGTATAGAGCCTGGAGTCAGGGATACTGATTTTTCTGAATTTCAGTAGCTGTGTGACCCTGGACAAGTCACTTTAACTCTGTTTTTCCCACTTTTCTCATCTGTAAAATGAGATGGAGAAGGAAATGACAAACCAATCCAGTATCTCTGCCAAGAAAAGCCAAATTGGGATCACAAAAAAAAAAAAAAAAAAAAAAAGAAAGAAAGAAAGAAAAAAATTCATTGAAATGGACACTTCTGGAAGCTGGAGAAATAAGAAAAAAATGAAATACTTTTTGCCCTTAAGGAACCTAAATCACAAGGGAATCAAGAACAACATGGATATACAATATTAAATGCAAAATATTTACAAAGTGATTTTCTGGAAGTTTTTAGACACTAGGGGGAAATCACAATAGACTTCCAATAAGCTTAAGAATAGCTTTAAGGGAAGCTAAAGAATCTCCAAGATGGATGTGAGGAAGGAGTGCATGCCAGGAACAATATCAAAAAATATAGCGATAAAATATGATATATGGGGGAAAGCAAACAGGTCAGTTTGTCTGGAATTTGGAGTTAATGAAGGAGATTAATGTTCAGTAAACAGGATTCTGAAAGCTCCTGAAGGTCCTCAAACAGGGGGATAAATGACAAGGTCACATCTCTGCTTCGGGAATAACAAATTGGCAGTTGTCTGGAGGATAGATTAGAAAGGAGAGACTGGAAGATCACTTAGAAGGCTATTACAATAGTCCAGAGGAGAGGTGATGACCCTAAATATGTATAATGACTGGTTGTGTTTGTAGAAGTAGAATCCAGAATACTAGGCAACTTGTTAGATATGAGGGATAAAGAAGGAGGAAGAAAAGAAAAAAGGAAGGAAGAAATAAGCACCTATTGAGCACTTGTTATGTGCCACAGAATTGAGGATGATGCTTAGGTTGTAAGCCTGCATGACTGGAAAGAATGTGGTGTTCTGGAAAGAAAAAGGGATAAAAGGAGGAGAGGGTGAGTTCTGTTTTTGATGAATTGATCAAATTGAATTTGAGATGTCTATGGGGCTATCTAATTGAAGATATCCAAAAGGACTGAAAAGATAGATCTAGAATCCCCCAACTGATAAATGGTCAAGTGATATGAACAGGCAGTTTGCAGATGAAGATATCAATGCTAACTATAGTTATATGAAAAAATTATCTAAATCACTATTGATTAGAAAAATGCAACTCTGAAGTACCACTTCAGACCCACCAGATTGGCTAATATAACAGGAAGATGTGGGAAAATGGGAGCACTAACACATTGTTGGTTAGTTGGTTTTTTACTGATCCAACCAAAGAGATCATAAAAAATGGAAAAGGGCCCATATGTACAAAAAAAATTATTGATAGCAACTCTCTTTGTGGTGGCAAAGAATTGAAAATTAAGTGAATATCCCTCATTTGGGGAATGGCTGAACAAATTGTTGTATATGAATATAATGGAATATTATTGTGTTATAAAAAATAATGAGCAGGTGGATTTCAGAAAAATCTTGAAAGACTTGCATGAACTGATGCTGAGTAAAGTGAGCAAAACCAAGAGAACATTGTACAAATGCTGTGCTATGATCAACTTTAATAGACTTAGATGTCTTCAGCAAATGCAAAGATAAAATACAATTCCAAAAGACTCATGATGGAAAATGCCATCCAGATTCAAAGAAAGAACTATGGAGGATGAATGTGGATCACAGCATACTATTTTCACTCTCTCCTCCCCCTTCTTTTTGTTTTTCTTTTTTGTTCTGCTTCTTCTTTCACAACATGAATAATGTGGAAATATGTTTAATATGATTGTACATATATAATCTTGCTGTCTTAGAGAGAGTGGAGAAGAGAGAGAGGGGAAGGGAAAAATATGGAACTCAAAATATTTTAAAAGTAAATATTGAACAGGATGATTTCAGAAAGGCCTGGAGAGACTTGCATGAATTGATGCTGAGTGAAATGAGCAGGACCAGGAGATCATTATATACTTCAACAACAAAACTACATGATGATCAATTCTGATGGACCTGGCCCTCTTCAACAATGAGATGAACCAAATCAGCTCCAATAGAGCAGTAATGAATTGAACCAGTACACCCAGCGAAAGAACTCTGGGAGATGAGTATAAACCACTACATAGAATTCCCAATTCCTATATTTTTATCCGCCTGCATTTTTGATTTCCTTCATAGGCTAATTGTACACTATTTCAAAATCTGATTCTTTTTGTACAGCAAGATAACTGTTTGGACACGTATACTTATGTTGTATTTAATTTATACTTTAACATATTCGGCATGTATTGGCCAGCCTGCCATCTGGGGGAAGGGTAGGGAGGGAGGGGAAAGATTGGAGCAAAAGGTTTGGCAATTGTCAATGATGTAAAATTACTCATGCATGTGACTTGTAAATAAAAAGCTATAATAAAAAAAAGAGGAGAAAACCCCCCTCCCCCCAAAAAAGTGAATGTTGAAAACTATCTTTAAATGTGATTGGAAAAAAATTAAATATGATTAAAAAAAGAAAATATGGAGATCTGGAAGCCAAATGTATAGGAGGTGATTGTTGAACCCATGGGAGTTATCTCTCCTGAGACACTTCACCAAGGCCAATAAAAAACTGAATCTCCGAAATCATGGACTCATTGGTCAGTTCTTATTCTTCCTAATCTTTTTTGGACATTTGACATTGCTCACCACTCTCTCCTTGAAACTCAATTCATCCTTTGTTTTGGTGTTACTTTTCAGATTAAAAAAAAAAGAGTGGAGAGGAGACATCTCATTTACTCTATCTTCCATCATTCATCTATGATAGGGTTCAAACCAGCAAGTCTGAATTTCTTTGGAAAACATGAATCCCAGGGGAAGAGTAGTAAAGTAGGAGGTGGCTTTAGGGATTTACAGCAGGATAAGGTGAATTTGAGAAGGAAGACTTTTCTTCAGTTGGTGAAATAGACTTTCCACAATAGGGAAATGCTAACAACTTCCATCAAGTTGACTGAACTGCTCTATTAGATGCAAAATGAAGAAACTGGATTTGATGACGTCCAACTGTATGATTCTGTCATTCTATAATGGTCTATTGAGCATTGCCATTTGTCTTGATCACCTCAGACTTAAAATGGACCCAGTTTCCATAGCTGTAAGGGGCAATTGAGCTGGATGATGGCTAATTTCTTTTTTAGTTCCAAAAAAATATATTTTAATATTCTAAAGCCAAAGTCAACTAACTTATGCCACATAAGATCTGTGGCTCATTATTCTCCTGATACCTCACCATCGTGCAATGTCATCACCACAAGTCTGTCTAGGATTACCTCAAATGTAGATTTACTGATCAACTTCTGACCTGGTCTCCATTCCTAACTCTCTTCCCCAACTCTTAATTGAGACAAATCTTTCTAAAACATTATTTTCATTAGTAAACCTCCAAGGTCAAAAGCTGTCACCAGTTTTCCCATAACCTACAAGATAGACTCTAAACTTCCTAACCTGGTATTCCTCAATGTAATTGAAATCTCTGTTGATCTCATTATTCCTTGAGCAAAGCTCATTCTTTTCCCTATTTGGCTATTACTAATGCGTTGCCTACATTTTCACCATCATGGCAGAAAGGATACTGGACTTGGAAGTCATAAGAACTAGGTTGGAGTATTACATTATCCTTCACAATAAGTTATTATTTGTATGTTTCTAAATTCTCAGCCACAGATTCTTCACTCATAAACTGAGAACAATAATTTTTGCACCATATTTATTCTATATTGGATTCCTTGCTGTCTATAGGAGGAGGTTGAAGGGAGGAAGGGAGAAAATTTTGGAACACAAGATTTTGCAAAGATGAATGTTGAAAACTATCTTTGCACATATTTGGAAAAATAAAGAGGTATTAAAGTAGTTCTTGCACTAGCCATGTCACAGGGTTGTTGTGAAGAAAAATTTGTACACCTCAGAACATCATGGAAAAGTATGTGATCCCTCCAAAGTTCATATCCTTTCCTATCTCATTTTTGAAGGTTTTCTGAGTTATTCTAGGTTATATTCAATACCTGAGCAAATCAAAGTCCATGTAAAAACATTGACTTTTTTCTTATTCTGAGAGCATATAACATTTACTGGTCACATATCATGTTTTGTTTTAGTCTAGCTATCTTTTTATATTTTTATCTTGTCTTCCCAAATAATTATAATCTCCTTGAGACCAGGGACTGGACCTTAATACCTACTTCTCCTTCATAAAGAGGAAGATTGTATATCTTTCTCTCTCCGTATGCCACTTAAATTTTAAGTGCAGCTTAAAAGACTTTTGGGATGCCTTGTGTCTACGTAGCTAAATGGTTTCTTCACAAGATCTCTGAGGAGAAGTATATTATTCCCATTTTACAAATGAAGTGAAGCTGTAGAGCTTTGCAAATGATCTTATAGCTATGAATTATCTAAAACAGGATTTGAACATAGGTCTCGTGATGCCCAGCATCGTACCCACAATTCCAGTTAACACCAAAACGCAACAAGAGATGAATAATTTCCCTTTCATACATAGTGCCAAAATGAATTAAGGCTGTGTTCTTTAATTTAGAGAAAGCAAACTAAAAAATCTGAACAAACAAATGAAAGGAGAAAAAAAAAAAAACATTCTTTCAGCTTAATATGTGCCTAGTATCGGGGAAACAAATATAGAAACAGAGATAATACTCAGCCCCTATCCTCAAAGAACTTCCTTTTTAAAGGAGGAGACCCACAAACCTATTACTGGATTAAATGGACATGGAAAAAAAAATTCTAGTACTCACTCACCCTTTTAAACTAGAAAATCCAGGGGGAGGTCTCTCTTCTTGGTCATGAATACTGCCAAAGCCTTCCAGGGAGCCAGATCAGAATCAACACTGTGGGGAAAGAGCTTGAAGAAAACGCTTGAGGAAAAGTAGATATAATTCCTTTCCTTTTCTACAAACTCTCCCTAGCAAAGGTGCTGTTCTTCCAAAAGATTACAGATACAGAAGACGTTTCTAAGTCCAAAAAGTGAGATTCAGAATCTTTTGCCTGAGGAAAAAAAGAATTGCACTCTGGTGAGTTGCTGTGTTTACAATGATGAATTCTGGGTGGTTTGGGTGATTCCTATGCAAATGTAATCTTTGCCACTTACTGTGGGGGTGTAAATGAATAGCTTTTAAAGTGAAATTGATCAGTTAGGTTTAAGAACTTAGATCCACTTAGAGACCAAAGAAGAGATAATCCTAAAACCTAATTGATTTAGAGCCCAGAGACCTGCATTTTTGCCATGGCCAATGTGGGAATTTGTTTTTAGACTCTGCATATTTATTACAAGAATTTTGTTTTTCTTTTTCTTCTTCCAATGGGAAGGAGGAGGGAGAAGATAAAATAGATTGTTGTTCATTGAAAAAAATTAAATAAAATAAATGAAACTGGCAAGTTTGCTCTGCAGCTTTAGACAAATGATTAGAGAATTTAGTTGGGGCCCCAGTGGCAATTTGGTCCAAAACTTTCACTTAACTGATGAGGAGCTAATGCCCAGAGAGTTGAAGTGTCATGCCCAAGGTTACAAAGGGAATAAATAGCAGGGCCTAGAATTCGAACTGAGGTCCAAAGGCAACCAATTTGTGCCACTTTGTCTCCAAGCTTTTTAATTTTTGTTGTCCTCTCCTAGTCCTTCCTCTTACCTTAATAGTACATAAACCCATGATATCATCAGTGTGGATATTCCCTTTCCCTCCCAAAGATCAGGACCCTCTATCCTTTAGTAGAGGGTTTTTAGAAATTGTTATGACTGGAGGGAAATCACCATGTAACCACCAATTTCAGGTTGCTTAGACTGTTGGTAGTCTGGCTAGTCTGGTCCTCAAAGGTCAGTCTAACCTTGGACCCATGCCGTAATTCCAACTCAAGGTGACCTAACCCAAGTTTATTATCATTCTGCCCAAGACTGTTTTTCCTTCTGACTTAACTATTTCTGATTGGGATTCCATCAGTCACCTGGACTGCTGAGAATTAGTTCTCTCTAACTTTTCCTTCACTCTCACGTTCATTTAGTTACTAGGTCCTGTATAGGACCCTTCTCATAAGCACCTGCCTTTGATTTCTATTCTCTATATTACTACCCTACAGTAGGTCTTCAACACAGTGCTGTAATCCCAGGCTTACAAACTTTCCAATTTCCACTTTGTCAGTTTTTCCCCTTCTCCTCCTAGTTCATTATTCATAGTATTTACAGATAATTTTTGTTTATGAACACAAACTACTCTCTACTAAAAAAAAGAAAAAAGAAAAAAAAGGCAGTGTTATGTAGTGGGTAGAGCCATGGGCTTAGCGTCAATAAGATTTGGATTCCAATCACATCAAATACTGGCTGTGTGGCTTTCAGGAAGTTATTTAATTTTAACTTCAGTTTTTTCATATCTAAAATGGTGGGGCTTGATTTGATTTCTAAGGTTCCAAGTCTAATTATCTAGTATCTAACTATCAGCAATCTTCATTGATTCCCAAATAAAATTCAAAAACTACTGCCTGGCATTTAAGACCTTCTAAAATCTGCCACTCTTCTATTCCTTATGTTATTTTCCTTTTTTTTTTTTTTTTTTTTTTTTTTTTTTTTTTTTTTTTTTTTACTGTTATATTCAGAAGGTACAATTTTCTGTTTCCCAGAACATACCTGAGCTTCCTTTTTCTGTATCTTCATATTTACTCTCGGTGTGCTCAGAGTGTTGTCCTTCCCCTTCTTGGATTATTGAATCCCCACCCCCAACCTTTTAAAGCTTATCTCAAATGCCACCTACCCCCTTCCCATAAATGTTATACCCTTGCCCTCCAAAGATCTTCCCTCTCAGATCTCAAGGAACACTTTGTTTTCTAGCTCTCAGACAAATCCATCATGTTAACATTATATCTTTTTTAACCCCCTTACTAGATTGTAGATATACTCTCCATATATAAATTATGTCTTCAATATTCTACATATAGATGACTTTTGGTTTTTATTTATGTGTACTGAAGGAAGGAGGGGTCCCATCCTGAGATCTCATTGGTGAATGAAACTCCATAGAAAGAAACTCTCTCAGCCACCATAAATCCCAATTTATAGTTTGAGATTTGCCTGAGGTAGTTAAGTGACTTGCTTAGGAATCACATGGTCTGTGGCCAGGATATTTCAATAGATGGACTTCTTAAGTCTTTTGGACACTTACTGTATGTTAATTAGTCCATTGATAGGATCTACTAACGTAGATTTCCAAACTTAAAGGTGCAAGAAATTTGAGTAGGGGATGTGGAAATGTTTGAAAATAAACTCTATTAAATGAGTGAAATTAGCTTAAAATTATATTGTATGCAAATGCTTTGGAAAATTATAATTTTTCCCCTTTCATATTTAATAGGAGGTACTGTAAAGTTTCTTAAAAGCCAACGGGCATCAGGGTTGAAAAAAGTTAGAGTTCTGAATGCTAGAGTCTGCCACCAATCCCAGGTTTAGTGGAATCTGGATCCTTTCTCCTTTCACCCCTTCTTTTCCATCTAGTATCTTTGTAGAAGTAGCATGTTACAATGGAAAAGCATGGCTAAGGAGTTAAAAGAGGACCTGAATTCAAATTCTAACTGCTACTTACTAGTTATGTGATCATGGGCAAATCATGGAAACCCCTCCAGACTTCCCTTACCTAGGGGAAAAGAGAATTTCTTTAGATTAGGCATTCTTAATTTATGGTCCCTAGATCCCCAAAGAGTGGATGGGTAAATTTTAGGGGATCTGTGAACTTGGATGGGAAAAAGTACATTTTTGTTTCATTTACAATCCTGAGTATGCTTTACTCATTTTAAAACATTCTGAGAAGACCCTAGACTTCACTCGACTGCCAAAGGGGTCCATGGCATAGAAAAGGCTAAAAACCCCTGTCTATAATAATTAAAAATTGTTGAATACATATGTTTATACATTTGCTCTTATCATTCTATGCTGTTCAGTGGTACCCTAGCACAGGTAGCTAAGATGTGACTAATAGACACTTTATTTTTTTAAGTTCATGGAATTAAGTGACTTGCCCAGAATTACATAGCTAAGTAAGTCTCTCAGGCCAAATTTGAATTCAGGTCCTCTTGACTTCAGCTCTGGGTACTCTATCCACCTTGCCACCTAGGTCCTCTGTCTAATATATACTTGAGTGAGTAAGCTTTTACTGAGATACATTTTTTTAAAAGGAAATAAGGGTTTTTAAGTCACTTTCGGGAACTCCTGGTTTGATCGAATAATTGTTAATAATTAGTTTATATTTGCCTTTGCCAGAGAGACCAGGTCTATTAGCGTTAAGCCTCAAGCTTTATTTTACCCCATAACAAAGTTCAATGTTATTTGCCTAATGCACGTCAGACTCTTTGGTTGAAAATGAAGAAAGCTGCTGGTAAGTGGTGTGAAGTAGTGCCTGAGAATGTCATAGGTAAGTAAATTGAGGGCACATGAATTCTGTAAGCAAGTGCTACTTAAAATGAAGATGGTCCCTAAGGCTGACTTTGTTATGTCTGTCCTCCTGGAATTGGTGATAGATGAACCAAAGCATATTTTCACCAAGGGAAACTTTTAAAACTTTAAAAAAAGATTCTTTAAAGGTAATGGCTATATGAGGTGGAAAAACCTCTCTTAATCAATCACTCATTATTTACTTGATTCAGCCAGGGGAAATACCTGAGTTGGACTTGACTTTCAAAGAAGAAGAAGAAGAAAAAAAAAACTAAGCATAAATTGAGAGAGAAACTTCAAGGGACAAAAGTGCATAATGCTGATCCCATTTCTGTCTAAGGAGCAGAAAGGAGCCCTTTTCTTTAGGAAGGTTAGGAGAGAAGCCTGAACTTTTGGTTGAGAGAGGTGTTGGACTCTGAAATACTCTCTTTTGCCCCTTTTTGCATAATTCCTACCCATCTTTTAAAGCTGAAATTGTGTCTGTGGCACACTGTGTACACTCTCTGAAGGTAGAAATGAGGATTTTATTTGTTAGTCTTTCACAACACCAGACCTCTAGTTAGCACTAGTTTATTATTGAGTGATTGATTTTATGACTCCTTAAAGCAGTTGGGCTTAATTTCCTAGTTAGAAGCTAAACTTTTTGAGGACAGGTCTTGCTTGTATTTGTAACAGGAGTCTAACACAGTAGTTGGCACATAATAAGCACTTAATTTTTTGTTGACTGATTGTCAGACTGTCTGCTTCCCTGATCCTCCAGCAAGCAAGCTTTTAGTACAAAGCCCTTTGTTTTCTTTTTCTTTTTTTTTTTAAATAACTTTTTATTGACAGAACCCATGCCTGGGTAATTTTTTACAACATTATCCCTTGCACTCACTTCTGTTCCGACTTTTCCCCTTCCTCCCTCCGACCCCCTCCACTAAATGGCAAGCAGTCTTATACATGTTAAATATGTTATAGTATATCCTAGATACAATATATGTGTGCAGAACCAAACAGTTCTCTTGTTGCACAGGAAGAATTGGATTCAAAAGGTAAAAATAACCCGGGAAGAAAAAAATGCAAACAGTTTACACTCATTTCCCAGTGTTCCTTCTCTGGCTGAGAACTGAATTAGATCTTCTCTTTGTTGAAGAAATCCACTTCCATCAGAATACATCCTCATACATATCACTGTTGAAGTATATAATGATCTCCTGGTTCTGCTCATTTCACTCAGCATCAGTTCATGTAAGTCTCTCCAAGCCTTTCTGTATTCGTCCTGCTGGTCATTTCTTATAGAACAATAATATTCCATAACATTCATATACCACAATTTACCCAACCATTCTCCAATTGATGGGCAGCCATTTATTTTCCAGTTTCTAGCCACTACAAACAGGGCTGCCCCAAACATTTTGGCACATACAAGTCCCTTTCCCTTCTTTAGTATCTCTTTGGGGTATAAGCCCAGTAGTAGCACTGCTGGATCAAAGGGTATGCACAGATTAATAACTTTTTGGGCATAATTCCAGATTGCTCTCCAGAATGGTTGGATTCGTTCACAGCTCCACCAACAATGTATCAATGTCCCAGTTTTCCACATCCCCTCCAACACTCATCATTATTTTTTCCTGTCATCTTAGCCAATCTGATAGATGTGTAGTGGTATCTCAGAGTTGCCTTAATTTGCATTTCTCTGATCAGTAGTGATTCAGAATACTTTCATATGAGTGGAAATAGTTTCAATTTCATCATCTGAAAATTGTCTGTTCATATCCTTTGACCATTTATCAATTGGAGAATGAAAGCCCTTTGTTTTCAATACTTAATACAGTCTCCAACAAAATGTGAGAACAGACCAGCTGGCAATTTTGGGGCCTCTTTATTAAGGAAATTCATTTTTTTTCAGTGTCTAGTGATGAGGTTGGGGTAGCAGTACCCCATTTGAAATAAACATGTGAGAAATTCACAATGGCCATTGTCTTTGCCAAAAGGAAAGTTTATTTAGAAGAGATTATAGACAAAATAAAAGGTAAAATGGGCACTAGGAGTGGGAAATATGAAATGGAGTTGGGAGAGCATATAGTTCCTCAGGGAAACACAACAGAAAGGAAATACTCCAAGAGATGGGAGCAAGTCATTGATTAACAGGTTAGATCCAAAGAGAAGCTCAATAGACCAACCTACTCTGATAAGGTAGAGTAAGGAGAAAGGTGCTATCAAATGGAAGACATGATAAGGGAGAGAAAGAACTCATAGTGGGCTTAGTCTGAAAAGAACTTAGGGAAGATCTTCATCATGAGCAGATCTTCTATAGGGGAAATAGAGTCTTGAGGTTTCTTAGGGAAACCAGGGAAGTAAAGGCAGGAATTCAGAGGGAGGGAACAAGGAGAGATGGGATGTACCCAGTAGACCAATCAATATCTCAAAGGTTGCTTAAAGATGCACAGAGGTATGAGGGATAGATAAGAGTTCCATCCTCATAATCACTGGACAAATAGGCCAGGAATTGGCTATGCTTGATAATAGCTGGTTGGGCTTCTTTTGGACAGGGGAAAATAGTCCACATCACCTAGCCCTAGGAGGAGCTTAATACATGCTTTTTGACTTTATGTATTAAGCTTCATGTTGGGTCAGCCAAGTGGTACAATGGACCTGGAGTCAGGAAGACTTATTGTTTTGAGTTCAAATTCAGACTTAGACACTTACTATATTCCAGGGGTCCTCAAATTTTTTAAATAGGGGGCCAGTTCACTGTTCCTCCCTGTTAGAGGGCCGGACTATAGTAAAAACAAAAACTTTGTTTTGTGGGCCTTTAAATAAAGAAACTTCATAACCCTGGGTGAGGGGGATAAACGTCCTCAACTGCTGGCCGTAGTTTAAGGACCCATGTATAGACTAATGATGTGGTGTTGCTCCTAGGGAAGATGAAGCAATAACCCTAAGCCTACCTGGTCTTGAGAGTGTTGTAGTTCCACAAACATTGCTGGCTGACAGGTAACAATTTGTTGGTCAGTAATAACAAAGTTTCTGAGACAATGATGTGGAGCATATCAGACTACTCTTCAACTCCATCTCTAAGACCACTCCTCAATTTTACCTCTAAGTCATAAAA
Source organism: Sarcophilus harrisii (assembly GCF_902635505.1). Classification (NCBI taxonomy): domain Eukaryota; kingdom Metazoa; phylum Chordata; class Mammalia; order Dasyuromorphia; family Dasyuridae; genus Sarcophilus; species Sarcophilus harrisii. Next base: position 319,142,008 of record NC_045426.1, on the reverse strand, counting down.
TTAGCATATCAGTGACATGAAGCACTTTTTCCTATAAATTTATCTTCTTGCTTTTGGTTCTTTGCTAACTTCTTTTGAATTTTAGCACCTTTTATATAGCATTTTGTTTTCAGCATATTGTAAACACTTAAGAGATGTTTATTGAATGTTGATTGATTGATTTTATCTAAATGAAGTGCAGGTATTAAATTCCTTGTTAGAATTAGAGCTCTTTGAAGTCAGAAATTGCTTTCTTTTTGTCTTTGAATTCCCGGCACAAAGCCTGATATATATCAGACATTTTAATAAATACTTGTTGGTTGATTAAGCCGCACTTTTTTGTGTACAAGGAAGGAAACAAGCCTTAAGTGCTTACTACATGACAAACATTGCATTTAAACTTTACAAATATTATCTCCTTTGATATTTCAATAATGCTAGATCTCATTTTCTAATTTAGAAAACTGAGCCACACAGAAGTTAAATGATATGCTTAAGGCTAGGCCCACTATTAATTGCAATCTAGATTTTGAACTCAAAATCAAAATTTTGAGCCACCCAGAAAAAGAGAGAAAAGATAACCATCTCTCTTAGCATATAACACAGTGTTTTGCATATAGTAAGTTTTTAATAAGTGTTTTTGGGAGTTAATTAACTTTAAAGTTCTCAAAATTAAGTATAAGTATTTTAAAATAAAAGGGAAAAGTAGAGTAAAAGGGAGCTAAGCCTTAAGAGCTTATTCTAAGTGCCTTACAAAGACATGGAGAATTAAATGATCGGTGGCTACATTTTACAAGATGACTCTAAATTCATTCATTCAATTAACATTTTAAAAGTGATTACCATGGGCCTATCAATCATTCAAGAAGAATTTATTAATGACTTCTATTGGGAGCAGGAGTATCCTCAGCACAGTGAGTGCCCTCTAGCATTTAAACCAATAATTCAGTGTCTTCTATCTATCTTTGTGAACATCACAAGTGCTTTTCAACTGAGTCACAAACAAGATAAGTAGGGTGGGGTTCCTATCCTCCAGGAGAGGTATAATCTAGTGTATGTAGACAGATAAGACATTTGTACACAGATAAATATAATTCAGATTAGAATACAATAAGTACATGTTCCATCAGTGGTTCTCAAATTTTTCATCTCAGGATCCTTTTTCACTCTTATACATTAATGAGGTTCCCCTCCAAGAGCATTTGCTTAAGTAGGTTATATCTATCTGTATTTCTCATATTAGAAATGTCATTGTAAAAATAGTTTTGACCTTGTGAAAGGGTTTAAGAATCCCCTGAGGGTCTGTTTCAACAATAAGTCAACAAACATTTATAAAGTGTCTACTCTGTCAAGCATGTATTCAAGTGATGGGAATATAGACAGATATAAAAAAGACATTTCCTGTCTTCTAGGAGTTGACAATCTAATGTGAAAAAGCAACACATAAAAGGAAGTAGAAAAGGTGGAAGGGAGGAAAAGGAGGGATGCTCCTCCATGAGGGAGTCAGATGAAGTTCAAAGTAGTAAAGGTAGCTGGGGAAAAAAGGGATGGCTGATTTAAAGGCTCTCCTTTCTGTCTCATTTTGAGGGGTTGGTCCCAGGGTTAGAGGGTTAGGATGATCAGGATGATTTGATCTTTCAGGAGAGTGAGGATTTTGTCTCAGAGGAGCCTGAACCACCCCCTTTAAGAAGCAGTGATATTAAAAATGTTCTCTAATGGAAAATCCCATTCTCATCCAGAGAAAGAACTATGAAGACTGAATGTGGATAGAAGCATAATATTTTCATCTTTATTTGTTTGTTTCTTGTGGGTTTTTTCCTCTTTGGTCTGATTTCTCTTACACAACATGACAAATATAGAAATACGTTTAACCTATATCAGATTACTTAATGTCTTGGGGAGCGGGGAGATAAGAGAGGAAGGGAGAAAAATTTGAAACACAAAGTCTTACAAAAATGAATATTGAAAGCTATCTTTACATGTATTAGGAAAAATAAAATACTATTGAAAAATTAAAAAAAACATGTTCTCTAACTACATTGTAAATTCCTTTTATATTATGGAATGGAACCACTTGATTTTGAATCTCAGCTCTGATGATTGCTGTGTGACCTTGGGCTTCTTAATCTTAAGAATGAATTTTAATCTCTCTAGGCTTCAGGTTTCTAATTTGTAAAATGAGAGTATTTGACTAGATAGATAGCCTCTGAAGTATCAGCTTTAAATAAGTACATAAAAGAACTAAATCATAAATGATTAGATGATTAATTTAACTCTTTTGAACATGTCAGTGTGTTAATAGCAAATGGGTTTTTAAAAAATGTGTTTTTAAGAAGATAGTAGCTAAGAACCACTCCTCCCATACCCTGCACCTTTTTTTTTTTTTTTTTTTAGTCCTTGTTACAATGGATACCTATTTGGCTAGGGGAAAAGAGGAGGAATATATTCTGAAATGAAAATGTAATAAAGAATTAGAATGCAATACAATTTAAGGCTGAAGTATAGAGCTGAAATAGTTACATTCAATTCAGTTGTTTTTTAAAGCATGTCTACTGTTCCTAATTCCATTAGGAGTTTTACTGGCAAAAAATTTGCCATTTCCTTCTTCAGCTCATTTTATAGATGAAGAACTGAGGTAAGCAGTGTTGATACTTGCCCAAGTTCAGGTAGCTAATATAGGTGTAAGGTAGGATTTGAAATCAGGAAGATGAACTTGGTCAGGAATATGACACTCTATGAACTATGTCATACCTACCTCCCTGTTAAGTTAATCAAATGCCTTCCTCATAACAATTTGTGAGTCAGGCAAAGAAAGGATCAACTTGATTTTCCAGAAAAATAAACTGAGGCTTAGATTGTCATTCTATAATTACTTAGTTAAGAGGTATCTGTCTCTTTAATGATCAGAGAGACCTTCAAGTCTTTTTTCAAGGTCTAGGCCAAATCCCACATCCCCTTAGAGACATTTCTGACTTTCTCAAGCCTCATCAAGAGTCTGTCTTAAAGTGTAGGCTCTTTGAGGGCAGGGACTTTGAGGCAAAAGCCTTTGTCTCTGTATCCCTAGTGTTTGGTACAATTTGGACTAATTACTAACAAATAAATACATAAATAATATTTATGTTACATAAATATATAATGTATGGAAATGTAAATATATAATAAATAAACATAAGGAATAAATAATAAATTAGTTAACTAATAAATGCACATTAATTGATTTAATGCCTTATGTCTGACTCATTTGGATTTTTTTTAACACTCAACAAAATTTTCATATACAAAGTAGAAACAGAAAAGAGGATTGTATGTGAAACTTCAAATCTTTATGATGTAAAGCTTGCTTTTTCCTCTTAAGTAAATAATAGGTAACTAGATATCTGGTTTAATAGATAGAGTGCTGGGTCTGGTGTCAGAAAGACCTGAGATACTTATTAGTTGTATGACACTAGGCAAGTTACTTAATCTGCTTGCCTCAGTCTCCTCAATTAGAAAATGAGGTTAATAATGACACATCTCACAGGGTTGTTGTGAGAATCAAATGAGATATTTGCAAAATACTTAACTCTGCCACATGGTGGTTAATAAATCTTTTTTCCCTCTTCTAATAAATTTAACATGCAACTTTCTTTCTTTTTTTTTTTTCTATGCTATTCTTTTTTTATTATAGCTTTTTATTTACAAGTTATATGCATGGGTAATTTTATAGCATTGACAATTGCCAAACCTTTTGTTCCAATTTTTCCCCTCCTTCCCCCCACTCCCTCCCCTAGATGGCAGGTTGACCAATACATTTAACATGTAACTTTCAAAGCTTTCCTGTTTGTTGTGTTTCATTCCACTCTTTCATTCTATTCTATTTAAAATAAAATGTTTCTATGACCTTTTCTTTCTGTCCAAAATCAGTCTGAGTGACTTCATGTAAGCTTCTTGAGAATAGGGACCATCTTGTTTTATGTGTCTATAACCCAGAGTACCTTGCTCATAGGAAGAATTTAACAAATGCTTTTTTATTTATTTGAAAAAAGACTAGGCACAGTCTGAGGAACAGAAGGAGCAGTTAGAGAAGTAGATGGAGAACCAGGAGTGTTTAGATATCTCCAAAATGAAGGGAAAAGAGAGTATCTAATAGAAAGTAACTATCAACAGACTCAACTGCTTAAGAACAGTAACAGATTATGACAGAAAAGAAATCACTGGTTTCCCCATTAGAAGGCTCTTGGAATCTTTGAGAAATCCATTTCAGTAGAATGGTACAGGTAGAAGCCAGATTGCAAGGGACTGAGAAAAGAGTGGCTGGCAAGGCCGTGAAATCATTTCTTTTGAGTTGCTTTTAAAAATAGTCGGCAGAGATGGGTAGGAGTTAGATGGTGCCATAGCTGAAATGTCTCAAAGCCTTCAAACCAAGTTTTAAGAAAAGAAAATTGTTCAGGAGACCTGAGTATATTTGTGGAAACATGGGAAAGAGTCAGTGGAAAGGGAGAGATCAAAGATTTGTGAGACAGTGGGGAGGGGAAGAGAAGAAGAAAAGGGGAAGATTAGAGTCAAGGAAGGAGAGATAGGGAAAGAAGGAAAGGGAAAGGAAGAAGAGAGAAAGTGAAAAAGGAGAGAGGGGAAGAAGAAAGGGAAGAGAGAAAGAGAGAGAAGGAGAAAGACAGACAAATAGACATACACATAGAGAGAGGGAAAGAGACAGAGAAGACACAGAGAAAGTTAGAGAGAAGAGAGGGATAGAGATTGAGAGACAAACACAGAGAAAGACAGAGAGACAGAGATAGAGAGACACACAAAAAGACAAAAGAGAGACACAGAGAACTATTAGAGAGGGAAGAATGACAGAGACAGAGACAGACACATACATAGGGGAGAGAAGGAGAGAGAGAAAGAGACACAGAGAGAGAGAGAGAAAGAGAGAGGAGGAGGAGAAGAAGAAGGAGGAGGAGAAGAAGAAGGAGGAGGAAAAAGGAGGAAGAGGAGGAGGAAAAGAAGAGAGAGAAACAGAGAAGACATACATTACAGAAGAGAGAGACAAAGAGGGACAGAGAAGAAAGAGACAGACAGACAGAAACACACACACAGAGGAGATAGACAAATAGAGAGCAGAGAATGAGAAAAAAGAGTCAAAGACACACACACGAGAGAGAGAGACAAGGACAGAGAAGAAAGAGAGAGAGACATAAGACAATCAGAGAGAGACAGAGGAAATCAAATGATGTCAAGTGATTTGGGGAAGAACATATTTATTTTAGGGTTTCAATGTTGCCAAACATAAGTGGAATAAACATTTTCTCTGTAATTCATCTCATCAGAATATCCTGGTGGGGCAAGAAGTCTATAAGATCACAGTCAAGACTTCTTTCATGTTGGGATCAGTAGGGCTCTCATCCTTTCTTTCTTAACCTGAGGATCTCTATTAATCAAATTCTATAACTCTGTCTTTGATTCCTAACATTACTTTTTCTGGGCAGAATGTTTTCCCCAAATTCACAATTCACCTGTCCACCAATCTCATACTTATTAATTTAGAGACTAAAATGTTAACTCCTCAAAGATAGAGAAGATTCTTTGTTTCTCTACACTACCTTGCTACTGTCTCATTTTTCTTCTTCGTGGCCAAGAAATGTTTCTTTGGTGTGCACCCTCAGGGGAATAAAACATAAAAAGACTGGAAAAGTATTAAATGGCCAGGCTATTAAGGACTTTAAAAGGAAAAGATAAAATTTTATATTTGCTCCTGGAGATAATAGGTTGTAAGGAGTAAAGTATCTTCCTAATCTGTTTCAAAACAACAACATTAAACAAATAAATAAATAAATCCTTGGAAGGTCGCAAATTCTGGAGAGAGAAATTGAGTCACCCTACCAGAATAACATCAGTATTGGGGAGTTTGAATACCAGAAAGCCATCAGTTCCCCAGAAATCTACCTCCCACTAATATAAATGACCACCACTCCCTAGCTCTACATTTTTTGCTCTCATTCCTCAATGAACCAGTGGTTCTCAAAGTATGGTCTAGAGAATCCTGGGGATCTCTGAAATCCTTTTAGAGGATCTACAAATTCAAAAATAGTTTTTATTTCCAATATAGTAAATGTCTATAAATATAACCCAGATAAACAAAAATGCTTTGGAGAGATCCTCAATAATTTTTAATAGGATAAAGATACTGAAAACAAAAGTTTGAGAACCACTGTACTAGACCCTAGAAGATAAGAACTTTATATAAACTCAACAGGGTTCCTTGGTTGGGGCAAGAAGGACTCTCATTCCCTCTGAAATCTGAGCAAAGTGCCAAATTTACCTTGAGGTCAGGGAAACCTGCTCATGATTCTCCCTGACTGCCCTTTTTTGGGTTGGTTTTTCTCTTTTAATAAAATTGACTTCTTTTACTGATTTATTTTGAGCACTGTATCTTTTTGATGAATCTTGGATATTTCGACTCTTCTTAATTCTCCCTCAAGACATAGGTAATCTACTGGAGTTTATTGAATATGTATACGTCTGTGTGTATTGGGGCAAGGTGACATGGTCAGACCTCTCTTATAAGATGATTACTTTGACATGAGTGGAGAATGGACTGGAATGGGACCAAATCTGAGGCATGGAAATAGACCAGAAAAAGTTAAGAGAGAGAAAGATCATTAGATCTGGCTCTTAAGTAATGATTGGTACCTTTGGGAAGATCAGTTTCAGTTGAAAGGTGAAATCAGAAGCCAAACTGCAAAGTCAAAAAAAATAAAAAATGGTGGAAAAAAGAAAGAAATTGGAGGTATCAGTTGTGGAATTTAGTCATGAAAGGAAGGAGGGATATAGGACTATAGCTTGTGGGGATAGAAGGATCAAATGAAGTTTTTTTTTTTAAGCCTGGGAAAAATAGTTGATAGCAGGAAAACACTCAGTAGAGGAGAGAAATTGAAGATTAATGAGAATGAGAATGATACAAGAGGTAGTCCATTTAACAATTTTCCATCTTCCATCTCTTTATGTATTTTATTATTATTGTTAAGTCCTTTCTGTCATGTTGTCTCTCTGTTGATTCCATTTGGGGTTTTCTTGGCAAAGATTCTGAAATAGTTTACCATTTTCTTCTCTAACTCATTTTACAGATGAGGAAACTGAGGGAAAAAGGTTAAGTAATTTGCCCAGGGTCACACAGCTAGTACATGTCTGAGAGAAAATTTGAACTCAGGTCTTCCTGACTCCAGGTCCAGTACTTTATCCATTCTGCCACCTACATGCCCTTCATAGACCATACTCCATGCTTAAAATGCACTCCCTCTTCATTTCTACAGCATAGACTCTGTAGCCTCCTTCAAGTCTCTGACATTGGGTTAACATTTTATTGGGGGTGGAATAATTAGTGGAAAATTAAATATAAGATATATGAAAAATAATGTGGGAGAAAAGCACTAGCAACTGGGTTATGAATGTAATCTTCCTGTAGAAAGAAGCACTGGATCCTTTTAAAACATTTTTTTCTTTATGTTTCCAGTGCTCATTGCATAATTAATAAATGTTGTTGGAGGGGTCTGTCATGCAAGTACTTTTCAAGTTCAGGCTCAATGTTGGGGTAAAATAAGGCCCTTGAAAGTCATTCAACATTAATAAAAAATGGTTTAATTTGCCCTAACACAGCAAGAATATGGACAAGCTTAGCTTAGCTCGGCTTCTCTTTATGATGAAGCTCACATTTCTGTACAATCATCAACTCAGGATATAATCAAGGACACGGTGACTTACAAAGTCTTCAGAAATTTGCCAAGATAGAGAAGTCCTCACTGGCCTTTTTTCTGACTTTAGATGACTGGGAAGCTGGGTTAGGGAAACAGGGGCTAATCCATTAGTCTAATTCCTGTCCCAGGAGGGAAGGAGAAGGGGTGGATCTAACTTATGCTGTGGCACTAATTACATATGCACAACATGAACTTAATAATAATAAATGTTTATGGAATTGAGTTGCATTCAAATAGATCAGTTCCATATGGAAGATATATCTTTAACCTTCTTAATATTGTTTTCAACTAGTTTTTTTATTCCCATGATCTGGAAAGCCAATGTCTTTCCACTTCCCCAACTCCTCTATGCACAAAAGTTTCCAGAAATGCTGACACCCCTGCATATCCAGCATGAAATCTGCCCTCTGTAAACAGACAAAAATCTATCTGCCTGCTTGGATAGGTAAAATTGTTCTTTCCTCAAGATAGTAGTAATTCTTCCTTTAAAGCAGACCCAAGCATAATATAATCTGCTCTATAAAAGGGATTCTTCTAGGCTTGCTGAGCAGAGATCAAGTGGGACCAAACTCTGCAACTTTCTCTCTTAGTAGTACATTGTTGATGAAACAGGGGCTGTTAACAAATTCCTCCCTGGAGTCTGGGAATAGGGCAAACTGCTCTCTTCTTTCCTAGTCAGGAAGGAACCTGATGTCTGATCTCTGGAATCCTACAGGTCAGTTTGCTGTCCCTTCTCTCAAAATCAACAAATATACCACCAGCCAACCAACTTACCAGCAACTTTCCAGAAATGATTTTGGGGACACATAAATAAAGGTTGTCCTTAAGGGATTAGGAGAATTCTTGTTTTAGAACTTACTGTACGATTATGTGTACTCGAGCTTTGTGGGTGATGGAAATACATCCCAATATCCAGTTCAGTTTTAATCTTGTTTGGAATTTCGGCCACACTTCCTTTGGCTTCATTACCTGAATCCCACGTGAATGATATATTTAGAACACACTCCTAAGGGCTGGCCGCCTTCTGCATTTTGAGTAAAGGAGGTTAGGTCAAGGACGTCTAATAGATTATAAATACTACCTCTGTCTCACCTGGTTACAGGCGACACTGGACAATTTTTCCCAACAGTCCTCTCATTTGTCTTCATTTGGATCTATAAGTGCCCTCTGTTCTGTTTCCAATTTGACATTGCCTGTGGGTTCCAATCAGAGCTTGGAGTTTTCAGGAACTTTTAATTTTAATCAACGAAGACGCATCTGTTTCATGTTAAAAAGGAATCATGTACAACTTTAAATCTTTGCAAAAATGACTTTTTCCACCTTCCCATGTTCTTTTTCTTTTCACCTGGATGTCAAGAGGCAGACCTTAGAAAAACGGAATCCTGACAGCATCATTAAATAGTATTAATATTGTATTTTCTTAACCTGTGTCTCTAATAGGACACAGTCCTGGGCTCCTGAGAATCAAGGAGAGAAGGAGGCAGTGATTCATTATTCTTTTAGGCTTCATGAAGATAGACCATACGGCGATGACCCTCTGATAAGGCAAAACCTGTAGGGTTTCTAATTAAGATTTAATTCTAGTTTTTACACTATAGTAATAGGGATTCCAGTATTATCAAAACACTTTATTCATAATCTCATTGAATACTCTCAATAAAAATAGCTAGTATTAATAAAATGCTTTAAGATTTGCAAAAATATAGGGGTAGCTGGGTGGCGAAGTGGATAGTGGAGCAGCCCTGAAGTCAGGAGGACCTGAGTTCAAATATGACTTCAGATGTATCTGACAGAAGTGGATTTCTTCGATAAAGAGAAGATCTAACTCAGTTTCAATTGATCAATAATGGACAGAAGAAGCTACACCCAAAGAAAGAACACTAGGAAATGAATGTAAACTGTTTGCATTTTTGTTTTTCTTCCTGGGTTATTTTTACCTTCTGAATCCAATTCTTCCTGTGCAACAAGAGAACTGTTGAGTTCTGCACACATATATTGTGTATCTAGGATATACTGTGACATATTTAACATATATAGGCTTGCCATATGGGGGAGGGGGTGGAGGAAGGGAGAGAAAAAGTTGGAACAGAAGTGAGTGCAAGGGATAATGTTGTAAAGAAATTTTTTTCAAAATAAAAAAAAAAGATATGAAAAAAAATATGACCTCAGACACTTAACACTTCCTAGCTGTATGATCCTGGGCAAGTCACTTAACTCCAATTGCCTCAGTAAGAAAGCAAAAGAAAATTGCAAAAATTACTTTACACATATTATCTCATTTGAAAACCAATCAAAGAAGTAGGTAGTATTATTATATCCACTTTATAGATGAGGAATAGGAGGTTCAAAAAGAGTAAGAGATTCTCTATGGGATCTTTATCCTAAAGAGATCATAAAAAAGGAAAAGAGCCCACATGTGCAAAAATGTTTATAGCAGCCCTTTTTTGTAGTGGCAAGACACTGGAAACTGAGTTGGAGAATGGGATAAATATATGTTATGGAATATTATTGTGCTACAAGAAATGTTCATCAGGATGATTTCAAAGAGGCCTGGAGAGATTTACATGAAATGATACTAAATGAAGTGAATAGAACCAAGAGAACATTGTGCACAGTGGCAGCAAAATTATGGGATGATCAACTCTGATGGACATGGCTTTTTTCAACAACGAGGTGATTCAGGCCAATTCCAATGGACTTGTGATGGAGAGAGCCATCTTCATCCAAAAAGAAGACCAAGGGCACTGAATATGGATCACAACATAGTATTTGCACTTTTCTTCTTGTTGTTTGCTTGCTTTCTTTTTCAAGTTTTTTTTTTCTTTTTTGATCAGATTTTTCTTGTACAGCATGATAAATGTGGAAATATGTACAGAAGAATTATGCATGTTTAACATATATTGAATTGCTTGCTGTCTGGGAGGAGTGAGGGAAAGGAAAGGAAAAAAAACTTGGAGCACAGGGTTTTACAAGAGTGAATGCTGAAAAGTATCTTTACATGTATTTTGAAAATTAAAAGCTATTATTAAATTTTTTAAAAAGATTAAGAGATTTATACAGGGTTGAATTAACGAAGATAGTAATAATTCTGAACTGAAATCATGCCCCAGCCTTGATGACTTTAGACCTTTTTGCTCTACCAAGTTGATCAAATTATGAATAGAATCCTGAAAATTGCTCCTCTTTCAAATGCAAAAGACAAAGTCTTTGAGAATATATATGTTTTCATTCAATAAACCAACAAATATTTATTAAATGTCTACTATGTTCTAGACATTGTGCCTGAAGTCAAGCTTACAAATTCTATAATAAACAAAATATCCCTACTCAAATATTTATTATGATAATGCAGATAGAGTCTGGCCACTGCAGGTTACAAGGAATTAAGGGAAGTAAAAATGAAAGGTATGAATTATATATATATATTTAAAAAGAAGCATACAAGTTAAAGCAATGTTTATTATTCTAGTTGCAAAATGCAATAGTTAGCCAATCTAGTAGATGGTACAGTTAATAGATTGCTGGGCCTGGAGTCAGAGAGATGAATATATAAGTTACATAGCCTCTGTCTGCCTCAGTTTCCTCAACTATGAAATGGGGATAATAATAGAATAAATTGATAATTAATGAAATTATGAAAAGGGGGCAGACACACCCAGTACTTTGGGTACTCAATGGAAAAGACCATAACTGACAGCAGGAAATGGGCTGGTAATCACACTTTAATTGATCACAGAGATGATGGAGATAAAGAACCCAGCAGAGACAAGTGCTGAAAGGATCCATAGATCTTTGGCATGAAGATGATGAAATGGTAAGGGAAGGAAAGGCAGCATGAGGAAGGGGATGGGGAGGAAGAGAAGCACAGATTGTCAATCATGTAACTAGATGGGAATGTTAGGCAACAGGGACCCAATGGAGAAGGTTGGTGGGTAAGGGGAGCTCAGTAGTTTGAGGTTTTATTTTTATAGGGTTTTGGGAAGAATAGGCTATTTGTGGCTCCTTGAGGTTATTCATTAATGAACTTATCCATCTCATCTCAAAGTTACTGATAAAACTTTAAAGTAAGTTCACATTCTCTCAAAATTATCAATACCTTTTAATGTTCTACTGGTTTTACTCCATGTGGATATCTGGAATGAAATTTATGCCTTCTAGCCCCTGACAGCATTGCCTAGAGAGTTTCTTTTGATTCAGACAATACTATCAGGATGTGCGTTTTGGATATGTGATACATTTTGTAAATTCTGTTTCTTTGATCTGGGGAATGGTTCCCTTTCACAAGCTTCTTTTCTGCTGTTACCTTGTTGTACTAACAATTTATAAATTTAATACTCTGACTAGAAGCAGGGCTTGGTCAGGAACATCAGAACAAGTTATGATTTTAACACATAGTACTGCATTTCCCAGGGTTGGTGTAAGGATCAAATGAGATAATATTTGTAAGGCATTTATCATAATGCCTGGCACATTCCAGGTGTTATATAAATACTATTCTTGTTATTATTATAATAATGATCATCATTATTATTGTTCGTATAAAGATCTGAAAGTCTGGAGACCCAGTTTCTCATCCCAACTGTGTGATTTTGAAACAGATAATAATAGCATATAGTTAACATTTATACAGAGCTTTAAAGTGTGCAAAGAACTCCATATATTATCAAGTTGAACCTTCCCAACAACACTGATGTTATTTTCTTTTTTCCTTTTCTTTCTTTTAAATATTTTTTCATTAAATTTCTCAATTATATTTTTAGAAGATTTTTAGCATTCATTTAAAAATTTGAATTACAAATTCTCTCCCATTTTTCCCACTCTAAGTTTGAGAAGGTAAGCAATATGATATAAATTATACATGGGAAGTCGTGCAAAACATATTTTGATACTAGCCATGATGCCAAAGAAAACAAAAAAACAAAGCAAAAAAACTTTTGAAGAAAGAGAAAATGGAAAAAAATGCTTCAATCTGCATTCAGAATTCTCCAGTTTTCTTTTTGGAATTGAAATAGTATTCAGATCTGATGTTATTTTCATCCATATTGGGACAGTTAGGTGGCACCATAGTACATAGAGTTCTGGGACTATAATCAAGAACTCATCTTCCTGAGTTCAAATCTGACCTCAGACACTTACTGGCTGTATGATTATGGACAAATCATTTAATCTTATTTGCTTTAGTTCCTCATCTATAAAATGAGCTGGAGAAGGAAATGGCAATATTTATGCTAAAAAAACACAAATGGGGTCACAAAGAATCAAATACAACTGAACAACAAAATTTTATAGATGGGGCAAAGGGAGCTTGGAGAGAGTAAATGATTTGCCCTTGATCACACAACAAATAAGTATTTGGGGAAGGATTTGAATTCATTTCTTCCTGGCTCTAAGATCAGAGTTCTATGCACTGTCTTATTTAAGTGCCCCTTGAAATTCCTTTTATGGTCCTCAGTTTCCTCATCTATAAAATGAAGAATTGGATTTGATACAGTTATGCATAAAATCTAGTACAGCAATGGCCTACTTTATTCAATCAAATTTTCAAATCTGTTTTAAAAATCTATGTGGAGTAACATGTAAAAATTCCTCCATTTAGGGAGAATGAAACTAATAATTTAGAGAGAAGTGAAGAAAAGATAAACATTTTCAAGGAAACTCTCAAATTTGTTTTCTAGATTAGTTGAGATTGGAAGAAGTAAAATATATTTGGTAAATGGAGATAAACAACTGACTTGCCTTTTTTCTCTTGAATCTAATAGAGTAGGAATGCCATTGGTGAAAAAAGAATTTGGTAAATGTATTAGCTGCTGAGTAGTTGGATTTTAACCAGGAAGAATGTTCACTAAATAAGTATATCAGGTGGTAATTTCCATTTGTAGATTTAGGCAGAATTGGATGAACATGCTGGCTGAACCTACTTCCCACCATTGCTGGAAAAAATCATCTTGTATGCTTCTTGGAGATAACATTATTGAATTTTTATTGAGATAGTAGAGGCAGTGTGATACAGTAGACAGCCAAATTTAGAGACAGACTTATGAGTTTTAGTTTCAAGGCCTATTTGTGTCACACATTGGCTGAGTAACCCTGACAAAGTTAAGACTTCTCAATGGCAACCACCTTGGATCATAGAGTGCAGAAGCAATTTTCTCATTTGGGAGTTATCATCTTGAAATTTAGAATATGTAGTCTCTGTTTCTCTATCTTTACTGAGATAATAGTTGCTGACTTTTTAATAGTGTTTTCTAGGTATTATCTCCATTTTGCATATATCTCTATATTACACTAAAAAATCTTATGCATTAGAAACAGAGTTGAATTCTCAGCTTTTGCTTCTTAAGCCCTCTGTAACCTTGGCAAAGTCTCAGTTTTCTCATCTGTAGGGGTTGAACTAAATGACTTCTCCTAGATCTGGATTTATGAATTAAAGTATCTATGAAATAATTCCTGATATGTAGAACTGGAAAAAGGGTGGAAACAAGCATTTTTTAAGGGTCTAATGTGTAACAGGCACTCTCCTAGAAGTTTTACCACAATTGTATGAAGTAAGTGCTATTATTACCCCCATTTTACAGTTAAAAATACTGAGGCAGATAGAGGTTAAATGACTTGCTCAGCATCAATCAGCCAGAAAGTGTTTAAAGTTGGATTTGAACTCAGGTTTTCCTGATTCAGGGTTCTGTGCTCTATTCATTGTGCCAGTTAGCTTACTACATGTCTGTTTGCACACACACACACACACACACACGCACACATGCACATTTTTCTAAAGCTTTTCTCCCCTAAACCCCAGTATTATCAGAAGGTGGGAGATCAGTTAGCTTTGTTTTTTTACTTAATTTTTTTTTAGCATAGGTGTTGCTTGTTTTTATTTTTCTCCACTGTATGTAAAGAAACATTTTTTAAAAATTGCCTTTAAAAATTTTGAGTTTCCAATTTACTTCTTCTTCCCTCCATTCCTCTCTCCTTGAGAAGGCAAAAGATTATAAATATGCAGTCGATTGATTGCTATCCATTAATTTCCAATTCTTTGCTATCACAAAAAGAACTTGATAAATGCTCTTGTACAATTAAGTCTTTTTCCTTTTCCTTTTATCTTTTTGGAGTATAAGGCTAATATACAGTTTTATAATCCTTTGGACAGTTCCAAATTGTTCTCCAGATTTGTTGGATCGGTTCTCTACTCCATCAATACTTTGCTTTGGGGAAGAGATGCTATTTTAGGAGTGACACTGAATCTATACAAATCATAGACAATCGGAATCATAAGGTTATAGGAATAGAAGCCATTTAATTCAATCTCCTCATTTAACAGATGTGAGAGTTGAGGCCCTGGGAAGCACTGAAAGAAGAATTAAGCTGTTTATTAACTCTTTGACCATAATTCTGAATTGTTCTCTAGAATGGTTGGATTAGGTCACAATTTCATCAACAATGAAATAATATCCCAATTTTTTCTCCAACATTTGTCATTTTCCCCTTCAATAATTTTAGCTATTCTGATAGATATAAAATGATATTTCAAGATTGTTTTAATTTGCATTTTTCTAATCAATAAAACTTTTTCCTTGTTTATTCTCTGGCTTATGATGCACCCATTCTAAAATCTTTTACCTGAGATTTTTTTCTTAGGGAATTCATTGTTTGTTTATAATCCCTTTACCTGAGATTTTTTCTTAGGGAGTTCATTCATAGCTTGTTCAAACTTCTTTTTCTGAAATGGGGTTAAATATTTTATTTCCTCTTCTGTTGATCTGGCAATTTACATTTTTGTAAATATTCATTTTAATTAGATTGACAGATTTGTTGACATACAGTTGAACAAAATAACTCCTAATTATTGCTTTAATTTCTCCTCCATTGGTGGAAAATTCACCCTTTTCAATTTTGAGTTTGGTATATGGTTTTCTTCTTTTCTTTTTTCTAATTAAATTAACCAAACATTTATCTATTTTGTTTTTTTTTCATTAAACCAGCTGTTAGTTTTATTTATTAGTTCAATAGTTTTAATTTTCAGTTTTATTAATCTCTCCTTTGATTTTCAGAATTTCTAATTTGTTATTTAATTGGGAATTTTTTATTTGTTTTTTTTCTAGCTTTTTTAGTTGCATGCCCAATTCATCGATTTCTTTTTTCTATTTTATTCATGTAAACATTTAGTGATAAAAATATTCTTGGAGAAAATATCTCAAGAAAAGCTTGTTTGGCTCATATCTAGAGTCTCTCTGAAAACCATTAACAGGTTCCCTTCTAGGAAAGTTACTTAAAGTACAAAGTAGTAGTATTAATCATGGGATAGCTACTTATTTCCTCTCCACCAAAGGAAACAGTTAAAGCACAAAAGATTAATATGATCACATTGACAAATACTTAAAACCTGAGATAATAACCATCACTTCTTTTATACTCCCTTGGGAAGTAGGAAAGATTTCTAATGGGATTGATAAACAGATATTTTACATTCATGTCAGATCTGTACTATTTGGAAAGCAATTCAAAGACCACATATCTGGCTGATAGATGGGGTCCTCTTCTGTTAGAATTGCCGTGGTTGCAGGAAGTACGTTTTATTGGTAGGCAGCACCAACTCTGGAACTTTCTCCATCAAATATCCATCTAAGAATCACTATTTAGTCCTCTGTGGAAAAAGAGAGGGAGCAATTGAAGAACAGAACAGAATAAAAAGATATTTGATGAAACTGGTTCTGGAGAAAGTAGAAGTACTACAATAAGACCAAATTTCATTCTAAGAAAGGAAGAAAGGAGGAGATAATGAGTATAGATAGAATTCTGTGTGGAATGGAAAGAGGTTAAGAGATTGAGTCACCTTCATCTTTTCACAAAATGTGGATGTCTA
This sequence comes from Sarcophilus harrisii, assembly GCF_902635505.1. Classification (NCBI taxonomy): domain Eukaryota; kingdom Metazoa; phylum Chordata; class Mammalia; order Dasyuromorphia; family Dasyuridae; genus Sarcophilus; species Sarcophilus harrisii. The sequence goes on along the minus strand of NC_045426.1, from coordinate 319,125,442 downwards.
TTGACAAGTGTCTCTGTGCTTTGAGCTTCTCTGCTGGTCTATGCTAAATAATAAGATGGGGATCCCTTCCTAAGGACTCCCCAATTCTTCCCTCTCTAATCTGGCAGAGCCACAAGAGGAGATTTGAAGAGATTGGTCATCACTTCTCTCTGTACAACTCTGCCCATAGTTACACTGTCCTTTGTACCATCATATCTTATTCACTTTCAAGACACTAGTTTCTTCACTACTTCTTCCTCTCCACCACTCTCTATCTCCCTCTGTTTTCTTTATTTCATCTCTGTCTTTTTTTCTTTTTGTGTAAAAATACGTTCATAGTTTTCCTTTCCTAGAAACAAAAGCAACCCCCCTTAATCAAACAAAAAACCTACCAACAATCTGAAAACCTAAAACCAAATCAACAAAATGCACCCTTCATTCTGTTCACAAGCTCTTGTCCACTGCTCCAAATTTCTCAAAAGTATCATATTCTGGCCCCTGCTTTCACCTCCTTGTTGAATTACATTCTACTTAACTCCTTACAATCTGACTTCTCCCTATAGACCTCTCAAAGTTACCCAAATGAACCCCAAACTGTGAAAAGTAAAAGAGCTTCTATTCATGACTAGAATAGTACAGGGTGTTTAACCTTTTTTACGTCATGGATCTCTCTGACAGTCTGATGAAGTCTATGATCCCATCTCAGAACAATATTTTTAAATTCATAAAATAAAATACATAGGATTACAAAGAAAACTAATTATGGTCAGAGGGAAGGGACACAACATTTATTAAGCACCTTCTAAGCACCAGACATTGTACTAACTGCTTTACAAATATCTCATTTGATCCTCACAACAAACTTTTGAAGTGGGTGCTATTATTATCTCCATTTTACAGTTAGGAAATTGGAAATTAAATGACTTGCCCAGGGTCACCCCCCAAAGGTCGGATTTGAATTTAGGTCCTCTTGATTCCATGTCTAGCTTTCTATTCACTGTGATATTTAGTTGCCTTCATTATATTGAAATAAAATTTTATATATATATATGTCATATATATATAGATAACATTATATATAGATATACACAAATATATTATTTATAATGTTATACATGTACATTATACACAAATATACATGTCACACATAAACAAATATACATATATAATGCATATGATTATATATAATATACAATTATATTATATATATGTTGTATGTTATCATAACACATATACATGTTGTTATATATACACATGAATATATACCACACACAAACATACATGATACACATATTCACATATTCATATAAGTATTTTATATACATGTGTATAAACACACAAACACACATTTATATAGTAAGGGTGAGTGGAAGTAGAGAATGTTAATTAAAAGAAGAGGTTTAAAGACTTTGGGAATGATTATGTGAAAGAATGGCCTAAGAATTGCTGAGCATCAGTCAAGATTGAGCTGAGATGTCTCCATTTTCTAAACTAGGACTACTAATAAATTTTTTTGGTACCCACATGGTAAGGATTTATGAGGAAACATAACATTTTCTGAAGTCTCTTGAGAAATGGCCTTCAAAGGAATTATGAAAGATGGTGTTGATAGAATTTATCTAAGCTAAACAAAGTGACTTAAGCCTTTCTCATGCTTGAGTGGCTATTTTGCTAAAACTTGAATAGACCCAGACTGTTGAGCTGACTTCATTTTGACTAGGAAAATCTGGCTAGATGAAAGGCATCTTGAGATTGGAACAAAGATCTTTCTTAAAAGGGGAAACATTCCATAATTTGTTTTGTTTCTGAAGGCCTATAATGTAACCACAGTGAGGATGCTTATTTAGGACCTGTTGACAAGTTGAAAATTCTTTTCCTTTAATTCCTTTTTTTTTTGGGGGGGGGGGTATTGGAGTGGGAATGAATCATGAATTGATTCCTGTAGATGAAAAGATGTTAATATAATTGTTAAGACCAATCTTTTCTCATAGATAAGACCCTTTGTAAAGGCATTTTCCAGAAAATGTGATCACCATATTGTCTCAGGTCCAGTAGGAAAAAGGTAAAACTGGAGAAAGTCCAGGGGAGTTCATGGAAAACAGGAAGGTATGTATTAATAGCTGAACATCTGCTAGCCTAGCCCACTCACACAAAGCCTCAACAAAAAGACAGAAGTGTCTTTATTAGGAAGGACAACATGAGAAACAGGAAGCTTTTTAATGGCACACCATGAATAGATATAAAAGAGAAGCTGTTCACAAATAGATCCTAATATTATTCTTTCCAGGAAATGGTTCTCTTAGAAATAATCTGATTTCTAAATTGGGAGTTTCATTGATGAGGGAACATTCCATATCTGAAAAGCAAATCCTCATGTAACCTTTTTTCATCTACATGCATTTAGGTTTTTTAAAAATAAAATTTTCCTTTTTTGCTGTTTTGGACTTGATAAATATCAATTATCATGATTATTTCCTTATAAGAAGAACGATATAAAGAGATTTTTTTCATGAAATCATGAATATCTATGCATATTTTGCATTTTAAAAAGCATATAATAAATTAAATTTTTTTGAGTTTAAGAAATGAAACTATTAGTGAACATTTATTTTATCCCCCTTTCACCTTTTCACATTCCTTTGATCTCATTGAGGAGGAAAAAAAAGAAAAAAAATCTAACAAATATGCAAAGTCAAGCAAAGCAAATTCCCATATTGACCATATGTCTCATTCTTCATCTTGGGTTTATCATCTCTCTGCCAGGAGGTGACTAACATGCTATGCCATTGAGAATCATTATTAGCCATTGCACTGATCAGAGTTCTTATTTTTCAGAATTTGTCTATGGAATTCAACATGTTGGTTTCAAAACTGTCTTCCTGATTGTCTTACTCTCCATCTGCATGCAAGATATCTTCCTCTGTATTAAAGAAAAATCAAAAACAAACTTACAATAGTACTTGCTTTGAAAGCACATATATAAAAAACAGTGTGTTCCACATATTTTTTGGTTAGTTGAAAAAAATTGAAAATAATACAATGACCCTCTTTTTTCTTTTACTTATTGTTATTATTATTAGGTACCACTCTCACTAGTTCCCCTCTCTCCCTCCCAGATTCATTACTCTCTGATCATATTCTTTATAATCAACAAATATAGGAATTTAAAACAAATCCACACATGGATCAAGTCTTAAAATGTGTATCTCAGTTTTCACCTTGTGTTTCCCACCTGTTTGTATAGTAATAGTTAACAGACTTCATCATCATGCTGGAATCATATAGTTGGTCATTTCATTGAACAGAGTTCTTAAGTCTTTTAAAAATCTATATATATATATACCTTGTTACTCTAAATGATCTATGATTGACTCAGTGTGGGTATTCCTTCAATCACTGATATTCATCATAGCCTTTCTATGCTTCCTTGTTCTATGAAACTCTTGTTTAAATTCTTCCATAATTCCACATTAGAAGGGGTGCTCTACTTATAAGAATCTTCCTTTTTAGAATGTAAATTCTTTGAGGGCAGGGTCTATTTTTGTTTCTTTTTCTTTTTAAAAATTCTCTAAGGCTTAGCACAATGCTTGGCACACTGTAGACACTTAATAAATGTTTCCTGATTGATTTACAGTCTTGAGAGTTCCAGTATACTACTCAGACTGTTCATTTGCTGTTTGCCATTCTCTTTTCATGACCATCCTCACTTTCTTTTCCTAATATACATCTCCTTGGTAACATTTTTGCTCCTTGTATGTAAGACATATGTAGCTACATATACAGTATAAAATGTATTATTGATGTATATAAAATATCCTCCTTCAAAAAGACAAAAGACCCAAACACCTGGAATTGGTGTTTAACTGTAGCTTGTTAGAGACATTGTAGACTAAATGAGACGTTCTGTATATAAGGTATCATGGTTCCTATAATTAGCTTTTCAATATATTAATTCTCTAGGGGTCACAGGCAAACTTTTGCTCTTTATTGATTCTTGTAGACTCTTCCATTACTTGGTCTTAACTAAAATATTAGCATCTCTCTTCTTTTTAGGTTTATTCCATTCAAACTTGCCAACTGATGAAGACCCAGAAACAATTTTTATCACGTCCTAATATCATATTCTTCTCCCTTCTTTCTCAAGGAAAGTATGTATGTGGGCTTGCAATCTTCATTTCTACTCCTATTCTTATTTTGGGGACAACAACATACACACAAGCAAATAAATGTCTGTTGGTTGCCTTGCTTCTAGTCTCTGATAGAGAGATGAAGGAAGCTGTTTTTGTCAGGGTCAACCTTGTCTTGTACATGCCGTTAATCCCAGAATTTTCTGTCATTTCCAGCAGAATGCCTCTACAATATGTTTTCTCTAATTTTCACCCCTTCTTCCCTGCTCCCTATAAACATGGCCAGATCTCCATCCTTTCAATAAAATCAAAATTCTTTTTAGATATCATCACTGCTAATTGTAGTTATACATATCTCTTTCAAACTCTTAGAAAAATCTGTCTATACCTGTACTTGTCTTGATTCCTTCTCAACTCTTTGCAATCTGGCTTCTCACTTATCACTCAACTGAAACTGCTTTCTCCAAAGTTATTATGATGTCTTAATTGTTAGAAAAGGAAAAAAAAAACATGAATGTTGGATAGGATATGATAAAATTGGGACATTAATTTACTATTATTGAAGTTGTGATCTGATCCAATTATTCTGGGGAGCAATTTGGAACCATGCTTTGTTTCTTGTAATGTTTACATATCTGTCTATTGTAATGCTTACCTCTGCTGCATTGAGAGAGATAGAATGTTCAGCATACTTGAGGTGATAGTTGTCCCATATGCTGTTCTGGTCAGATCACATCTGAAGTACTGTCTTCATTGTTGGATTTCACATTTTAGGAAGGATATAAATAAATTAAATTATTACTCAAAGAACATTTATTAAGTGGCTACTTATAGTTAATAAGTAATTACCAAATAGATTAATAGATAAACTAATAATTCAAAAGAAAGCAAACAGAATGGTGAGTGAACTGAAGACCTTGCCATATGGGGGGGATTCCACTGAAGGATTGAACTGAGAGTTTTTAGCCTACAGAAGATAAAACTTGGGGCAGGATATATTTGTGGGTGTGGGAGAGAAATATGATAAAAGACTGATAAAAGAGTTGTCATGTGAACACATTAAATTTGTTCTTCTTGGGCAGAATAAGAAGTGTTGGCTGAGAGTTTCAGGGAGTAATATGAGGAAAGAATATCTAATAATTAGAGCTATTCTAGACCAGAATGAACTTCTTCAATAGGAAGTGAGTTTCCTTTCATTGGAGGCTTTCAAGCAAAAGCCAAATTGGGAACTTAGGTGGATTATAAGGAAGATTCTTGTTCTTGGACTAGATAGGCTTTGAGGTCCAGTCTAACTGAAACTTAGAGTATTTTGGATACTGGCCTTGCAATTTCATTGATATATCTTCAATTTTTCCATGAAGAAATCCCTGTACTAATACAAGTTGATACATTCTCTGTGATATATTGTCTAGATGTGAAGAGGTTATGTGACTTACTCAATGTCACACAACCAGAATTTGTCATATCATTTAGTCTGGAAAAACAAATGTTGTTCAAAGTTTTAGTCTACAAGTACAGGTATTAAGAAAGTTTAATATATAATTCCAAAAATATTGACTACTTCTTTAAAGCTGAAGGTCTGATATCCCAAGAAAAAATACGAGAATCTCAGACTTTACAATTATTCACTTTAATTTTTTATTCACATCTTTTGTTTTCATATAACTTTGTATTGTTTGAACCTAGCCCTGCATGGCTAAGAAACTGGACCATCTCTTTGTGCCATTTAGAGACCCTTACACCAAGAATTTACTAGAAACTCAGATCCAAAGATTGATGCAAGGAGTTTTTTTCACAATTGTACATCTCTTTCCCCCCCCTCAAAAGTATTTTATTTTTTTCCAAATACACATAAAGATAGTTTTCAACATTCTCTTTTATAAGACTTTGTGTTCCAAATTTTTCTTCATCCCTTCGTTACCATCCCTCCCCCCACCTGCAAAACAGCAAGCAATCTGGTATAGGTTACATGTACAATCTGATATGGGTTACTTAAACATATTCCCATATTTGTCATATTATACAAGAAAAATCAGATCAAAAGGGGAAAAAACATGAGAAAGAAAAAGCAAGCAACAAACAAAAAAAATGATGAAAATACTATGGTTCGTTCCATATTCAATCTCCATAGTTCTCTGGATGGAAATAGCATTTTCCATTCCAAATCTATTAGAATTGTCTTGAATCACTACATTATTGAGAAGAGTCAAGTACATCACAGTTGATCAACACATAATTTTGCTCTTACTGTGTACAATGTTCTCTTGGTTCTGTTCACTTCACTCAGCATCAGTTTATGTGAATCTTTCCAGGTTTTTCTATAATCAGCTTGCTCATCATTTGTTATGGAACAATAATTTTCCATAATATTCATATACCTCAATTTATTCAGTCTTTCCCTTACTGATGGGCATCCACTCAATTTCCAATTCCTTGACACTACAAAAAGAACATCTACAAATATCTTCGTGTAATGTGGGTCCTTTTCCCTCTTTTATGATTTCTTTGGGATACAGGCCCAGTAGAGATACTGTTGGATCAAAGAGTATGCACAGTTTTATGGCCTTTTGGGCATAGTTCTATATTGTTCTCCAAATGGTTGGATCATTTCACAACTCCACCAACAATGCATTAATGTCCCAGTTTTCCCACATGCCCTCCAATATTAATCATTATCTTTTCCTCTCATCTTAGCCAATCTGAGAAGTATGAAGTAGTAGCTTAGAGTTGTACTAATTTGCATTTCTCTAATCAATAGTGATTTAGAGAATTTTTTCATGTAAATGGCTTTCATTTCTTCATCTGAAAACACAATTGCCCATCTCAAGCAACCCATATTTCTTATCTGGAAATTGGCCCTGCATTGATCAATCAATCCTTGTTTTTAAAGGCCCCTATCAGGCCATATTTTTTTATTTAATAGCCTTTTATTTACAGGTTATATGTATGGGTAACTTTACAGCATTGACAATTGCCAAACCTCTTGTTCCAATTTTTCCCCTCTTTCCCCCACTTACTCCCCAGATGGCAAGATGACCAGTAGATGTTAAATATATTAAAATATAAATTAGATACACAATAAATATACATGACCAAACTGCTATTTTGCTGTACAAAAAGAATCAGACTCTGAAATATTGTACAATTAGTCTATCAGGCCATTTTGACTACTCCTATAGCTGCCAGATTTGTGGGTATAGATTCCTAAATTATCTGAAGAAAGCCCCCAATCCTGAGTGGGGACTTCAAGGTTCATCTATTATAGGCTCAGAAACATCTGACATCCAAATAAGACAACTTTCCCAAGACACCATCCTAGTTTTTTTTTTCCTTCCTCCCTTTTCTATGTGTCTAGCCACCAAAGTCCTAGTTTCCTATTGGGAATAGCTCACTGACACTTAGGACACATTTCCCTAAAAGGTCCCCTTGAGAACTGATCTGAGATATAAATAACATTCCATCATTCCTAAGGGGGAAAGGCTAACAAATTATTAGATTTATCACCTTAATCATTAAGCTCACCAACCTAAGCCCACAGTTGTCTTCAACTAAACTTGTTTTAGTCCAATTGGCCTCTCGTAGCATCTTGGCTAACATTTGCTCCTCCTTTATTGGCCAAAAGCTGAAGCATTCTCTTAGACCCTCCTCCCTTTGGCCAGAAGGGTTAAATGTCAGGATCCCCATGCCAAACCCACTCCCTCTTTTTTTACTCCCTTCATTTTACTTTTAGGAGACAACCTGTTTTCCAGAACTAAGACTTAGCATGCAAGCTGTGTCCTGAGTTTGGAATAACAACAATTCTTTGTGCTCACCCTCTGGATAAATTCAGCCACAGAAAAATCCCAGAATTGTTTCAAATCAGCACCAGCTGGTCCCTAATATTGGACAAACACCTGCATAAAGCCCTGTTATATCAAACTTGTCTCATTGAGGCCGCTACCCCTGGACTACATTATCAGGACTACAGCTCACTGTGTAGTCACTAGTATATGTATTGAGATATGTATTGAGAGACCCACTAAATTGGGTCATATGTCTAGTTTCCCTCCTCCAATGGAATAAAGAAAGGTTTTTGGTTTTATTTTATTTAACTATGGTTGTGATTACCTGTGTGAGCTTTTTGGTAATTTTTTGGTATTTTCAGGGTCAACAGTGATAGCATAACCTCTGTGACTCTTTGGTCATTTGTTTGCAGAGTTAATACCTATTATACTTTTTTTATACCTTAAAGTTGTCCCTTGTAAAAATGAATAAAAAAGAAAGATGGAAAAAAAAGCAGTTCATTGAAATTCAGTAGTATATATAGTTTTTCACAATATATAAGTATACATATACAGAAGCATACTTTCCCAAACATACTAAAACTCCAATTGTGTCATAGAAATTAAAAATTAGTATTATAGCAATGTCCTGGAATGAAGTGTTATGCTTCCTTTGACTAGTTCTTCCTTGAATAGAAAAAGATCTAATCAAGCTCCCTTGAATCAGTTCACCTTGTTCAAATTTAGAAAGTGATCGTAATTCCCCTAGATAGAACCAGCAGCCAGCCACATTAATAGAGGACCGAGCTGAGAGTAGGAGTGCCAAATTTATTGTGGACCAAACTAAGAATGAGGATGTTTTTTAGTTAACCAAATCTAAAGAGCTGTCCCTTTTGTTTATCCTTGATTAGACTTAAAGAGGAAGTCATTATAGGGAACTGCTGGTTTTCAGAAGAAACTTTTATCAGGATCTAGGCCAAGATTAATATTGATCTCTTTGTTTAGTAATTCAAAAACCCTTAAATTTAAACTTTGAGCCTTTGCTTTATATTATTGTGGAATTTTTTTTTGGAGCTTGCTAGAAAATCTGTTTTTGAAATTGAGGAGGGAGACTTTTCTGATTTAGCTGGAGGAATTTCTCAATCAATTTCTTTCTAAGAAGAATTGTTTATACATTAATAGAAATGCATTTCTAAGAGGTATAGTTATAAAGCAAGGGGTTGTTTTTTCTTCAAAGTTCCTATAGTGCCTTATCTCTGCAAAGAAGACAAGGAAGTATTTTCTGATATCTTTTTTTCCCCTTATCTATAGGAAATGAATGAGGGACAAAGAGAACAGTATGTCTGGATCTGAGAGTGGGTGAGGGAGAGTAATGTCTAGTGAGGCTAGAAAAATAGTTTGGGGTTGGGTTATAAAAGGCTTTAAAAAAACTAATTTTTATTTTACTTTTGTTTTATTCTAAAGGCAATAGGAAACCACAGAAGTTGGTAGAGTAGGGGAATCACATCGTCAGGCATAGGAGTAATATGCCTATCCAATCAAAAACAAGGAAATGTAAGGGTGAAAGTAGGTTTAAAATAGGAATGCTGAGAACAGACATATTTTCCTTTTCTGTGTGGTCTCTGCCCATCATTTGGGCCAGGAGGCTACTACAATAAAGGGCTTAATTAAATATCAAAGCAATATGACCTTCCCCTTTTCTGTTAGATATTTACCATTATTTGAGCCCCAAACCAGACTTTCTTAGGTAAGGGTTAATCTTTTTCTGGGTTCAGCAAAATGGCCCAGTGGAAAGAGTATGAAGCCTGCTGAGTTCAAATCTGGCCTTAGACCCTAACTGTGTGACTCTGGGGAAAGCCACTTTTTGCCTCAGTTTCCTCATCTATAAAATGATCTGGAGAAGGAAACAGAAATTTTTTTCAGTATCTCTACTACAAAAACCCAAAATGGGGTCACAAAGAGTTGGACATGACTGAAAAATGACTGAACAATTTTTTTTCTTAAATCTTTCTTGTTGTTGGTTTTTAAGTGTGGTCTCTCCTGCTGGGAACAAAGATCTAATTGGACAGAACTGAGTACCTAATTAAAATATCTTAGGGACACCTGAATCTTTGAGTTCCTTTGTAGGTTTTAAAAATGAATCTTGTGGGGGGAGAGCCAAGATGGTGAAGCAAAGTCAGGAAGCTATTCAAGCTCTCCCAATTTTCCTCAAAAAAACACATAAACCAAGCCTCTGAACAGAGTCTGATGTAATGAATACAGTTTAAGATAGTTTGGAAGGAATTTAAGAAAGGTCAGTTTCACTGGAGTGAAAGAGCTGTTCAGCCCTGCTCAGAAGGTGTCTGGGAAAACCAGTGAGAGGATCTTAATCAGATCAGATCAGCAACAGAGACCCTCCATCCTGGCTCAGTAGTGAAGCAGAGCAGTCCTGCAGCCTCCAGTCCCAGCCTAGAAGACAAATTTTGGGAAACCAGGCTGTTTCTGAAAGAGAGCAGGTAGGGCTGCCCTCAGTTATGAACAAGAAACTAAATACAAGGGGCCTCTGTGCTCAGAGGCAAAGCTCAGAGCTGCACAGGAAACTTGGGATAGTGTCCTGAGTATCCCAGGAGCAGAGCTCAACTATAAAAGGCAGAAAAAAAGGAAATAAAAAAAGAGAAGAAAATGAGTAAGAAACAGAAAAGAATCTTAAATATAGAAAACTACTATGGTGACAGGAAAGACCAAAACAACAACTCAGATGAGGACAAAATATCCTCAGAGGAAACATCAAAGAGTGATATGAATTGGTCTCAAGCCCAAAGAGGCTTCTTGGAAGTCCTGATAAAAGGTTGTAAGAGGCAAATAAAAGAGGTAGAAGAAAAAATGAGAAAAAGAAATGAGAAATATTCAAAACAGAGTCAATAGCTTGGAAAAGGAAGAAAAAATTGATTGAAGAAAATAGTTATTCCTTTAAAAATACAATTGGTCAAGTGCAAAAAATAATCCATTGAAGAAATCACTTCCTCAAAAAACACAACAGGCAATATGCAAAAAAAAAAAAAAAAAAAAAAAAAAAAATCCACTGAAGCAAACACCACCTTGAAAAGTAGAATTAATCAGATGAAAAAAGAGATACAAAAGCTAACTGAAACACATTAAAAACTAGAACTGGGCAAATGGAAGCTAATGACTCTATGAGACACTAATGTACCTTGTCTGAATTACATCCTATGATGGATCATGCTCTCATACTAATGGGAAAAGACTTCAGAGATCATCTCAGTCAAATCATTTTATAGATGAGGAAATCCAGTAGGAAGTAGATCTGGATTACAGCTCTGCTTGGACTACTTGGGTTTTCAAACTTCTCTAGATCTTTGTTAGGTCATCTATAAAATAAAATTGGAGGATCAGGTTAGATTATCTCCAAAGTTTCTTCCCACTCCAACACTCTGAGAGTGATGAACTAGTACAGAGGTCTCCAGGCTTTTGATCACATTATTTGATCACATTGATTACATTTTTAAGCACATGTTAATAATAATAAGCACTTACATAATTCTTCAAGGTGTGCAAAATGTCTTATAAATATCTTATTCTTCATGACAATCCTGGGAGGTAAGAGCAATGTATTATCTCCATTTTAAGATGAGGAAACTGAGGCAGGTAGAAGTTAGATAATCTGCTCAGAGTTGCATAGCTAGGAAATATCTGAGGCTATATTTGAACTCAAATCTTCCTAACTCTAGATTTAGCATACTATTTGCTGCAATCCTAATACATATATACATATATACACACACATATATATAGTGGGTATGTTTTTTATATTTATATAAATACATAAATATGTGTATATATTTTTATTTGTTTTTGGTGATCTTTTGTTTTCAAAGAGGGCCAATGACATCATAAATGATGATCTTGATATATATGAATTGAATTGAAGTGAAGCAGAGGTATATCTATCTATATGTATGCATATACACATATATACACCCACACATATGTGTATATTCTAGTTATTTATAAATTATAGATATGCTACTATACTAACAAATACACTATAAAACATACAGAAAAATGTACATCAAAAAAGGATGTGCTAAAGAAGCATCTGATCATAGAGTCATTATGGAGCCACTAGAATTTATTGAATGATATGATCAAATCTGTGCTTAGGGAAAATCAGCCAGGCACCTGGAATCTTTTGAAGATTGATTGGTTGTGGAAGGGAGAGAATGGAATCTGGGAGACCAGTTAGGAGGCTATTACCATAGAAGGGTTTTCACCTGATTTAAGGTGACTGGGCTACCTGAGAGGTGTTATGTGGGTATAAATAATTAGATTTGGCAGCTGATTGGCTATCTTTGGTGAGGGAAAGAGAGAAGTGGCAGATGGCACCAAGGCTGTGAACCTGGTTGATAGGAATATTTTTGGGGAAAGACCATGTAAAGAGGTCTATGATGGAGATGACAACCCTTCCAGAATTGCTAATCCCATGTGACTCACTCTGTTCCACTCAACCCCAAAGGGAGGGTGGGACTCCTACTTATTGGTTACTGCTCGACAAAAAGCTGCACTTATGTTCTCTCTGTACCCCTACCTCTGTCATAGGGAGGAACTGCTTGTGGACAAGGTGACAGATTTTTCTAGTGGTACCGGGGCAATCACTGAATTTGATGGGAAGTTGAGTAAATCTATTGTCCCCAAACACTGAAGTAGTATAGAGGAGAATATATTCCATACCCCCAACCTCCAGGTAGTAGGGGAAATGTTTGCACTTTTATCATTGCTACAGCTTCAAACTAAATATCCCTTTGTAAGAATTAATTGAGGATACATGTCAAATATAGCTAGGATGCTCATTACTTCATCCCTTCCACATTGTGGGGATCGGAGTGCCACAACCATTACCCGCCTGTCCCCCAGCATTCTGGAAAATCCTCATAAATTTTTTGGCCTTCTCTTCATGCCAGAGAAGTCTGAGTTTTTTTCTTTTATGGGGTGTTTGGAGTCCCTTATTGCAAAATTTCAATATTGTAAGATTAAGTATTTGGTCATAGGCTCTATGTTGTCTGCTGAACTTCATGTGTCATCTGCGGCTAATGCAAAACTTCTTCCAAATTCCCATTTAATTTCTTATGCCGACTCATGATATATCAAAATTGTAAAGAGGAAAGTGGAGAAATGAAAGGGACTTTTGATTAACTGCAGGAGGAAGACAACTTGTAAAGGTTTTGGTTACTAGCATTGGAGAAGAGACACTCAAACTCTTTTGGGCACTCTTGGAACCCCGAGGGAGAGATATAGTTTGCCTACTTCTGGGCAAGTGAGAATAAAGAATATACTGACTATTTTTATATGAAAACTTCCCTGTGGGATTGACAAGTAGTAAAGAGGAAGAAAGGCTAGGAGTTTGAATAGTAGGGGAGGGTATTGTGGAGATATTGTAGGGGATAAGGGTGAATGTGGTTGTGTTGAAGACAGGTCTCATGTGGGGAGAGTAGGAATTCTACTCATCTTCCTACCTTCCAATTAGTTGATCCCACACACTTTGGGGTCAGGCTACTGTTATCATTAGGACCACCAGCCTGGTCTGACTTTTTGCGACCCCATTTGGAGTTTTCTTGGCAGAGATACTGAAATGATTTACCATTTCCTTTTCCAGCTCATCTTTCAGATGAGGAAACTGAGACAAATAGGGTTAAATAGTTTTCCCAGGGTCACATAGCTAGTAAGTGTCTGAAGCTGGATTTGAACTCAGGAAGAGGAAGCTTTCTAACTTCAGCCCTGATGCTCTAACCACTGTACCACTAACTGTCCTAGAAAGGACCTAATAGAACTCCTCATCTTAAAAATAAGGAAACTGAGGATGGGGAGATGGATTTACTTGCCTAAAATCACACAGATAGTAAATGGTAGAAATTGGGATTTTGAATTTAGTTCCTATGATTCTCAATTCAACACACTTTCTACTATATCCTACTAGATCAGTTTACTTCATTTAACCTGCTTGCTCATCTGTGAAGTAAAGCAGATATGTGATTCAGTAGATAGAGTACTGGGTCTGGAGTCAGGAAGACTCATATTCCTCAGTTGAAATCTGATTTCAGACATGTAGTAGCTGCGTGACATTGGGCTAGGCATTTTACCAGGTTTGCCTCAGTTTCCCCACCTGTAAAATTGGCAAACCTGTCCAGTATCTTTGCTGAGAAAACCCCAACCCCCATAAAATTATACATGACTAAACAACAACAAAAAGTGGAGATAATCTGACAGGATTGCTATGAGCAGTAAATGAGATAATGTGGAAAGAGCTTTGCAAATCTCAATGTAAACTATTACTATTAATTGTTCTAGTACTAAATCCTATGATCTCATGATGTCAAGTGATTTGCCATAGTTCACAAAGTCAATTAGTGGCTGGTTTGGCATTGGAAGAGACTTCTTGACTAACTCCTTTAGAGACAGTTTTAATTATGGTGATGGATTATGGCAGAACTCACTGGATTCAATTTCTGTCATTGACTTTTCCTAACCCTTCTCTATCTTTTTCCTTTAAGAAAAAATGTGAAATGTGTGTGTGTGTGTGTGTGTGTGTGTGTGAGAGAGAGAGAGAGAGAGAGAGAGAGAGAGAGAGTGTACATATATTTTCTTCCTTATCTTTTTTTTTTCTTTTTTGCAGACCTTAACTGCTATTTTATGGGACACCAAGAGTGTCTATGTTCTTTTCCACTGCTCTGTTAGTGGAAGGAATGTGAGATGATCTTCTAAGGAGGAAAAATAAAAAAGAAAGGGGAAAGAGAACAAGAGAGACATCATATTTTAAAACTTTTCACTTAAAGACTAAAAAAAATGTTGACAAATTCCTCCGGAAGAAAATGACTTAGAGATGACTCAGGCAGCTGCAGAAAGTGTCTTAGTCACCATCAACCTGGATCTGGCCAGGTGGGAAGCTGAGTGTAGAGTCAGGAATAAGCTATCAGCAAAATTGCTTTCCAGCTGCAGCAAAGAATAAAGAGATGCACCTAGAACATTATTGGATCCAGTTTTCCCCATTGAAAATAAGCAACAAATATAGCATGCTTCCAATTAAGTTTGTGAGAGGTCTTAATGTATTTACAGATTCATGTGTGTTTGTGCTTTGCTTTATATAGTTGGAAAGAACCCTTCAAAATCAATTTAAGTATTAAGAGAATTCAATCTAATTTTGTACATTATTTTGTAATTTTGTAAATAAGGAAATGAAAACCCAGGGAATTTCCTCATATTTAATAAGATACAGAGCAAAGACTAGAAATAAGATTTTATGAATTCTTCTTTATTACTATTCTATCTACAACACCATGCCACTCAAACTGAGAAAATTGGCTTGAGCATTAAAAGGCAATGACAATAAGTAGCTGTGTGACCTTGGATGGAAAAATTACTTCTGTCTTAATTTTCTCATACCCATATATGAAAAGATTGGATTAATGATCTCTAAGGTACTTTCTGGTTCTATAATTTAATTGCTTCCTGAATAATCTTTCATTTACACAGGGGTCCATGCTCAAACTATTCCAAACAAATGAGAATTTATTCTGAAGAAATGGATTATAGATTTAGAAATGGAAGGGACTTCAGGGGTCATTTAAGCCAACTCCTTTTTTTTTTATAGATGAAATTCTCTCACTTCCTTTGGTCTGTCCTGGATCTAATAATCTTATTTTCATGGCACTTTCCTTATAAATTGGACCTTCAGACTCAATGTAGCTGAAGATGATTTTGTTTTGGGGCAATTCAATGGATTATAGCTCATGTTTTGAGGAATAGGGAGAATCCTGCTTATTTTGACTACAGCTAAGGATTCATCTTAGGCCAACCCTGGTTTCTCATCAACTTTAGACAGGATCAATTTTGTCGATCTCTGTAGCTGTTGTATATAACAGTATGTTGTTGCTTTCCTTCCACCCCCTCCTAGACTTCCAAGTCATCTTAGAGCCCATTCTAATGTAGAGCTATTTGACTTTTTAAGGTGTCTTGGAATTTTAGGAGTACTCAGGTATCATACAATGATCGTGAATAGTAATGAAAATAGTATTTCACATTAATTAAAGTTTTAAGAAAGCACTTTCTTTTTCATAGTCATCCTGTGAGGTAAATAGTAGTATAAATATTTTTGTTGTTCACTTAAATCTGACTCTTTTGGATCCTATTTTGAGGTTTTCTTGGCAAAGATTCTGGATTTCTTCTCCAGCTCATTTTACGGATGGGGAAACTGAGGCAAACAGCATTAAGTGACTTGTCCAGGGCCACACAGCTAGTAAATGTCTGAGGTCAGATTTGAATTCAGGTCTTTCTGACTCCTAGCCTGGCACTCTATATACTGTGTTATCTGATGCATTTTATAGATAAGGAAATCAAGGCTCAAGAAATTAATTAAAGGAATAGGTCATTTATAGCCTATTGCCATACGAGTATTCAGTGTCAGAGCCAGGATTTGACTCCTTGCTTCTTGGTTTTATGGTTTCATACCAAAAAAGAGGCTTGTTCAGCCCCATTCTAAACAGGAGCAGATCTGAAGCCACAGAATGAAGCTGGATGTGTATGTCTTAGAGACAGAGTAGGAAAAAAGGGGCTATTTTCTTGAGCTCCTAGGATAAGGGATGCTGATGGGGATGCTGATGGGGATGCTGATGGGGAGGTAGGTGGAGGGAGCAGGATAGCACTTTGGAGGAAGGAAGAAGTACTCATTGGGGCTCAGGGGTGGGACTCAGAGTAAAACATCTGGTAGCTTCCTATTTTAGCTAATTATTTTGCTAACTAGGTGCTAAATTCGGTTGTGTTTACTGGCTGAAGCAGTAGTTTCACTCAGCTGTCTGGTCTCAGTATCTGAGCTCCAGTAGGCAGCTTACTGTAGTTTCGAAGCATATTCTTCTAGGTTTTAATATATACATAAAATGTTAATGATAAGAATGGCCCAAAATCAACTAAGAAAAAGTCTGGCTACGCAAGTTCTCCCTCTCACACATTTACTAGTACGGATTGGATGCTGAAGTAACAGCTACTTGACTCGAATCAAAGTAGGCACCAGGTGGCAGTATTTCACTTTGATTGGCTCACTTTCACCTGTCCCAGACTGGTTCTTCTACCTCATTATCCCTGCTTCAGTTCTTGAGACCTGTTAAGTGAATGAATGAAAAAGCATCTGTTAAGTGTTACTGTACATTGGTAGCGAGTTTCCCAGAGATCCCCATGGCAATTAAATCACAGGTTCAATCCTTGTCTCTTTCCCTATCTGTATAAGGTACTGTGCTAGATGCTAGGAATACAAATATGAAAAGAATATTGCCCCTATCCTCAAGGGGCTTATGATCCAGTGGGAAAAGGAACATGAACACAAATAACTGGAATACAGGTTGAGTGCATAGGCAAGGTTAGACAGAATGAATGATAGATTCCAAGATCAATGAGCTCCAAATGGGAATTAAGGAAAATTTATAGAATCACAAACTTTCTGATTTGGAAAGGGAGGTCTACTTTGACACATACTTGAAAAAAGAATCCCCTCATGATCATTACCGACAAATGACCATTCAGCCATTGCACCTTAATGTCCAAAGCTGCCCATGCCAGTTATGGACAGATCTACTTATTAGGAAGTTTTTCCCGGAAGACAAATGTCAGTTTTCCTCGTTGAAATTCCCACTCATTATCAAGCAGAACAAATCCAATTTTTTTTTACAACAGCCCTTTAAGTATTGAAATTAGTCATCTTTTCTCCCCAATTCTCTAGTTTACATATCCCCAAATTTTTAAATTTATTTTTGCATGTTATCAATTAGAGCTCCTCCCCCATCCTGGCTGACATCTTTCTTTTGCTTTTCAGCTCAGGAACATCATGGAGGACAAGGAACCCAAACTGATCATTGAGGAGAGAGAAAGATAACAATTTCATTACATCTAACATGCTCTTAAAAATGCAGGTCAAGGATAATTACTTAGATTCTAACTGGATTTCAAAAAAAAAAAAAAAAAAGAAATACCCACATCTCTTAAAGAACAGAATATTTTGACATTAAAAATATCTACACTTATGTAAGAAAAGGAACATTCAAGTGTTGCTTCTATGTTGATCCTTTTCATCCTTCCCAACCTCTATGTGTTACAGCCTAGGCCTACTGTCTCATGTCTAATTGCAGATCTTCTTGGCTTATTCCTGAGTCACTATCGGCCTTCCCAGACCATTGTTTTGCCAAGATCACCCACAAAACCTTTTTTCTTAAAGTTATATTTTCAGATTATATCACCTTCTTGCTATATTCTTCCCAGCCATCCACCAGCCTCCAGTAATTCTCCACTTCTCACTGATTTCAGCACCTGACTCACAATACTGCTCTGCACTTTATCTGCTCTATAATATATGGGCTGTATCAGAGCTGGATAGTATTATTATTATTATTTGCTGAGGCAGTTGGAATTAAGTGACTTGCCCAGGATCACGCAGTTAGGAAGTGTTAAGTATCTGAGATCAAATTTGAACTGGGGTCCTCCTGACTTCAGGGCTGGTGCTCTATCCACTGCGTCACCTAGCTGCTCCCTGGATAGTATTATCTTGATAGTAAATTGTTGGATTTTCTTCTTAAAAACTAGTATGATCATAATAATCAGGTTATCTTGTTTTTCCTGGATCGCGGCTATCTGAGAGAACCATGTGACTTACTATTTGACAAACTTGTTTTGTGTCCAGAAAAGGAACCCATAAACTTGTTTGTCTAATTTTTAGAACTCTATATGTGACCCTAGTCTTTTTGTTTAGGCCTATTGTACATTAGTACTCATCACGCACTCTCCAATCTAACTAAGGTGGATTTCTGTTTTTAATATGAGGATTTTTATTTCTCATTTCAATGCTTTTGGGCTGGTTGTCTTCCAAGAGTGGAATATTCTCCCTCCTTACCTTTGCCTTGTAGAATTTATCTTTCTTTAAGATGAGATCGGATGCCAATTTTTTTCTGAAGGTTTTGCCAATACCCTCCACTTCTAAATGGCATAGTGGATAGAATGCTACACCTGGAGTCAGGAAGACCCGAGTTAAAAAATGCTATGTTATCCTGGGCAAGTCATGTAACCCTGTTTGCCTTAGTTTACTCATCTGTAAAAAGAGCTGGAGAAGGAAATGGCAAATCACTGTAGTATCTTTGCTAAGGAATCTCCAAATAGGGACATGTAGAATAAGGCACAAATGAAAAAGGACTGAATAGCAACCATTGCTTCTTCCATTCTTTTTTAAAATATATTTTTATATCACTAAATATTTTCCAATTATATGTAAAATTTTTGTAACATTCATTTACAAAAAATTTGAATTCTAATTTCTCTCCTTCCCACTCACTGATCCTCTACTCTTTGAGAAGGCAAACAATATGATATGGATTATACATGTGAAATCACATAAAATGTAATTTCCATTTTGGTAGTGACTTTCTTTCCAAAGTACCTTGTATATAACTGTAGTGTATATATAATACATATGTTTGAAGGAGGAAATACTTGTTTGAAGGAGGAAAATGACAGGGTGTTCATGGGAGAATATTCCCAATTTTCATAAGAGCATTTAGATATCTTGGAGTTAAAAGAATAAAACATAACAAAGTTCAACTAGAACTCTGGCATTTACTGACTTTGCAATATAAAAATTAAGAATTTAGAATTATGAATTTGTCCCTAGGAATCAGTGCAGCTTATTAATTCACTGCCTTATCTCTCTCATCTTTCCCAGAACATTTCATACCATTCAGCATTCTCTAATCCTCAGATCTCTCTTTAGCTTCTGGGACACTGGCCCCTCCCAGTTCTCTTCCTTTTTCTTTGAATCTTTATTTCTTTCATTGATTCCACTTTTTCTTCCTGTATCTTTAATAAAGGCTTTCCTCAAGGTCTTATCTTGGGCCCTTTTCTCTTTCCTTTCTCCATGAGTTCTTAAACTGAGTTCCACAAAATATAAAAAATAAAATAAAATAAAGATTAAGTAACTGGATTTCAATATGATTGGTTTCTTTTGTAATTCTATGTTTTTTGTTTTATACATTTAAAAATATGCACTCTGAGAAGAGTTCATCAGTTTTATTAGACTGCCATGACACAAAACAAATTAAAAATCAGTGTTCTAGACATAATCTCTTGAGTATTTCATCCATTTCTGTTGTTTGAGGTTTCACCTCTACAAGTAACTTGAGGGCAGTCATTGCTTACCATTTTGTCTTTATAGCACTTTAGCAGGGAGCTTAGCTCATAGTAGAAACTTAATATGTAAATCAATAAATTATTGAATAAACATTTGTTAAATATCTACTATGTTCTAGGAACTGTGATTGGATGGGTGTCTGATATTTTTTCAGTTGTACCTGTCTCTGTGATTGCATTTTTTTTTCAAAAATACTGAAGGGGATTACCATTTCCTTCTCAAGCTCATTTTTACAGATGAGGAAACTACGGCATATAGGGTCACACAGACAACTGGTGTCTGAATCTAGATTTGAACCCATAGCCAGCACTCTCTTCACTATGGCGCAACCTAGCCGATATGATTCTCATCTCTGTGTTTCTAGACCTATCCTCTCTCCCCAGGCACCACTCCAATGTTTTAAACAGCATGTTAACCATTTTCATGTGGATTGACATGATGGCAACTAAAGTCACCTATGTTCAATATTGAACTCATTGTCTTATCCTTGAATCACTTTCCCCTTCCCTTGAAGGCCTTTTCTATTTGTCATTAAATTCTGTCAAAGAATGAAATTGTCATTTTTTTTTCATTTGCCTTCATTCCTCCTTCCTTCATCCCCCTTTCAATCACCAAATCCTTCTGCTTCTAGTCTTTTAATGTTCCTGCAAACCTTCTCACCCCTACTGCCATCAGACACATTTAGGCCTCCATTATCTCTCCCTTCAATTCTTACAATAAAGTCTTGTCTCCCTGCTTCCAGTTTCTGTCCTCTCCAGTCACTCTTTTAATTTTCTTAAAGCACAGCTCTGATCCTTTCTTTCCCTGTTCATAGATCTTCAGTGGCTCCCCAATGCCCATGAAAACTGGTCTGAATTCTCCAGCCTGGCTTTCCACAAAAACACTCCAAACTGTTTTATCCATTCCCTACCTGTAAAGTTCATGTTCCACATAAGCTTAGTGACTCCCTCTTCCCAAACACTCTTGGACTGTCTTCTCTTTAGTTTTTCTTTCCTCTTTATTTTTGCTTGTTTTATTTTTTTCACTTAGCCTTTCCCCTGCATTTTTTTAACAATCATGCTCAAGTAGCACCTCTTCCATAATTTCTATTATTTCCCTAATGCAGCAGTGTTGAACTCAAATAGAAATGAATCCTTGTGGACTGCATATTGATTTAGAAAACAAAAAAATTAACATTATCTATGTTGTATTACATTTTTATTTATTTTGTCAAACATTTCCCAATTACATTTTAATCAGGTTCACCCCACTTAGGAGTTTTGCAAGCTGTGAATTTGATACCCCTGCTCTAACTGATGTGATTTTTCCCTACTTTGAACTCTTGCTTTCCCTTCTTTCCCCATACCCCTTCTTTGATACCTCTCATGAGACTTAAGTTCTGTTTTATTTTGTTATTGTTTCATATTCTTGCCCAAGCTGGGATTGTGATGGCCATTCACAGCCCCATGGCTGATCTTTATAGAAGTTGCGTTGGTTTACTCCATGTCTAGCTTAGGTCAATTTGTTTCTACTTAAGCAACCTGAGGTCCCCCTCTTATTATTAACTCTATGTATCTTTTAAGGTTTGTAAAGTGCTTTTTGTAGAATTATACGTTTAGATCTGGAAAGGACATTGAAAGTCATTGAGTTTAACCCCTCATTTTACAGAGAAAGAGACTGAATCAAAGAGAAAGATCAGGGAATTTGCCCATGGTTAGGTGTCCAAGGCAGGATTTGAAGCCTCAAAGCTAAGCATTCTAACCACTGCACCACTCTTTGATCTTCACATTAATTCTGTGAAGTAATTATTATGATTATGATTAATATTTTATAGATGACAAAACTGGAGATTATGGAGATTGAAGATCAGGGTCAGGTCACTTACCTAGTGTATATCTGAGGGAGGATTGAAACTTAGGCCTTCTTGACTCCAAGTTTAGGAAAATTTAGCATTTTGCCTTTATTAATGAACTTTTCCTATTCCTCTACTAGATTATAAGTTTCTTGAGGTCATGGACTGTGTCTTGTTTAACTTACCACTTTCAGATCTCTTAATAAACACAATGATTTGCATGAACACGTACACATACATCTATGATACTCAACACACATTTGCTTCAACAAATTCAATTTAGGACCATTTGTCTCAGGGAAACATATTTCTATGCATATGTGCAAATACTTGATTTATAGTTTTAGAAACCAATTGCTTCTTTCTTTTAAGCTGGTTAAAAAATAAAAAAAAAAAAATTGAAGCAATCATGTGAGAAATGGCTAACAGATACTTTGGAATTTTAACATGCCTGATGAGTGAGCATTGTTTTAGAAGTAGCAATCTCTAACCTGAATCTTTCTTCACAAGACAAGGACTGACTACCTCCTAGCAGACACAGAGCAGACGGGTTATATGCACTCATTTTCCGCTATTGTTCTTGGATTGGGGCTGCTTGGGCTGCCCAAAGTGATTCAGTAAGTACTGAAAATCAAAGGTATTCATTATTTGAAGGCAGTAAACATCTGGAATTGTGAAAACCCTTAATAGATGAGCCTATATCTTCCTTTTGGTTTTTAATAGCTGATATCTTCATCCATCCTGTTGAATTATACTTCTGTGCCCTTGGAACACTCTGTAATCTATTAATAATTTATGCTGAGTGAAATGATACAGGGAAGATCGGAGCTGATTCCATGCTGAGATTGCTAGGTCTTCTTAAATCTGACACAGAGATTTTCCAGGCTCCCAGAAGTTCCCAGTTGTGCAAATAAAGATTGGCTCAGAAACTAAAGAATGGAGTATTAAAATGATGGACACCCGGTGGTATTTTTCCTTTCTCTCACTCAGTCATGTGATTGTGTGGGCCCAGCTTGGTGGCTATGCCTGTGGTCCCTGTTACTGGAGCGGTGGAGACTGGTGCGTTGCTTGAGTTGAGGAGTTCTGAAGTGAATTGGAAATAAAGCTAATCACCAGTTTGTTTTGAATCCTAAGGAGTGGGAGGGGACTCTGGGCTTCCTAAGAAAAGACAAATTGATTCAGGTTGAAAATGATTAACAGGGGGATTGTAAATGGCCAATATAGTTCCTGCCTGGGCAAGAATACAAAGTAAAAAACCACAATTTAATGATAGTGGGTTATTCTGGGGGTGGACCTGCGGTATTATTGGTGAAGAAACTCTCTGTCAGTGCAGATTGGCAACTAGAGAGTTGCCTAGAAAATTGAGGGATTACCTGAGATTGCAGAGCCAACATGTGTCAGAGGTGAGATTTTTTTTTTTAGGTACAAGTCTTCCTTCTCTGAGGCTAGATCCCTATTTGCAGTTCCACGTTGTCTTTCTTGAATGTTATAAGGCCTCAGAATTGAGAAATACATTAACAACCTGAGATTCCACTATTCTGGGCCACTATTGTAGAACCTCCCTCCCCTATAATATAGGAGAAAGTATTCAAAAGTTAAAAAAAAAAGTAAAAAAAAATTACTGTGGTTGAATTTTATCACCTTGTGGTCAGCCTGGTGACTAGAAGCTGCAGTGCACAAGGGAAATAATGCTGGATTTAGAGTCAGGACACCTAATTCCTTTACTCACTTCCTTTGAGATGGGTCAGTCACTTCACTTCCTATCTTCCAGTATCCCTACTACTAGATGATCTCTAAGGTTCATGAGAGATTACTGTGGGTTCCCTCTACTCTAGCTGAGCTAGGTAGTCCTGGTCCTAGTCTAGGCAACCTACCTACCACTTGGTCTATATGAGAAGCCTTTCCATATTGATAGGACCTGGCCCAGGCTTTGAGATGCAGGGTCATCTCCACACCATCATGAGATATAATTGGAGAAAATAGCCCATATAACAAAAACATAAGCTCACATTTCTAGATTGGCTTAAAGTTTGCAAAGAATTATCATACAACAATCCTTTTTTGGGGGGGGAGGGGGAGTAGTATTATTTGCATTTTACAGATGAGTAAACTGAGGCCAGGAGAACTGAAAAAGTCATATAATAATAAGTGACAAAGTGGAATTCAAGCATTTTGAGTCCAAGGGTGTCTTCCTTTATGCCATACTGTTCTAATTATTTCCATGGACCATGAAACCATTCTTTTCTGAATCATATGTGCTCTGAAACAGTTTATAAATCAAATTTCCAAGGAATGAGGTGGTGGTGGGAGAAAGGCCTTTATTTAGTGGTTGGGTAGGGGTGTGTGTGTTTGAGAAGTCTACTTTAAGCATATGCACAGGGCTGACAAGGTCTGCTTCCCTTTCCTTTGCTGGGTTACTTCCATTTGAGCTGCCACAAATGAAGAATTTTTTAATGAGTTATGTGATATTTGCTGAAGGTTGTTATTTTGGCAAATGTTAAATAGAAGAATGTTCTCCTCCCTTGTCTTCTCTCTTCTTATTTTCCTTCGACTCATTTGGATGATGTTCTAAAATCATGCTCAGCAAACCAGGACATGGCTGTCTCCTTCAGACTAGCACCTGAAAGACTGGTGAGCAGATTTTTACAACTGGACCGCCAGACTTGTTGTAAGGCTCCCTCCAGATGAGTAAGCAGCTTTCCAAAAGAGGGTGGAGGGGAAAGGAAATAAGTATTATATGGTACCTATTATGTGCCAGACATGGAATTGCTTTACAAATATTATCTCATTTGATCCTCACAATAATCCTGGGAGATAAGTTCTTATTTTACAATTGAGAAAACTGAGGGAAACAGAATTTAAGTGATTTGCCCAGAGTACACTTCTGAGGCTGGATTTGAGCTCCAGACTCATTGTTTTATCCACAACTGCCATTTGAAGGAAAGAAATTTATTGTTCTGGATAGAAATGTATGGGATCAGAGGTCATCTGTGGCAATGTATTATCTTGGGTTCAATAATATTTTTAATATCTAAGATAGTTAATTCAAGTCATCATTTATCAGATGTATTCTCTATGCAAAGCACTGAGGTAAAAGCTGGAAACAAATCCCTGCTTTCAAAGATTTTCAGGTTGCCTTTCCTCTTAATCTTGTATTTAAGTATTTTATATGTGAAGATGCAGTGGATAGAGTGAAGGCACAGAAAGACTCTTCTTGAATTCAAATCTAGCCTCAGACACTTACTAGATGTGTGAACCTGGGAAAGTCACTTACCTCTGTTTGCTTTAGTTTCCTCATCTGTAAAATAAGCTGAAGAAGGAAATGACAAGCCACTTCAGTATCTATGCCAAGAATGGGGTCACACAACAGAATAACAACAAATATATTTACTCACTTTATTTTTATACTGAATTTTACATTTATTTGTTTCCCCCCATGAGACTGTAAGCTTCTTGTGAGAAGAGATTTCATTTTTTGCATTTGTATCCCTGGTACTTGCCATAACACCTAAAACATAGGCACTTACTACATACTTTTTGATTGCTTTATTCCAGGGATATGAAATAGACTCAAAATTTATGCATCGTAATAGAGATACAAAATACATATGAAAATAATCCAGTCTTGCTCAAGAGTGAGAAAGCATTAACTAGTGGGGCTGGGAGGGAGAAGAGTATACTTGGGTTTTTGTTTTGTTGTTTTTTCTTATGCAACAGGCCTTCTAATACTTTCCTGATCTAATTTGAGAAATAATTTGTAATTAGATCATTATAAACACTTCATAAGAGGAAAGAAAAAAATGCTGTCCTACACCAATGTGTATCAAATTGCCTTACTTTAGTTCAAATGAACATGGGGAACTACCTTTCTTGTGGGGAAAAGAAAATATAGGTTGTTTTTGATTCCCCTGTAAACAGAAGCCACAGATAATTTTAATTTTATTTTTTTCTTCAAGTTTTTTTTTATTTTTCCAATTATATGTAAAGATAATTTTCAAAATTCATTTTTGTAAGATTTTTGAGTTCCAAATTTTTTCTTCCTCTCTCCCTTATCTCCCCCCTACCCAAGACAGTAAACAATCTGATATAGGTTATACATATACAACCATTTTAAACATTTCCATATTAATCATAAAGTGAAAAAAATTCAGAAGGGGAAAAAACTATGAAAAAATAACAAAAAGGTAAAAATAATATGTTTCAAATCCTCATTTAGTCTTTATAGTTCTTCCTCTGGATGAGGAGGGCATTTTCTATTCCAAGTTTATTGGAATTGTCTTAGATCATTGCATTTCTGAGAACTACATCTGTCATAGTTGATCACGCAACTATGCGTGTAAGATATTCTCCTGGTTCTGCTCACTTCACTTGGCATCAGTTTATGTATGTCTTTATAGGCTTTTCTGAAATCAGCCTGCTCACCATTTCTTACAGAAACAGTAACCAATAAACCATAATTTATTCAATCATTCCCCAAGGGATGGACATCCCCTCAATTTCCACTTCCTTAATGCTACAAAAAGAGCTGCTACAAACATTTTTGCACATGTGAGTCCTTTTCCCTCTTTTATGATCTCTTTGGGATAGAGATTCAGTAATGACACTGCTAGATTAAAGGTAACACATAATTTTATAGCTCTTTGGGCATAACTCCAAATTGTTCTCCATAATGGCTGGATCAATTTGCAACTCCATCAGCAATGCATTAGTGTTCCAGTTTTTCCACATCCCCTCCAACACTTATCCTTATCTTTTCCTGTCATCTAAGTCAATCTGATAGACTGAGGTGGTACCTCAGAGTTGCTTTAATTTGCATTTCTGATGGCTTTAAGAATCAGATCTGGAAAAAACCCTGCCAGTCCAGAGTGAAGCTTGGAGATTCAATGCTAGGATCAGAAAAAGGAACATGTGTGTGCTTTTTATATCACAGTCATTTCTTGATAGTAACTGAGCAGTTTTTTTTCTCACTGCTGCCATTCTTTCCCCCTCATTTTTTTTTTTTTTAATAACAAAGAGCATTTACTTTAAAGAAGTTGCTAACAAGTTAAAGAAGGCAGCTAGATGGCACAGTAAATAGATGTTGGGTCTGGAATTAGAGCTGAGTTCAAACCTGACCTCAGACATGTATTAATTGTATGACTCTGGGTAAATCACTTAATCCTGTTTGTCTCAGTTTCAAATGAGCTGTGGAAGGAAATAACAAACCACTTTAAAATCTTTGCCAAGAAAACCCCTAGTGAATTCACAAAGAGTTAGACACAAGTGTAAATGACTTAACAATAAGTTAAAGACAATTTTTATATATCTGCTTTTGTACTTTTAAATATCTGTGTGGCTACTCCCTCCATGAATCAACCAATCAATAAGTAATTTTTATTCATATTAATTTTAATATTTTAATAATATTTAAGCCCTAGCTACCTGATAGATTAAATTACTATATATATATATAGGGAGAGAGAGAGAGAGAGAGAGAGAGAGAGAGAGAGAGAGAGAGAGAGAGAGAGAGAGAGAGAGAGAGAGAGAAAGAGAGAGAGAATGGTGGCCTCTGGGCCAGAAAAACCTGAGATCAAGTTCTGCTACCAAGAAATATTGGTTATGTGACTCTGGGCAAGTTATGTAGTTTTAGACTACTCTTTGAGACTGGTCTTCTTAACCTTTTAACACTTTTGCAGTTTGGTAAAAGCTATGGAATCCTCCTCAGACTGAAGTTTTTAAATGCATAAACTAAAATGCATGGGATTACAAAGGAAACTATATAAAAATTGTTTCTCTGTCTCTTCTTCCCTCTATTTATTTATCCTATTCAAACACTTCTCCTAAGACTTTAAGTTGCAGAGGATGTACTGATCTGCAGTGAAAAACGAAATTTTCTCTTCTGGACGTTTCCTATCCCAGTGATATCACAGGTTCAATTCCTATTCCTAACCATCAGACACTGCCATGCCCTGGAGGTATAAAGACAAATATGAAGCAGTTTTTGCCCCTAAAAAGCTTACATTTTATTCTCTTCTGTGCCTTAATATAAGGTGCTTTTCATGGGTTATTATAACTAACTTCACCTTGCATCCAACCTGATAAAGATCTTTTCTTATTCACCAGACACAATCTCTTGCTGCCTCTATGTAGTTTATTAGGATCTACCAGAACTTGCGCAGAATCTTTGAGATCTCAGGGTGATGAGGTTTGTATCCCTTGATTCCCGATGGTAATGAGATTAGTGACAATAAGAGAGTTGTTAAAATCCCTTTTCAGTCGCCGCAGGTTCAAAGTGAAAGAATTCACTTATCCCAAAATATTAATTGGCAAAAATAGAAGTTTATTGTTGGATAGAAACCAGTTTGCTAAGAGACTGACTTCTATAGCGGCAAAGTCCTATTAGAAAAATGGAGTCTGGCGCTGAGAAGAGAATACCTTCTCAATGGGCAGAGGGTCCTAGCAGCTGAGCAAGCTACTTTGAGCCTTCTTCAAGGAGTGAGTTTAAGGAAACTTGTTATATGGGGTAGCTCTTGGTGGGAGTCTGGGATAGCCTGAGCTGATCAGACCAGGATTTCTCAATTGAATGAGAATTTAGAATTTCAAAAAGATCAATGGGAGTTGATTTGTCCTTGAATAGTGTTGCTTCTTTCATCCTGGGAGGATGGGTCCTCTCTCTAGACTTGGAGCCTGAGAGATCCTGATCTCTCAGATCAAAAGGGGGATACAATTTTAATTTTAAAGGGAACGCTTTCAGTAAAAGGAACACAATTTCAGAGTGATAATCTTAAAGGGAACACAGCTTCAGTAAAGAGAACAGTTTCCCTCCCACTTCAAGGGTATTTCCATACCATGAGAAAACATTGTATTGTGATCTAAGTGGAGGGCATCTTTCATTTTTTGGAAAATTGCCCCAATCTATTTTGAAATTAAATTATATTAAAAACAAGATATCAAATTGTATTGAAGCTTTGGTTTTCCCCCCTCATTAGTTCCTTGGATAGTCTGCAAATTCTTCATTCTGTATTTGAAATGATTTTTACTATTTTCATCTTGTCATATCTTCATTCAAAGTCTTCATTTTTAAAAGAAAAGAAAAAAGGGCAATTTTGTCTTACCAGGAATTTACTCTACTAGTTGTTGTTTGTCCTTTCTCAAAGGGAACCATGACATCAGGAAGGTGAAGCTCTGACCTGCAAGTGAATTGGATTTAAATGATTGAGGGCTGTACAAAATTACTAGCTTCACTTGCTCTTCTAGAGCCATCTGGGTCAGTAGCAATGATGGGGTAAGGCATTTAGACCCCCAAAATATTTTGGAGTTTTGTGTCAGTGTCATGAGATGTCTCAGAATTTGTAGGCTTATACCATCTCTAAATCAAGAAGCAAAGATTTTATTATTAAATCATTGACTGTCAAGCTTAAGTTTCAAAAGGGAACCCCTTATTAACAAGGGGGAAGAAGCCACAAGCTAAGGCAAGTTTCTAATGAACTAACTATTACAAGGAGAAAGATGCCACAAGAGAGACAAAGCTCCTACAGAGCTTGTTGCCATAAGGTAGGCAGTTCCTAATGAACCCACAAAGAAGTGGGTACACATAATTTTTTTAAGGGGAAAAATAACTTTGGGAGTTGACATCATAACTTAGCCTTCTTATTGGATACAGTAACTGTGGGATCATGATAATTTTGTCAAAGGGAGGAAACAACCAGGGGCCACTGCTATAAGAGTCCACTTAAATATAACAAAAGACCTAATTAAGATCCTATTAGTGCTCCTTTGTGCTTGCCTGAGGGATATACTTGGACAGTAAAATTCAGATAGTCTCCTGATAATGCTATTCCTATATCCTGCCAAGCTACCAAGAACTTGTAAAAATTGGGTAGGATCTGACCAAGAGGAGGATAGTTAATTTAATCTTATCATTATCAGTAATATCCTTCAAGAGACCAATTTTTTAAAATCAGGAATTTGGAAGGGAAAAACTCTGAGTCTCCCCAAAATTGGTTACTAATACTCATTTGTCTCAAACACCAAATAA
Source organism: Sarcophilus harrisii (assembly GCF_902635505.1). Lineage (NCBI taxonomy): Eukaryota > Metazoa > Chordata > Mammalia > Dasyuromorphia > Dasyuridae > Sarcophilus > Sarcophilus harrisii. The sequence goes on along the minus strand of NC_045426.1, from coordinate 319,095,516 downwards.
AAATGAGAATTTCCACATATAAAAGAAAACAGAGGGGCAGCTAGTTGGTGCAGTGTTTAGAGCACCAGCCCTAAAGTCAAGAGGACCTGAATTCAAATATGGCCTCAGACACTTAACACTTTCTAGCTGTGTGACCCTGGGCAAGTCACTTAACCCCAATTGCCTCAGCAAAAAAAAAAAAAAAAAAAATAGAGAATATGATGGAATATTACTGTTCTATAAGAAATGATGATGCAAGCTGATTTTTAATAAATCTGGAAATACTTTCATGAGCTGATGTTGAGTGAAGTGAGCAGAACCTAGAAAATATTACTGTATACAGTAATAGAAAAATTATGTGATGATTAACTGTAATGGACTTGGCTCTTTCCAGCAATGTGGTGATTCAAGGCAATTCCAACAGACTTGGAATGGAAACTGCCATCTGCAACCAGAGAGAGAGAGAACTATGGAAACTCAATATGGATTGAAGTATAATATATTTACTTTTATGTTTGTATGCTTGTTTGCTTTTTTCTTGTGATTTTTTCCTTTCAATCTGATTTTTCTTGCATAACATGACAAATATGGATTGTACATGTTTAACCTATATGAGATTTCTTGCTGTTTTGGAGATGGGGGAGATAAAGAAGGAAAGGAGAAAAATTGGAACACAAGATCTTACAAAAATGAATGTTGAAAACTATCTTTATATGTACTTAGAAAAATAAAATACTATTGAGAAAAAAAGAGAAGGATGAAGCTCTCTAAAAATTTGAAGCATATAATAAATTCAACTTTTATAGTTATCTTGCATATTTGTATGTCTGCATTCCTTCTGTTGTCTTCAGTGCATTAAATTTTTTTTCAATGACCCTTTTTTCTCTTTTTTGGGGGAAACATTGCTAACCTCCTTCTTTTTTCATTCTCAGTCTCCTAAATTAAAAAAAAAAAGTCTTCATCATAAATATTCTTTGTCAAATCAAATAAATTACCACATTGGGCTTGTATGATATCTGCATTTTGAGTCCATCACTTCCCTTTCAGGAGATGGGAAGTATACTTCATTTTTGGTATTCTGGAATTGAAGTTCATCATTGCATTGATATTATGAATTTCAGAGGTATTTTTCTTTGATGTTTTGAAATACAAATTGTTCTCTTGTATAAATTGTTCTCTATTTCCCTTGAAACCTCAGTTTAGGTGTGCCATTCTCTATGGAGTCTTCTTTTCTTGCTCTTTTTGGTTATTAGAAAACTTTTTTTTCTTCAATTATTCTTCATGTACTTATTCATACTTTTTTTGGGGGGGGGCGGGGGGAGGCAATTGGGATTAAGTGACTTGCCACACAGCTAGTAAATGTTAAATGTCTGAGACTGAATTTGAACACAGGGCCATTGCCCATCTAACTATCCCCTAATCGAATGTAAGCTTCTTGAGTCTAGCAACTATGTCATTTCTGTCTCTGTATACTTTACAGTTTAGTACCCTGTATATTGCAGGTATTTAATAAAGTTTGTTGAATTGAATTGACAACATTCCCTTAAACTTAGAGGTCGCCTTCTAATTCTGCGGAGAGAGAACCTACATAGGTGAGGTCACATAAATTTTTAAATTCTGATATATCAGGAAAAAGAAGTTCAGAGAGGTTAAGACATTTTCTCAATGCCACACAGCAACACATCAAAGCTAAGCCTTGATTAAGAATAGCTCACAATTGTATTGAATTTGATAGTTAGAAAGTATTTTCATTGAAATTATCTTATCTGATTCTCACAGTAATCTTGTGACACAAACATTGCAAATATTATTGTTCCCTTGTTATATAGATGAAGACATTAGTTCAGAGAGGAAATCATAGGATCACAGATTTCCAGGTGGAAGTTACTGTAGAATTCATCTAGTCCTATTCCTTCATCTGAGTGGATGAGAATTGTGAGGTCTTGAGTGATTAAAAAATCCCAGTCACACAGTTGATAGTGTGAGAGCAAGGACTTGAACATAGGTTTTGTGATTCCTAGATCATGCTTGTTCTATCTACCACACTATTTCAAAGATAACATCTTTGAAATTTGACATTTTGCATGAAAACTATTTTAAAAATTTATTTTTTTGCATAGAAAGTTAAAACGTTTAAAAATCCTGATTTTTTTTGATAGCCTTGTGAAACCCACCTTGATTCTCTTTATCATTGACGCCCCCTTAACAAAAGTTGGCTATGTCATCCTTTTGGGTTTTCTATATTCTTGAGAGAAAAACTGAACATATTTCTGTTTCAATATGTCTTTTTTTTTTTTTTTTTTTTTTTTAGCAGTATTTGCAACACAATGATTTTTCTGTAAGATTTGATGACCTAGAATAACAGGATTTTCCCACTTGGGTAGCTGTTGAAAGAAAGAATTCCTCACTGAAACACAATTTTCAGGAAGTTCAATAACAGAGAATTTAAAAGTTGATTAGTGTTGCATAGTGTCTACATGACCTAGAATTGTCTGATTCAATTCAGGAAGCATTGCTAGAGGACCTCCATTAGGAATAAGGATTGCACCTGTCATTTCATTGTTATGGGAACTCCCAAGTGAAGAAGCACCCTATACCAATACACTTTCATGACATTCATTTAGTCTTAGAGAATTACCTAGAACACTGAGGACATTGTCAACTCATTCAGGATCATACATCTTCTGTATATCATAGGCATCAGACTTGAACTATGGTCTTATTGACCCTTTCTACTATACCTCACTGCTGGAGATACAGAGACAAAATGAAAAAATTTCTGTCCTCAAGGAACTTGCATTCTGTTGAAAAACTGACAATCTGTTGAACTCAGAGACTATCAGGCTAACAAGGGGTCTTAGGGATCAGTTCTTTGGCCAATACATGGGTTTTTCCTATGATTTTCTGACCTGGGGTTTTTCTCCTTATCCTTTCACTACTCTAGTGATGAGAATTCACTGCCTTCTGAGGCATCCCATTCCTTTTTTTTGCCCCCATATTTTTAGAATGTTCTTTTTCTTTCCTATCCCCTCCCCTTCCTACTCCTTTTTCTTTTTCTTGTTTTTATACTTTTTCTTCTCCTCCTCCTCTCTTTTTCCTTCTTCTTGTTCTTTTTTTGTTTTCTTCCTCCTCCTTTCTTCTCTTCCTCTATCTCCTTCTCCACTTCCTCTTTCTTCCCCTTTCTATTGATGCTGTTGTTGCTGCTGCTCTTCCTTCTCTTCTTCTCCTTCTCCTTCTTCTTCATCATCATCTTCTTCATCTTCATCATTATGATCATCTTTTTCTTCTTCTTTACCTTTTCTTTTCTTTTTTCTTCTGAACCAACTGCATGGGCACATATATGTACTTCAACTCATCAGTAATCTTAGGGAGTTGCTTGGGACACTGAGCAGTCAATTGCCTTGCTTATGGTCATACAGGCCATGCTCGTCAGAATCAGGATTTGAAATCAAATCTTCTGGACTTCAAGATCAGCTTCTTCTCTGCCATGCCATGCTATATGCCTCAGAAAATTCTTTTGTTAAGTAGAAATTTCCATTTTTATAACTTTGATCCTTTTGATTTTAATCTATGTGGAGCTAGATACAATGCCTCATACAAATATCATTGTCCCTCCCCAGTTCCCAAGTCTGCTTTTCTACATGCATTGTATCCAGGTCCTACAATAATTTACCCATATAGCAAGATGTAAGCCCACTTTTCCTTCAGACTGCTTTCCAAGAGCAGGAGTTCCATTCTGTCAATGTCTATCCCTTATTTAAAATGGTGTCTGGAACTGAACAGTTTCTAATCTGAATGATTGACCAACCTCTTCATTGTCTCAATCAATTTTCTGCTCCTAAGAGAGAAACTATTTCTTTAAGTCTGTTCTGTTTCTCTTTATTCCTAGTGCTTGGCACATAGTTATTGTTTAGTCATGTCATATTCTTCATGAACCCATTTGTGGCTTTCTTGACAAAGATATTGGTGGATTTGCCATTTCCTTCTCATTTTATAGATGAGGAAATCAAGGCAAAGAAAGTTAGGGACTTGCCCAGGATCACACAACTAGTAAGAGGCTGGATTTGAACTCAGGAAGTGTTTTCCTGACTGTAGATTCAGTACTTTATCTACTGTACTATCTAGCTGCCCCAAAGCAGACACTAAATAAATTGATGGTCTAGATTGAATTAGATGTGTTATGAAAAAAGCTTGTGGGGCATGGGGTCTCTTTTGCCTGGACAAGGATAGGGATATGCATAAAAAATGATGTGCCTGAGGTCACTCTGTATGGATGGTAAGATTCCAGGTTTCTGGAGAAAGGAAGATTACAATTAGTTAGTTTGCCAAGATATCAAAAAAGCAGATGCAAAGCCTCTGGGTAGCATTATACAGCCCAGCTTGATTAGAAGACTGACCCTAGCTGAGATCCTTCCTTGATGGTTCTTCAGATGGATGATGGATGGCAGATGTTGAAGCATCACAAAGCCAAATTCTTTAATCCTTTGCAGGTAAACCATGTGCTTGTCAGACTTTCCTCCTTAGATTCCTGTTTGTTTTCATTTTCTAACATTCTTAACAGTCCTAGTCTGGTAACTAGCTATAGGATTATCTTATCTTTGTGGCTGGCATCACTGATAAGCACAGAAATGGTCTTTTGTCAAAAGCAGGAAGAAAGAGCCAGTGCTATCAAATGTAGTTGTGCTGGAGTTCCATTTGGACTCTGGGGCAGAATTTATTTTATGTAAACTTGGAGCATTTCTGTTTCTTTTTATTTTTTTTTTTAATTTTTCTCCCCTTTTTAAATTAAAGCTTTTTTATTTTCAAAACATACGCATGGATAATTTTTCAGCATTAACCCTTGCAAAAACCTTGTGTTCCAACTCTTTCCCTGTCCCTTCCCCCTCCCCTAGTTGGCAAGTAATTCTATATATGTTAAACATGGCAAAAATATGTGTTAAATCCAATATATGTATACATATTTATATAATTATCTTGCTGCATAAGAAAAATCAATTCAAAAAGGAAAAATGAGAAGGAAAATAAAATGCAAGTGAACAACAACAAAAAGAGTAAAGATGCTATGTTGTAATTCACACTTAGTTCCCATAGTCCTCTTTCTGGCTGCAGATGGCTTTCTTCATCACAAGATCATTGGAACTGGCCTGCATCATCTCATTGTTGGAAAGAGCCACATCCATCAGGACTGATTATCATATAATCTTGCTGTTGCTATGTACAATGATCTCCTGATTCCATTATTTCTGTTTCTGAAGTGATATTACACTGTTGTTATTTCTCAATTATGTCTGATTCTTCGTGACCCCATTTGGGGTTTTCTAGGCAAAGACAATAGAATGGTTTGCCATTTCCTTCTCCAGCTCATTTTACAGATGAGGAAACTGAGGAAACAGGATTAAGTAACTTGCCCAGGGTTAGCTAATAAGCGTTTGAGGCCACCTTTGAACACAAGAAAAATCTGATCTTTCTGTCTTCAGGCTCAGGATTCTACTTCATCATCTAGCTGCCCAATGCTATACTTCAATTGAGTGATATTTGTAAATAAATGTTTCCTGTCCCAATTACCTTGTTTTATCTTGTAAATATATGCTTTCCCCAAAGGTTTAGAAGTTGTACCATTGTCCTCTTCACCAAGTAAATCCTTACAATATATAATGTGCTTTTAAATGAATATAATAATAGTAATTGTATATATAATATAATATATTATGATGTATATGCTATGATTTATGTATGATATAATGTATAATACATTACAATGTATGTATAATATGTTATAATGTATATAAAATATATTATATATATATATTAGAGTTTGCCAAGAGTGCTGGTATTCAGCAGGTACTTAAATGCCAATTGATCGAACATTCATATATTTCTGCTGACCTAAGTTTTACTGGCCTTATAGGTCAGAACATTTTCCCCTTCTTCTCTCTGACCAGTTTTTCATATGAGTGTCATAAATGTTTCAGGATTTTATCTGATAGTTTGTTCCTGACAACATCCTAAGCTTTTTTATTCTTCTCTCATTAATTAATCAACAGCAGCAAGATTCAGTTTGACTTATCTATTCTATGAAAGTCTATTTCTTGAGTCGGCATGGGGGGCAGGGCATACCAGCCCTACTCTAATGACACTGATGAGTTTCTCTGTGACAAGGGATTGGAGGTGGGGTGGGGAAGGATGGATGGCAGTGGTTGGGGGAATGACACAATGCTGTCATTAATAATACTTGTGGTTATTGGTGCTTTAAAAAAATCAATGTTCACCAACCAAGTGATAAAGTCATGAAAATTATTTCAAGGGTGTTGTTTAAAACAAGCAATATTTGATATGCTGCCTCTCTCGGGGTTTGCGATAAGAAGTGTGCAAGAAAAGAAAAAGAATTTCTTAGACACACAAATAGAGACTAGAAAAGGTGGCTGGGTTTCAGAGGTGTGAATTTTCCTGTTAATTTTCCTCCCTTAGTGAGGTATTTCTTAAGGATCTCCTTTCACTTCTAAATAGACGTTTGTGCTTCTAAAATCTATCAGCTTTCCTTTCAAAGATGAAGAAAATCTTACCACTTCATGAATTTTTATTCCTAGCTATGGGGGCAAGAGGGAGAGTTTACCCAGTATTATTAACAGGCCTGAAGAGAAGCTACAGGCCTGGGGACAGAACAGAAAATATGTGGTTATTATTATGAGAATGCCTGGGGATGAGGAGGAGGGTGTGTCAAGACCACAAGTTCCCTAGAGTTAACAAATTCGAAGAACTAGGCAGGAATTCTCTGAAGGATGCCAAAAGACAAAGGAGACTCCCTGACTCACAAGCTTCTTTCAGAATATATCTAATCCAATTTAATCCAGCAATCAATCAAAAAGCATTTATTAAGTGCCTACTGTGTGCTGAGCACTGGGGATACAAAGACAGAAACAGAACTAACTGTCTCTGCCCTCAAGGATTCAGGAAGACACAAGTTCAACTCTCCAGCTGTGTGTGACCCTGTGCAACTCATGCACCTCTCAGCCTCTGTTTCCTCATCTGTAAAATGGGCCTGATAATGGCACCTATCTAATATCATTGTTATGAGCATCAAATAAGTTAATGTATGTAAACCAGTCTGCAATACTTAAAATAATATGTTTTTGTTTTTGTTCTTGATGACGATGATGAAGACAGTATGAGACTGCAAGAGGATAGGAACATTATAGAAGTATCAGGATGAATTATTGGTCAGATCACCATTTATATATATATTTCTACTAAGATCTTATATAGGCATCCTAAACTTGATGTGTCCCCAAATAGGCTCATTATTTGCTCTTTTCCAAGTTTTCTATTTCTGTTGAAAGACCCCTATTCTTGTAACTTTCTATGTTTAGAACCTTGATGTTATCTCTAACTCTTTACTCTCCTCAATCCCCATATTCAATGAATTTCCAAGTCTATTAGATTCTAGCAGATTCGACCTGCACCAGCAGTACATATAGGAGCATATATATCTATAGGAGCATAGATTTAAAGCAGCTAGGTGGTGCCATAGTGAACGGAGTACAGGGCCTGGACTCAGGAAAACTTACCTTCTGAGTTCAAATATGATCCCAGACATTTACTAGCTGTGTGACCTTGACCAAGTCACTTAACCCTGTTTGCCTCAATTTCATCATCTGTAAAATGTCCTGGAGAAGGAAATGGCAAACCACTTTAGTATCTCTGCCAAGAAAATCCCAAAAGGGATCCTGAAGAGTCATTTATAATTGAAACAATGATCTAGCAAGAAAAGCATAATGGACTTAAATGTTTATGAATTAAATTAATAGAATTAAAGAATTTCGGTGTAAAAATGAATCCTGGAGGCCATCCATTAAAAAAATTTAGCTAGACTTTCATTGGTATATGGAACCTCCAGTGAGGAGAATCCTCTTTCCAATGTAGATTGGCACCTGTTCTGCAATAGCAGCTTAAGAAAGTTGCCTAGAATACTGACAGGTGAAGTGATTGCCATATATATATCTCAAACGGCACAAAGAAAGCACAGTTAGTTCTGTGGTAACCATGTTTTAAAAACTCATATTTCTTTCAATGTTATTGATTTATAGAGAACAATCTGAGTATAAGGATTATGTTGAATTTGCTTCTTTGAGACTTGAGGAAAGCAAGAATGAAAAAAAATGTCATCAAATGCAAAAAATAGCAAAAATTCACAAGTTGAAATTCTTATGCCCACTTCCAGACAGGTTTTTGTCAAGGAAAATCATATATTGACTGTGTATCTTTTAATGTAGTGGGAACTATGGATGGAGGAAAGCTGCTCTTTACCATTTTACCACGTCACGCCCATCCTTTCTCCCTTTAAACCTCTTTCCCTACTTCATCTCAGTCCTTTTCCACTAAGCCCATTCCTTCAACCCTTCTCCCTAGACTTCTTCCTTCATCCAACCCCACCCTCATCTCTACCCTTATTTTTCTCCCTTTCCTCTTTCCCAAAGGCCTCCAGACCCAACCTGATCCTGGTGTAAAACTATGATTTTTCTAGCTTGATTTAGTATAGCAATATGCTTTTTTTTAGAAACAAATATATTGAGTTATTGTGCAACTGATTATATGTGTCAAAGGAAGGATTTGAACCTGTGTTTTCTTTTCTCTGAGGTGATTCTATACTAACTCATTGTTACTATTGATTAAAAAAACCAAACATCTATTTAGTATGTACTTTGTGTCAGACACTGTACTAAGCATTTTACAAGTATTATCTCCTCATAACAATAATGGGAGGTAGGCACTATTATCATGCCCATTCTACAAATGAGGAAATGGCAGCAAACAGTTTAGATGACTTGACTTGTGTCACATACTTAGTAAGTGTCTGAGACCAGATTTGAACTTTAGTTTTTCTGACTCAAAATTCAGGGTCCTCATCATTGTACCTCTTATAATATGAGGGTTCAAAGAAATTTTAGAAATTATCTAGTCTGGCTCACAAGACTAGCAAGACTGTTGCTAAAGCTCCAGCCCTCTAATTTATAGAAGCCTAGAAAAGTTAAATGACTTGTCTACTGTCATGCTGAGGTTGCATTATGAATCTCAATCTAGTGTTCTTTTTCTTTTATTATGTTATCTCTACTTCAGAGTAGGGCACATCATAGTAATGGAACAGCAGGAAGGATTTGTGGCTCAATTATCAATATATTGTTACCAAAACATTTCACAAAACTCATTTTCTTCCAGTGAAATACAGCCATTATTCCTTTTTTCCTAAGTGTATAAACTCTTAGAGTTCAAGCATACACATGCCATTTTTGTAGAACACATTTATACATTTTGAAATTTCCTTTGATTTTGTTTTCTATCCTTTCTCCCATACCCAATGAACTAGTTCCTATGGTATGATGAACTCAATTCAATTCAACTCAACAAACACTTATGAAGTACCTACTATATCCAAAGAATTTTACTGGACATTGGATGAGCCCTGGTCCTTGCTGTGGTAATAATAATAGTTTATATTTATGTTGTACTTTAAGTTCTATAGTTTGTTAATGCCTTTCCCCACAATAATTCTGGTTCATGCCTAGAATCTGCTCCTAGAAACCCTCATTTCCTTTGAAGGTCAGCTCAAGCATCAATCTTCTACGTGAAGCCTTTTCTGATGCCTCCCTCCCAGCCATTGCATCTCCCATATTCAATTGCAAGTGCCCTTCCCTCAAAAAGATTTTGAAAGATCTTCTTTCCTCATAATCAATGTAGTCTCTAGCATATAAGTCATTCAATAAATTATTTGTTGATTGATTTATATGGGTAATACAGGAATTATAATTTCCATTTTAATAATAATGCCAACATTTTTTAGTGCTTTATGGGTTTGTAAAACATGTTGCACATATTATATCATTTTATAATGAATTAGGTTCAGAAAATTTAAGTGATATTATCTTTAAAATGAGAGGATTGGACCCGATGTCCTTTAAGGCCTTTTCCAATTCTAAGTCTCTGATTCTATTATACAATATTTTATCCACAGTCACACACTTAGTTAAATAACAGAACTGGGATCAAACTTTAGCCTCATGGAGCTTACTCTCAGAGAGTTTATGAGAGATACAGAGAGCACCATAATCCAAAGAGTTACACATTAAGTGCAAGCAAATAGGTTTCCTACCTCTTCTCTAGTGCAAAAGGCATCTTCTGAAAATGGCCTTTTGCAGAAGCAGAAAAATCCAAAAAGATCCTCTAATTGAATGCAGCCAGTTACTAAGAATGTAACTTTGAGAGCCACCATTGTAACAGAAATCAAAAACATCTGTAATCCAAAAGAAAATGTGACCAGCTTGTAGAACAGTTTCTGTTACTATTTTGACACGTGGCTTGACTGGTTAGGAAAAGTATATGTGTTTGGTAAACTTCTCTTGTTAAAAAATTTAAAAGGGAGCTGCTTGTAATGTCTTCAACATTAATGTAAGTAATGATAGAGTCTGTGAAACAATCATGGAGATGCTATTAAAAATATATGGATAATAAAACAGCTGCACTAAGAAAATCCTTAAAAGAGCAGAGTGGCCTTCTGTGACTATCCCTTTACCCTAATGGGTATTGTTGGGGATAGTGAGTTGGTTGAATTCTGCTGGTATTGGGGATTCATGAAACAGAAGTGTTGGTTAGGGATGAAGGAGTATTTTTTTTTTTTCCACCATCCTCATCCCTTAATTTTTTTTTATTACCTACAAAAACACTGGGGAATTCTTCTTTATGTGGTGAATGGCAGCAAGCACTTTTTATGGCAGTAATTTTCCTTGGAAATCCCCAAGGTCTACTTCGATTATGTGGAATGTTTAAGGCAACTTCCAATTCCATAGAGTTGTATTTCTGGTAAGGTCAGAAACCAGAAAAGCCCAGAGCACTGAGGGTAAGAGATTCCTTTGTCATTCCATTTCTCTTCCATAGAGCTATGCTAGGGAAACAATGATTTAAAGATGTAAGAAGGACTAGGTTGGGGAAAGACAAAGAAGGAAGAGAATGGCTGACTGATTACTGCACTTAAGAAACAGAAGTCCTGAATTTGGGATTTTTCATCCCAAGTCTATTGGAATTGTCTTAGAGTGTATTGCTGAAAAGAGCTAAGTCAGCCATAATTGATCCTCACACAGACATATATATATATGGAAGCATTTAGTCTTAGCTTCCTTATGCCTAAAATGAGAACAATAAGAACATCTCCTTCACACTATTGTTCTGAGGATCAAATGAAATGATTTACATAAAATGCTTTGCAAATCTTAATATTGTTTCTATGGTTTTTTTAATTGATTGATCTTTTAAGATAATGATTACTATGTGCCTCTAAGGGATTTTGTAAAGATTAGGAGGCTATCACCATCATCACTACCATCACTATCATCATCTTCATCATTATTATTATATAAACATCAACCTTATCATTTATGCTTATAAAGTACTTTGCAATTTACATTTTTTTTTTAACTGAGGCAGTTGGGGTTAAGTCACTTGCCCAGGGTCACACAGTTAGGACGTGTTAAGTGTCTGAGACCAGATTTGAACTCAGGTCTTTCTGACTTCAGGGCTGGTGTGCTATCCACTGCACCACCTAGCTGCCCCTCAATTTACATTTTTTGATAGAAAAATAGTTTTTTTATTATTTTTTCCTATATTAGAGCTTTTTATTTTTCAAAATGTATGCATGGACAATTATTCAACATTAGTCTTTACAAAATCTTGTGTTCCAATTTTTTCCTCCTTCCTCAACCTCCCCTAGATGGCAAGTAGTCCAACAATTTACATCTTAAGGTATTTTCATAACTTGCTTGTAAAGCCATATTATTATAGTCTCCATTTTACAATCAATCAAATAATTTTTAAGTGCCCACTATAAGCCTATTCCTAGAGTTATAAAGACAAAATAAAGGAAAACATTCTAATGTACATAGAAAGGTATATACAAAGACTCAATTAGGGTGTCAAGTCCTAAAATAAATCAAAACCATGAATTGAAAAATAAAGCATTTTTAATTGAGATAACAGGGTAGCAAACTTGCCGTCCTGTGGAAATCACATGAGTGCAGAGCACAATGGATTTCTGAACTCCAAGACCCATACAAAAGCTTCTTATAATTTTAAGAGGAGAGGGGGAGGAGGCAGTAAGAGGTAGCAAGCTCTGGTCATGACACCCCACTGGCCCTTAGCAATCTGGGCTGGGAAAACCACTTCATTCTGGCTGTTTTGCCCTAATGCCAGGAATCTAGGGTGGTTCAGCACAACCTAATTAAGAGTTTATATCTTAAGACTGGCAATGCAAGGAAATTACTGAAATTCTGACATTACATGAGGCGATTTAAAGGAGTTGCAAGTAACATTTGGTATTAACAATTTTCTATCATTATATTAACAATTTTCTGTCAAGGGCTCTACAAAATTCCACGAAAAAGCAGAAACATAAGGTGGCCTTGAAAAGGAAAAGATTAAAAAAAAAACTATGGCTTACAAAAGTTATGATTTGTGCTGTATTTTTAAAGATCCCAAACTGATTCCTGATATAAAAACTTCTTTTAAAATTTTTAATAGTAGTTTATTTGTCCAATTACATATAAAGATAGCATTCAACATTGATTTTTGTACAATTTTGAATTCTAATTTTTTTATCCTTCCTCCTTTACCTTTTCCCTCCACAAGACAGCAAGCAATGTGATATAGATTATACATGTACAATAATTTTTGACATATTTCCATATTAGTCATGTTGGGAAAGAAAAATCAGAATAAAAAGGAAAAAAAACACAAGAAAGAAAAAAAAAAAAAAGAAAGGTGAAATTAGGATGCTTTAATCTGCATTCATTCCCTACAATTCTTTCTCTGGATGTGTATATCATTTTTCATCCCAAGTCTATTGGAATTGTCTTGGAGTATATTGCTGAGAAGAGCTAAGTCAGCTATGATTAAGCCTCACACAGTTGTGTTGTTACTTCACTTAGCATCAAAAACTCTTTTTTTTTTTTTTTTGATACAAATATTCTCCTGGCAATGCTGGACAATCGATAATCTTGAATCTCTGAAAAGTCAAAGTTTCAGGTGACCCAAAAAGCCCATGAAGAGACAAATAAGTTGACACATAATTGTAATGATAATCTGCATAGAAGAAAGAAGTGGCTTAAGGAACATGACAGAGGAAATGTGTGACTGAAAAAGGGTGTGGATCAATTGTGTATTGGATACACAAAGGATAAGGGATGGACAGTCCAAGTCCTGAATTGTTTATTATGGAATATAAAAAGTCCAGGAGGAAAGCTTCCTGAAGATTCGGTGAATTCTCTTTGATGGATCTGTGGGAATTGATGGTCAAAAATCACTGGAAAAGACCAAGCAAGGTTGGGTTGTGAGTTAGACTGATAAATGGAGAATTCAGAACATTAAAGAAATAACAGAGCTCTTTATTTCAATTACTTCTCTATTTCATATTTCAAGGTCTTCATAACCTGACCTCTTCTTATATCTCCAGCCTCCCTTCATATACCCCGTAGTCCAGCCTGTCTGATCTACTTATTGTGCCTCTCACATGAGGGTCCATCTCTGATTTTTGCATCTTTGCACTGACAGTTCTCCATGGTTGGCATGCTCTCTCCTTCCTTCTCTCTGCCTTTCAGAATTACTGCTCAGAAATTTGTCTCTGTCTTCCTTAATTGCCCCAGATTACATTGCTTTTTCCTCTAAGGTTACCTGGTATTTAATATCTCTTGTAGCAAAAGATATTTATTATTGTCTCCCTCATCAGAACATAAACTTCTTTAGGGCAAGGTCTAATTTTGCTTTCTCCTTTCATTGACTGATTTTCTTAATTTGAAATTTTTATTGATTTATATAATCTTCATTTCTAAATATATGTACATTCTCTCTCTCTCTCTCTCTCTCTCTCTCTCTCTCTCTCTCTCTCTCTCTCCCTTCTCTAGAAAGTCATCTTTTGCTACAAAAATAAAATAGAAAGGGAAAAAAAGCAGTTCAGCAAAACTAACTAACATCAATTGAATCTGATTCCACATCTCTAACCCTCAATCCAGACAAAAAATGAGGAGAGTGATATCTTTTCTCATCTCTTCTTTAGAACAAGCTTGATCATTATAATTACACAAGTTTAGCTTCTCTTTTAATTTTTGTACTGTCCACAACCACAACCACAATCATCAATTCATACATTCAACGTACATTTTTTAAATCATTATTTATCATCTCCCTCATTCTGCTTATTTTGCTCTGAATCAGTCTTCTCACAGTTCTTTGAACTCTTCACTTTTATCAATTCATAAAACACAGTAATATTGCATTATGTTTATATATCATTATTGTTTAGCCTTTTTCCATGGGTATCTACTCTCTCCAATTTCCACCCCCCCCCCAGTTTCTTTGTTGTTACAAAAAATATTGCTGTGAATATTTTAGTATATATGAAAGATTACATCTTCCGTCAATCATAATGTTAAGGAATTTTAGTAAACATTTTATAAAATAGTGAAAATCTTCCTAGACTAGTGTGGTAATGGATAAAACAGTAGACTTGCAGTCAGGAAGACCTGATGTCAACTCATGTCTTAAATACTTACTAGGTGGATGTTCTTCAGAGAAATCATTTAATTTCTCAGTTTCAATTTCCTGTCTGTAGAATGGGGATACTAATAACTTCTATCTCACAGAGATATTATGAGGATCAAATGAAATATTATATACAAAATGCTTTGTGAATCTTATGCTATCATCATTATCACTTAACCTCAGTCAGCTTCAGTTTCCTTTTCTGGAAAATGGAAATAGCAATAAGACCTACCTCACAAGTTGTTGTGAGAATCAAATGACATAATATGTGTAAAGAGCTTTGTAAACCTTAGAATGTTGTATAAATACCATTATTCCTGTTACTGTTTGTTATTATTTCAAAAACATTTATCATATTCTCATTCTCTTTCTGAATAAAGAAACTGGAAAAAAGCTTAGCTAGTATGATTCAAGTTGTGCTATATTGAATTTGACTTCAACTTTATGTCACTTATTGAACTGATATAAATTGAATTGAATTTCCATACAAATGCACATTATGTGGATATAGTGAAGGGAAATATTTTTGAAAACCACAAGGATAACCTAAAGGAAAGAACACTGTCCCTGGAAACAGAGGGTTTAGGTTTAAAAGTTGCTTCTGAGTTTTACTACATGCATCATATTGGACAAGTCACTCAGAAACTGAGGTTCTAGTTGAAGTAGGGAGGAACTGAAATCCAGCATTCAATTAATCAACATCCTGTTATTAAGTACCTGCTATGTTCTAGTCACTGTTTTAAAAACCAAAAGCATCGACGAACTTAATGCACCAGAGAAAATAAGACCACTCAATCTGTCTCTTCCTTTACTTCCTGAGTAAGCTTGCAGTAGCAATATGCAACATCATAGGGGCAGGATTCTGCTCTGTCTTCCTCCACCTTCCCTCTCTTCCTTCTCTTCCCATTAAGCCAGTATGTCCATGATTGGGGGAACACATTTGGAACCCAAGTTCCATGACTATAGTCATGATCAATTTTCATATATATAAATTAATTCTGCCTTATAGAACCAAGTAGAATAAAATCCAATCCCTCTTTCATATGATGGCTCTTCTAAGACAGTTTCATGTACTCCCTTAAATCTCTTATCCTGTCCTCCCTTCCCCTCTCCTTTCTTTTCCAGACCTGTCCTTTCCTGTCTTAACCTGTCCTGTCCTATCCTCTCCTTTCCTGTCCTCTCCTATCCTCTCCTCTCCTATCCTATCCTCTCCTTTCCTGTCTTGTCCTGTCCTGTCCTATCCTCTCCTCTCCTGTCCTGTCCTGTCCTGTCCTGTCCTGTCCTATCCTGCTCTGTCCTGTCCTATCCTCTCCTTTCCTGTCCTGTCTTCTCCTGTCTTGTCCTGTCGACTCCTTTCTTCTTTCCTCTCTTCTTTCTCTTTGTTAAACATCTTTCTTAATTTCATTAATTTTCTTTCTTTCATTAATTTTCACTTCACATAGTTGTCTTTGTTCATTCCTATCTAGATTGTCAATGTCCTTCCTAAAATGTGGCTCTTAGAACTAAATACTATCCATTATTTTACCAGTAGAGGAGATAATTATCTATCTTGTTCCAGAAGTCATGACTTGGTGCAGCCCAAGATGCCACAATCATTTTTTTTTTTTTTTTGCCAATTTCTTTGCAGTTTTGAACTATAAAATCTTTGTCATGTTTTGCCACACATACCTTTAGGACAAATGTCTCTGTAGAGACATTATGTCTTAGCTTTCAATGTATATTGATATTGCAAATATGACATTTAACTGGAAGAGAAAATTAAAGACAGCTCTTTGATTCCAAATGATAAGAATTTTGTCATAATTACTATTGATTTTAAGCATGAATAGTATGTTTGGAGGCATTCAAAATAATTCAGGGGACATTGTTGGAAAAGTATAGAATAGGATATAAGGGGGACAGTTATGATGGGCTAGCCATTTAAATCATCTTGGGTGTAACCTTAGTTACTGAATCCTACCTTGCTCT
Source organism: Sarcophilus harrisii (assembly GCF_902635505.1). Classification (NCBI taxonomy): domain Eukaryota; kingdom Metazoa; phylum Chordata; class Mammalia; order Dasyuromorphia; family Dasyuridae; genus Sarcophilus; species Sarcophilus harrisii. Next base: position 319,078,992 of record NC_045426.1, on the reverse strand, counting down.
AAAAGGCACCTCCAAACAATTCAATTGGGTCAACCTGTTCCTCTTACACTTACTCTGAAACTGTCTCTGTCCTCTTACTGAGGGAAAAGTTAATGTCAATTTTCAAAACAAACACTTCTTTTATGCATGTGAATTTCTTATAGAAAGCATTAAGAATTTGTAATAACAAATAGAATTAGTCATGGACTGAGAAAGGAAACGTACCATATTTCCCATTGAGGAATAATGTTTTGGCTGACCCAAGAGATCTACAATATAAGCCCTTAAGAAAAGTGATTTCCAGCTTTACTTTTAAATTAGATAAGAGATTATGATACATAATACATATATTATGATTATGATACAAATAATATCCCAGGAAATCTGTGTCAATGATAACTTCAAATGACCTCCTCAGGAAAAAAAAGAAAAAATAATTTGATGTCTGTAGAATTTTGGTAAACATTTTTCCAACTGTAAAATTTAAAATCCAAGTCTTAACTAAGTAAGTGGAAACTGCCAAGAACTTCTAAACAAAGGAATGTAAATAAAGTCAATAACCACTTTTAAGATTAAACAATAATTCACCACTAAAATATCAGACTATAAAGCACTGGATCCAATGCTCAATTTATATGGATCTTTTACAATTACAACTCAGTGAAATTAGAAACTGGAAACATGCTGAGATGTGATGTTCCCTTCTCCTAGTGAAAGAGACAAGAAAGCAACACTACTAAATACTTTTTTTTTGGTTAATCAAAGAGAAAGGTCCTGGGAAGCTTTTTTACTAGGGGGAAAAATAAAAACCCCAATATTACTAATAGATGAAAATTTCAGATGTGTTAATGGGAACATTGCTTTGAATATATGTGTATATATATATTTTGGAAGACAGAATTAATCCCATGTATGGCTCAAGAGTCTTATTTGGTAGAACTAATTGTTGCAGGGTGGGGGTGGGAAATATTCCATTGTAAATAAACTCTTTTGTTAAATTCTTTTGAACTGAAGAGTAAGGTTTTGTGGACTAGTGGAAAGTCCATGATATCTGTAGGCAGAGAACTTGATTTCTGTAGAAAAATACTCTCTGAACTTTTCATTGGTCTGGTGTGGCCAAGGCATTATTATTAATTATGCACAAGGGCAGAACCAGACCAAGGATTTACAAGCAGATCTCACAGCAATGTTCTCCAAACAAACTGAGTATGGCTGACTAATTTATAGTCCTGAGAGGATAAAACAAAGGATCAATTGGGAGTAGTACAAATCAGAAGGATAAATGGGGTGGGGGTGGGGGTCACTATATTTGGAAGAAGAAAATTCAAGTTTAGGAGACTGAGACAGATTATGGTAGTTAACTTGTGACTGGAACATTCAAGAAATAAATAAGGTGAGATGAATTTGTGCTTTGCATTGACCTTATTAGGAGCAAAATTCTTTCTATGGGAGCTCATTCCCCACTAGCTTCTTCATACTAGCAATATCTAGCCTACCCCAAAGCCTTTACCCTCTAGAAGCACAATTAAACAAGGCAGGTTTGGGTTCCTGATTCCACACTTTGAATCTTGATTCTGCTACTGATTGACCTAGAATAACTCATTTGTTAGACATTGGTTTAGATTAGATGATCTCTTAAGGTTCTTTATTGCTCTGAATCTTCTTGATGATTATTAATTCTATGACTTCCTATGCTAAAAATCCAAATTCATTAGGCTCATGTGAAGCTATATTTTACCAACTTCTAGGAACTGTTTCTTACTAAAAATTTTAATTAAAATTAAAAAATTCTGAACTTTAACAGCAAATAAAATGAACTTTTCTACATTATTGGAGAACAGAAAAAAAGAGGATTATACACAATCTTTCTTTCATATCTTTATTGTGTTCAGCTTTCCCCCCCCCTTTTTTTCAGTATATGATAAATTCAGTATATGATATGCTTATCTATGATTGCTTCTGTTGTTGTTCAATTGTTTCAGTTTTGGAGTTTTCTTGGCATGGATAACAAAAGTGGGTTTGCCATTTCCTTCTCTAGTTCAATTTACAGGAGGAGGAAACTGAGGCAAACAGGGTTAAGTGACTTGCCCAAAGTCACAGAAATAAATATTGAGCCAGATTTGAATTCAAGAAGATGAATCTTCCCGACTTCAGTCCTTGTACTCTATCCACTGAGCTACCTAACTTCTGACCTTCCTTTTGTTTATTGAGTCCAAACCAAACCTTTCATCTTTTCTTTCCTTTTACTACTGTTTATTAAAATGCTTGCTAAATAATAACATATTATAATAAATACATTATATTTATTATATATATAATAAAAATAACATATAATAATAAAAGAGGAAAAAACAATTGAAGAAATTAGAACAGGCAACAAAACTCTTTGCAGACTGTATAATGGTATACTTAGAGAATCCTAGCAAATGAACTAAAACCTAGTTGACATAATTCACAACTTTAGAAAAGTTTCAGGATATAAAATAAATCCACATAAATCACCAACATTCCTATAGTTTACCAACAAAGAGTTGCAGAAAGAGAAATTCCATTTAAAATAACTGCAGACAATCCAAAACACTTGGAAGTCTACTGTCAAGACAAATTCAGGAACTACATGAAAATAATTACAAAACATTTACAGCTGAATAAATATTAATTGCTTATGGCTGGGTCAAACTAATTATATATTATAAATATAATTTATCCTTATATTACATATATATTGCATTACAAAATGACAATTCTACCTAAATTAATTTACCTATTCAATGCCATACTAATTAAACTACAAAAACATCTCATATAGCTAGAAAAAAATAATAAAATTCATTCAGCAGAATAAAAGATCAAGAATATGAAGGGAATCAATAGATAAAAAATGTGAAGAAAGGTGACGTAGTAATATGATATCTCAACCCATATTACAAAGAAGCAATCATGAAAACAATCTGGTAGTGGCTAAGAAATAAAGTGGTAAATCAGTGGACCCAGATTAGGTACACAATACAAAGTAGTAAATGACTATAGTAATCAAGTGTTTGATAAACCCAAAGATCCAAACTTTTTGGAAAGAGCTCACTATTTGACAAAATTGCTGGGAATGGCAAGTAATTTGGCAGGAATCAGGTAAAGATCAACATCTTATACCACAGATGAAGATAAGGTCAAAATGGGTACATTATTTAGACATAAAGGGTAATATTAGGGGAAATCAGGGAACATTAAACATATGGTGACATTTCTCATCAATTGGAGAATGGATGAATAAGTTGTGGTACATGATAATAATAGAATATTATTAAGCTGTAAAAAAGATGAATTTTTTTATTCAGAAAAACCTGGGAAGAACTATATGAAGTGATGTAGAGTGAAGTGAGCAGAACCAGGAGAATGTCGTATACAGTAACAGCAATATTATATGATGACCAACTGTGAATGACTTAAATATGATGATCCAAAACAATTTTGAAAGACTTTTGATGAAAAAGTGCTGTCTACCTCCAGAGATAGAACTGATAGAATCTGGATATAGAGTGAAAAAATTTTTTTCACTTTCTTTTTCTTTTCTTTCTTTCTTCTTTCTTACACATGATTAATATAGAAATGTTTTTCTTGATTTTACAAGCATAACTGATATCACTTCTCATTTTTTTATTTAATAGCCTTTTATTTACAGGATATATGCATGGGTAACTTTACAGCATTAATAATTGCCAAACCTCTTGTTCCAATTTTTCACCTCTTACCCCCCGCCCCCTCCCCCAGATGGCAGGATGACCAGTAGATGTTAAATATATTAAAATATAAATTAGATACACAATAAGTATACATGACCAAAACGTTATTTTGCTGTACAAAAAGAATCAGACTCTGAAATATTGTACAATTAGCTTGTGAAGGAAATCAAAAATGCAGGTGTGCACAAATATAGGGATTGGGAATTCAATGTAATGGTTTTTAGTCATCTCCCAGAGTTCTTTTTATGGGCATAGCTGGTTCAGTTCATTACTGCTCCATTGGAAATGATTTGGTTGATCTTGTTGCTGAGGATGGCCTGGTCCATCAGAACTGGTCATCATATAGTATTGTTGTTGAAGTATATAATGATCTCCTGGTCCTGCTCATTTCACTCAGCATCAGTTCATGTAACTGATATCACTTCTCAATGGATATGGGAAGGACGGGAGAATTAAGAACTCAAAAAAAAGAATAAAAATAAATAAATAATAAATTCAAGCATAAAATAAGATAAAATAACAAACAAAAGTGGAAAACAACAATCTGTCTCAAGGAGTTTTAGTATTGAGGGGAACATATATAAAATGTTATGAGAAAAGATTATATTAGAAATAAATAATAAGAGAAGTAAACAATAAGAGATGAAAAATTTGTCAAGGGAGGGATAGTCTTTGAGGAGCATTAAGGACTATTTTATAGAAGAGGAATCACTGAATTAGACCTTGGTGGAATGGACAGATTTCAACTGGCAGAGATGGGCAGTAAAGGGTAGTCATGGTGAAAGGTCTTTGCAAATGAAAGGAGATATACTTGGACTGGACAATACCAAGGAAGACTAGTAATCATGTAGTTCAACTGGAAGACAGAATGTGATAGAAACTAATGTGAAAAAAGGTTGGGAACATAGGGAGAAGATAGATTGTGGAAGGTCAGTAATAACAGGCTAAGGAATTTATATTTTATTTTATGGACATTTGGGAGCTACTTGGTATCTATCTATCTGTCTATTTATGTATCTTTTAAAATAATAGCGATATGATGCAATTTTTGCTATAGGAGGAATTCAATAAAGGTCTTTTAACACCCCCCCCCCCTTTTAAAAAAAACCAACCTCCCAAACCCAACTTAAAGCTGTACTAAAATTTTTGGAATACCCTATATAAATGCTATGCTCTTATTATTATAGCCAAATTAACTAATATTGAGAGCTGAGCTTTTACATTTATCAATCTAATACCAAAGATAAAACTTTCTCTTTTCAAATTAATTATCTGTCTTTTATACTCAGATATTTGGGAGATATTGTGTGTGTGTGTATGAGTGTATTCTGACACTCTTCTATGTGAGATGTGGTAAACAGATTGCTACAAGATCATACAGGCAGTCTTTGATTTATGATTATATTGTTTAAAAGCTTATTTATAGGCTAATTATTTGGGAGCCAGAATTCATTTTCCAATGGAAATGATGTTTCACAAGGCTTCAAGCTAGCCCACAGAAACCATAGATACGCCAGGTCCAATCTGTATGACTTTTGACCTCTCTGGGTCCCACTTTTCTCATATGAAAAATGAAAGAGTTAAACTAGATTGTATCTGTGATCTTTTCTATATCTGAATCATTTTGGTTGTTGAATTATTTTAGTCAACTGACTCTATGACTCCATTTGAGGTTTTTTTGACAAAAATGCTCAAGTAGTTTTTCTTCAGCTCATTTTTACAGGTGAGAAAATTGAGACATCCAGGGTTAAGTGACTTGTCATTGTCACACAGCTAGAAATATCTGAGGCCATATTTGAACTCAGGAAATGAACCTTCCAGAGTCCTGGCTCTGCACTCCATGCACTATGGTGTCACCTCACTGCTCTAAATCCATGCTCCTATAAAGCTACCATGTACCTGAGATATAGTACTGCACTGATAGTTATAATCTATAGAAGCTAAATTTCATGGATAGCAATAAGATGGCATGATACAAGGTTTGACAAAGTAGGGAGGGCCAAATGTGATAGCTGCCTATTTTGTAGAGTTAAGCAGTCAGTGAACTAAGAATGATTTTTTACATTTTAAAATACAGTGAAATGTTATCTTTAAAAAAAGAAAAAAATTAGGTTAAGACCATTAGAAAGAAAGTAGCAGTTTCTCGTTTGCTGACCTAGATGTAGTAGAAAGATAGAAGATTTAGATTTGGAGCAATAAGACGGGTTTTTAGTCTTTTTCTGTCATTTGATTGATGGTTTCCTTGGGTAAAACATTAGCCCTTTATGGATATCTTTTTCTTCTTGTATAAATTGAGAAGATTGGACTAGAATTTCTTGGTCTCATATCCCTTCAATAATGATTCTGTAATCTGTTTCTTTGTGAGAATGCATTTTAGGGGTACAATTTAGAATTTCAGATACATAGTCTCTTCACATATTTCTATTCTCTGCCTTGGAAGGGAAGTAGGAGAAGGAAGTCTCCCAGCTCAGAAACTGGTGACAGGAATCACAGCTTGAGGCAGAGGTTTTAGCAGATACTTGAAAATGTGTCAGCAGTATCTCCATTGGCAGGTGGTTGACTTCACTTGGAGGGCTGGATAGTAGCCCTCTAAAGAGGTCATTGCCAGTGTTTCTAACAATGTTGGAGAGGGTTTCAAACAGGAATTTGTCACTCCTTTCCCTTTCTTTTTGTCACCATCACTGTTACTGCTAACAAGACTGACCCTGGAAGAAAGTGAGAAATAGGATTGTGGGAGCATTGTGTAATAAAGGGAAGAATCTGTGAACAGTAGCTGTTTTTTTTTTTTTTTTGTAGTTATTTTAAATTTGAGAAGAATGTATTGAATATCTAGTATGAGTGAATCACTAGGGCTAAGGTCTGATATGGGGAGTTGTCAGATGAAGAAAAATCTCCCCATGAATGGAGTCAGCTTCAACTTCTGGTTTTATAGAATTATTTGGGTCACTGAGAGGATGTGACTCCATTGTTCAGTGTGATCAAACCAGAATATCTCAAAATTGGCCCTTGAGATTTGGCTATAGCCAATAGTACATACAGCCTCTCTGGGTAATAGAGATACAAAGATAGAAATGAAATGTTTCCTTTTATTAGAAGGGCCTAACTTTGGACAGCTCTCTGGTAATTAGATTTTTGTTGCTGTTGTTTAGTAGTTTTTCAATTGTGTCTGATTCTTTGTGACTGAATTTGGGGTTTTCTTGGTAAAATATTTCCTTTTCACTTCATTTTACAGATGAAGGAACTGATACAAAGAGTTTGCTGACTTGGCCCAGATCACACAGCTAGTAACTGTTTGAGGCTGGATGTGAACTCAGGAAGAGGAGTCCCTTTGCAGGGTGATGAGGGGACAAGGCCACTATAAAATAAATGTTTGCGTATGACACTCAAGTCTTGGTAAGCTGCTGCTGTCACCATGCAGATGAAGAAGCTGGAAGGGGGAATAACTTGCTACTAGCCCTGACTTTCCTTGGTATATAGTTGGCTAAGTCAAAGAATTGGTCTCTCTGGTCTTGTATTTAGATCCTTTTATGTTTAGTGTTTATCAGACCAGTGGGTGACTCATGGAGAAGATTCTCCGAGTAAACACATAAAGAGTTTTGTAGGACAAAATGTTAAGATGCTTTCAATGTATTATGCCAAATTTGTCCTCATACCCTTAAAATTATTTAATCTGTTTTCATCCCTGGCCCCTATGAGAGTGAAAGTCATTTTAAAATTAAAACAAAGCCTGACTTTCATGCTTTTTAGGGTGAGATAATGTTATTTTCTCATTAGAGAAAATGACACAGAGCAACACATGCTAGATGAAGAAAAGGAGGGAAGGAATGAGTACTTGTATTTGAGTCAGATGTTAGGAACTTAGAATATTTTCATTAAAGGAACGATTGGCTAAACAATGAATTTGGGTGGGAATAAACTGAGCCTCTTTGGAGAATTTTGAGAATGCTGAATATTGGAACTTGACATTTTCCAATTAGAAATAGCTGTGTTGAACTGATGCTGAGTGAAATGAGCAGGACCAGGAGATCATTATATACTTCAACAACAATACTAGATGATGACCAGTTCTGATGGATCAGGCCATCCTCAGCAAACGAGATCAACCAAATCATTTCTAATGGAGCAGTAATGAACTGAACTAGCTATACCCAGAAAAAGAACTCTGGGAGATGACTAAAAACCATTACATTGAATTCCCAATCCCTATATTTATGCACACCTGCATTTTTGATTTCCTTCACAAGCTAATTGTACAATATTTCAGAGTCTGATTCTTTTTGTACAGCAAAATAACGTTTTGGTCATGTATACTTATTGTGTATCTAATTTATATTTTAATATATTTAACATCTACTGGTCATCCTGCCATCTAGGGGAGGGGGTGGGGGGGTAAGAGGTGAAAAATTGGAACAAGAGGTTTGGCAATTGTTAATGCTGTAAAGTTACCCATGTATATATCCTGTAAATAAAAGGCTATTAAATTAAAAAAAAAAAAAAAAAAAAAAGAAAAAAGAAATAGCTGTGTTGTTTTAGGACAGGAGACAGGGAATTTCAAGATAGTTTCAGGGAAGGATTTGCGTAGTCTAGAAATAGAGGTATAATCATAGCCAATAAATTGCTGACCTTGGCATTGGGAGAACTGAATTTGAACCCAGGCTCTAATGCTAGCTTGTGCTCACCAATCACTTAATTTATCTATGATCCTCTATTTTAACATCTGTGAAGTGGGGAAATCTGTAGTCCCTACCTTGAGGGTGTTGTGATGTTTATATGAGACAGTATATAAAGAATTTTACGTACTTAAAAGTGCTATGTAAATGCCAGCTATTAATATTATTAGTAGAGATAGCTAGATATGTTATTTGATACCAGAGGGAAACAAATCATAACCAACAACAATGGTTGGCATTGTGCTAGGAGTCAGGGATAAACATACAAAGGAGGAAACAATTTCTGTACTGAAGTAGCTAACATTCTAAGGAGGTGGGGATGATAAGAAGGTTTTAAATACAATGGAGAGCATAAGAAGTGGTGGAAGAATCAGAAAAGATTTCGTATAGAAAATGATGTTTCAATTGCATCTCAAAGAGACATTTTATGAAACAGAAGAGGAGGCATGGGGGACAGACGATTCAAAGGCAAAGAAACAGGAGATGGGAAAATGCATTTGGTTTATTTTTTATAAACAACAAGAACAGCTTTTGCTTAATCTCAAATATTAAATCTATATTTCTCAGAAGAGTGAATTCATTTTCCCAGAAATTCTGAGCAAAAGAACGTTTATTAAAAACAAACAGCATCATGGTACCTAGGAATACAGGTCAGCAGCCTATAATTGACAAGCATAAGTTGACAGTATTGGTATTTCATGACGTAATGCTTTGATTACTCAAAAGGGCAAACAAATATGGAATGCTTCAGAGGGGCAGTGATTGGCATTTCAGCATTTTGATTTGAGTCTGGGAAGCATGGGAATTCTTATGCTACCATTGTAGGAGTCCAGGACAAGCAATTGTCTCCTTTTTTGTCCCAGCAAAATATTTAAGTCTGACCTAACAATACATGAAGAATTACATATTTAATTTACACTGGGCACTGGGTTAGTATCGGCTAAGACTCAATCTGGTGATGTGGAGTCTTTAAGTCAACAATGCCCCATTAGTTGCCAAGCAGCGAATAGCCACAAAGCCAACCAGGAAATACCATGTAGGAATAGCTTGATGAATAGACAAAATGAATGGTTGCCTTCATTACATAATTTGATGGAATGCATTTTAAAAAATATTTAAATGCTTAATATGTGTAAACCACTGTGTTAAATATTAGGGATACAAATAGAAAAGTTACTCTGCTTTCCTGGAGCTTCTGATGGGAGAGACAATACTTGTAGAAGATTTTAGCTGCAAGTCAGATGGAAAGGTTCCGTTGTCCTTAAAATATGACATCAAAGCAGATGATATGCTTCTTACTTTTGAGAAAATCATCTTTGTTGGTAAAAACTTTCTTTTCTGGGTCTTCAGAAACATTTTCAAGGCTGAATCATCAATATCTTAAATATCTCTTGAAATTATCAATAGCCTTAAGTTGTAGGTCTTTGTAAGAAGACAATTACAGAAAGGATAATTCATTTAAGCCATCATTGCCCACCTTTTGTTGTTGGTTGTTTCAGTCATATCTGACTCTTAGTGATCTCTTTTTGGGGTTCTCTTGGCAAAGATGCTGGAGTAGTTTGCCATTTTCTTCTCCAGCTCATTTTACAGATGAGGAAACTGAGACAAAAAGGGTTGCATTATCTGCCCAGGATCACACAGATAGTAAGTGTCAGAGGCTGGATTAGAACTCAGAAAGATGAGTACTTCTGGTTCTAAGCCCCATGTTCAATCCACTGCATCATCTGGCTGCTACTAATGACTTAGTAAGAATTAATATAAAGGATTAGTTAGACCAAGACTCCAAGGATTGCAGAATACACAGAAGTTTTGAAGTGGTAGGCAGTGAGGAAGAAGGCCAGGAAAGGTCCAGAGCATAGAACAATAATAAAGGGGTGTGTGTATGTGTGTGTGTATTACTTTAGGAGGTTTTAAACAAATAGTGAATATCATGAGGGTTAAAGCAGTGGTCACACTGACTCCTCAGCTCTTTTGAGTGTTGACAACTTGTCAAATGGAACACACACTTATGAAGTTCCCACTATGTGTAAAAACTAGCATACTAAACTGGGAGAGATACAAGGAAAAATAAGACTTGATCCTTTCCTTGAAGCAGCTCAAAATTTAGTAGGGGAGATGAGATACAGGCACAAATAACTGGAATTCAAAACAAATATGCTAAGAACATTAGTGAAATAGAAACTAAGTGTTATATGAGGTCCAAGGAAGGAAAGAGAATTTTTAATTGGGGACATCATGGTGGAGATGACATTTGAATGGACTTTTAAAGGGAAGGAGAAGCAGATTTGCAAAAGAAAGTAATAGTGGGGAGGATATTCCATGTGTAGGGAAGAGCATCAGAAAAGGCACAGAGGCAGGAAGACTTTAAGTGTTCATGAAGGTTTAGCAAGTGGCCTAGTTTGGATGGAAAAAGAATATTTGAAAGGTAGGAAAGGGAAATAAAATTGCCTAAATAGGTTGGAACTGTAGAGAAGGAAAGGACTTGAATATCAGGCTGAGAAGTCTGGATTTTAATCAATGTTAGCCATTGAAGGGTTTTGAATAGTGGAGTAAAGTGATCTGATCTGTCAATGAGGAAGATTATGTGGTAACATTTTCTGATGCCCTGTTTATAGCCAGAGCCATTCCCCATGTAATGCAGGGCCCAGGGAACATCCACCACAGAGTGTATTCCCCAAATCCTAGTTTGAAGTGTCTTGAAGTGACCATCTAGAGCAGCCTTGATCAAAAGAATAGAGAATAAAAATATTAAGAATAATAGCATGTGTAATAGTTGGAGGGGAGAGCAATTTAAGGGGTGTGGAGAAGAAGGTAAGTGGGCATGGTTGCCAGGTATCCAGCCCTAATCTCACATCTGTTGCCTTAGTGACTCTTGAAAAAAACAAACAAACATATTCAATTTTTATTATGAACTTTAGTGTAGCAACAACAATGATGAAAACCATCATGAAGCAATGCCATAAATATTTACAACAAAATATCTTTAATAGACTAATAATGTTAACTGCTCTGTCTCCTTTGACTTTTCCATTAACATATATTTTACACAAAGTTTAATATTTTAACATAGTATACTCTGTAATATAATATACTATATGGGTATACTATATAATATAATATACTATATGTGTATACTATATAATATAATATACATGGAATAGTATATTGTTGCATGTATGTTATTGTAGTTGTAACATTGAGGAGAGGGAAGGATTTTAATTGCTGATGGTATGTAAACACTTCAAGTTCTTTCCTCCAGTGATGATCTGAGTTGTTGCTACACAATGCCAGCCTTCTGGTTTCATTACTGACTTTTCCTTTCTTGTTCAGAAACCAGATTCTAGAGTGATAGTCTAAATTTTGGATGTCTCTTAGAGTCTAAATAGGGTTTTTCACAAAGTAGGTATTTAATAAATGTGGCTTTGTATTGTATTGTATTTTGTTGGGTGGTCTTATATTGTATTCTATCAAATTCCATTGTATTGTATCAATGATTTTACAAGCACCAGCCAGACATTATACTAGTTACTGAGATGACAAAGAAAAAAAAATGCAATTATTCCTGCCCACATGGAATTTACATTCTATTGAGAGAGACATCATGGATACAGAGGATTATGTATAAAATCTAAGCAATTTTTTTTTCTTTTGAGGGAGGAAGCAAGTATTGGAATCTATGGAAATCATGGAAGAGTTCAGGAGGTGGCTTTTGCATGGGATGTTGACAAAAGCTACAGATTTTAAGGCAGAGGTGAGGATATAGTGCATTCCAAACTTGATGGGCATTGGGGCAAAGTCAAAGCTGGGGGAGAAACTGTTGGTGGGAAACAGCAAGAAAAGTGCATGAAAGGAATTAATGTGAAATAAGTTTGGAAAGGTAGGTTATAGAGAAATTGTAAAGAACTTAAAAATCGTTGTTTTCTTTTAGCCTTTTATGTAAGTTATCTTTAGCCTTTATGTAAGTGATCCTTGTCATGAGAGGTATGGCATCCTTATTTTTGGAGGGGAGGGGAAGAGGCATATCTTTTACAAGGTTTTGAGCATAGAAATTGCTCTCCTTATGTGAGGGTCCTGAATAACACCAGGGGGCTGTGTATACAGTATAAGAGTATCTCTCTGGGAATTGACATTATTTTTTAAAAAAATAATAATAATGGCTAATATACAGTACTTTAAAGTTTGCATAAAGTTTTAGATTCTTTTAAATATATATATATTTATTTTACATACATATATTATCTCCTTTGATCTTCCCAACAATACTGGAATAAAGTACTATGATTATTATTTTAATAGATGAGGACACAGAGCTCATAATTTTGTCTGAGGTCAAATTTGAATTCAGGTCTTCTTGATTTCAGACCCAGCATTACACCTATACTGGACTATACTACTTGGTCAACTCCCAAAAAAACTACAGGGAGAAGGGAGGAAATTATTAATATTTTGGGAAGACTATGGGTGGTAGAAGCAGCAGTGATGTTGGGGTGGCAAGGATAGATAGATCTCCTATGTAGGAAGCTTTCAGATGCATTGTTATTTAAAATTCTGAAGTTACACAGAAACACATGCAAACATGAGAGAGAGAGAGAGAGAGAGACAGACAGACAGACAGACAGACAGACATAAATAGAGACAGAGAAAGAAAAAGGGAAAGAGAGAGGGGGGATTTTTGTACACACAGTGAAATACCAAAAAAACCCCTTCTTTATGAGGATATGAAGCTATGAATCTCTATTTCATGCTTCCTGATTTTTTATTATATTATATATATAATTATATTATATATGCATTATTATATATATAAAACTTTTAAAATTGTCATTTTTGTTAGTGCTTCCTTCTGAAAAGTGTTATAATTGCCCTCTTTATTTAGCATTACTATTGCTCAACCTCTTCTCCCCCATTAAAACTGAAAGAACAAATTTCCTTTTCAGGAATAGGAAGTTTGTTTGGATTGATCCTCTCCCCCAGTATCAATTTCTCTCTTATAACTGCATCCCATACCAATCCTGCTTGTTTCCCTGTTGAGTATGATGAATTTCTCCACCAAACTTTCTGCAGGCATGTTCAATTCTCCTTCATCATTTTTAGGTAAGAAAGAAATTCTTTTGATGCTCATTTCCTCTACCCCTTTCTCCATGTTTGTATTTTCTTTTTCTTTCTTACCCCAATTATAAGAAAGAGTTTCATGTCTTTCTTTCTACACTAGTGTATTCCTTCTTTTATCCTCTTTTCTTTCCTTTATACACTAAAAGTAAACCAGTCCCCCTTCAAGACCTCTGATTTTCTTAATTAGCTTCCTCAATATCTTTTGAAAATATTAAGGCTCTCCAGAGACACCTTTTTCTTTTCTCCTACTAGAATAGGAGTATTGCATCATCATTCATTTTAAACTGATCAAATAAATTTACCTTTCTAAGTTTCTCAGGACTCATGTTTGTATTTCAAAGTTTCTACAAAGTTCTGGACTTGTGTTTGTAGTTCAAAGTTTCTATTCAGCTCTGGTCTTTTTATTAGAAATGATTATATCTTCTATTCCATTAAAGGTTCATGCCTCTTGTCCCCATAGGATTATATTCACTTTTGCAAGGTAAATTGTTCTTGGTTATAAGTCCACCTCTTTTACATTTTATAATATTGTATTTCAAGTGGCCATCTCTTGAGTGAGAAAGACTCATTTTCTTCAGTTCAAATCCAGCCTCAGATACCTAGTAATTGTTTGAACCGGGGCAAGATCACTTAGCCTTGTTTGCCTCAGTTTCCTCATCTGTAAAATGAGCTAGAGAAAGAAATGGTAGCAAACCATTCCTGTATCTTTGCCAGAAAACCTTCAATGGGGTCATGAAGAGTTGAAGATGACTGAAATGACTGAACAATAACAAATACTGTATTTTAGAATTTCCTCTTATTTATAATAGGAGTTTCCTGGTCTTGTGTAATAGATTTTAGTTCCTTGATTTTCAAATTGCTTATTTCTGGATGCTTACAGTATTTTTTTTTTTTTTTTTTGATATGGGAGCTTTGGCTTTTGATTGTAATATTCCTGGGGATTTTCTTTTTTGAGTTCCTTTCAGGAGATAATTGGGTTCCTTCTTTCTGTTTTTACTTTGACCTTCAATTTTAATAGATGGCAATTTTTATTTATAATTTAAAATTAATACATCATGCTTTTATTGTTTAATCAGGATTTTTGGGTATTCTAATATTATTAAATTCTCTCTTCTTTACTTGTTTTCCAAGTCAATTGTTTTGAATATCAAATAAATTATATTTTCTTCTATTTTTTCACTTTTTAAATTTTACTCAGTATGTCTTACTGCCTCATGGAGTTGTTGATTTCTAATATAGATGATGTCTATTCCAGTTTTCATGGATTTCATTTTTAGGGTAAAAGTTTTCTGCAAGAATATAGGATTCTGCTGAGAGGGAGTACTGAGGCCACCTCAACCCTTGATGCACAATAAATTTTCTGCGACGTTGCAAAAACGCCCTTGCTGAACAAGGAGCATTGATTTGTGATCATGGGAAAGGGTGTAAGCTGAGGGTCACAGCCAGTGGCTACATGAACAGAGATGCCTAAACAGGGCCTCTTGCCTAAGTGCAAGCTGCTGAATTCCTGGATTGACTCTCCTCCCATTGGCAGATACCATGCATACACAAAGCCCATAAGCTGCTTCTCTAAATGGTGATTGGGGATTATCTACTGTTCACGCATTGATCATGCTTGAAAAAATGTATATCAACAAGGCTGTACAGCATAATAAACTGGAGCTCTTTTCACACTCTGTGAGTCTCCTGCCTCATTCATCTCGCCTCTGAGATCAAAGGGCTCATATGCCATGAGCTCTTAAAAGATGGCTGCAACAACTGGCTCCCAGGGAACATCCCTCATCCTTATGAAAACCTGGAAGGGTGTCAGAGCGACCACTTCACAGTCAAGCACTGCTCTGTGGTCAAGACAATATCTATGAGGATTCCAGAAGGAGAGCCTGCCGAACTACACTGTTTCCAGACCACACAGAGTGCAGTGGAGAGAGGTTAGTAATCTAATGGGGCAGAAAATAGGCACCCTACTCTCTTCAGACAGGGAAGCATATGTCAGTACTATATATAAATGTATAAAAGAGTAGGTGTACAAAATTCAAATAGAAGAAATTAGGAAACTTGTGGACATTGCTTACAAAGAGGACTGTTATAATTGTGATAGATGGACTGTTTTTGGTGAACAGCTCACCACCTTTGATAAACAATGCCCAGGAAAAATATAAAATAATCTCATTAAACAAAGTTTAAAATCAGACCCAGAAAAGGAGGTCAGGAAATTTATAGTTGGAGCACAGACAAGTCTATTTCTTAGCAATAGGTGTTCCTCTCCTGAGCCTGAGCAAAATGATAATGGATGGCCTTCCTCCTCCTCTCCCCCCCCCCCTCCCAACCTACGGCCTCACCTTATTTTTGTGTCTATCTGGACCTACAGTTTTTCAAAGATTCTACTAATGTAAAAAATTAAATAAGAACTGAGGAAAAGCAGGATCAGAAAAAAAATGCAGCTACACTTAGTGGACAAAAAGCAAAAGGTAATCAGTTATATTCTTTATCTTTACTTCAAAAAGTTTTGCAGCTGGCTAAAGATCAAGGAAAAGATATGGAGGGGTGGGAAGAATTATATCCTGGTAAAGAGGAGGATGACCCTTTTAACCCGAGGCAGAGAAGACGCAGATATGAATCACTTCTCTTCAAAGTTCTAACCCAGCTAAAGGATTAAGTTTATAAATATAGGCCCATAGCACCTTTTGTTATGTTACAACTTGAAACAATGTCATGGGAAATTTTGTCCCCCAATCACTGGAAAGCACTTGCACAGGCAGTATTGACTCTAGGCCAGGTAATATTCTGGATAACAGAATTTTTAGAATAGACTCAGTTGACTGCCACTCAGATTGCTCCAGTAGCAAACATGAAGTTATATTTTGAGCAACTTAGTGGTACTGGGGCCCTGAAACCAACCTGGGGAATGATAGCTCAAACAGGGACAGATATAAATCAGGAATGGAGGAACAGGTATGCACTTTAGATGCCAAGGGAGAATGACAGTAATAAAACTCAGGAGCAATGATTATTACCACCTACCCCCTCATGCTATTTGTGAAGGACCCATTCAACAGTATCAAAGAGGAAAACAACTAAAAATCCTTGTTATAAATCCTCCATTACCCCAGTATTCATTGGCTATCTCAGTCATACAAATATATGAGGAAATGCCTATGTCAGTAACTATGATTAACACTGACAATATTGAAACATATCTTAACAAGGGACAATGTATAGCTCAAAGAATAGTCATTCCATCTGAACTTATAGTTAAAACAGAAGATAATAATTGTGAATTAGCCCCACAAATAGATCAAAATTTAGAGTCCATTGTACATACATATTTTACAAAGGCTATCACACTCACTCGGCCAATACTAACCCTTACTTTGAATAATCAGCAGTTTGAAGGATTAATAGACATCAGAGCTGACAGGACTGTGGTGGCTGCTTCTCAACGGCCCCCTTGGCAGAGGTAGGAGGCAGTAAGGAGGCTTCAATGTCCTCTGAACCAGTAAACTGGCAAAAAGATGGAAATAAAGGAATCATTTTTCCTTTAATAATAAATGGCTTACATATTAACTTATGGAGTAGGAATATATTACATTAATTTAGGGACGAAATATCACCACAGAATTTTATGAGGGGTCATTGCTGTTAAGATTTCCATTGCATTAGTTTGTTTGGAATAAAAAATGGCCCCTGACCAGAGAATAAACAGCCCATAAAACTCTCCTATATTTGTTTTAAAGAATAGATATGACAACTGAAGTAACAAGGAAAACATTGGACAGAATTATCCAATTAACAGGAAAAATAGGAATTATAATGATCAACATAGATAAGGATAGGTTAGATTGCTTAATAGCTACTCAGCAAACCTGGATCATTTTGTTAGAGTTAGAAGATGAACAGTGGCAATGGATATTTCCCACAAAAACAAAAACACATCCACTTAAAGGTCCTAATGTGTTCACCGATGCCACCATGAAAAATAAAGCGGCCATATATTTCCCCACAATTGGGCATCTCTAATGTATTTACTACACCTTACATCTCAACACAGCAAAATGAGTTGCATGCCATTATACAAGTATTGAAAATAGACAAACCCATCAATATCATTTCAGATAGTCACTATGCAGCTGGGGTGATCCATAAATAGAGATAGCATATATAAAGGGTCAAATAGGACCTATCTTCTCATTGTTTCAGGAGGTACAAGAGGTGATTTTAATGAGAGTTCATCCTTTTTATATAATGCACATCTGCTCTCAGATGGATGGGCTGGGAATAAAATGGTCTGCTTACACAATGTATTTTTCTCTGCCCTCTAGAACAAGTAATAAAAGCTCATGAACATTTGCCTGTCTCTGCCAGATCTCTCTGGAGATCGTATGGGGTGTCCCAGCTAGAAGCAGCAAGCATAGTAAAAAGATGTGTAGCTTGTATACCATATTCTCAAAGACCTGTAGGGCTGGGGAATAACTCCAGAGGTGACAGGCTAAATGATATATGGCAAATGGGTATTAAACATATGGGGAAAACATGCATTCATGCTACAGTTGACATTTATTCAGGCTTTATATCTGTATCCTCTCAATGAAGGGAAGCTGCTTCACATGGAATAAATCACCTTTTTCACTGTTTTGCCTCTATGAGTATCCCACACACCATTAAGACTGATAATGGACCCTCATATACCTCAAAAATATTAAAACAGTTCTTATAGGAATTCTCTATACATCATATTTTTGGAATTCCTTACAACCCTACAGGACAGGCCGTTATAGACAGGACTAATCAGACCCTCAAAGAGATGGGATCACTTAGAAAAAAGCATAGATAATAACAAATATATAATATAATATGATATATAAATATAATAAATATAGACACAATAAATAAGTCCAGCTATGAAATACTCTCTGGTGAACATAGAGAATCATTCAAAGATAACACCCCATCTTCATTAAGAAGGCCTCCTAAGAATGAGACCATGGTAATGAAAAAGGGTTCTGAAGGATGGGAGAGACCCTATAAGGTTCTAATATGGGGCCAGGACATGCTTGTATCTCCACAGGAGAAAACCTTCAGCAGTGGATCCCCACCAGAACTGGAGGAAAAGAAGGAATAAGAGGTGACTCCTCCAACAGGAGGAGAAGAAATGGTCCCAAGACCACTAGATAGAATATATATATATATATATAGCAACAGAGCCCAAAAGATAGACTGTACCCATCATGGTCTAGGATTGTGTGGTGGTGGTGGGGTGTATCGTGTGACACATGCTGGGCACGCAAGGGACGACCTGTCAAAGTAACACCCTCATCTTGGGGAGGGTCACAGTGGTGTGTCTACATAATAGATCATCAGGTTGGTCCCACACAATCCTCTATGGGACACATTCTTGTCACTCAAGAATTGGGCCGGCAGTTTGGTACATGGGAAAGCATCCTGGGCCCTGGTTCTTGGACAAATGGTGAGAGAATTGGATACCAGTTTTATACAACAACCAGTCTGGGAGGGAAATATGCATTTATGTGGGGATACTCTATAATTATTACCAAAGAAACATTAGATTGTTACAATGTTACTTGTTGGAATTGTATATTGAGATTGAAAATCAGACTATTTGTGATCACTAGAGCTCATGTATCAATGCTTCCTGTCAAAAGTGAGAAACAGACCTTAATCCCATTAGAAAAAAAGAGAAGTATTATTGGAAATAGGAGCAGAAGTAGAGTTATTGAAACTCCGGGCCCAATTACAATGTAAATCCAGATAAAACTGCTGAAAAAAAATCAAACATTGGTTTGATAATACCTTTTCATGATGTGGAGAAATTTCATGCATGGATTGCCCTGTGTATTGTTACGTTGTTACTGCTTTGCTGTTGCCCTGTAATATTATATGCTTTTATAGATCTTTCTCCACCATCCTTTCGAAGGTTGGAGCTCAAGAAAGGACTTTTTATCTGAAAGATAAAAAGGGGGAATTGCTTGAGTTATGGGACTCTGCCTAGAGGGAGTACCAAGGCCACCTCGACCCTTGATGCACAATAAGTTTTCTGCCACGTTGCAGAAACACCCTTGCTGAGTAAGGAGCATTGATTTGTGATTGTGGGAATGGGTGTAAGCCGAGGGTCACAGCCAGTGGCTGTTTCTCTGAATGTTGATTGGGGATTGCCTACTGTCCACATGCTGATTACACTTGCAAAAATGTGTATCAACAAGGCTGTCTGGCATAATAATCTGGAGCTCTTTTCACACCCTGCGAGTCCCCCTCCTCATTCATCTTGCCTCTGAGATCAAAGGGCTCATATGCCATGAGCTCTTAAAAGATGGCCACAACAGTTTTCCACTTTATTTTCCAGGCTATTTAGTCTCTTTCCAAAAGAGCCTACTATGTAATAGGCACTGTATAAAGTGCACTTCATAAATCTTCAAAAAATAAAGCAATCTATTATCTCAAAGAGCTTTCATTCCAATGGTGGAGGTTACAAGTATATATACATCCATGTATACACAAATATATAATATATAACATATTGTTATATGTAACATATACAATTTATAAATATATTTAATATTTAACACATAACATTTTTATTATTATATACATATAATAGATATGAAGAGAATAAATATGGAAGGGAATAGTTACAAGGGAAAATTCAGGTGATATAAAAATAAAAGATACCAATAAACTTTAAAAAGAGAAAATAAATTATTTAGAAAAAGAAAAAAGAGGATAAATATAAATAAAAACAAGGTTCTTATTACTAAATAAAAACAAGGTTCTTATTACTAGCATTTGGGAGAATCAAGAAAGTTATGCCTTGCATAGTTGGAAGGCTTCTCTTTTCATTAGCCAATCTTGACATATAAAGAATTTGTAAAGAGTAGAAACCATTTAAGTTTACTTGTTTTTCAAAATCTCTCCTAAACATTATGGAAGGATAAGCTTTATTAAGAGTAGCACTGGCAGTTGCTTTACACAGGCTACTTTTTTTTTTTTGACTGAGGCAGTTGGAGTTAAGTGACTTGCCCAGGGTCACACAGCTGGGAAGTGTTAAGTGTCTGAGATCAGATTTGAACTTAGGTCCTCCTGACTTTAGGTCTGGTACTCTATCCATTGCACAACCTAGCTGCCCCTACATAAGTTACTACTTTATAATGGACATCCCTTTTCAGGCCTGAGATATAAAAAAATTTTTTTTCCCCTTTTTAAAGATTTTCTCCATTGTTGCCTCCCCATACCAGAGTGCTATTCAATGACCTCCAATCACTAGTTCTCCAATGGTGCTGCCTTCATTTTCACCTGAGTTGAGCTAAACTAACTTTTTCTGCAGTTTCAGGTATGCAAGCGTGACTCTACCATGCTGAATCTGCAGACTTAGGGGTTTATGGTGAATTAATGAAAGCTGAAAGGGCCACTCCAAGACACATCCAAACATAATGTACCCTGGTCCAAGTGAGATGCAATCACAAATTGCATGTGTCTGTTAATTGGTTAAACCTACCTCTGCAAAGTAATAGAACTTTATTTGCTGTTTTTATGTGCACTGCAGGAAACCAAATCACCACAGGTATGGGTTGTAAAGTACATCATTGTAAGGACCATTGGATTTTTCAGAAGCTCAGGTGATTTGCAGCAAAATCTAGGATCTTTCAATCACTTGGGCAGTTTACTTTAGTCTCCACTTAAAAGTACTGATGAGGGGTGTTTGATCATTGGCCAGGATGAAATGAACACTCTCAAACCATTCAGAAGAAATGGTCATCACCAAGGGCCTCTATTCTGTAATTTTTATTCCATGGACAAAGTACTACCAAATACTACTGTTGAACATTGTTCATGTCATATGAGATGTACTACACATGCAAAATTATGTACTTCATTCATTTAATTACAAAAACACCACCCTAGCATGAGCTCTCAGGTAGAGAGCTCATGTTGGAATGAGAGCAGAATGTTGGCGTCAAAAAGATCTAAGTTCAAATCTAAGTTCAGATACTTACTGGCTGTATAATTCTGGGAAAGTTATTTAATTTTTGCCTGTCTCAGTTTCCTCAATTATAAAATGGATATAATAACCTAGCTGCTAAGGTTTTAATGAAAATCAAATAAGCTAACATTTGTAAGAGTCTTAGCCACAGTACCTGGCACATAGTAGGCACCGTTGTCTTAATATAACAAATGCTTGTTCGCTTCCTTCCTTCCTTCCTTCTTTCCTTCCTTCCTTCCTTCCTTCCTTCCTTCCTTCCTTCCCTCTCTTCCTCCCTCTCTTCCTTCCTTCCTCCCTCTCTCCTTCCCTCCCTCTGTTCCTTCCTTCCTTCCTTCTTTCCCTCCCTCCTTCCTTCCTTCCTTCCTTCCTTCCTTCCTTCCTTCCTTCCTTCTTCCTTCCTTCCTTCCTTCCTTCTCTCCCTCCCTCCCTTCCTTTCTTCCTTCTTTCCTTCCTTCCTTCCTTCCTTCCTTCCTTCCTTCCTTCCTTCCTTCCCTTCCTTCCTTCCTCTCTTCCTCCCTCTCTTCCTTCCTTCCTCCCTCTCTCCTTCCCTCCCTCTGTTCCTTCCTTCCTTCCTTCCTTCCTTCCTTCCTTCCTTCCTTCCTTCCTTCCTTCCTTCCTTCCTTCCTTCCTTCCTTCCTTCTTTCCCTCCCTCCCTCCCTTCCTTCCTTCCTTCTTTCCCTCCTCCCTCCTTCCTTCCTTCCTTCCTTCCTTCCCTTCCTTCCTTCCTTCCTTCCTTCCTTCCTTCCTTCCTTCCTTCCTTCCTTCCTTCCTTCTTTTCTTCCTTCTAATACACACACACACACACACACACACACACACACACACATATATGCTATATATATAATGTACCATAAATCTCTCCCCACTTCAACCTATCTTCCACATAGCTGCCAAAGTGATTTTTATTTAAGCATAAGGTTAACCATATCACTTCTCTACTTGATAAGTTCTAGTGATTTTCTATTTCCTCCAAGAACAAATATATACTCCTCTCACTGACATTTTCCCTTCATTACTTGTCCCTTTCTCTTTTCCAGAATCCTCACATTTAAGTCTCCTTTATATAGTCTAAGGTCCAGTGAAGTTGACCTATTTGCTGTTCCTTGTACACATAACCCATTTTCTGTCTCCATGACTTTGCACTATTTCTTACACCTGGTATGTATGCTCTTCTTCCTCATCCTGCCTCTTGATATCCTTAATATCTTTCAAGATACATCTAAAATGACATCTTCTAGAGGCAATCTTCCATCTACTCTGTATCTTGTATATGTTGTCCATATAGTTAAAGGTATGATTTTTTCCAGTAGCAAAGTATGACTAGACTATAGGGAAAGCAGAAAATTACAGAATAAATGCTTTCAAATTGTGATGCTAGAGAAGGTATTTGAGAGTCCTTTGGACAGAATGGAGATCAAATGAGTCAGTACTTAAAGAAATTAATTCAAACTCTTCACTGAAAGGTCAAATACTGAAACTGAAGTTTAAACACTTTGATCATATAATGAGAAGGCAAGACTCATTGTAAAAGACCCTGATATTGGGAAGGATTGAAAGCCAGACGAAAAGGGGATGGCAGATGATGAGATGGATAGATATTGTCATAGAAGCAACACACATAAACTTGGATAGACTTTGGGAAATACTGGAGAATAGAAGATCCTGGTGGCTATGCTCCACAGGGATCACAAAAAGGAGGATATGACTGAATTAATGACTGAACAACAACAAGAATCATGCTATGTGTCTGTTTGTTTAGCTTTTGCCTCCCTGATAGTACTTAAGGTCTGTCAAGGCAAAGACTGACTTTTTGTGTGTGTATGTCTTTCTTTGTGTCCCCTACACTTAGAACAGTGTTTAGCATGTAGTGAGTATTTACTAAATTTTTATGAGTTGATTGATTGCCAGGAACTGTTTGTAGCCACAGGAAGATGAAGATAAAACAGCAGAAAGCCCCCTGTCCTCAAGGAGTCTATATTCTACTGTTTCTACATGGACATTTTCCTGTGAGCAGCTCCAAATATCTTAAGGACATCAGTTCAGCAATCTCCCCTTGCTTTTATTTTTTCATTCCTAGGAATAAATAAAGGAAGGAGGCAGATAACCTCATTCCTTTTTTACTTCCTAAGTGTCTGTGGCAATGGAAATGCAGCACAAGGCTCCTAAATTGCAGGTAACTCCCACTTTATTAATGCTTCATAAATCTGATAGTTACATAGGTGGCTTTAATGAATGGGTTCAGAGTTTTCAAACTTGAACACTGAAGAATTCCCGGAAGCTGCACATCCAGTATACACACATAGTCATAGCTAGATATTTTGATGTCTGGGGCAAATACCTCAGACAATGCTTTGGGAAATGGCACGAAGCATATTGTGCCAGTTGAGGGGAGTCTGTAGGAGGGAGATTTAGATAAGGGAAGGAGATGGAACTCACTCAAGGCTTCCATTTAGTCACATCCAATTTTGAATTCTTGCTGTATAGGTGCTAAACTTTCTTATTAGGGAAGGATATCACATGCTATCTAAATTCAGTGTCCTCTAAATTTGAGGCACCCTGAGAAACAGTCCTGCTTTCCCTAGTGGTGGCTCATACAAGAGTGCTATTTACTGATTGCAGAGAAGGCAGCAGAAGTAAAGAGAAAAGTTTCATTTCCAATGTTGTGAGTACATTCTTTTTCATGAGGCTTAAGCCCTCTTAAAATGACGTTTCACAATGGAAACAAACTAGCTTTTGCCAAATCTACACTTGTAATGATGCTTACCAGTGTGTGTTTAGTTTATTTTTAAACAAGCTCAGAATGATGATTGGTTATGGAAAAATACATTACATTAGCTGAAGTAAGATTTGAGCCACTAGGGACTCTATTGAGAATGTTTTAATAATGGCTTCTTGAAATATCCCAGGGACTCTTTTTTGAGAAGATACAATCTCAAGGACTTGCCTTTCTGTTTTCTCAAACTATCTTTTTATTGATTTTTAAATGAGGATCAAAATATGCATAAACAATGGGTCCCTTTATATATGAGTGCTAATGCGATTGCCAGGAAGCTTATGGTAAGGGGGGATGGGGCTTTATCACTAGAGCATAGATTCAACAGGCGTTTGTTTTCTGTAACAAATGAAGGAGTATGTTTAGGACTGGCAAAAGTGCTGACCAGTGCATTAATGTTGACTATACCATTTGACCCAACTCCGAAGTGGAAATGGACAGTCTTTTCTCTAATGGAGACATTGCCTTTTCTTTATCCAGGAGATAAAGTGAAATGCAAAAACCTCTCACCAATTGTGTAATGAGGCCACTTGTGTACTTTCTGCAGCTTCCAGACCACAGGTCACATTATCATCATTTTTTATCCCATTCCATCCCATTCTATTCCCACCATGGGATGATTTTAAGTCACTTAACTTGAGCACATTGATCTGTGCAATAGAGGAATCTCACATGTGAAAGCTGGCATATATGGCCCTGTTCCATATTTTTAAAAATATAATTGCAGTTTTTCTCCAAATGCTCCTGGCCATTTCTTAAAATAAAAACAGTAAGTAAATCAAATGAGATCCAATGTTTGAAAACTTAAGTTTCCAGCCCAGAGGAAAGAGAATCAAATGATGTCTGATTTGAAAATGCCAAGCAAAGAGATGTTTCCCTGAAGTTAAGAAACTTGGGCTCAATCAGAGGGAGTGAAATTAATCCCTAGGACAATGATATAGATATCATTTTATGATATAGATATCATTATTAAGGAGTGCTTTTCTTTAGACTACCTAAATTGCCTAGGTCCTGGCTGAAGAAAGGCAGCTGATTTTCATACTTATTTGAAGTCACAAATACCAGGAATCACTTCACAGCTTCTAAAAGACTAAATGGGGATTCATTAGTGTGCATGTGCATGTGTATGTAGTAGATGGGGGAAAGTAAGTTTGTTGTGGTTTGCTCTGAAATTTATTAGAATTGCTATTTCTTTAATTCTCTGGCCCTGTTCAGTCTTTTTTATTCTCTCTCCTTTGGAGTGCTCATCTGTTCTTATGGTTTCAATTATTGCTATTATGCTGATGATGAACAATTCTGTACCTCTAATCTTATTGTCTCATCTAAGGAGAAAAGAAAACAAGTATTTATTAAGGGCTTACTATGTACTGGGCACTATACTAATTTTTTTTTTTTTAGCAATATTCTCTCATTTGATATTCCCAACAAAATGTGGAAGGAGGTACTGTTATTATCCACATTTTCTAGAAGAGAAAACTGAGGCATACATAGGTTAAATTATTTGTCCAGAGTCACAAAATTAGTCAGTAACTGGGGGTAGGTCATTGGCTCTCCATTCATTATGACATCTAGTCATTTCTGAAGTTATATTCTAGTTGTTTATCTCTAATGGCCTGTGGGTATTTGAATTGAAGATGGGTTGGTCATAGGATAACAGATGAATAGACCAAGGGCTACACAGGGATAATAAAAATTCAAGAAAGACCCCCTACAATCCCATGTTGATTACAAAGAAGGAGATGGACAAGGATAGGACTAATAGGATTAGAAAGTTTAGATGTGACCTATATGAATACATGGAATACTCAATTTGACAAGATCCTTGATTCTTTGAACTATTGTTGTAATGATTTATCTTGTTTTTACCTTATTCACTTTATCAAAAACTACATCTATCCTCTTCCTTCTGAAATCAACTTCCCTTTTGAACGCCTATTTTTGTCATTGGCATCAACCATGATCTTGGCTTTGCTCAAAATTTTGTCATTTTTGTTGGCTCATTTCTTTTTTTTTTATCTCCAAAACCTTGTCTCAAGTTCCCTCAATTATGATTTTTTTTTTCTGTTCTCCTTGTTGCTTCTTCTTAAAAAAAATCTTTAAATAACAAGTAATTTTTATGTCAGCAAAATAAAATGAAATTTAATAGTGAAGCAACTATTTAATGATGCTTAGGAAAAAATGCTATGAAAGGTCAGTAGTTTGGCTTAAATTATCTATGTTACTATGTGTGAGAGAGTTTAAATGACTTATCAAGCAGCTAGTGTTTGAATCTAGATATGCCTAATTCTACGTTTAGCCCTACAACTGTTTTGCCACATTGGTTTTTCATGTTTATATCAAAAAATAATGATAATGGTGTTAGCATTTATATGACATTTTAAAATTTGCAAAGTACTTCACAAAAATTAACTCATTTGATTCTCACAACAATAAATACAGGCAGGAAAGGGAAAGGAATAACTATTTATATAGTATCTACTATGCACCAGGCATGTACTAAGCAAGTGTTTATAGCTATTGTTTCATTTGATCCTTCTTATATTCCAGGAAATCAGGTGCTGTTATTTCCCATTATTTTATAGAGGAATAGAGTGATACAGATAGAGTTTAAGTGACTTGTCCAGGGTTACATAGTAAATATCTAAGGCTACATTTGAACTCCATTCTTACTGACTCTGGGCCCCTAGCTCTATCTACTGTGCCATCTAAATGGATTTTGTTTGTATAATATAGATACTCTGGATACTCTTGTCAGTCCTGCTTTACCTTCCCCTCAAGATTCTCAGGTACCTTGAAGGGTTGGGGAGAGGATCTCTTTCTTGGATCATCAACTTTAGCCTCCACCAGCTTCCTCATTTGTAAAAAATCCATGATTAGCACCCCAGCTTCATTTAATAATCTAACATTGATTAGTTTTTACAAAACTATATTACCTTAAAGATATAGCAAGAATAAGCATATAAATATTTCTCCCAACCTTTCTGAGGCAAAATTTAAAATAATGATAATAGCATTCTATATTGTGCTTTAAGATTTACAAAGCACTATTTATACATATACCTCTATCTATCTATTTATTTAATCTCATTTTATTCTCACCGTAGCCCTGAGAGATAGGGGGTGTGATTATTCACATTTTTCAGAGAAGAAACCTTAGGCAAAACAAGTTTAAGTGATTTGCCCAAGGCCACACAGCTGGTAAGTATCTGAGAATGGATTTGAACTCAGGTTTTCCTGACTCTGGGCCCAAGTGCTCTTTGAACTGGGACATCTAGTTGCTAATTTTTGAGTTGATGAAGCCATGTAAGAGTCAGAGACACATAGAGAGGCAGGCAGAGACAGAGAAAGGCAGACAGAGACAGAAAGAAGCAGAAACAGAGAGGGAGACAGAAAGATAGAAGTATAGAGACAGATTCACACAGAGACAGGGAGGAGGAGGAGGAGGAGGAGGAGAAGCAGGAGGAGGAAGAAGAGGAGCAGGAGGAGGAGAAGAAGAAGGAAGAAGAAGAAGAAGAAGAAGAAGAAGAAGAAGAAGAAGAAGAAGAAGAAGAAGAAGAAGGAAGAAGAAGAAGAAGAAGAAGAAGAAGAAGAAGAAGAAGAAGAAGAAGAAGAAGAAGAAGAAGAAGAAGAAGAAGAAGAAAGAAGGAAGAAGAAGAACCAAAGGAAGGAGAGTTACTTGCTTTATTAGATGCCTCCCCACCAACTTTTTTAAGAGAATGTTTTGAATTTGTTTAGGATTTTTCTCCCAGTTAAATGTGAAAACAATTTTTCACATTCATTTTTAGAATTTAGAATTTCAAATTTACTTCTTTCTCTCTCCCCTCATTGAGAAGGCAAACAATTCAAAATAGGTTTTATATATATACATATATATATATATATATATATACACACACACACACATATATATATGTAGTTATGCAAAACATTTCCATATTAGTCATGTTGTAAAAGAAAACATAGATTAAAAAACACTCCTCAATAAAAATAAATTTTAAAAGTATGCTTCAGTCTGTATTTAGACACTGTTAGTTCTTTCTTAGGGATGGATAACATTTTTCATTGTAAATTCTTCATACTTATCTTGGATCATTGTATTGATGAGAATAGCCAAGTCATTCACTTACAACATTGCTGTTACTTTGTACACAGTATGTTTCACTTTATATTGGCTCATCTAAGTATTTTCAGGTTTTTCTTTGTTTGATCAAAGGATATACATAGTTTTATAACCCTTTGGGAATAGTTCAAAATTACTTTACAGAATGACTGAATCAGTCTACAACTTTATCAACAATGCAATAATGTCTCATTTTTTTTCCTATATCTCCAATATATATATTTTGGGGGGGGGGTCCTATTAGCCAATCTAACAGATATGAGGAAGAATGTCAAAATTGTTTTAATTTGCATTTTTACAATTAATGGTGCTAGAGCATTTTTTCATATTGCTATATGAAGCTTTGATTATATTATCTGAAAACTGTTCATATCTTTTCATCATCTATCAATTGGGGAATGGCTTTCATTTTTATAAATTTAAGTTCTTTATATGTTTGAGAAACATGTCCTTTATCAGAGAAACTTGCTTCAAATTTTTTTTTGACAGTTACTATTGTCAACTGGGTTTCTTTTCCTCTTATTCCCTTCTACTACTATTTACATCCAACTATGATTTCCCTTTCCTGTTACTTTTTTATGCTTCTCTTGAGTTTTATATTTGAAAATCAAATTTTCTACTTAGCTCCAACCTTTTCATCAAGAATGCTTGAAAATGCTCTATTTCATTGAATATCCATTTTTCCCCTTGAAGGATTATGCTCAGTTTTTCTGGGTTGGTTATCCTTGGTTATAATCCTAGTTCATTTGCTCTCCAGAATATCATATTCTCAGACCTCTGATCCTTTAATGTAGAATCTGCTAAATTTTGCATTATAGTGACTGGGGCTTGCTCTCCTTTCATCCTGTCTCTTCTCAAAAGTATTTTGCTTCTGGCTACCTTTTCCCCCTTCTATTTACTCCTTTCTATTACCCTCCCCACATCTTCTCTTATCCCCTTTTCCTTCTACTTGCCTATTTGTTAAGATAGATTTCTATATGAAATTTAGCATGTATATTATTCCTTATTTGAGACAATTCTGATGTAATTAAAGTTTACTCACTCCCCCTTACCTCTCCCCTTACCCTCCACTGGAAAAGCATTTACTTTATCCTTTTATGTGAGATAATTTACTCCTTCTACCTCTCCCTTTTATTTTTCTCCAGAACATTCATCTTGTAATTAAATTTATTTTTTAGATATCATTCCTTCATTTTTAAGTTACCTCTCTGTCCTCTGTTTATATACACTCTTTTAAACTGCCCTAATAATGAGAAAGTTCTGAGTTACAATTATCACTTTCCCTTTTTCTTGCTTCTCTTGAGTTTTGTATTTGAAAGTAAAATTTTCTATTTAGCTCTGTTCTTTTCATCAACAATGGTTGAAAACCCTCTATTTCACTGAATATCCATTCCACCCACCTCCAAAGGATAATACTTAGTTTTGCTGGGCTAGTGATTCTTGATAGTAACACTAACTCATTTGTCCTCCAGAATATTATATTCTAAGATCTTTGATCTTTTAATGTAGAAGCTGCTAAATTTTGTGTTCTCCTGACTATGTCTCCACAATGCTTGAATTGTTTCTTTCTGGATCCTTGCAATATTTTCTTCTTGATCTGGGAATTCTGGAATTTAGCTATGATATTCCTGGGAGTTTTCATTTTGGAGTGTCTTGCAGGAGGTGATGCAATCAAGATTTGAGTATGGGCAAAGCAACTGCATCCTTAGTGCTAGCAGAGACCCCTGTAATCTCCTTCTGACAGTTTGATCTCTTTAATGTCTATGGGATGAAAGTTCTGGAAGTAGATGCTGCTTGTGCTGATTCAGTGGCTCCCAAGGCCTGTTCCTGGTTTGCTGGGGGTGGTTTGTGCTGGTGGAGCCTGCACTGGACTGTGCTCTACTCTTACCCAGGTGCAACAGACCTTACCTGTCTTTGGCTGGAAAATTATTTTACACCATCCTTTTGTAGATTTTGCTGCTCCAGGAGTTGTTTTATAGCATTATTTAAAGGTATTTGGAGGGGTTTGGGGAAAAGCTCAGATAAGTTGCTGCCTTATCTCTGTAATCTTGGCCCTACCCTTTAATAACAAATATTAAAAAATTTTAATCCTGTCTCTTCCATTATTTCCCATCCTCAATTAAGCAAATTAGAGAAATAGAACATCCCACAACACAAATTTATGTAGTATGGAAAAACAAATCCTTATATTAGTCCTATTTATAAATATATGTCCCATTTTTGCATTTTAACTTCATTGCTTCTCGATCAGGAGGTGAATGGTATTATCATTTTAAAATGCTTCTCATATCTCTCCTTTCTTTTTATTATCTCTTTTATTCATGCCTTCATTGGCTTATACCGTGAATATTGAAATAGTCTCCTAAGTGACTTTATTGATATCAGGCTCTCCCACTCCAATCTTTCTTGGATACTGCTATAAGATCTGCAAAAATCCCTTAAATTGAGGCAGCTGGGTGGCACAGTGGATAGAGTACCAGCCCTGAAGTCAAGAGTTCCTGAGTTCAAATCTGGCCTCAGATACTTAACACTGTCTGACTGTATGATCCTGGGCAAGTCACTTAACCCCAATTGTCCAGAAAAAAAAAAAAAGAAAAATCCCCTTAATACAGCTTTCATCATATTACTGTCCTCCTCAAAACATTAAATGGATCCCTATTTCCTGCTATGTCATAAACTTTATCTGAATTATAGTCCTTATTTTAACTCTGACTAGTTTTCAAAGTTCTTTATAATATGGACCCAATTTACCTGACTAGTTTTATTTCTAACTACTTTCTAGTATATAATTTTCATTTACGTCAACCCAATATCCTCATAGTTCTATGCCTTCAATGTGATTTCCTCCATCATCTGAAATTACCTCTATTTTTCTCTTCTACGAATCCAAACTCTTCTTTCTAAATGAGCTTAAACACTGCCTTCTCAATAGAACTTTAACATGTTTACTTTAATCCTCCTTATTCTCCCGCCACCTTTTATGAATTATAAGATTTACATCCTGGACCATATTACTGAGCATGTTCTTAGTTATCAAATTTTGTTTATTTTTATTCAATTCATGCCAGTTTCTTCCTAGCTGTAATAGAAATTTTTTGAATTTAAGGATGATGTTTTGTGCTTCATGTTTTTACCAAGTACAGACTGAGCACATAAACATTCAGTACATGTCTGGAGAATATGTTTTCTGAGTGCAGGGACCATTTTTTTTTTGTTTTTTTGTTTTTTGTTTTGTTTTGTTTTATTTTGTTTTTTGTCTTTGTGTCTCAGGGTCTAAACATACTTTGCACAGAGAAGGACTTTAAATAAATGTTTATTGAACTGATTTTCAAAAATCAATTCAAAGAAGAGAGAGAAGATATTAACACAAGGTGGTCGACTCTTTGTGGAATCTCAGAAATATATTTAGAGTGAGGCCTTTTCAGCCAGAAAAAAAAAGAAGGAAAAAAAGAAGGAAAGGGGAAAGAAGGGAAAGAAAAAAGCAAAAGTGAGAAAGTAAAAAAATAAAAGGAAAGAAAGGAAAAAAAAGTAATAACAACAATAATAAGCATTTATGTGGCACCTTCAGATTTGCAAATACTTTATAAATATTATCTCACTCGATTTTTACAATAACCCTGAGAGGTAGAATCTATTATTATCTCCATTTTACAGATGTGGAAACTGAGGCAAAGATGACTTGCCCAGAATCACACATCTTGTAAGTATCTGAGGCTAAGGAAAAAAAGGGAAAAAAGATGAAAAAAAAGACAACAATGAGGATTTTATTAAAAATTAAGCTCTGGTGCTACTTGGTAGGTCTTGTCTTATTTATCCCCTGATTCAGAGTATAAATGACTGTTGCCTTCACATTCTTAGTCATTACTGAGGTGCTGCCCCCAAAACACTGACACTGAAGGGAAAAAGTGACTATGGTGCATAATTCTACTGTCCCTGAGCACTGTATCTCATGGCAAGAAAAGAAAGTGTTTTCCCTATCAGAAGTATAGGATATGGGAGTTTCTTTGCAGTTTTATCTTCTATTTTCCTTTAAAAGGACATTTTCCCCATCTTGGATGGTGTCTGCAACAAGGAGAATATTTGTTACATGCAATTAAGAATCCAGTGATCCATTTTTACAAAAGGGCTATTTTTAAAGAAGCAGCATCAATGGTTCCCTATGATATGAATGTGCTCCTGCCATATTTATGTTCCCTCAGATACCTGACTCTTGGAAGTATAGTATCAAAGAAGGAAGTATGAGAATGAAAAGTTGGATAAAAGTAGCAGTAGATAAACTAACCTACTCAGAGCACTGCCTGAGGGTGAAAGCAAGGTGGTTTTTCTGTGGCTCAGGC
This sequence comes from Sarcophilus harrisii, assembly GCF_902635505.1. Classification (NCBI taxonomy): domain Eukaryota; kingdom Metazoa; phylum Chordata; class Mammalia; order Dasyuromorphia; family Dasyuridae; genus Sarcophilus; species Sarcophilus harrisii. The sequence goes on along the minus strand of NC_045426.1, from coordinate 319,046,268 downwards.
CACACAGGCTGACCACAAGCCTAAGAGACACACAAAAATTATGAAAACAGGTAAATTTCCTACAAGTGGTTCCTGAGGTTGGAAACCAAAGGACAATGATTTCATCAGCAAAGTAGGGAAAGAATGTTAATTGAATGTTCATTCAACAAGCTTATTTTTAAAAAAGAACTTACATTCTATTCTGCTTTCTAGTTATTTTATAAATATTATATTCACTATTGTTATTTGTGACTCCATTTGGGGGGTTTTCTTGGCAAAGATAATGGAGTGGTTTGCCATTTCCTCCTCCAACTCTTTTTACACATGAAGAAGCTGAGGCAAATAGGCTTAAGTGACTTACCCAGGGTCACACAGCTTGTAAGCATCTGGAGACATATTTGAACTAACAATGTATATTCAGTCTTTTGCATCCATATATAGCCCACATTTTCTCTAACAGGTTTTGTGAGGACAAGGACTATATCTTAGTTAACTTTATATTTTCCCTAATGATTAGCACAATGTCGTAGACCAATAAATGCTTAATAAATGGTAATTGAGTGAATAAATTAATGAATGAATATATATTCATATGTTGATCCCTGAAAATGTAAGGATAGATGTTGATTTCAGTATATTATTAGATGTCCTTTTGCTAAATATTTCTGTTGTTTTCACAGTGCTCAGAACCAAACTAAGAGTTTGCTCATAAACATCAAGCAAACACAAAGAAACAAATAATGAATATATAAAATCTGAAATCTATTGATATCTAATATAATATTCAAAACTCATCTCCTACCTTCTACCCTTCCCCTCCTCTCCAATTGTTGCTTAAACTAGTATTTCTTAATTCAGAAAAATACCTTAATGTCAAAAAAAGGTTTTGTTCATTTTGGGTTTTTAAAGGCAAGCTTTTACGGAATATAGGCATGGCCTGAAAGAAAGCCCCTAACATTTGGAATGAGCTGCTCCATTAAAAGAGGCTCCAACACAGTCTGGTTTTTGAACTTTTGGCCTCTTTGGTGTAAAGGGAACTAAAGTGATGTCCCTACAGTGTTCTGTTGTTTAGAGGGAGCCTTGTCTAATGGCTAAAACACAGAAGTGGAAATTGACCCTCATAAATCCCATTCCCTTCTTAGCTACTGACTCATTATGGGATTTAAGACAAATGAATTAATCTCTCTGTGACTCAGCTCCCCCACTCTTATTTCTAATGTTCTTAAAAGAAAAGAAAAGAAAAGGTCTGCCTACATTTATTCTATGAGGCACAAGTAAGATAGAATTTATTTGTTTAAAGTATTACCAGATCCTTGTATGAACATTTCTTTTTAAATGTAGGACTTTCTGTTGCAGTTTTCACAAAGCAAAAGAATATCCCCTAAGTACTTCAGTACATTTATTGTGGTAGTAGGATTTGCGTACATCTTCTGTAGAGAATAACATTAATAACCTGCCTTTTGAGAAACGCAGGTAGTATGTGCAATAAACTCTTGTTTACTTTTCCATGAAATCTCTTTATCTTTGTTGGAGGAAAAATCAGGGGAGGGAAGAGTGCCTTTTAATGTTATTTAATTAGCAAACCTACCCATGTTTATCATATATGCTTTCTTCAAGATTTTTTTTGTTGAGTGTATCTGCTACAGAATTATTCAATGCGCTAGTATATCTCAAGACTTGGATCCTAGCATTGACTTTCCACTTATTAGTCACATGTCTTTGTAAAAATTACTTCTTTGAATCTTAGTTGTTTCATCTATATCATGATAATAATTATGTCTTCCTTACATTTCTAATGACAACTAGGTGGTGCAATGTGGGACCTAGAATCAGGAAGACCTGACTTCAAATTTGGCTTCAGACATTTAATGAGTAAGTCACCACATTGTCTGTCTCAGTTTTCTCATCTGTAAAATGAACTGGAGAAGAAAATGGCAAACTACTTCAGGAGCTCTATGGAAAAAAATCTTCAAATAGGATCATGAAGAATTGGACATTACTGAAATAATTGGATATTCCTCGTGTATCTTGCAGAGTTGTTTTGAGAATCTGGTTAGATAATGCACAAGAAAATATCTTGAAAAATTGTGTAGCATTAGATGACTAAGAGTTTTTTTTTTTTTATTTTTGTTATGCTACTTGGAATTGTCATTTGAGCAATATAATGAGAATGATGTTTTGCTAAATGCCAAAATTAATTATTTTATGCTTATCAAACATGACCATCACTGCTGCCACTACTATTACTACTACTTATTCTTCCTGTTCTTGTTCATTTTCTTACTCTTCTCATTCTTCTCCTTCCTAGTTTGCCTATCTGCAAGTCTTATTAGTAGAAGGTAGCATAATTAATGGAAAGAGTGTTATAATTGCAGCCAGACATACTGAGTTCAAATGCTGCCTCTTTCATATGCTACTTTGTGGGACTTTGGATAAGTCATTGTGGTGGGTGCAGTAGAAAGAGTGCTTGGTCTAGAATCAGAAAGGCTTGAGTTCAAATTCAGTCTCAGACACTTTGTATCTCTATAACTTTAGAAAAGTTGTTTAATCTGTTCTCTACCTCACTTTCTTTAACTTGAAAATGGGAATAATAAAGCATCTGCCTCCCAGGGTTGTAATAAGGATCAAATGAGACACTAAATACAGTGTCTGGTACATTGTAAGTACTCAATAAATGCTTGGATCCTTCTTCCCCACCCCAACCCCCTTTTCTGCATCGTAATTGGGATTAAGTGACTTGCTCACAATCCTACAACTAGCTTTAAGTGTCTGAGATCATATTTGAACTCTGGTCCGCCTGCCTTCAAGCCAGTGTTTGATCCATTGTGCCATAATTAGTCCGTGTGGGCTGCAGTTTCTGTACTTATAAAATGAGAGATCTGGACTAAATGATTTCTAAAGTCACCAAAATTTTCTCAAATCTAGCTTTAAATCTGTGTCTCTGTGACTGCACTGATGCCCCAAAAAACAATTGACCAGGAACAGATATCAAAAGAGGCTGAGGTAAAAGCTTAAATTCTCAGGATTCTCTCCTGGACTTTTCTTGAAAACTGTTTTTCAGCTTCCTTGTTTCTTCTCCTTACTTCATCTCTGTCTCTGGGACTCATATATTATAAAAATGCATATATGTAGCATAATTTGAATTTTACAAAGTGCTGCTTTCACAACAATTCTATAAGGAAAGTATTTCAATTACTTTATTCTTTTTACATTTCACAGGGGAGAAGGACAAAGTTTAGACAAGATAAATCACTTGCCTAAGGTCATATAGCAAGTCAGTAGAAAAGTCAAATCACCATTAGAGTCTGGGTTACAGATCTCATAAGCATTTTAGCTTAGATTCAAATCCCGATCCCTCCTTAATCTAAGATTTTAGAACTTTTAATATACAGTGTATTAAAGAAAGCTTCAGATAGATTTTCTGCCAGATGCATTGTTTCTACTTATTTGTTCCCACTTGCCTTGTATTTTTTGAGTGGGGTGAGCAGGTGAATTCTTCTCTTTCTCCACTTTCCAGTTTCCTTGTTTGTATTGTCTTCCCCCATTAAATGTATGCTCATTGACAAGAATGTGAGATTTGCTTGTATGTATTTGCATTCTTGGTGTTTATCATGATGCCTGGAACATTGATGTGCTTAAAAGTGCTCTATCTATCTTTCTTTCACCTATCTTTCTATGCAAATTTCTCCCTCTCTCTCTCTCTTTTTTCCTCCCTCTCTCCCTCCCTTGCTCCCCCCTCCTTTCTGTCTCTTTGTCTCTCTGTCTCTCTCTCTCTTCCTTAGCTAGGTTAACTGAGAATCAGCTAGAAACAGCACTCTTTCAAGGCAGAAACTAAGAGATCACACCAAGGAAAACCACAAACTTGGACCAATTCAGCCTTCCAGTAATTTACTACTGTAAATCTCCCCAGAAGAAATGCATTTGTGTATTTCATTTCTCATGATAAACATGCACATTTACTTATTTTATGTAAAATTGTTTTGCCTTCACCTCAAACTATTCTTAGCAATCTAAGTAGACTAAAATTTTTAGATTCTGTCCTATATCACAGTATAAGTTTCAGTCATCTTCCTTAGTTCTAAGAATTCCATGGGGGATTTGTGATTCATGGTGTAACCACATTTAGTCTTTCAAGTTGCATCTGCCTCTAATGTATATTATAGTTGATTTGGGTGATTGGGGGGGTCCAGCTTACATTTAATCAGGGCTATTGATGGAAAGGAAATTCAGAACTCTGGAGGAGATCCATATCAGGCCAGGAGGTCCTAAGAAAGTAGATAGTCTAGCTTTCCTCATTTCTCTTTTAAAATGATTAAATCTTATTTTAAATTTATGGAATAAAACAACCATTTCCATAACATAGTATAATAAAAATAAAAATTGCACTTGATCCTGCAATTTTATTATGTACAATTTGCCATTTCTTTCAAATATACAAAATTATTATGTAATTTTTTTTCTCTTCCCTCCCTTCCTAGTTTGAATTTTCAACTCTAACTCCTAATTCTGCTGTTGTTTCTAAAATCCTTCTAAATAGAATCCTATACTTTACCAAGCCCACTAAATTCATACTTATCTGTTTTTATCATTTACATTTTTATCACATTTTGGAGTTCAGATATTTCAACAACTTCTTGAGGATTCTGAAAATGACATTAGGTTGCATCATAGGCTATTACTGCCTCTGGCTGTTCTTTATTTCTTAAATCAGTAATTAGGTTTCTCCCAAACTTGCAATATTATTTTTTGGCTTTGCAGATTGTGATCCACTGATTTATTTTTCTTCTGTGTACATGGTTAATGTGGAAGGACCTTTAGTGCTCATTAAAATGGAGACTTTTATTTGAAGGTTTGGTATCTACTCTGGGCTGATGGGACCTTATACATTATATTGCTCAACACATAACCATCTATAATTCAATACACAGTTACTAGGTACATAATGTTTCAACATTTGTAGTGCCTATGAGTAATTGACAACACACAATAGCAGTCATAAATCACAGCCAGGCAGACTTAGTCCCTCATGGTCTGTTTCAATGTCTGTGAAGAAGTGAGTGAAAGAAAAAGGCTGAAAAATGAGTGCTTGTGTTTGCTATTAGCTCTGGAAGCTTTTGAGAGGATAAAGTCATAGAAAACATATTTCTTCTCTTTATTACTAATGCACTTTGGGTGAATGACCATTTTAGATATAGGTCACTAATGGTGGTAATTTATGTGGAAAAGGTATGGAAAGTTTACTTGACTTAAAGGGCATACAATAATAATAACTCAATTAAACAAATATTTACCACTATGTGAGCTGTTAAGGAGATGAAATATCCACAATTTGCTAGGAAGACAAGTGCTTTTGGAGTCTTCTTTGGCAATTGCTGATAGGATAAGAACTAGCTGAACTACTAATAAATAAAAAAAAATTGTCTCAAGAATGAGAAACAAATTTAGTGGAAAATATATAAATTATTGGGGAATTTTGAGCTCAATGCATACAAGTCTATTCAAAATAAGATAAACATTTTGAAAGCAAGGGGAATTTTATTTGGCCCTTTGTATTTCTAGTCCCCAAGACAAAGCCCAGTTTGTAGCTGGCATTTAATAAATGCTTATTGAATGTGTGGCATTAAAGTCAACTTTCATAAAGTAACAATTGACATTTATATAGTGCTTTGAAAGTATTCATATTTTTTGTTATTTGAGCCTCACAACAGCTCTGAGAAGAGGACCACAATGACATCATCATGTCAGAGCCAAGGTACATTGTGATTAATTGTGGCTGATCAGATCAACATAAGCTCAGGGGGTTCTACTCATAGCCCTGAGAAATAGATACTTTATATGTTCATGCCACTGTATGGTTGAGAAAACTGAGATGCAGAGAGATTATGCTAATAGAGAGTATAAATTAATCAGTGTTATCAAGCTGCAATCATTTGGAGCATTGCAACTGAAATCTATATCTGTTGTGAGTTTTGTTGTTTTCTTTTTTAGCTATTTTTTGGTTGTATCTGATTCCTTGGGACCCCATTTGAGGTTTTCTTGACAAAGGTACTGGAGTGGTTTGCCATTTCCTTTTCCAGTTCATCTTACAAATGGAGAAACTGAAGCAAACAGGGTTAAGTGACTTACCCAGGGTCACACTGTTAATAAGTGTCTGAGGCTGGATTTGCACACAAGGCTCACCTTCCTGACTCTAGTCTTAGCACTAAATACACTTGGAGAGGATCAATTAAATTCAGAGGCACTTATTACTGGAGAGTCAACAATGAGATGATAAACTTTTTCTTGAAGACCATCCTCAGGTCCTCAGGATTATTTCAATGGAAAGAGTCCTGCATTTGGAATTAAAGAGCCAGGGTTCAAATCCCGGCTGTCCTGTTTATTTATGTGACCTTAAATATGTCATTTTGCCTTTATGGGTCTCATTTCCTCATCTGTATAATAAGGAGATTGAAGTTGATGATCTCTTCTAAGACCCCTTCCAGTTCTAAGTCTATGATTCTATGACCTACTAGGGTAACACGGGGGGTATGGTGCTGGTTGTGATTTACACTGGTGAGAGATCATAGATTTAGAATTGTTATTGCTTATCCTCCATTCTCAAAGACATGACACCAATGAGGTGATGCTATGACACGCAAGTGAATTGAATTTAAGTGAACATAATAAGTGCTTAATAAATGCTTTTTATTTCACTTATTCAGTCAGTCAATTTATTAAGTGCCTTCTCTGTGTGATGACCCAAAGATAGACAAAAGATATTCCCTTGAATTTGTAGACCTACAATCTATCAGGGGAGACAAAATAAAGACAACTATGTATAAAAAGGATATATATGGAATAAATGAGAAATGATTAAGAAGGAGCAAGCACTAGTTTACTCATTCCTTCTCATTCATCCATTTGTTAGCTAAAGTTTGAGCTTTCATTGATGTAGGCACTTTGTTTACTGACTTTATCCTCTCTTCTCTTTCCCATTTCCCCTTCCCACCCACTGCGTGTGCTCAGTATTGCACTGACATTGATTTTCTTGCTATTTGTGGGGCATTTTCTTTGACAGTTTCCTTGTCTTCCTGGAACCCTTTGTCCTTATTTCTCTTTTCTGCCCTCCCTGGCTTTCTTAAAGTTCCAACTAAATCTCTCTTTCTAGAAGAATGTATCTTAATGCTAGTGTTTTCCCTCTAAGATTAATTCAAATTTATCCAGCAAATATAATTATTTACATATTGTTTCCTCCTTAAAACTGAACTCATTGAGAGCAGTGGTCGTTATTTGTCTTTTTTTTGGCTGGGGGTATCCTCAGCACTTAGGGCTTGGTCCATATATACTCGCTAACTCATAGGCTGAAACCCTACTACAATTGTGTCTTTGAGAGTTGCTGCATCTGAAAAATTAAATGCACTGTGTTCAACCTAGCTTTGTACCAAAAATAACAGAGAATACTTTCTCCATCCCAGGCTGAACAAGAAAATATACATTTTCCTTCTTGACCCAGGTTTCAACTGCTTTGCTTGTTGGTGAAGAGATTGTGGAGAAGGTAGCCTTCCTGGGCTGTCCCTGATGATGCAAATCAGGGAATTTATAGCCAAAAATTGGTAGTGCTAAAAGGAAATATAACATAAAAAAGGATTTAGGAGAGTTCTGCTGAGTTCCAGGAGCAGAGAGGGAAAAAAAAAAAAAAAAAAAAAAACAACTGGGGCCATTCTGTGAGCAAATCACATTATAGAGAAACCAGAGGGGGGAAAAAAGCCAATATAAGAGAGGCAATTGTGGGCACTAATGAAAAGCTGTGAGAAGGGAAAATCAATAATTCCTTGTACATCACTGAACACCTTCCTCTGGGTTCAGAGATGTGGTGGCTTCATAGATCTAGCTCTGTGTAGGGGGAGGGGAGGGATAATGGGGTAGCTTGTTCCATGCAAAATGGTGTGTATGCTTAGAAGTGGTTAAGACAGATACTAGCAAGAAGGTAAATAGTTGCTGTTCTCCAGGGTGAAAGAATTGTGGGATAGGAGGACATTACTTGAAGTCAGTGTTCTTTAGGGAGAATAAAGATAATCATAGTGAGAATATTCACTCACTTTACTCTGAAGGGAGGTAAGAGAAACCAGAGAATTATTTAGAAAAATGGATGATGTAAAAAAAAACCAGAATCATGAATATTTAAAAGAATAAGGATCATACACAATAATAAAAATTGTTTTTATTAATATTTTTTGTTTATTACGCCACAGGCATTTCTTGATACTGCACAATCTCACATCCCACCATACTCACCCTTGTAAGAAAATAATTAAGGAAACCAACAAACAAAAATGATCACATCTAAAAGCAGATGCACCATTACATACTCATAGTCCCCCATTTCTCTACTTAGATAAAGGAAGTGTGTTTTATTTCTCCTAGAACCATGATTGATCACAGCAATAGACTCCTTTCAGAGTTGTTTTTATTTACATGATGGTATTCATTGTACATATTTTTCTGCTTACTTTAATCTATTCATATGAGTCTTCCCATAATTCTCTTAATTGTTCACAATCACCTTTTCTTATTGCTTAGTGATATATCATTGCACTAACATAATACTGTTAGTTTTGCTATTCTCCAATTGATCGGCATCTCTTTTTTTTTTTATCACAAAAAGTACTGCTATGAATATTTTGGTACATATGGAGTTCTTTCTTTCTGCCTTTGATCTCCATGTGTTATATGCCCATTAGTGGGACTGCTAGTCAAAGGGCATGCACAGTTTAGAGACTTTTCTCATATACTTTCAAATTGTTTTGTAGAATGGTGCGATAACTTCTCAGTTCCACCAACATTATTGTTCCTCTCTTCTGTAGCCTTTTTAATATTGACTATTTCAGTTTTTTATTATTTCATCTACTTTGAGCTTGTAACACAGCTTATTAACAGTAGTATGGAACTAATATGAGTGGGCATTAGAATAATGTTTTGAGGAATGGAGCGATAATTAATTCTTTGGGATTTTCTGTTCAAGAGAATTAAGGACAAGGAAAGGGCAGCTAGTTTTTTTATTTTTGGGGTGGGGTGGTATAAAGTTGAAACCTAATACTTTGTATAATACAAATCATTATTTAAAATAAAATCCAAAATTTTCAGTGCCAATCTTTTGAAATTCCTTTAATAGTTTAAGACAATGGTCTGAGGCAATTCCTTTACTGGTCTAAAACAATGCCACCAATCTTTAGTGCACACTCTTATTTACTAAAAGGATTTATTTAAGCTGAAAAAATTTTGTATTGTGGGCTTCACACTGGTGGAAGTTAGGATAAAATTTTCCAATATTTTGTAGTCTTTTCCAGTTTGCTGTGTAGTGTGCCTTTTAGCAAAGGGCACATAAATAAAGACAGACTAAAGAGGGAAGCAAAGTACATAGGGATGATAAAGGCCAACATAGTCAATAGGACTAATATTGTTTATTACCAATCACTTATCCTGATGACAGCAATGACGGAGAGGGGAAATGGCCTGCTCACCCGTGTAACCATACCAATTGTTGTAATCAGCTGGTAGGCTATAAACTACAAGCAAAATCAATCCAGGAGAGGCATAAATAGATACATACATAATAGCACATCTTCCTTGCTATTGGTCCTAATCTTTTTGGCATTCAACCACATCTAAGCAGCCTCAATAAGTGTCAAGCATGTGATTAAAGACCCAACTTAGCCTCCTGAAATAGTCAATTGTTTTATTAAAAAAATTTCTTCTATTGTAATTTTTATATAACTATCTTTCTCATTAACATGGAACAGAATTCCAATTGTCAGGAATATTTAGCCACAGAAAGCTCTGAAATAAAACAAATTGATTATATATAAAAAAAAGAACACTGTCTGATTGGTCATTAACCAAATTTATATGAAAAATAAATTTCCAAAAAAAGGATGTGGTATTAGAACAAACAGGGAAAAAAAAACATTAAATTTTATAGTACTAACAAACCAAATAGAAGTGACTTTCAACTCTTTAAACGTCTCTTATCCTGAATCTAATAAATCTGAATTCTAAACTGTAGCTCTGATGGAATAGTCAAGTGATCCCTAGTTGAAACTAGGCCTTTATTTAAATTTTATGCCTTTATTTTTAGGTGCTGCCCTCTGGGGATCAATGAGAGTCTCACAGAGCCCCTGGTATTTGTCATGAGTGATTGGAGTGATACTTTCAATTCAATTCAGAAAGCATTTAATAAATGCTTTCCATATGAGAGATACTGTGACAGACACCAAAGATACCAAAAAGAAAGACCAAAGAAGAGACCAAAAAGACCAAAAGAAAAACAATCCTTATAGGGAAACTTGATGTGGACATGCACCAACTTTCAAATATAGGGCTAGGCAGATTTCCAAGTAGTAGTTTTAAAATTAATTAAGAGGGCTATCCATTTTGTTATGATTGATTCAGGAAAATAAGAGTCCTCCTAATATAGTGGAAAGAGTACTAGAATTGGAATTAGAGAACCAGGATTTAAATTCTGGTTCTGCCACTTAACATATGTGTGACTTTGGGCAAACCATTCAATATGTTTCAGTTTTTCAATCTTGTCTGACTCCTTGTAATTCCATTTGGAGTATTCTTGGCAAAAATACTATAGTGGTTTGCTATTTCCTTTTCCAGCTCATTTTACAGATGAGGAAACTGAGGCAAACTACGTTAAGCGACTTGCCTGGGGTCACACAACTAGTAAGTGTCTGGGATTGGATTTGAATTCAAGAAAATGAGTCTTCCTGATTCCAGACCCAGAACTCTATCCATTGTACCAATTAGTTGCCCATATTTAAAATGAGGAACTTGAATAGTTCCTAAGGCTCATTAAAACTCTAGATCTGTGATCTGAATATAATAGACAAACTATAGAACTTAACTATGCATCCAATTTAAAACTTTAGAAGGAATCTTTGAGATCATATAGTACAATTGTTTGCAAAGAGAGATTCAAACAGTTTAAATGATTTATATTAGGTCATATAGGTGGCTCTATGAGTTCAGGTGACTGTCTTTCCACACCCATCTAAATAGATTTTTCTCTTTTTTTTTAGTTATTACTGCTACAGGGGCTACCATGCCCAGCTCTGATGGATTCTTTTATTGATTCTTATCACCAGAGAAATATCTTAGAGGATCTTGAGATCTTTCGAATTTGACAGGTTGGCAGGGTACTTCCATCTCAGAATCCCCATTCACTTAAAAGCAGGAAAAAAAAAAAAACAACGAAACTTTTTTTTCTTTTAAAGATGTCATTTTTTTTATAGTCCCATGGCAACCAGGTAAGAAATAATGAGGCAGTCACTCACTCGCTGGGCAATTCACATCAGTCCTTGTCTCACCATCAGGAAAGAAAGGATGAGAGACTGGAAGATCATCACTTTTATAGGGAGACTCGATTCCAGCTCAGCATGTAGTGAATCATTGGTTCTTTAAAGGTTCTCTCAGCAAATTAGAAAACTTTTTTTTTTCTTTATTCACTTTAGTTCCTCAGTCATGAATGACAAAACAAGGTTCATATGTTGGATTAGAGCCAAAAAGGGAATATATTCACCTGTTCTATATAACCCACCAGAAAGGGAAAATCTAAGAATATTCTAAGGACTGGGTCTCCCTATTACAACATCTGAAATTGGGGGCAGGGTGAGGCTGTGAAAGGAAACACTATCTTAAACTTATAAAATATATAGGTCACAGCTTCAAGCTTTTATTTTGCATATTATTTAGCTGATTTAATGAAATATTGCTTGTTTCTTGAAATCTGCTTACATCAAATAAGAGAGCAGTCTTCTTAAAAGCACAAAGACCTTTTAACAGAAGACAAATCTACAGATGACAATGAACTCACCATAAAACATTTTCGCAAACAAACTCTAGCATATAGTCTGCAGAGGCAAAGGCCACACTGAAGCTAATTCTAGTTTAGGCAGTTTTCATTTCATACTGTTAATAGGGTCACCCAGAATGGTTACCATTCATAAATTCACACCATCAATCAGAATATATCCTGGATTACAGGACTCCCATTAGAAGCTGATCATGAAGATTTATGGAATGAAAAGAATGTATATAACCTCAAAAGAACGCCGGTTCTGCTATCTTAGGCAGCTACATGGTACATCAGTTAGAACACTGGGGCTGGAGTCATGAAGAACTGAGTTCAAATCCAGTCTCAGTGGCTATCTAGCTATGTGACTCTTGGCAAGTCATTTAACCTTGGTTTGCTTCAATTTTCTCGTTTATAAAATGGTATTAATAATAGTATCCACCTCTCAAGGCTATTATGAAGATTAAATGAGATAAAATGCCTAGCACATAGTAGGCATTTTATAAATATTCACTTTCCCCTCTCTAAGTCATTTATTTCTAGGTCAATTGAACTAGATGACTGAAGTCATTTGCAATTCTTAATTGTGATATTATTTTATCTTGTGATTATCTTGCTCTTACATAATTTCAGAACTGCTTGATTTATGACTACATTTCCCTTTAATATTGCATTATGCTTATTTGTCCATATCTTATTGTTCTCATAGTTGACTATAACTCCTTGAGATCAAGGAGTTGTGTTTTTTATAAGGTTGTATTATTTTTGTAACCCTAAAGCCTTGCATAGGGGAACTTGATAATTTTTATTGAATTGGATTTGTTGAACTGAACTTCTTAGCAATTTATAATTGTTTGTGCCTCATTAATTTCTGAATACTGGAGAACAAAATGGGAAATAACTTGAGTATCTTTGCCAAAAATAAAAAACAAACAAACAAAAACCTCATATAGGAATTTGAAGAGTTGGACATGACTGACAACAGTAAAAATTGTTGAATAAACTTACTAATGTCATCAAAGTTGATATGATACTGGAATCAAGACTGGGAAACTAGCTCTTTTTTTAAAAAAAGCTTCTGGCAAAGAAGAAGCTTCTCAGGCAAGCATGAGTGAAATGGCTATGGCTCTTTCATGAAAAGACAGAGTTGTGAACAATAGAGTGCCAACATTATCTCTTCATAGGTACCTGTCCATACTCCTTCTTCATGCCCTACATCAGGAACCTTTAGCTCCCCTGGTAAACAGGATTCACTAATCAGCATGGTAAGGCTGTCCTTATTATGGGCTGTTTTTTTGCCCTCTACTAGGATTTGGGGAAATTGGAGCTCCAGGGTAATTTCCTTCCACTTTGACCCTACTACATCATGTGCTTCCACCTCAGCCAACATTGGGAGGGAGGGAATATGGAGAAGAGAACTTTAGAGGGGCTCCTGGATTGTTAAAGCTTCAAGGGATGCTGAACATTTAGAATAGAACTGGGTAGGACACAAAGGGACAAAGTCAGGTGCTTAGAACAGGAATTTTTAACCTGGAGTCTATGAAATAAGGGGAAAATTAAATATTTATTTTCACCCATTTTTGGTTTCCTTGTTAATCTTATGTATTTTCTCATATGCTTCAATAACATTATTCTGGGATGGGGTCCCAAAGCTTCATTATATTTCCCAGGGGGTCCAGGGCACACACAAAAAGTTAAGAGCTTTTGGCTCAGACAGTATTTTGTTACCTGATTATCACTGCTTCTATATGAACTTGCATCTTCCTGATGTTTTTATCCTCTTTGAGAATGAAGGACAAACAATAACAGAACTTGACAAAGGAAAACATTGATAAGGATGGATGCCTTTTCTTACTAGCACCATCATGGACTAAAATGCCACCCTTATTTTCATGTCTCTTTTTCCTGATATGGCCTTCTCTCAGATTCCTCTTAGTTAATAATCTTCTAGAGAAAATTTGTCCCTAGTGATTTTCAACTTCTTTTCTGAGAGCACTTGTCACCTAGCATGTGATATTATTTCCATGCTAAGGAATTCTGCAGTCTTCTGGAAAATGTGATCCCAAAGAGAACACTCTTCAAATTGTTAGGAAGTTTTTCCTTATAGCACATCTAAATTAGTCTCTTTGTACCTTTTTATCCACTTCTTCTGAAAGAGAAAGTCTATGAACAAAAAATTCAAATAAAAAATGAAAAATTATTGCCCATGCAAACATGAGCTTTAAAAGCATTCAATATTTCTTGTTAAAAGTACATTTTAAAAATGAGGCTCTCCTTAGTCATACCCCAATTGATAAATGTTCAAGGGATATGAACACACAGTTTTTTGATGAAGAAATCAAAACTATATATATTTATATGGAAAAAATGCTCTAAATTATTATTGATGAAAAAATGCAAATTAAAACAAGTTTAAGATCATTTTAATACCTGTTAGATTGGATAAAATAATAGATTCTCTTCAGTTGAGAATTAGCTAAACAAATTGTGATTGATATATGATTGTGATGGAATACTGCTGTGATATAAGAAATGATGAGCTGATTGATATAGAAAAGCATAGAAAGACTTGGACCTGTGAAGGAAGATGCTATCTGTTTTCAAAGAAAGAACAAATAGAAATGTGCATAATATTGTCTTACATATATGTATATATGTACATATATTATGTCAATGACTTACAATTTCATTAGAGAAATAGAATGTTGGAAAAGAAGATGGGTTGGTCAGTGACAAGAGCAAGGGATAGACAAGTTGTATGCTCCATTGGTGTTTGATGGGATGGATTGAATGAAGACCTCTTATAAGAATATGGCCTCAAACTATACCCTAATTATAATTTGAAGCTTTGCAATAACAAGTTGTGCTATAGCTAAAAGTCATAGGTGTTCTCCTCCTGTTCCCCCTGACTTTTTTTTTTTTTTTTTGGCCATATTAGCATTGAGTTCCTAATATGGTATAAAGAGTGTGTCATTAGCTAGTGTTAGTCTCCTCTGGGTAGATTTCTCCAATTAGTGCATGAGCCTTGACTCCCCAGCTAATGGAAGAAAAGGTCAGACAAGGATGGGAGCTTCCATATTAGGATCTATATAATCCTGTGTTTTACAGTTTGTGCTTTGTACTCCTCTACTAAGATCACCTTGTCTGTTTGGGAGTTGCCCTTTCTCTGGAGAGCATAATAAATCCTTTTTTGTTTTTCTACCTTGAGAGTCTTTGATTTCAATTTGGGTAAGCTTCATTCCTGTCCCACACAATGTCTACACAACAAGAAGAAGCCTAAAGGAAGACTTTCAGCATATTAGATGGATTCGTTATAGAATATAGGTAATTATGATGTGGTATATGACTGTTTAAAATAATCATATAATAAAATATAATAAACATGTAAAAATATATATAATTTATATAAAATAATCATAAATATATAAAATGATATAAATATATAAAATATGATGTGGTATATGATTGTTTAAAATAATCATATAATAAAATAATTGTTTAAAATAAACATATGACAAATTCACAATGACCATTCTCTTGGACAGAAAGTAGATTTATTTAAGGGAAGAGGAAATGAAGGGAAACAACAGATACCAGGAATGGTAAATATGAAATTGCATTGGGAGATCATATAGTTAATCTAAGGAAAGAGACAAGGATCCCAGGGGAACTCACAATTAACCAGGAGAAGGGAAATACTTCATGAGGTAAGAGAAAGCCATTGCCTGGAAGGTTAGACTGGCCAGAGTAAGCTAGAGTAAGGAGAATGGGGTCATTAGAAGGAAAGCTGTGAAATAGAGAGTATCTCATAGTGGGCTTAGTCCTGGAGAGAACTTAACAAAAATCTTCATCATAAGGAGAACTCTTTCATAGGGGAAAATATAGCCTTGAAAGTTTCCTTGAAGTAAAGGTTTGAGGGAGGGGGGATCAAGGAGGAGAAGTGCCAGGGAGCTTAAAGAAGGGGAAATTGAGTCAGATTGAATACACCTGGAAGATCAGTACTACAACCTGTCTAAAGGTGCGTTGATAATATCTCAAAAGGTTTGTTTGAGAATACCCAGGTTGGGGGATGCTCATTGGGAGTTACTAAAGAGTGCCTTCCTAGGTAATCTGAGAATTATCTGATAATACTTTCTCCTGAAAGAAGAAAAGAGTAAGTCATATGGTGTTAGGTGGTGCAGTGGATGGAGCACCAGGCATAGTCCGGAAGATCTGGGTTCATTTGTAGCCTGTATACCTGGACAAGACAACTTCTATTTTCCTCAGCTTCCTTAACTATAAAATAAGGATAATAATAGAAGCTATCTCCCAGGATTGTTGTAACTGATGGTTGAATAAAACCCCAGAAAAAGACCAGGTCCTCAGTAGCTAGGTAGGCTATGGGGAGGACCTTTGTAGATTTTAAATGGGTCTTTGTTTCAGTATACCTTAGAAAAATCCCTTGCATGGATAGGATTATCTTGATCCCACAGTTATTCTATCTAATCTGGAGGCCAAGCTACAAATGTTAACCCCCAGGTTATTTCTTTATTATATAAGGCCCTCTCCTCCCCCTTCTTAATTGCAAATTTATTAAGACTTTGCCCATCTTATGGGGTCAGGTTCGCCTTGGTAATGGCAAGGCTAACTCCTTTTTGGAACTTGGCCAGTTGGCTGATAAGAAAATCTTTGTTTCTTGATTTGGAGATGGTCTAAGCCTACAACTACTTGTGACACCAGCCTGGAACTCCAATGTTTTTGGGTTCAACCCTTGTACCCCATTATAAAGATTAAATATATGTGGGGGACTGTAGTGACTACAAAAACAATAGACTCAGAGTAAGAAAAGCAAAAAGGGGTTTATTACCTCTGGAGAAAGGGCAACTCCCATCTGATAGGGTGTTTGTCTGTAAAGAAATGCAAAGCACAAACTGTAAAACATGAGATTAAATAGAAGTCCCCCCCCCCCCCTTGACCTTTTCTCCCATTGTCCAGACTTTAAACATGGAAATCTATAGAATAAATTGCCTTTAAAAGAAGTACTTAAATGATAATTAAAAAGTGATGGGAAACAAGAGGGGAATGTTCATTCAAGATAATTGAACACCTGCAGCTTTTCAGCTATAGCTTAACTTGTTATTGAAAAGTCTTAAGTCAGAAAAGAATAGGTCAAAGCCACATCTTTGTGAGAGTTTGTACACAGTTTATTCCCCAAAATGATACATTTGTATAGGGCCTGGTACTGATGAGGTTTAGATTTGTGAAACCTAAATGAAATTAGGGTTTCTGGTGATCAGGGAGTTAAATGAGTCTAGTGGCAGATTCAGGGTTCAGGATAGGTTTCGGAGCAAGGGTAGGGAGTTTTGGGGACTCCCTTCTGGCAGCGAAGAGGTTCTCTGTAAAGGAATTTACAGACCCCAAAACCTAGAGCTTTATTATGGCGATTGGAAGTAAGGTTAAAGTCTGGTTTAAAAAATAGGTGAGGGTAAAGAGAGGATAGCACTGGAAAGCTTATTCCAGTGGGCAGAAAGATCCTGACTGTAAAGGGCACTGCCAAGGTCCATCTGCAAAGACCTTAGTTGATGGAAGCTCATTATATTGTTTGTCTTGGTGGGGGTTGGGAAATCTGATCAGAACCAGTAGGGGCTGGGACAGCCAGAGCAGATCAGAACCGGTCAGGGCTGGGACAAGCCCAGATCTCCTATTGGAATTCAAAAGGGTACTTTTGACCAGGATTTGTGAATCAAAGGTCCTGGCTTCCTGAACTGAAATGCCTCAACTAGGAGGGGCTGGGAATAATCTGAAAGGAATCACAGATCAATAGGAAATACAGTTTCTTAAAGGGACCACAACTCACTTCAGTACCTAGTTGGCTCTTATACAAGCTTGTTTCCTTGCTTCCTTATATTGACTGAAACTTGGTATTTATATATAGAATTTTATTTACTTTCTAATTTAGGACACATAGTTTTGAACTGGGAAAATGGGGTTATTGGATTGATTGGAAGGAATGATAAGATACCTCAGTTCCCATATTTATGCTTTTTACCAGGGTCACAGGTATGTGTGGGATGGGTACAAGATGCCCCCAAATTAACTTATCAGAGACATCTTCAGGTACAAAGAGAAAGTATTTATTTAATCCATCCCAAATCTACCATGTGCTCCTGGAACCTGGACGGTTTCCACCTTGTCCAGGACTTAAAAAGCAAAAGACCTGAGCCTTCTCACTGGATAGATTAAACGGATGGAACCATCTTTGACCAAGGGTCCCGTCACTTCTGTAGGCTGGGAATAATGGTCAGGTGACTTCCTGAAACCCAAGGCTCAACTGGGTATAGAGGTCATGTGACTTAGGCCCAGTCCCACAAACTTGAGAAAACTTCATCCAATCAGTCCCATTCAGGTGTATGATAAACCCAAAGTTACATAAAACTCATAGGGAGAGAGATTTCAATATGGAGTCAAGGGAAAACCTCCTAGATTTATAACTAGATTGTTGATCAGTACTGTTTGTGACTTTATTTGGGATTTTCTTGGCAAAGATACTGGAGGAGTTTGCCATTTCCTTATCTAGCTAATTTTATAAGTAAAGAAACTGAGACAAACAGGATTAAGTGACTTGCCCAAGGCCTCACAGCTATTAAGTGTCTAAGGCCAGATTTGAACTCAGGAAGAAGAATCTTTCTGACTCCAGGCCCAACACTATGCATTGCCACCTAACTACCTATATATTCATTGTTTTGCATCATACAGACCCGTAGGTGTGACATTTTCTCTAATAAAGGGCAGGTTCTCTGATAAATCTTCCTAGTTCTTAGCCCATGCTCTATCCACTGTGCTATTTAGTTGCCCCAGTTAGATTATCTGTGTTCAAATCCTGCCTTCACTTATTACTACCTATGTAACCTTGGGCAAATCACCTCAACCCTCAATTTCCTCATTTACAGAAAGAAAGAATTGGACTAAGATTTCCAAATTCCTTCCAGCTCCAAATCCAGTGATCCCATAAGGAAATGATGAATGTTAATTAATTGCCTGAAGGTTTCACTCAGTGGTAAACAACTGAGCTTATTGAGTCTTTAATGAACCTTAAAGAGAATAGAAGTTTAATAATTATTCATGGAATCTTCAGTTATGAATTTGATCAATGTAGATAGTCAGCCCACTTATTTCAGATAGTTCTTTAATTTGAGGGTAGGGAGGGAGGGAAGTTCCATGAAGACTGTGACTATTTTGCTTTTTATCTTCAGTGTTTATCACAGTGCTGGCCACATTGCAGGTGCTTAATTAATAGTGGTGGAATGAATGAACAGGGTAGGAGGGGTGTAGGATGAAAGGAAAGGGGGAAAGACAAGAATCTCAATTATCTAGATATTTGCTATTCTCCTAACCCTCCTGTAATTATTTGTTAGGATCCTTTATAATCCACAAGGGAATTTCTACAATGAGAAACTTCAGTCAAATAATTCTAACACATTTTTCTTTGCAATGCAGTAGATATCACAAAAGTCTTAGGCTGAGGGCATTGAACTAAATGACATACAACTACTTAGGTCAGTTTCAGAAGCTCAGGATTACATTTGCTGTTTGGCATTAATCTTCACAAATTTTTTTTAATTGTTAATTAAATATCTATAAAAATAATGAAATTGTATTCTGCTTATAAATATAAGCCTTCCTAAGACTAAGTCAGAGGAAAATTTTACTTTTTTCTATTTAAAAAGGGAAAGGAAAAACATTTATATGGTGCTTATTACATAGTTAATAGATTTGCAAAATGCAAATATTATTTCATTTGATCCTCACAAGAGCCCTGAGTAGTAGATGCTATTATTATACCTATTTTTCATCCAGTTGCTAACATCAAAATTAAACTTAAAATTGTATAGCATGCAAATTCTTTACAAATTTTTTTAATATTACTTTTTTTAAAAAATTGAGTTTGAAATTCTTTCCCTCTCTCTTGCCCTTCCTCCACTCATTGAGAAAGCAAGAAATATGTTTTCAATTATATATGTAACACCCAAATTCTTTCTCATTATTTTCCTGAATAGGTTGAATAGAAACCAGGTGCTTTGTGAAGTTAAACCAATGTAGCACCTAGAATATCCTTGCTCACAATCTGGGTCCTAGAGAAGCTATCCAAGGTTCATGGGGCCCGTTAGGGCAATGTCCACTGAAAATCACAGCTTGTAGGTTCTCCATTGGACCAGCCAATCAAACAGGAAGCACATTAGTTGAAAAGAAGGCATTTGATTAAGAAGCATAACAAGAATAAATTGAGAAGATCCCTTTTGTACACATGGAATACATTTTGCTCTAAGCGATGCTCTGCTTACAGAGAAGATGTGTGACATGGGATCCCATGTAGAAGACACAGATTATGAGGGTTGGAAGGATTCTCAGCCTAATCTATATTGTCTAATCTATATTGGAAAGGGGTCCACACTAGGGCAGCAAGTAGTTAACCAGTTTGTGCTTGATTCAAGGAGAGGAAACACCTTGTTTCTCCAGAACCATTTCCATTGTTGGAAACTCAAATTGTTAGGAAAATTTTCCTAATATCAGACCTAAAATGATTACTTTTCCCCATTTCTTCTGGTTCTGTCCTCTGAAACCAAATAGAACAAGATATTCCTTCTACACATCATATTCCAAATACTTAAAGACAGCTCTCAAATTCCCTAAGTCTTCTCTAAGATAAAAAGAACCAATTCCTTCAGCCAACCTTTATATGTACTAGGATTCAGATCCTTCATTATACTATTTACCCTTTTCTCAAAATTCTCTAGCTTAGCAATATTTTTCTTTAACCATGGTGTCCAAAACTGAACACAATATTTTTCATTTATTACCCAGTTTCTTTCCTTGGAACTTTTATATCATGCACACAGGAACCTCATCAATCTTTAAGATACCATCAGCTTTGGTACTCACATCTAATCAATGCCATCTGCTCCTCTGATTGGAGAGTGGTGCCATGAGTCTGCTTAAAATCTCCTTTTAAAAAGGGGCCCCAGGTTGGTCACCTCTTCATTTCTTACCTGATCATGCTTCATGAAACTTCTCCCTTGACTGGATCACTCTTACCTACTTTAGTTTCCTTTTGTGGGTGTCTTCCTCCATTAAATGATAAATTCCTGGAGGGCAGAGAACATTTTTCTTATTTGTATTTGTATCCTCAGTGTTTAGCAGAGTGTCTTTACAAGATGGGCACTTGATAAATGTTTGTAGACCGACAATATTCCAGAAGAGGTCTGACAAGTTCAAAGTACAACAACACTATCACGTCTCTATCCTTAGAAACTATGCCTCTTATAATGCAGCCAACATAATACACAGGGAATTTGGGTAGTTAGGAAACATGTGCGAAGTGGTGTCAAGATACTAGGAAACTGTGTGATTAGGGAACACTTACTAAAGTCATATATTTAGGGGATACATGTGACTTAGGCATAGGAATGGTCAGGCAAATTGATGTCTCTGATGCTATAAGGCTGCTATTGTCCTCTGTTGATATCTTCATACTTCTTTCTTCTTGGTATCTATCTACTGATCTTCGATAATTACTTCTTTCTGTTGCTAGCTTCTGGAGTTCATAGACTCTTTTCTTTCTTTTTTTTTTTAATATTTATTTGTTAAACCTTTTTATTTTTCAAATCATATGCATGGACAATTCTTCAACATCAACCCTTGCAAAACCCTGTGTTCCAATTTTCCCCTCTTCCCTCATGCCCTCCTCTAGATGGCAAGTAGTCCAATATATATTAAACATGATAGAAATATATGTTAAATCCAATATATCTGTACATATTTATACAATTATCATGCCACCCAAGAAAAAAAGAGAAGCAAAACAAAATGCAAGCAAATAATAACAGATTCAAGGAGAGGAAACACCTTGTTTCTCAAGAACCATTTCTATTGTTGAAAACTCAAATTGTTAGGAAATTTTTCCTAATATCAGACCTAAATTGGTTACTTTGTACCACTTTTCCATTTCACCACACTCAGCTCCCACAGTCTCTGGTATAGATGACTTTCTTTATCATTGAACAATTGGAACTGGTTGGAATCATTTCATGGCTGAAGAGAGCCACGCCCTTCAGAATTGTTGTTGCCGTGTATAATGATTTCCTAGTCCTGCTCATTTCACTCAGCATCAGTTCATGTAAGTCTCTCCAGGTCTTTCTGAAATCATCCTGCTGGTCATTTTTTACAGAACAATAATATTCCATAACACTCATATACCACAATTTATTCAGCAATTCTCCAATTGATGGGCATCCATTCAGTTTCCAGTTTCTGGCCACTACAAAAAGGGCTGCCACAAACATTTTCGTACATGTGGGTCCTTTTCCATTCTTTAAAATCTCTTTGGGATACAGGCCCAATAGTAACACTTCTGGGTCAAAGGGTATGCACAATTTGATGACTTTTTGAGCATAGTTCCAAATTGCTCTCCAGAATGGTTGGATTCGTTCACAACTCCACCAACAATGAATTAGTGTCCTAGTTTCCTACATCTCCTCCAACATTTGTCATTATCTTTTCCTGTCATCCTTGCCAATCTGACAGGTGTGTAGTGGTGTCTCAGAGTTGTCTTTATTTGCATTTCTCTGATCAATAGTTGTAGAGAGCCAGAACTCTGGAGAAGTACACTTGAAACAAGGGCGTTAACTCAGTGGAACGAACGAGACAATGATTCTCTAGTTTACATAAACACTTAGTACTTAGCATGGTGATGTAATGGTTCTCTAAGGTTACACATAATCAGTATTCTGTAATGATGTAATTACAATAAGGAATATAAGGACCAATAAGAACTGGAAGAGAGACATTCTATCTTTGACCAGTCTCCTGGTAGCTCTCATGCCTCCTGAACTAAGATCAAGACTGGGCCAGAATAAAGAATCTAGACTTTGTTCTTGACCATTCTCGTGGTGTCTATCTTGCTGAGATCAAAACCGTTCTAGAGGACCATCAGAAAGCTAGCCTGAACATTACAAATAGTGATTTAGAGCACCTTTTCATATTACTAGAAACAGTTTCAATTTCTTCATCTGAAAATTGTTCATATTTCATAGGCTCTTTTCTACCATAATGCACTGACTGGAAAGCTTCTCCTTGACAAAGACAGACCAATAGTTCTTTTAGTGTATAACTGCCATCACCCACCACACCCAGTCAAAGAGAATCTAGTCAATTAGTATGCGCTAGACTAAGATTAAATCCTTTCCTTTGATTGCCTGTATCTGGCACTGATTCAAAGTGTATCAGAGTTAGAAAATTCCTTGTAACTCTTATTAACTGCCTGGGTGAATCCTGGCTACCTCTCAAACCATTTCAAAGAGTCTACAAAAACAACTACAACAATAAAGCTGTAAGTAGGTGTTCAATGAAATCTAGTTTCTTCCTATTATCTTCTTTTATTAGCATGAAATTGAAATTAGGTTTCCAAAGCACTTTGAAGATATTAATTTAATCTTCCCAATAACCTTGGGAGATATGTGCTATTATTGTCCCCATTTTATAGATAAGCCAAGTGAGGCACAGAGAGATTAAGTGACTTGTTTAGGGTCATATAGCTGATAAAAGTCTGAGGCTGGATTTGAATCCAAGTCTTCTTGACTGGATATCCAGCGATCTGTTCATAATGCCAACTGTTTCTTAAAAGAAAAAAAAAGTTAAAGGGGAGAAGATTTAGTAAAGGCACTTAATAAATGTTTATTGAATTTTTAGTATATGTGCTGCTGAAATTAGCACTATTTATTGAATTTTTAAATTCAAGCCATCATCTTTCACCCTAAACTCATATTCCTGATTTCCTTGGGTAGAATTATTTGCCAATCATAATTACAAAACTCTAAATTTTGGGCTATATTCTAGGCAGCTAGGTGTCCCAGTACTGGATCTAAAGTCAGAAATATTT
Source organism: Sarcophilus harrisii (assembly GCF_902635505.1). Taxonomy (NCBI): domain Eukaryota; kingdom Metazoa; phylum Chordata; class Mammalia; order Dasyuromorphia; family Dasyuridae; genus Sarcophilus; species Sarcophilus harrisii. The sequence goes on along the minus strand of NC_045426.1, from coordinate 319,022,539 downwards.
GAATTCAAATTCTTCTTTAGACACTTGCTAACTCTGTAATCATGGGCAAGAAGACAGGATTCTTTCTGCTTCAGTTTCCTCACCTGTAGAAGGTGGATAATTATAATACTTCCCTACCCAACAAGAACACTTAGTTCCAGGACTGCTGTGAGCACAAAATGAGATGACTTAAAATCATATAATAATATTATTTATCATTTATTATTATTATTATTATTATTATTATTTTGCCAGAAAAACTTGCTGTCTCATTCCCCTCATTTAGGAGAATGGTCAATATTCCTCAGCAGCTTAGTCTAGAGCTACTTCTTTCTGCAAACAGATCTAATTAGGATCCCAGAGTCAAAAGAAGAGCATTTTATTTCAGGTCCTGTCCAAGTACAAACTTGATCTTGGTTAACTTAGTTTCTCTCAGCCAAATTTCCTTAACAATATAATGAGAGAGTTGGACTTTTCCAACTTTAAAATTCTTTTATCTCTCGTCTAAGATGTCACAGCAGAAAGGGAAGTGAAAATAAGGGTAAGTTGAAATACAAGGTGGGATACAGTGGGTCTCTTTGTTGTGGAGTGATGCTCCTTCTAGGACCTACCTTTGTCCCTCCCTTCAAAGAGCAATTCCCTTCATCTTTACCTTGCAGAGCAGTTTAATAGTGATCTATATCTAGCCAAACATCCAACTCCAGGGAGTGTCAGAGATAAATTTGGCAATTATTCAATCCAGCCATTTAAAAATACCTTTGATGATAACCTGAGCAAAGCCCCAGAGGTTACTTTTATGTAATTCTCTTCCCAAGTCTGGGGGCCTCCCGAAGGTCGTTGAAGAAAGCATTATTAGTCTTCCTGGCACATTAAGATATGTGATGTCTCAAAGTCATATGTTGCGTGTCAGTTTCTTTTCTCCACAACAAGAAGCTCTTATATCTTTGGATAATATCCAACTGGGATTGGGGGTGGGGGGAAGGGGATATGGATAATGAATCTAAAAGGTTGAAGAGCCTTTGACTTCCAACCTATTATTCAGGAAACCTATCCTTTACTGCACTTTCTCAACATCATATTTTCTTTTTTTCCCCAGCCTCTTGACTGGACTTCCAAGTGAAATCACTTTTCTTGATTCATATGTCTTACTTTTCTGTTGGGTGGGTCAGTGCTACAGTAGCTTAGTTAGTGATACTAAGATAAATAGCTGGCTTCCAGCACTTCTATTGCAGCCCCCTAGGAGAGACGAACACAACAGACCCATAATTCACTTAGAGTTGAAATGTATTATGTGTTGGGTGCTTTCCATGTTACTAAATACTTACTTCAATACTTAACAGGATTTGTGATGTCCCTGTGTGGATTATAGCCCCTCTATAACTTACTTATTAAGACAGTTTGGGAGAGCTGCTGTGCTTGGAAAATGAATCTCCCTGTGGTTAGCCTATTGATGTCTCTTGAACTTAACTGGGCTAGTCTTTGGGCAATAGATGGACAGGCTTTCCCTTGGCCCATTTAGAACCTGCCAGAGATTGAAAATGGGATAGAGTGCTGGGCTTGGAGTCAGTAAAATTAGATTTCAACTCTTCAAACACTTTATGTTCATAGGATAGACAGGCAAGTCCTTTAACTTATCTGGAAAACTTACATTTCCTTATTTGTAAAATTGTTTATCAATGAAAAAGTAATTGCTTAAAGACTTCTAGAAAGGGAAGAATGATTATATACCAAGGCAGCCTATTTTATTTTTTGTTGTTGTTCAGTCATGTCTGACTCTTCTTGACTGCTGTTGGGGTTTTCTTGGCAAAAGATACTGGAGTGGCTTGCTATTTCCTTTTCCAGCTTGTTTTACAAATGAGGAAACTGGGGTAAATAGTGTTAAGTGACTTGCCCAGACTCAACAGTAAGTGTCTGAGGCTGAATTTGAACTTAGAAAGATGAGTCTTGCTGACTGTAGGCCCTGTGTTCTGTATTCTCTATGGAGAAGAGCTATTAGCTCTGTTCAGTTTGGCTCCAGAATGTAGAGATAAGACTAATGGGAAGCAATGATGAGCTGGAGCCACCTTGAATTAGATTCTGTTAAATTTTCAGTATGAGCGTTTATACCTTAGACATCAGCGAATGCTACAAGTCATGGGCTGCTTTGTTGTTTTGATTATCAAGATTTAAGAAAGTAATGGGGAAAGTATTAATAACAGGTTAAATTTAAAAGTATAGTTTATATATATTTTTTTCCTCAGAAAGTTGTTAGACATATCTAGACATCTAGATATCCCTAGATAAAAGTCACAATAAATTTGTACCATTGTACATAGAATGCTGGGCCTGAAGTCAGGAGGACTCATCTCCCTATGTTTAAATATGGCCTCAGACACTCACTAGCTGTGTGACCTTGGACAAGTCACTTAATTCTGCCTCAGTTTCCTCATCTGTTGGAGAAGCAAATGGCAAACTATTCCAGTATCTTTGCCAAGAAAAACCCAATGAGGTCATGAAGAGCCAGACACAACTGAGAACAATTGAATAGCAAAATCAATGACAGAAGTATGAGTTGGGGATGGTGGTAGAAATTAAGACAATAAGTATTTATTAAGTACCTACTATGTACTACGCAGTATGCTAAGCCCTGGGTATGTAAAGAGAGGCAACTAAACAAAATCCACTAATCCCTGTAATCAAGGATGAAGACAAGAAGAACCTGACATGATTGAAAATAACTGAACAGAAACAGCTTCTAATAGAACTGAATAAAAGCTACCTTGAGAGTACTGGGTTTTCTGACACCATAAGTCTTCAGGTAAAGACTGGTTAAGGTTTTGCACCTAATATCCTTGTTCAGTTATCAGCTATTCTAGTGGCCTCTGGGGTCTCTTCCAGTTTCAAAATCAACATAGCATAATCAGGGTCAGAACCAGATTAAAATGGAATTTGAAGAGGCAGAGCCAACATGGCAGAGTAAAGGCAGAACCTCTCCCGAGCTCTTTCCCAAACCCTTCCACTTATCTTTAAATAATGATTCTAACATTTGAAAGTGTCAGAATCCACAAAAAAGCATAGAGAAACAATTTTCAGGTGGGCAGGAAAGGTCTGTCACACCAGGGTGAGATTAGAGCACAGTCTAGTGCAGGTAATGCCAGCCCAGTCCAGAAAACTAGGAGCATGCCTTGGGGACTACTTAATCAGCAGAGGCAGCAACAACTTCTGGAACTCTCAGTCCACAGAGAGTAAGGGATTTGAAAAAAAAAGGTCAGAAGGAGATTAAAGGGTCTCTTTACTAGCACTGAGGCAGATTCTATTGCTTTAACCCTACTCAGATCCAGGTCACAAAGTTGGGTGGCAGTCCCAGGATGAGGAGGATCACTAACACACCAGAAATTATAGCTAGATACAGTGGAAACCCTCATACCAGTACTAAAATAGAAAAGAGTGCTTGTGGTGGCTCATAGAGCAGAATACAGGCCAGAAGAGTAGTAAACATATCTCATACTGAAAACTTACAATCCCTACAATTATCTCTGAAACAGCTACACAAGATCCCTAAAGCTTGGGACAGTGCATTCTCTTCCCTGGAAGCAGAACCCCACTTTAACAAAGAGTTGAAAGTCAAGTAATGGGCTGGGGAAATGAGCTAACAACAGAAAAAGATTCTGACCATAGAAACCTACTATGGCAACAAGAAAGACCAAAACACACACTCGGAAGATAAAAAAATTAAAGCTCCCCTATCCAAAGCCTCCAAGAAAAATATGAATTGGTCTCAGGCTTTGGAAGAGATTGAAAAGGATTTTAAAGATCAAATAAGAGAAGTAGAGGAAAAATTGAGAAAAGAAATGAGAATGACATAAGAAAATTATGAAAAATAATTCACAAGTTTGGAGATACAGAAAACATTGAAGAAAATAACCCCTTAAAAACAGAATAGGACAAATGGTAAAGAAACGCAAAAAGCCAATGAGGAGAAAAATATCTTTCAAAAGCAGAATTGACCAAGCTGAGAAAAAAAATCCACTGAAGAAAAAAACTCCTTTAAAAGTAGAATCGGACAAATGTAAAAGGAAGTACAAAAGTTCACTGAAGAAAATAATTCCTTAAAAGTTAGAAGTGACTAAAGAAAAATTAATGTCTTTATAAAAAAAATAAAGAAACATATAATTGTAGAAAAACTGTTGGATTTTTGGGACTTCTCTGAGTTAGAATCCTGGCTTAGTCACTATATCTCTTTTACTAAAATGTCATAGGCTGGAAAAATGAATCATTAACTTTTTCTTGGCTTTCCTGCGCAGATTTTGGTCTGGTAAGTTTTTTATGTGATTGTGAAGGAGGGTGTAGAGAAACAAAGGCAAATCTATGGGAGGGAGTTGGGAGAAGGAGGGGAAAATTTGGAACACAAGATTATGCAAAGATTATTCATGCATATGTTTTGAAAATAAAAAGCTGAAAAAAAGAAAGAAAAACAGACAATAATAACATGTAATGATCCTAAAAAAAAAAAAAGAAAAGGCAAAAATGCTACTTTTCACTCCACTCTCCTGATTCTGCTCTTCCCTTACTATTCCACTTCCTAAACTTTTCTAATAAGAAATTTGAATTTCTCTTTTTTCAACTTCTGTTGAAAATTATTTCTGTGTTTACTCTCCAAAGCCAATCAGATCAATTCTAATCTCTCTTCTAAATAATACCCTTCAGATACTTAAAAGCTAAAAATATTTAAGCTATTATGCTTCTTTTAAGTTTTATTCTACAAACTAAATATTCACACTTCCTTCAGCCAATACTCATATGTCATGAAATTAGGGTATTTCATCATCCTAGTTACTCTTAAGTCAAAATGATAAGCAATTATCAAATGCCAGGCATTATGCTAAAGTCCCTGGGATCAAAATACAAAAAGAACTATACAAAAAATGCAAAAATATTGTCCTTGACCTCAAAGAGCTTTAATTCTAATAGGGAAGTATAGTTTTTAAAAGGGACCTAAAGAGAAGGGATGGGCATGATGAGGAGGTATCTGAATTAAATAATGTCATAGATCAGAAAATGAAAGCTGTCTGGGTCTAGATCCTTTCTCAAAATGGAGATTCTTAGAATCTATCACCTGTCTCTGAGATGGTATGATCCTTTGGATACTTTCCAGTTTATCTATGTCTTCCCCTCTCCCTTAAGCTGTGGCAAGCAGAACAGCTCAAAATACTCTATATTGGTCTGTCTAGGACAGAATACATATTTCTTGAATCTGTCTCTTAATGAAACCCAAGATCATATTAGCTTTTATAACATTGTTGACACATATTGAATTCAACTAAAATCTCTAGTTCTTTAAAAAAATTTTTTTTTCTTGCCATCTACACCAGAGAAAGAACTATGGGAACTGAGTGTGGTTCCCAACATAACATTTTCACTCTTTTTGTGGTTGTTTACTTGCATTTTATTTTGCTTCTCTTTTTTTTTTCTTGTGTGACATGATAATTGTATAAATGTGTATACATATATTGGATTTAACATATATTTCTATCACATTTAATATATATTGGGTTACTTGCCATCTAGGGGAGGGCGTTGAGGGAAATTAGAACACAGGGTTTTGCAAAAACTAATATTGAAGAATTGTCCATGTATATGATTTGAAAAATAAAAAGCTTTAATAAAATTTTTTTCTTGTTTATTTTATTTTTAATTTATGGAATAAAACAACTAATTCCATAACATAGTATAATAAAAAATATAATTGCATATGAAACTGCAAATCTGTTCTGTACAACTTGCTACTCCTTTTAAATGTATAATAAAGTTATCATATAACTTGCTTCCTATTTTCCTTTTTTTCCTTTCCTCCCCTATTCCCCCTTCTACTTAGAAATAGCTACCATTAGACATAGTGAGGTATATATAGATGTAAAATTATTCTATGTATACTTCTTTTAGTCATTTGTTCCTCTGGATCAAGGTCATATGTCCTTTATAGTTAATCTGGGCATTTATATTAATCAAAATGGCTTAATTGCTCACAGTCATTCTTTAAATAATATTGGTTACTGTATACAGTGTTCTCTTGGTTCTGTTTGCTTTGCTTTTCATTATTTTGTGCAAGTCTTTCCATGTTTTTCTAAAATAATTGAGCTTATCATTTCTTATAGCATAGTGGTATTTCATCATAATCACGTACCACAACTTGTTCAACCATTCCTCAACTGATAGGATAAACTGCTATCTGATCACATCTCCCCTAACTTGTACTTATAAGTGAGTTCACCACCAAGGAGCAGGTGGAGAAGTGACTGGGGGCATGTGGTATTTATTTAATAGGTCTCTTTATATCTGGTATCTGGGAAGAAAGGAGGAGGCAGGGCCTACTCTGGGTAAAATTTCAAAGTAAAGTTTGTTTTGGTTTTAACAGGATACCTTCTCCTTCTGAGGATCTCTCCTGTCATTTGGTACCTTGATGCCTTCTGAGTGTCTGTCTTTTTGCTATTTGCTGTGCCATATTGTGGTGTTCCAATTCTCCTTATCCTTTCCCAAAGTGTCTTTATGATACAAAATTTGTTCTTAATAGCTAATAATAGCCAGAATTTATATAAGACTTGCAAAACACTTTGAAAATGTTACATTATTTTATCCCCACAACCATTTTGAGAGCTAGGAGCTATTATTTACAATCATTTTATAGACTAGGAAACTGAAGCAAACAAGGGTTAAAGTGATTTGCCCAGATTCTCATAGTTTATATCTAAGGCTGGATTTGAATCGAGGTCTTCCTTACTCTACGTCTAGTCTACTTTCCATTGTGCCAGTAAAATAAAAACTTTATCAGTGCTACTGGTCTCAGGTATTAAAAGGAAAGTAAATTACTTTGGCTAATTTATAGTAAGATGTAAATGATTGATAGTTCCATTTTATAGTTCCAAGGGTATTTTAATTTTTTATTTAAAACCTTATTTTCAAAATATATGCATAATTTTCAACATTTACCCTTCAAAATCTTGTATTCCAAATTTTTTTTTCCCTCCCCCCCTACTTCATCTCTTAGAGGGCAAGTAATCCAGTATATGTTTAACATGTGGAGGAGTTCTTCTATATATATTTCCACATTTATCATGCTGCACAAGAAAAATCATATCAAAAAAGAAAAAAAATGAGAAAGAAAACAAAGTGCAAGCAAACAACAACAAAAAAATGATAATACCATGTTGTGATCCATACTTTAGTCCCCACAGTCCTCTCTGTGGGTGCAGATGCCTCTTTCCATCACAAGACTATTGGAACAGGGCCAAATTACTTCATGGTTGAAAAGAGCCACCTCTATCAGCATTGATCATTGCGCAATCTTGTTGCTGTGTACAATGTTCTCTTGGTTCTACTCACTTCACTTAGTATCAAGTTCATGTAAGTCTCTCCAGGCCTTTCTGAAAATCATCCTGCTGGTCATTTCTTATAGAACAATAATACACCATCACATTCATATACCATAACTTATTCAGCTATTCCTCAATTGATGGGCATCCACCCAATTTCCAATTCCTTGTCACTATAAAAAGGGCTGCTACAAACATTTTTGCACATGGGGTCCTTTTCCCTTTTTTGATCTCTTTAGGATACAAGCCCAATAGAGACACTGCTGGATGAAAGGGTATGTACAGTTTGAAAGTACTTTGGGCATAGTTCCAAATTGTTCTCCAGAATGTTTGGATCATTCACAACTCCATCAACAATGTATTAGTGTCCTAGTTTCCCCAGATCCCCTCCATCACTATCTTTTCCTGTCATCTCAGCTAATCTGAGAGGTATGTAGGGTATCTCAGAGTTGTCTTAATTTGCATTTCTCTGATTAATAGTGATTTAGAACATTTTTTCATATGACTCAAAATGATTTTAATTTCTTCATCTGAAAACTGTTCATATCCTTTAACCATTTATCAGGGTATTTTAATTTTGAAAGAAGACTTGTGAATCGAAAGAAGAACCAGTTTACATTTGTAAAGCAACATTATGGAAGTAATTTTTGACAATAGTTGTTCTTCATTTCCTTTTCATTGACATCTCTTTTTCTCCTCTATAAAGATGGTAATGGAAAAGGGAAAGAGGAAAAACAGTCATTTTGGTCCCTGGTTCTCTCTCCAGCCCAGATTAATGTTGTTTGTTGTTCATCTTTCATTCTCAAAGAAGACCAATGACATCAGGAGAGTGATGTTCTAACTTGCAACAGATTTGAATTTAAGTGAAATACCCACATATAACAGTATGACTCCTAATGTGGACAGAGGGACAGAATGAAGAGGAGGAAAGGTAAATGAAGAGAAAGAGAATCCCTGCAAGTCAGCTGCTTCTTGGTTGGTGTGGCACCTCTTGTCAAACACCATCCATTGGAGAGTGCTGTGAATGGCAAGACTTTTTCTTTTAGGGAAGAAAGCAATAGCTCTTTCAGTCTGCTGAAAGTAGGGCTAGATCTCTTTTAGCCTGGTCTTTCAGTTTCTTACTATTCTTCAACTGTAACCTTTAGCTGAGATATTGTCTTCAGAGCTACTCCATTTGCTGGAGGTGCTATGATTAAAAGAGCTTCTCCTCTGCAGGGAAGACTATAGCTCTCTTTAACCAACATTCACAATCAATAGTTGAGAAGCTTCCTTCAGTTCCATTGAACCAATGGTTAAGAAACTCCTCCCTTCTTTCAGGTCAAAACATAGAGAACAATGCTGATCTCAGGTCTGTCTTTTTAATTCCTTTTAGAACTCTTCTTTTTATACTCTTCTGAACTTTTAACTCTTTATTCATTATTTTTTCCTAAAAGTTTCTCAATTCAAGGGTCATCTTATCAGAATCTTATCACTTATCAGAAATTATATCTTATCACTTATCAGAAATCTGTTTTAGTTTTTAGGTTTTGCATTGGCCCCCATTTGAGGTAAATATTACCATTACCAAATATTACTTTCTCAAATAGAAGAGAAAGTAAGTGACCCAGGTAAAAAAAAAACTTTTAAATTCTCCTCCATCAATCCTTTTTTAAAAATGCAAATAGTAATAATGCTACTGGCAAGCTAAATTAATTTTTATCTGAGAAATTTTTGTGTGACCACTATACATAAAATGAGCATCAAATATTTAGTGATAATAAACTATAATTTCACTATCCTTGCATTCAGTTATGAGACCCCCACATGATCATGAACCATGTTTAAGAAGCTGGGCTTTAGAGTACCTTCCAAAGTAGATGGTAATACATCTCTTACCATGTCATTTTACTGATAAAACTGAATCCATTTCTAATGTCAAATCATTTGACAATTCCAAGAACTTGGAAGGTAAGAATTTTCTTTTCTGGATTTTTAGTAGCTGTGGCTCTCAAGAAGGCAAAAGCTGAAAGAGCTGTAGTTACAGCTGTAAAGTCTCCAAGAAAGTATTTTTCCTACACAAAACTTTAGGGAAGCAGCTGGAAGCAGAGCTGGTGGTCTGGAAAGTGCTGATATTAATCCTTATCACATACAGTTAGCAACATTTACTTGTGCTTGTTTAAAAAATGAGCATACATCCAACTCTCTAACAATCCTATGATTCTAAATATCTTCTTCCAATTAACTAAGATTAGCCCTTTCTAAAAAAAATTGATTAGGCTTACACAAATATCCAATTCTTAACAATTTTATGATCCCAATTTTCCTCTTCTCTTTGATTAGAGCCAAAGCTCTTTGAGCTTTTGTCAGTGTTTATAAAGTATCTTTCGGTATCTGTTATTTCCATTGCTTTCCATTTCCACATCCAGAAAGATCAGCTCTTCAGTGTTTAAAATAGAGAAAGGTTTAAGGAATATGAGATTATAGCTAGAAGGGGTAAGTATAACTACTGCACTACAGGGAGAAGGGAGTGGAAGATTTTTTTTTTTTTAATTTCTGGCGCCTGAGAGATTTGGGATAGAGGAAAGTCAAGAGGTGTTGGAGAGATGGTTCGACCACTGAACAGGAAAATCTGTGCTCAGACCGAGTGGTTTTGACTGGGAGTAAAGCTCATTATATGAGTAACTAGGTACTGCATAGTGCATAGAGTGCTGAGCCTGGAGTCAAGAAGACTCCTCTTCCTTAGTTCAAATCCAGCCTCAGACATTAGCTATGTAACCCTGGCTAAGTCTAGTTTGCTTCAGTTTCCTCATCTGCAAAATAAGCCAGAGAAGGAAATGGCAGTATTTTTGCCAAGAGAACCCTAAATGAGGTCATTAAGAATAAAAAAAAAATGACAGAACATTAACAAGAAGTTCATTATAGTTGGTTTTACACGCACACACACATATCTTAATTTCTATTATCTCTTTAGAATACATCTCTGACAACCTCAGCCCAGTTAACTCTAGCTCTGAAATGTACTCTAATACAGGGTGATCAAAAACAAATCTAATCCCCCTCCCACTGTAAAACAAAACAAAACAAAACAAAATAAAAAGACTATAAAACAAACATGATAAGAAACATCTGTGTTCCATAATAAGACATTGGCCAACCTAATCAAAAGGCTAATTGTTAACCATAACTTGGGGAAAAGGAGAGAAGAGAGGAGAGGATTGAGAATCCAAAGATATTAATCTTTTATGTTCTTTTAAAAAGTTTTATTGAGGCCTTTGTTACACTACAAAAGTTCTTGATGTTTAAATCCCCACTCCAACCCTTCCATGCCCAGAACCTTCCCCTTTTACAAAGAATGGTTAAGCAAAATGAACTGTTACAGTAATAGCATCTGACTTTATAAGTCATATGTAGCACCTGTAGTTCCCCAACTCTCACTATGTATTGGTCATTCCTTTTAATCTGAAATCTTTTAACTTTATTTTCCTTTATACTGTTAAAGCCTTTTTGTATATTTTCCTTGTTTTGCCTCTTTAATCATTTTGAGTTTTTCTATCTTTTCATATTTTTCTGCATTCCTCATTTTGTTTCTTATAGCACAGCAACCTTCTCTTGTGTTCATATACTTCACTTTATTCACTCACTCTCCAATGATACATATTCATTCTCTCTCCTCCTTTTACCTCTCCCATTTTTGACAGTATAATTCCATTTGGTTCTTTACTCTAATCACACAATATTTACTCATTTTTTCTTTTAAAATAAATTAATTTTAATTAAAAAACATTTAATGTTCACCATCTTTCTCCCCATATTGAGAAGAAAGAAAAAGAAAAACAAAACAATTCATAAGAAATTTCCTTAGGCAGATAAAACAAATTCCTGCATTGACAATAGACAAAAAATGAATGTGCTATTTTCCATCTTGAATCATCACCTCAATGTCAGGAGGTAAATAGCTTCTTCATCATAGGTCCTCTGGAATCATGACTAGTCATTAAGTTGATTAGAGTTCTCAACTCCTTTGAAGTTGTTCATTTTATCAATGTTGTTATTATATAAATTATCCTCCTAGTTCTTCAGTGATTCCTAAAGATTTTCCCAGGTATCTCTGAAATGACTTATATTCTCATTTCTTATGGCACAATTGAATTCCATTATGAGCATGTAATGTAGTTTGCTTGGCCATTTCCAGTTGATGGGTATCCCTTTAGTTTTTAGTTCTTTGCTGTCGCAAAAAGAGCTGCAATAAATATTTTTGTACATTTGGATCTTTTTCTCCTTTCTTTGTTCTCTTTGGAGTATAGACCTAATAGTGAAATGTCTTGGTCAAAGGGGAAAGCAATTTGGATATCACTCATTCTTCTATTGATATGTTTCATATATCATACTTATCCACAATTTCCTACTCTATCCTGGATGTTGCTACTATAGAATGAATCCAGAAGTAGATAGATGAATGGGAATGGAGATTATTTGTGAAAAAGGATAATTTAAAACAGATCTGAAAAATAAAAGAAACATTTCCTAATCTTCTCTAACAGAAGCCATGTACACATGTACAAACATATATAAATATGTATTGTCTTTAACATGGAAATTATGCACTGTGTCCTACATTTTCTACCCTGATCATCCTTCTCTGTGATTCAAAGTTGGAGAAAGATTCATTGATTTTTAAAAAAGAAAGTATAAGCCTTATGAGCGATCTTTTCTTCATTTGGGAAGAGAAGAGACTCTACTAAAAAGGAGGAAAAAATAGAAAAAAAAATCCAGATTAGAGATACCAAAGGTAAACAATGTTAGATACAATTTTATTTTTAATTCAGTTCTGTTTGGTTCAAAGGTGTATGGAAAGATAAATAAAGATAATAAATCTATAGAGGATTTTGATATTATCTGAAGCCAGATATCCTATATAACTTAGAAATAACACTGACCATCACCAAGGCCTGAGTAACTATGACTTTCCTAAGGTAAGGCTTGGTATCTCCCTTAGATCTGGGGAGCTTGGTTGGGAGGAGAGAAATTGGACTGCTAGTATAAATGAGCTTTCTCCAAAGAACTAAATAGACTCTATTCAATTATATTCACTCCATCTTCCAAGTTTGATGCTTAGGAACATGCTAAATATGCAGATAATCATCTTATATCTGTTATGAACCAGGAATAGAATGGCTACTTTCAACTATTTGAAGAGCTATTAATATGTAGTAATCAACATTGTTTTGCTTGTCCTTCAAGGTGGGGCAGAGGGGAAGCTAGGTGGTATAATGGATAGAGCACCATAGAGTCAAGAAGGCTCATCTTCCTGAGTTCTAATTAGGTTTAACTAGACCAACTTCTCTCCCAAAAAGCTCCAAGTTCCTTTAAATAATGACTCTGAATAAATTTTAGAGCATCAGAACACCCCAAAAGATGGAGGAGAACATTTTATAGCCAAAAGCAACTTAGAAGGTCAGCAGAAAAGGTGAGTAACACAAGAGTAGGAATCCAGTATGCAGTTCTGGTGCAGGCCTTGCCAGCACAACTCTAGACCTAGATGGTGACTTTCAGAACTCTCAGCCTAGAGACACCAAAGAGACCTTGGAAGGTCAGCAGAAAAAGCCTGTGGAACTATGGTGGGAGTTCTGTATATAATCCTAGTACAGGCTGTACCAGCACAGCTCTGACCCCAACGCCAGCAAATCAGGAACTCTGAATCAGCAGCAGCACTGGCATTTCTAGATCTCTGAACCCAGAGACACCATTGATGGCTTGGAAGATTGGCACAAAAGGTTTGTCAGTAGAATGAGAAAGTCTTGTGAAACCAGTAAACTAAAAATGGACATGGGCAGTCATGGCCCAGGCAGCTTCTGGATATCTCAGCCCACAGGACATCTCTTTATTAATAATAAAGTGGAACTCTGTTATTTTAACAGACTACATCTTACGTCTACATGGAACAGACAGTCCTAACAGTTCTAGGGCAGAATGCTTATGCTCAGGTCCCTTGAAGGATCTCTGAAAATAGCTGCACAAAACCTGAAACTTGGGACAGTACACTCTGTATTCTAGAAACAGAGCTGTATTTTAACAAAGAGTTAAAAGCATAGTAAAACGATAGGAAAATAAGCAGACAACAGGAAAAGTTTCTGACCATAGAAAGTTACTATGTGATACAAAGTGAAGATAAAGGACTAGAGCAGACTCTGTTATGCTTCAGGTGAAGTTAAAAAAAAAATCCTGATCTCAGATTAAGTAAAAGCAAAGATAGATCTAATTAAAAGAAATAAGGAAAGAAACTATATTTTACTTAAGGGTACCATATATGGATAATGAAGCAATATCAAATTTAAACATAAATGCACTAAGTGGTATAGCATGAAAATTCCTAGAATTCCTATAGAAGTTAAGAGAGAGCCAAGAAGAAATAGACAGCAAAACTATATTAGTAGGGGATCTCAACCTTGCTCTCTCAGAACTAGATAAATTGAACCACAGAATAAATAAGAAAGAAGTTAAGGAAGTAAACAAAATGTTAGAAAAAGTAGGTATGAGAGATCTTTGGAGAAAATTGAATGGAGACAGAAAGGAGTATACTTTTTTTCTCAGTGATTCATGGAATTTATACAAAAATTGATCATGCCTTAGGGCATAAAACCCTCAAAATCAAATGTAGACAGGCAGAAAAAGTAATGGCATTTTTTCCCAACTCATGATGCAATAAAAATCACATGCAATATAAGGCTAGAAGAAAATAAACCAAAAGTTAATTGGAAATTAAATAATGTAATCCTAAAGAATGAATGGATGAAACAGCAATTCACACACACAATCAATAATTTGATCCAAGATTATGAAAATAATGAGACAATATACCAAAATTTGTGGGATATAGCCAAAGCAGTTATAAGGGCAATTTTTATATTTCTAGATGCTTGCTTGCATAAAATAGAGAAGGAAAAGATCAATGAATTGGGCTTACAACTAAAAAAAGCTTACAACAGAAAAAGAACAAATTAAGACCCTTCAATTAGATACCAAATTTAAAATTCTGAAAATAAAAGGAGAGATTAATAAAATTGAAAATAAGAAAATGATTGAATTAATAAATAAAACTAAGAGTTGGTTTTATGAAAAAAAAAAACAAAAAAACAGATAAACCTTTAGTTAATTTGATTAGAAAAAGGAAGAAGAAAATCAAATTGTTAGTCTCAAAAATGAAAAGGGAGAACTTTCCACCAATGAAGAGGAAATTAGACCAATAACTAGTAGTTATTTTGCCCAACTATCTGCCAATAAATTTGATAATCTAAATGAAATTGAGGAATATTTAAAAATATATATATTGCCCAGGTTAACAGAAGAGGAAACAAATTATTTAAATAGTCCCATTTTAGAAAAAGAAATAGAACAAGCTATTAATCAACTCCTTAAGAAAAAAATTTCAGGGCCAGATGGATTTACATGTGAATTCTACCAAACATTCAAATAAAAATTAATTCCAATCATATATAAATAAACTATTTGAAAAAAATAGGGAAAGAAGAAGTCCTATCAAATTCCTTTTATGACACAGATATGGTGCAGATAGCTAAACCAGATAGGGTGAAAACAGAGAAAGAAATTTATAGACCAATTTCCCTAATGAATATTGTGGCAAAAATCTTAAATAAAATATTAGCAATGAGATTACAGAAAATCATCCCTAGGATAATACCTTAAGACTAAGTATGATTTATACCAGGAATGCAGGGCTGGTTCAATATTAGGAAAAGTATCAGCATAACCAATTATCTCAAAAACAGAACTAACAAGAATCATATGATTATCTCAATAGATGCAGAAAAAAGCATTCCATAAAATCCAACACCCATTCCTATTAAAAAAAAAACACTAGAGAGTATAGGAATAAATGGACTTTTCCTTAAAATAGTCAGTAGCATCTATTTAGAACCACTAGCAAGCATCATATGTTATGGGGACAAATTAGAACCATTCCCAATAAGATCAAGGATGAAACAAGGTTGCCCACTATCACCATTACTATTCAATATTGTATTAGAAATGTTAGCTTTGGCTATAAGAGAAGAAAAAGAGATTAAAGGAATTAGAGTAAGTCATAAGGAAACCAAATTATCACTCTTTGCATATGATATGATGGTATACTTAGAGAAGCCTAGAGAATCAACTAAAAAACTACTAGAAACAATTCACAACTTTAGCAAAGTTGTAGGATATAAAATAAGTCCACATGAATAATCAGCATTTTTATATATTACCAACAAAGTCCAGCAGCAAGAAATACAAAAAGAAATTCCATTAAAAATAACTGTTGATAATATAAAATACTTGGGAATCAATCTGCCAAGGGAAAGTCAGGAACTATACAAACACAACTATAAAACATTTTCCACACAAATAAAGTCAGACCTAATCAGTTGGAAAAATATCAAGTGCTCATGTGTAGGCCAAGCAAACACAATAAAAATGACAATTTTTATTTAGTGCCATATCAATCAAACTCCCAAGAAATTATTTTACTGATCTAGAAAAAACAATAACAAAGTTTATCTGGAAGGACAAAAGGTCAAGAATTTTAAGGGAATTAATGAAAAAAAATGCTAATGAAAGTGGCCTACCTGTGCCAGACCTTAAACTATATTATAAAGCAGAGGTCTTCAAAACCATTTGGTACTGGCTAAGAAACAGAGTAGTCAATCAATGCAATAAGTTAGGATCATAGAACAAAATAGGCACTAACTACAGCAATCTAGTGTTTGACAAACCCAGAGACCACAGCTTTTGGGATAAGAACGCACAATTTGATAAAAACTGCTGGAAAAATTGGAAATTGGTATGGAAGAAATTTGGGCTCAATCCACACCTAACACCATATACCAAGATAAGATCTAAATAGGTCACGATTTAGACATAAAGAGTGATATTATAAACAAATTAGAGGAACATAGGATAGTTTACCTCTCAGATCTGTGGAGAAGAAAGGTATTTGTGTCCAAAGAAGAAATGGAACTCATAATTGAACACCAGATAGATAATTTTGATTATATTAAGTTAAAAAGTTTTTGTACAAGCAAAACTAATGCAGACAATATCAGAAGGGAAGCAATAAATTGGGAAATTTTACATTTAAGGGTTCTGATAAAGGCCTCATTTCTAAAATATATAGAGAATTGACTCAAATTTATAAGAATTCAAGCCATTCTCCAATTGATAAATGATCCAAGGATATAAACTGATAATTTTCAGATGAAGAAATTAAAACTATTTCTAATCATATGAGAAGGTGCTCTGAATCACTATTGATTAGAGAAAAGTAAGTTAAGACAACTCTGAGATACTACCACACACCTCTCAGATTGGCTAAGATGATAGGAAAAGACAAAGATGAATGTTGGAGGGAATATGAGAAAACTGGGACACTAATACATTTTTGGTGGAGTTATGAAGGGATCCAGCAATTCTGGAGAGCAATTTGGAAATATGTTAAAAAAATTATCAAATTGTATACCCTTTGATCCAGCAGTGTTTCTATTGGGCCTATATCCTAAAGAGATCTTAAAGGAAGGAAAAGGACCCACATGTGCATAAATGTTTGTGGCAGCCCTTTTCATAGTGGCAAGAAACTAGAAACTGAGTGGATGCCCATCAGTTGGAGAATGGCTGAATAAATTATGGCATATGAATATAATGGATTATGATTGTTCTATAAGAAATGGATCACCAGGATGATTTCAGAGAGACTCATAGAGACTTGCATGAACTGATGTTAAGTAAAATGAGCAGAACCAGGAGATTGTTGTATACAATAACATCAGTATTATACGATGATCAATTCTGATGAACATGATTCTTTCCAACAATGAGATGATTCCAACAATGAGATGATCACAATGGTCTTGTGATGAAGAGAGTCATTTACAACCATAGAGAGGACTATAGGAACTGAATGTGGATCACAACATAATGTTTTCATTCTTTTTAGTGTTGTTTGCTTGCATTTTTGTTTTCTTACTCATTTACTTTCTTTTTTTTAAATCTGATTATTCTTGTGCAGCAAGAGAATTGTATAAATATGTTTATACATATTGGCTTTAACATATATTTAACATGTTTAATGTATATTGAATTGCTTGCCATCCAGGGGAGAGGTTGGGGAAAGGATGAAAAAATTTGAAACACAAAGCTATGCTAGGGTCAATGTTGTCAAATTATCCATGCATATGTTTTGAAAATAAAAAGCTTTATTAAAAAGTAAAAACAAAATTACTATGGCAATAAGGAAGATCAAAACACATACTCAGAAAATGATAACAAAGTCAAAGCTCCTACATCCAAAGCCTCCAATAAAAATCAGTTTCGGGGTATGGAAGAGCTCAAAATGCTTGAAAGTCAAGCAAGAGAGACAGAGGAAAAATTAGGAAAAGAGTTGAGAGTGGTGCAAAAAGAAATTTTAAAAGCTAATGAGGAAAATAATGCCTTAAAAAAGTAAAATTGGCCTAATGGGAAAGGAAGTACAAAAGCTCACTGAAAAAAATAATTCCTTAAAAATTAGAATTAAGCAAATGGAAACAAGTGATTTTATGAAAAATCAAGATACAATAAAACAAAAAAAAAAAAAGAAAAGAAAAAGAAAAAGAAAAAATGTGAATTATCTCATTGGAAAAATAACTGACCTGGAAAATAGATCCAGGAGACATAATTTTAAAATTATTAGTCTACCTGAAAGTCATGATCACAATAAAGAGCCTGGGCATCTTCTTTCAAAAAATTATCAAGGAAAACTGCAAATATTCTAGAACAACAGGGTAAAATAGAAATAGAAAGAATCCACCAATCATCTCCCGAAAAAGATCCCCAAAAATGAAAACTCCCAGCACTATTATAGCCAAATTCCAAAATTCCCAGGCCAAGGAGAAAATATTGCAAACATCCAGAAAGAAACAATTTAATATAATGGAGCCATAGTCAGGATAACACAAGATTTAGCATCTTTTACATTAAATGACTGGAGGCTTGAATATGATATTCTGGAGAGCTATGAAACTGGGATTACAACCAAGAATTACTTACAACAAAACTGAATATAATCCTTCAGGAGAAAAGGTGTAAATTCTGAACAGAAGATCTTCATGCATTTGTGATGAAAAGACCAGAACTGAATAGAAAATTTGATTTTCAAATATAAGATTCAGGAGAAGCATAATAAGATAATCAGGAAAGTGATATCATAAGGGGCTTAAGGTTTATGTTTACATTCTTATATGGGAGGATGACACTTGTAACTCATTAAAATTTTCTCATTATTATGGCAGTTAGAAGGAGTATATATAGACAGAGGGCACAGGTATGAGTTGAATATGAAGGGATAAATAAAAACATTAAGTGTGAAAGGAATATACTAGGAAGAAGAGAAAGGGAGTAGAGTGATATATTATTTGCCATAAAAAGAAATAAAAAAAATCTTTTACAATGAAGGAGAAGAAGGGGAGGATAGGGGGAACTTATTCTCATTGGAATTGGCTCAAAGAGGAAAGAACATATCCACTCAATATGGGTATAGAAATCTATTTTAACTTGTAGGAATGTAGGAGGGAAATGGGATATGGGAAATGGGGAAGGGGATAAAAGAGAGGGCATATTGGGGGAGGAAATAGTAGCAAAACACTTTTGAGAATGGATAGGGTGAAAGGAGAGAGAATAAAATAAATGCAAAGAAATAGTTTGTAATAGTAATTGTAAAAAAGAATTTTGAAGCAAGTTTCTCTGATAAGGTTTCATTTCTCAAACATAGAGGGGACTGAGTCAAATAAAAATTAAGAGCCATGCCCCAATTGATAAATGATCAAAAATACGATTTATGTTCAAAGTGCTATAAATTCATGCATATCCTTTGATTTAACAATCCCACTACTAGGCATGAATCCAAAAAGAGATTTAATAGAAGGAAAATAACCTATATATACAAAAATATTTATAGCATCTTTCTTCTCAGGGCAAAAAATTGGAAATTGATGGGATGCCTATCAAGTGGGGAATAGCTGAATAAATTGTGATATATGATTATGAGGGAATGTTTTGGTTCTATGGGAAACGTTGAGCAGGATACTCTCAGAAAATACCATGAACTCAATCAAAGTGATATTCTGGCATAGTTAGCTGTAAATGATCTTGCTATTCTCAGTACAGTAATCCATGATTACTCTGAAGGACTTCTGATGAAAAATCCTATCCATATCTCAAGAAGGAACTGATTGTGTCTGATTAAAGATTGAAACATTCTTTTCCCCTCCCTCCCTCTCTTCCTCCCCTCTCTGTCTTCATTTTTCTTGAGGGTTTTTTTCTTTGGGGGGGGTGGTGAGAGATCTATGTTTGTTTTCACAACATTACTTTGATGGAAATATTTTGCATAACTTCACATGTGGTTTCTTAACAGAGGCTGAGGGTAGAGATAAGGAAGAGAATCTGAAACTCAAAAGTTTAAAAAAAATGTTTAAAATGTAACTGGGAAAATAAACAAACAAGCAAACAAAAAGCAAAACAAAAATTCAAACCAATAAAGCACTGGGAAAGGCTTCTTGCAGAAGATAGAGACTTCGGCTGAGATCTGAAGAAAGCTAGGGAAGCTGGGATGCAGGGATGAAGAAGAAGAACATCCCAGCTATGAAGGACAAGCAATGAAAATGCCCAGATTTGGGAGGTGGAATTCTTGTGCAAGGAAGACCAAGACCAGTTATTGCAATAGAAGAGTATATGAAAGAGAGGGTGACATGTAGAGTGGTCTATCATGTCACACTACTAGCAAATGACATGATGATCTCAGAGCTTTCCAATTATCAAGTCAATGTTCTATTCACAGCACCATACTTTGATAAAAGAGGAAGTAGCAATGAAGAAAGAGAGATCGGGGTTGGGAGGATGAAAGAGGTAGATTTAGGCTTGCTTCTAGGAAAAGTCATTTTAATAGCACTGTCTAAAAGTAGAAAGGACCATTTCTAGAAATAGTGAATTTCTGCTCATAAACAAATGGTAAATAACTAGTTACCTGATAAATTAGTGGTATTGAATGCAAATATAAATGAATTCCAGCTGGCTGAATACAGAGTTAGAAAACTACAAATTAACATTATTTATGTTGTATTGTATTTTTATTTATTTTGTTAAACATTTCACATTATAGTGGGAGTTTTGTAGGCTGCTCCTCAATTTTGACACCTTTTTTTAGAACACTAGTTGGTTTCTGAGGTCCTCTCCAGTTTTGAAATACCATGAATTTAAACAACTATAAGAGCATTGTGACAGTTGATAGAAAACTATCAAGTTTTCTTGGAAAGTCTGATGTCTTTCCAAGTCTGGAAAGACCTGAGATTGAATCTTCCTATGACACATGTTTTTCAGTCATGTCTGACTCTTTTTGACCCCATTTGTTTTTTTGGGGGGGGCAATAATACTGGAATTATTTTCCATTTCCTTCTTCAGCTCATTGTCAGATAAAAATTGAGGCAAACAAGGTTAAATGACTTGCCTAGGATCACACAGATACTGTGTCAGACCAGATCACCTTTTCTGATTCCAAGCCCAGTATTCTATCCACTGTGTCACTTACCTACCCTTTGGGCCAGTTATTTATTGTTCCTGAGCCTCAGATTCTTTATCAGCAAAATGGAGACAACAATACATATGCCACTGATCTCACAGAATTGCCATGTGGCTCAGTTGATTTTCTATTTATGAATTAAAGCACTTGGGAAATGTCTACAAATGTCAATTGCTATTCATTTGTAGAAATTCATGTCAACAACAGAGCCTAGTCTAGGAATTCTCAAGTCCCAGTGATGGACTGAGCAAGAGGCCCTAAATTCCATTTAGTTTTAGCCCCAAACCATAGTTCTTAAATTTCCAAGGGAGGAAAAAATCCAAATCTAAAATCTAAAGCTATCCTAGGCCTTAATGTTCCTTCTCTTCCTTTGCTGCCTATTTTAATGATATTCCTGAAGGTAGTCACAGAAAAAGCTCAGTTTCTGAGACTTACATAAGTTTTAGTTAGGGAGGAAGTTGGAATTCAAAACTCATAAAATATCTGTAGATTTTTGATACCCACTGGTCTTATTATAATTAGGAATTACTCTTTTTAATCTCTCTTCATTAAGTTAAACAGTGTACACTTTAATTGCTCAAAAGTATTGGTTGTTTGAATGAATATGGTGGAATTCATAGAGTATTAGCTTTTAAAAAATTTCTCAAAACTGTTTCTGGATGCAATTTCTTCAGCAATTCCCTATAACCCTTCTCTACTTTTTAAAAAGGGAGTGGTATTTTCTAGCCGGGAAACTAAAGTACAAGGAGTCTGTGAGGTTTGAGTCTCTTCCAGGTCTGTTGACGTAAAAGGAAAACAGTTATTGAAGAAAAGTTATTGAATACAAGAAGACTTTGGCTGTAAGACAGGAAGAAACCTCAGTTTGTGACACATCTCTTTTTCTTTTATTTATTATAGACTTAGTAACCATCAACAAAAGCAACCATTCAAATACAAAATTTAAAAAAAAAGATTGTGCTTGAAAGCTTAAACTTCAGATATTTACAGTTTGTTTTTTGAAATGTGTATATTAACTTTAACAAGACTCACAAAATCAGTCTGTTTCCATTTATTTACCATTCCATATTTTTTCTTGCTTTTGTTACTATTATTATTATTATTTATATAGTTGCAAGAGGTCTATAGCCATTAAAAAAGTTTGGTCTGATCATTCACAATGAAAAGACAAAGAAGATGAAGAATGTCTATTTCTAAGACGTACGCAGTAGCATAGGTAATCTATAGAACCTGTCTGGTAGCATAGATCTGGTAAAGACAGCACAATTGGAAAAAGTGTTGGACCTGGAATTGAACAGGAAGAAGGAAAGTTAGATTGTCTTCAGGAAATTGCAAAACGTATTTAATGGCTCCAAGCTTCTCTTGCAAACAAGACCCGTCTTTTTAATACCATGTCCTGGCACTGCAGTACGGTTGTGAGAAATGAAAACAACAGTCTCCAAAGAATTGAAAATGAAAATCCCACAGAAGGCAATAGAGAGATACATAGAGAGATACATAGTGAATATAAGAAGGCTGAGCTGCCTGATCTGTGGAAGAGTCTTCTTAATTCTATTGGTCTGATCAGTCACAGCTGGACACATTGTAACTTGACTCCAACATAGTGATGCCATTTGAAAACCAAGGACAGCAGCTATTCATATTAATGTTGCTATGAATTTTTTTGTACAGATAGTTTTTTTTCCTTATCCTTAATTTCTTTAGAAGTAGGATGTATCCAAAGGTATGAATAGTTTCATGGGAGTCATTGCTGAATTTTGTTGTTATTATTTACTTAATTAATTCTGGCTTTTCATAACATCATTTGGGTTTTCTTAGCAACGTTACTTGAGAGGTTTGCCATTTCCTTTTCCAAATTATTTTACAGATGAGAAAACTGAGGCAAACAAGTGTCTTGCCCAGGTTTACACATCTACTAAGTGTCTAAATCTGGATTTCAACTCACTCAGGTTTTCCTAATATTAGGGCTGGTGCCCTATCCACTGTCCCACCTAGCTACTCCATTGTGAAACAGCAGGGTGCTTTTCAGGAAGAATGCTTTGTATAGAGTCTCTCTTTAGTTTGTATCCCAAAGAGATCATTAAAGAGGGAAAAGGACCCACATGTGCAAAAATGTTTGTAAGGAGCCCTTTTTGTAGTGGCAAGGAACTGGATGCCCACTAGTTGGGGAATGGCTGAATAAGTTATGGTATATGAATGTAATAGAATGTTATTATTCTATTAGAAATGATGATCAGGCTAATTTCAGCAAAGCCTGGAAAGACTTAATAAACTGATGCTGAGTGAAGTGAATGGAACCAAGAGAACATTGTACACAATATCAACAAAATTATGTGATGATCTACCATAATGGACTTAGCTCTTTTCTTTCTTTCTTTCTTTTTTTTTTTAATTTCAATCCTTTTTAAGACTTAGCTCTTTTCAACGACGAGGCGATTCAAGGAAATTCCAATAGATTTGTGATGGAAAGTGCCATCTGCAACCAGAGAGAGAACTATGGAGACTAAATGTGGATCAAAACATAGTATTTTCATCTTTTGTCGTTTATTATTGTTTGTTTGCTTTTTATTTTTTGTTTTTTTTATCTAATTTTATTGTACAACATAAAAAATATGAAAATATATTTGAAAGAATTGCACATATTTAACCTATATCAGATTGTTTGCTTTCTTGGGGAGGGGGAGTAAATAAGGAGAAAGAAAAATTTGGGACACAAAGTATTACAGAAATGAATGTTGAGAATTATTTATAAATGTATTTGGAAAAATAAAATACAATTTCAAAAAAGTATATACATATCATACATAGTAGTTAATAAATTTTCTTCTAATCCCAAACTTTTTTTCTACTGGATTTAGGTTAAAGATTTAGAGATGAAAGAAACATAAGCAATTCCTTAGTCCAAACCTTTGATTTTACAGATGAAGGAAAGTAGGTTCAGTGAGGTTGGTACTTAAGCATGTTCCACAGAAAAGATGTAGCAAAGCCAGCACTGGAATTTGGGGCCTTGTACTCCAAATCTACTTCTCTTTCCACTGTATCATTCTACTTCTCATTAAATTAAATTATACTTAAATTTCATGGCAAGTTTCTTTTCCAGTCTGGTACCATGGTGTTTTTGTGTTTATTTAATTATTGAAAACCATCATTACATAGCCAGGTCTCGATGTTCCCTTTCATTCTCCAAAAGTAATTGCCAGCTATTCATTACTTCTTGGATAATTTCCATCTAGTCTGTAATATTCATTCATCTTCTACTTGAGGCTCTCATCCATTTTCCTCATGTAGATTTTTGTCATCTTATTGTCATAAATATCAGAGCTGGAAGAAGTCTTAGAGGTCTACAAATTCAATACCATCATTTGACAAAAGAGGAAACAGACTCATATGGTTGAAGGATGTTTCCAAAGTGAAGTAACTTCTTAGTGGAAATCAAAGACATCCTTAAAGGCAACTGGGTGGTTTAATACCTTTCAAAGTCATGAATCTGAATCTGACTCTCTGGAAAGTCTAGAAATTGAGGACAAAATTTAAAAGATTAGGTGGTTGCTGCAATTGAATGCTGCTCATTTCCTGCTGTCTTCTAACGATTGGAACTATTAAATTATGGAAAATAAGAATGGGATAAGAGAGTAAAAAGTTATAACCTGAAAGATGAAGACAGGATACTCCATTCAGAATCACAACAATATGGGTTCCCATATTGAAGCCCATGAACCTGATGATATAAATAAATTCTCCAAGAATATTTGTGAATACTCACGTCAACTCTATTTCTGTAAACAGTGATCATGAAATATATATCTGCTGATGACCTGAGGATTAATCTGTGGCATTTAAAGATCCCAGATAGAAGCTTTAACATTATAGATATTAAGTCCCCAAATATAGAGGAACTGACTGAAGTGATCATTACTGCAGAATTCTATCCACATCTGTCTGATGTGTTTGTATATGCAGCAGCAAAGGAACTATAAGGCTTTGTGATATGTGCTCCTTAGCCCTGTGGAATAGGTATTCCCAGTTTTTTTTTTTTAAAAACCTGAAGATCCCAGTAATAAGTCATTCTTTTCAGAAATCATTTCTTCCTTTGCTGGTATTAAGCCCAGCTCTCTATTCTTTAAGACATGTGGATTCCCTAGCATTTTATGTTAGAGGCAATGTTAACATTACCCTTACAAACTGCTTCATTGCAAATTTTTAAAGAATTCCCTTAAAATTTATTTCTAATTTGTCTGTTTTGTGATAAAATTCAATGAATTAAAAATATCATTTCTTTAGTATTTGATGTAAAATTTAGTCACAGTGGTCTATACAGATGACAAAAGATTACCTTTCGGTTAAAATATGTCTTGGTACCAAAGCCTGTAGAGATATATTAAGTTCATTAATATCTCCGAAGTAAGCTTTGTTCTCTATATGAAAATGACTACATCTTCGACAAGTATTAGTGTTGCTGGAGTGGCTCCAACAGTGTCCTCGTGATTGGCTTGTACATCAATTTCTTCAGAATGTTTGATAGAAGCACTGGGAGGGATATTCTGTAGAAGCATCAATAGAAAACAGCAAACCACAGGCTATCTTGAAGCCTTGGAGAATGTGTACTGGGGCAAGAAGAAGAGAGAGGAAATCAGTGTGGACAGTCTGGACTTTAATAAGAAGATCCTCCACATGGTATGGCACTCTCTGGAGAGCATCATTGCTCTTCAACAATTTATACATATTCCAGGACCTTCCTTTCCAGTTTATAGACTAAAAACTAACATTCAAGTGGAAAGTCATCAAAGGTCTTTATCTCTCTCTGCTGTAATATTTGGGACTTTCAGAATATATATTATGCTTTATGACAATACAAACATTTCTTCTCTGGCCTTCATCTAGGTCTAGATGGTTTTACTATTGGATGCTTAAGTAGGTCCTGGCAACGTAGGATGGTTGAGTTGGGTCTGGAAGTACGTTTTTCTTGTGTATCTACTCTCTCACTGTATTTAATCACACCTTCTGATGTAACCATTTCATGGAGTTTATATTCCTTGGAGGATGGGGGAATGTACAGATGTTATAAATTGGATGGCAAAGAGTTTTTGGCTAGAAATTCTTGAAACTCTTTTATATATGTAATTTCTAACTATCTTAACTATAAAGCAGGAATTCTTAACCTGGAACCTGTGAATTTTCTTTTCTTTCTTTTTTTTTTTTTTTTTTTTGTTTTAAAAGTGTTTTTCTAACTATATGTCAGTATCTTTCTGAATATAATGTTTTATTTTGATGTTGTTGTTCAGTTGAATCTGACTCTTTATGACCCCATTTGGAGTTTTCTTGTCAAAGATACTGCAGTGGTTTGCCATTTTCTTCTTTAGCTCATTTTACAGATGAGGGAACTAAAGCAGGCAAGGTTAAGGGACTTGCTCAGGGTCACATAGCTAATAAATTTCTGAGTTTGAATTTGAATTCAGGTCTTCCTGAGTGCAGCTTGGAGTGTGATCTACTGCTCTACCCAGGTCCTAGTTTTATTGCATTTAAAAAATACTGTGAAGAGATCTGTAAACTCCACTAGACTCAAATGGGTACATGCCCCTAAAAGGTTAAGAACTCCTACTCTAAAGCTACTACCCCATTTCTCTTCTTCCATTCACAACCAAACATCATGAAAGAATAATTTATAATTGCTCTTTGAATTCCTCGCCACTCACTGACTACTTAGAATTGATTGGTACGTGGATTCCATTCCCTACCTAGTCTACTGAATATACTCTCTCAAATGATAGCCAAGGAATCAATCAGATCCTGAGTAACAGCTTGGATTTGAATTCTAGTATTTCTACTTAACTGTGTAATCAAGAATCATCATGAATCACAATTAACCCCAATTGCCAAAAAACAAAACAAAACAGAATTTATGTTCCAGAAATTTAGATCCTAGATTTAGAGTTGGAAGAAAGTTTTGAATCCATCCCAACCTTTCATTTTACATATGAGGAAATGGCGATCTAGAGAGGTTACAAATACACTAAGTGGACAAGTTAGGATTTGAATCAAATCTTTTAACAACAAATCCAGAGACATGTTCTTCTGGACCATACTGTATCCTTGGGCATCCAGGAAGCATAGTAAAATGAAATGGGCATCGTATCATGGCTCACAAGTTTAAGGGTCCATATTCAAATGGTACCTTACCTATTTGTTATTTGTGTGATCCAAAGCAAATCCCTTAACCTTTTTTGGACCTCAGTTTCTTCTATTGTAAATTGCAGAGATTGTTGTATATGGTCTCTGCCTCCTAGCTGGAGGCAGCTAGATGATACTGTTGTAGGACCCTGGGCTTAGAGTCAGGAAAACCTGAGTTCAAATATGACTTTAAATACTAACTCTTTGACTCTTGAATAAGTTACTTAACATCTGACTGTCTCAGTTTCCTCAACTATAAGATGAGGATAACAAGCATTTATCCCTCGGGGTTGTTATCAAGACAAAATGAGAATATTAGTAAAGCATTAGCATTGTGTTTGGCACAAAGCAAGTGCTTAATAAATGCTATTTTCCCCTTCTGACAGAAACTACAAGTTTTTTTTTAATTAACTTTGCTCCAACACAGAACAATTTCAGACATATCCACTACCTCATAAAGGCAGAAGAAAATAAGCTACTTTTTTTTTTCTTTTAGAACAGATGTGTTACTTGACACTGCTTTTATTCTTTCTTGAACTATGACCCTCTCTTGGGCAAGATTCAAGAGCCAGTTAATGGGTGATTTTAACTCATAATTTTTTATAAGAGCAAAACTTTAGCATTTTGATTCTGACTCCCCGTTCTCTGTGATTTCAGAGCTGAGTTTCTTTAGGCCCATTTTCCCTATGTAGATATAAAATTGATAGGAGGCTCCTGGAACCCAACCTGGACTATATTACAGATTTAAAGTGAGCAGATACTGACGAAAATGATAAAATAGGCAATGTTATTCTTTATTGGTTCCTTTCTTTCTCCCCCTCATTCCCTGCTTCCCCCCCCTTCCTTCTCTGCCCTCTGCTACTTTTCTGACACTCAAAATCAAAACCAACCTTCAGATGTTTCATTGACATTAAAATATAAATAACTGATAATAGATAAAGAAGTTAATTCTCCCTGTAATTTAGAAAGGAAGTCAAATCAACTTAACAAAAAATTGCTAAACTCTTAGCAGAGGCAGTTAAATGAGTACTGAGTATAGAATAATAAGACCTGGATTCCAAGTTAGTCTTGAACACTTCCTAACTTGCGATCCTAAGCAAATCATGTAATATCTGTCTGTATTAGTTTCCTCAGCTGTAAAATCGAGTAATAATAAGACCTCCCAGGGTTGTTACAAAGATTAATTGAAATAATATTTGTAAAGCATTCACTAAAGTTGATGCTTAATAAATTCAGTTTAATAACATTTATTAAGCACCTACTAGATGTCAGGTTCTGTACTAATATTTGGGGATATAAGTAAGAAAAAAGAAAGACAACCCCCCACCCTCAAGTAACTGTAAAGGGGAGGTTTCAAAGTTTTCAAGAACTTTGAAACTGATTGCCTCTTCTGAGATAAGAACTCACTATTTGACAAAAACTGCTGGGAAAACTAGAAAATAGCATAACAGAAACTAGGCATATTTCATACCTTATATCAAGATAAGGTCAAAATGAGTGATTTAGACATAAAAGGGTGATACCATAAGCAAATAAGAAGAGTAAGGAATAGTTTACCTGACAGATTTATGGGAAAGGGGAGAAATTATACCCAAATAGAAAATAGAAAGCATTATGAAGTGCAAAGTAGATAATTTTGATTACATTAAATTAAAAGGTTTTTGCCCAAATGAAACCATTGTAACCAAAATTAAGAGGCAAGCAGAAATCTGGGAAACATTTTTTATAAATGGTGTTTCTGATAAAGGCTTCATTTCTTAAATATATTGAGAAGTGAGTCATAAGAATACAAGTCATTCCCTAATTGATAAATGGTCTATTAACAGGCTGTTTTCAGGTGAAGAAATTAAAGTCATATTTAGTTATATGAAAAAATGCTCTAAATCACTATTGATTAGAGAAATGCAAATCAAAACAACTATGAGATACCATCTCACATCTATTAGATCGGTTATTGTGATAGAACAGGAAAATGATAAATATTGAAGATGTTGTGGGAAAATTGGGACACTAAGGTATTATTGATGGAGTTATGAACTAAATTCAACCATTCTAGAAAACAATTTGGAATTATGGCCCAAGGACTATAAAATGATGCATATCCTTTGTTTCAGCAATATAACTACTAGGTTTGTATTTCAAAGAGTTTATAAAAATGGGAAAAGGATAGATATACAAAAATATTTATAGCAGCTTTTTTGTGATATCAAAGAATTGGAAATTGAAAGGATGTCTATCAATTAGGGAATGGCTGAATAAACTGTGGTATATAAATGTAATGGAATATTATTGTTCTATAAAAATTGATGAACAAGCTGATTTTAGAAAACCTTGGAAATGCTTACATGAAATGATACTGAGTGAAGTGAGCTGAACCAGAAGAACATTGTACACAGTAACAGCAGCATTGTGCAATGATCAACCTTAATAGATAGCTCTTTTTGGCAATACAATGATCTAAGACAATTCGACAAGACTCATGATGGAAAATGCTATAAAGTCTGAATAAAAGCATACTGTTTTCACTTTTTTTGGTTTGTTTTTGCTTTCTTATATTTTTCCTCTTTTGTTCTGATTTTTCTTTCACAACATGACTAATGTGAAAACATGTTTAACATGATTGTACATGTATATCAAATTGTCATCTTGGAATGGGGAGAGGGAAGAGAGAGAGAAAAATTTAAAACTCAAAATCTAGAAAAGTGAATGTTGAAAACTACCTTTACATGTGATTGGAAAACAGAAAATACTATTAAGTGGGAAAATAAATAAATAATAAACAAGCAAATAAATAAATAAATTGCATGACTTAGGAGACACTGGCATAGGACAGTCCACACCATGCCAGGTCCTCATCAAAGAAGGTGCTGTGCTCTATGAACAAAGCAGAATTGAAGTAACTAAAAAAGAAATATTTGCTGCATATCCCAAATATTCATATGGACTATTTGTGCCCAACCTGTGTAAAGCATTCAGAGCTTGTATTGGTCTGATCAGCCATAGCTGCACATATTGGACCTTGACTCTAACATAATGATATAATTTTGATCTTCTTCAAGAACAAAGGACAACAGCCAACTTGGTGCAAAGACATTTATTCTATGGAGTTGAAAACAGGCAGAGTATTTCCATTTGCAGATGAGTAATGGAGTAAACTAGAAGTCCAATTTCTGCCCTCTATAAAAGAAAGCTTTGGGAGGATTTTATTACTGAACCCTCAGCCAGCTAATTGAAAGAGAGAGGAGGCTGTAAGAAGTGGTCTCCAAGGCTGGGGTTAGCAGCATATGATATTAAAAATGATCAGCTCATCCCAGTTTATTCCTCATAGATACAAATGAGCAGAGTAGTAGAGGGGAAGTGAAGTCTGTTCCTCTTCCTTGCTATATACCAGGCACTGTGCTAAGCATTAGTGATACAAAGAAAGGCAAAAACAGTTCCTCCTCTCAAGGAGCTCTTAGTCTAATAAACAACTATGTATAAAGAAGATACATACAGGATATATTGAAGATAATCTCAGAGGAAACATCCTAACATTAAGAAGGACTAGGAAAAGCTTCTTGCAGAAGGTTGATCTTTAATTGAGACTTGAAGGAAACCAGAGAAGCCAAGAGGTAGAGATGAGGAGAGAGAGCATTACAGAGATGAGGAACAGTCAGAGAAAATTCCCAGAGTTAGGAGATGGATTATCTTGTGCTAGGAATGCTAAGCAGGCTAATGAGCAGGGGTCCTCAAACTTTTTAAATAGGTGGCCAGTTCACTGTCCCTCAGACTGTTGGAGAGCCCGACTATAGTAAAAACAAAAACTTTGTTTTGTGGGCCTTTAAATAAAGAAACTTCATAGCCCTGGGTGAGGGGGATAATTGTCCTCAGCTGTCACATCTGGCCTGTGGGCCGTAATTTGAGGACCCCTGTGACATGGAAAGGAATAGTGTAAAAAAAACTAGAAAAATGGGATGGGGTCAGGTTTTGAAAGTCTTTAAAATCCAAATAAAGGATTTTATCCTGAAGGTAATAAGAAACTAATGAAATTTATTGAAAAAGGGTGTGTATGCGTGACATGATTAATTAAAAAGGATAAATTGTTGGAGTTATGCTAAAAGGGCTATAAAAATTGCATACTTTTTGATGCAGCAGGGTCCCAACTGGGTCTGTATCCCAAAGAAACCATAAAAGAGGTAAAAGAATCTATATATGTAATTTTTTTTAAGTAACAAGAAACTAGAAATTGAGTGGATAACTATCAGTTGGGGAATGGCTGAAAAAGTTATGGCATATGAGTGTAATATTGATTGTTATTGTTCTATAAGAAATGATGAGAAGGCTGATTTCAGAAAAACCTAGAAAGAAAAGCCTATGCTAGAGTCAAGGTCCAATATGTGCATGAACTGATGCTGAATGAACAGAACCAAGGAAACAATATATATAGTAACAAGATTACGTGATTATCAACTATGATGGACTTTGCTCTTTTTTTAAACAAGTGATTCAAGGCAATTCCAATAGATTCATGATGGAAAGCACCATGTACATCCAGAGAGAGAACTATGGAGTATTTTCACCTTTTTGTTGTTTGTTTGCTTGGTTTTTTCCCCTTTTCTCTTTTGATCTGATTTTTCTTGTGTAGAATGATGAATATGGAAATATGTTTAGAAGCATTATATAAGTTTAACCTATATAAGATTGCTTGCTGTCTTGGGGATGGGGAAGAAAAGGAGAGAGAAAATTTTGAAATACAAGGTTTTGCAAAGGTCAGTGTTGAAAACTATGTTTGCATGTATTTGGAAAAAATAAAATACTATTAAAAAAAGACAAAAGGGATAAATTGTAATGGGAACATTTCATGCATTAGCCAATGAAGAAGGGTTAGTTTTAGGGCCAAGGCTTTCCTGAAACTTTTAAATGACATTAGTCAGGAAGCATTTATTAATTGCTTATTATATACCAGACATTTCATTAGGCATATGCAGAAAAAGCAATTATATAATATCAAGTAGATGTATCCACATGTAAGAGATAGCTGTTTTAGAGTGAAAAAAAAAAAAAAAGCATGGAGTTTAAAGTTAGGATATTTGGATTTCAGCCCTATCTCTGCTCCCTACTAGCTGTGGCAAATTATTTTAACTATCTCAGTTTCCTTACCTGTTAAATGGTCATAATATCTGTACTATCTAATTCACAAGGTCATTATTTGGACTAGATAAGGCAAAATATATAAAGCATTACATAAACATATATTTATATTCTTTTTTTTTGGGGGGGGGACAGGTGTGACAGTTTGTGGAAGAGGATTTAGTCTTGTTCAACTCTATGAGGCAGAATGTGGAATAATAGTTGTAAAGGGACAAATTCAGACTTAAAGTCAGGAAAAATTTCCTAATGATTGTTGTGCATGACTTCATGACACCTTTTGGGGTTTTCTTGCCAAAGATACTGAGATAGTTTGCCATTTCCTTCTCCATCTCACTTTATAGATAAGCAAACTCAGGCAAACAAACTTAAATAACTTTAATTTTTTTTTTTCATTTTAATGGTATGTTATTTTTTCCAATTGGAAATAAAGATAGTTGTCAACATTCATTTTTGTCAGATTTTGAGTTCCAATTTTTTCTCCCTCCTTCCTTTTACCTTCCCCCTTCTCCAAGGCAGCAATCAGATACAGATGTACAATCAGTTTTGAAAACATATTTCCATATGAGTTATGTTGGGAAAGAAAAATCAAAACAAAAGGGAAAAGGTTTAAGTGACTTTCCCAGGATCACATAACTAACAAGTGGCTGAGGCCAGATTTGAACTCATGAAAAGAAGTCTTCCTGACTCTAGATCCTGTACCACTTAACTGCCCCTTCCTAATGATTAGAGTTATTCAAAAATTGAATGGATTGCCTTGAGAAACCATAGATTGGTTTCTCTACAAGAAGAATTCTCTTCAAGAATTCTTGAAAATCTTCCAAGAGGGCTGGATGACCACTTGTCAGGTATGTTACAATGAGATTTACTTTCATGTACAGGGCATATTAAATGGTTATTGAAGTCCTTTCCAACTTTCAAATTCTGTGATTCACACAAATTTGTATCAAATCCAGCCCTGATATTCTGATGCAACCCTAACTTGGTCCTAAAGCTGATTATTAAAGTATGGTAGTACTGACATAGAGAATAGGGGCAGATGGATGATGCAGTGGATGGAGCACAGGACCTGCGTTCAAATGTGACCTCAGGCACTTAATTCTTACTAGTTGTGTGACCCTGGGGCAAGTCAATTAATCCCAATTGCCTCCTCTCCCTCCCCCTTCCCCCAAAATGGCATATCCTTTTCTCTAAAGATGTTCAATAGTTATGTAGTATTATGTAAAACAAGAAGATCTCCACTTTGGGGATGTAGTTTCTAATGCACAAAGTTGTTCTATATAGCTAGTGCCAAATCAGAGACTATTCCATTATGCTAGATCCCAAATAGATTCCCTAAGTATTTGTGAGCAGCAAATATTGTTCATGCTAATTGTATTGTCTTTGAATTTCAACACATAGTAAGTCCTCAACAAATGTTATTTGGATTGAATTGAAGAAGGCAGACTTCTTGTTTGACTATAGTAACCTGGGACTTAAGTGACTTTCATACCTTTTCCAAAGCACAGGTTGATAGGAACATGGAATTTATGTCTGGGCCCACATGTGTAACTCGGAATGTAGTCAGAGATACTTTTCTGCTCCAGACTAATATTGTCATTCCACGAAACTTTGATATATTGATATTTAAGTAAGTAAGCTTTGACTTGAGGTAGTTGAGGGGTTTTTGAGGTGGGAGGGAGGTTGGGAGAAGGGCATTTTCTCCTAAGAATATCCCTCAATTGGCGAAGGTCCACACCAGCTTTGCAACCATGTCTAGTCTTTTTCATTAATTCCCTTAATATTTTTTACCTTTTGTTCTTCCACATGATTAGTTTAGATAGAATTGTTATTTTTATTATATTAGTTCAGCCTAAACATGAGCAATTGATATTTTTCCAATTATTTAAATCTAAATTTATTTGTGTGGAAAGTGTTTTGTAATTGTGTCTATATAGTTCCTGGCTTTATCTTGGCAGATATACGCCCAAATATTTTATATTGTCTACAGTTATTTTAATTGAGATTTCTCTTTCTATCTCTTGCTGCTGGGCTTTTTTGATAACATATAGAAAAAGCTGATGATTTACGAATCACATCTAGTCTTACAGAGTTCCCTGGGGAAACTAAAAGGGATAAGTGGCTTATTTTAGGTCACACAGACAGGAAAGGACAAAGATGGGACTTCCTGATTGTAAAGTCAGTTTTCTATTCACTAATAGCACACTATCTCTCTAATAATGCCATGCTACCAGTCCATTAAGGGTAAGCAAGGATGTATTTCCACTTAGGAAAGCTGAGTAATTAGCCTCCTGAGAGAAGAGTTACCCTTTGGGGTCTGGCATGGTTTTACCATAATCATCAATAGAAATCAAGTTACAAAAAAGCAATGTGGTATAATGGGAAAAAGCACTGATCTCAAGAGTCAAAATGCCAAAATTTGCTACTTCTGAAATAATTTACCTTGGTCAATTACTATCTTCTTGGGTCTTAGTTACCAAAGTCATGAGACTGCTAAGTAGCAATATAGTACAAGATCTCTGAACCTGGAGTTAGAAAGACCTGAGTTCCAACCCATCTCAGATATTTATTGTGGGACCATGAGCAAGTGACTTAATCTCTATATGCCTCAGTTTCCTCTTTTGTAAAATGGGGATTTTGTTATTTTTCAGGCCTTTCATTCCCATCTAACTCTTTGTGACTTCTTTTGTAGTTTATTTAGCAAAGATACTGAAGTGGTTTTTTAAAAAATTTTCTTCTCCAGCTCATTTTACAGATGAGGAAACTGAGGCAGGCAAAATTAAATGATTTGCCCAGGGTCACACAGAGAATATGTATCTGGAGCTGAATTTGAGTTTAGAAAGATGAAAATTCCCAAGTCTAGTGTTCTATCCATCTTATCACCTAGTTGCTTTAAACTGGGAATACTAAAAATCAGATCAGTGAATATTTATAAAGCTTTTTTTCTTTTGCAAACTTTAAAGTGCTTTATAAATAATAACTATCATTATATATCTGTAAAACAATGATCTTTAAGGTCCTTTCTTGCTTAAATTATATGATATCCATGATCATACCAAACTTGACATTTTCTTATATGTTTCCTGACTTTGGCAGGAAAGTTAAGTTTAGCAGTGTCAGAGTTAAACTAGCTTATATTTGAATAGCACTTTATGGCTTTCTAAATTATTGATACCCATTATTTCATCTGACCTTCAAGCAACCTCTGTGATGTAGGTGGGGCAATCTTTATTATGCCCATTTTATAGATTAGGAAATTGAGGATCAGTGAAATGATAAGTGGACATCATTACAAAGCTAAATAGATGGCAAGGCCAAGTTGTTGATAGTGGTTTTTAAACTATAAATCAAAGATATGAGATACTATATATATATATATATATATATATATATACACATATATATTTTTTGGCTGAGGCAATTGGGGTTAAGTGACTTGCCCAGGGTCAAACAGCTAGGAAGTGCTAAGTATCTGAGGCCACATTTGAACTCGGGTCCCCTTGACTTCAGGACTGATGCTCTATCCACTGAGCCATCTAACTTCCCCCTATGTTATCCTTTTAAAAAGTAATACTTTCCCCTAATTGCAAATAAAAGTTTTTTAATCTTTTTAAAAATTTTGAGTTCCAAATTAACTCCTTTCCTCACTTCCCTCCGTCTTCCCTAAGACAGTAAAACATTTCATATAAATTATATATGTGGTGCTAGGCTATCCTTTTAATATGAAGTTGTCACTGGTGACCAGAATGGATCTTTCTTTCCCTCATATATTCTGTGATCTATGACTTGCCATCAGGAGTACATGTTTTGAGTTTTGTCTCTTAACTCTATCCGTCTTGGGATGAATGGCAATCTCTTACAAGACAGATCCCTCAATTTGTTATCATGTAATAGAATAAAGTTAAGCAGTAACCTTGGAAACTGAACTCACCATTGTGACCTTATTCATATCTATCATTAACCAGTGAACCTGGTATAAGTTGATCCCCTCTTTTGTTGTTTTTCAGTTGTTTCAGGCATGTGTGGCTCTTCATGACTTGAGGTTTTCCTGGCAAAGGTTTGGCATTTCCTTCTCTAGCTCATTTGACAGATGAGGAAACTTAAGTCACATAGCTAGTAAATGTCTGGGGCTTGTTTGAACTCGGAAAGAGGAGTCTTAGTGATTCCAAATTCAGTATTCTTACATTGTACCAGCCAACTGCCCTTAATCCCCAAGCTGTTTGCAGCCTCTTGACTTCTTTGGTTATTTTCTATAGACTATTTCAGAGCCTTGGCCTTGAAGAATTCTGGTTTTATATGGCAATGCTAGTATTGAATTGCCATTTTTTGGTGCCCCTAATCTCTGATTTCTGGGTGCTAGTTTGGACTGGTTTGTAATCATGTGGCTAGATGTAGAGGAAGATGGGAGCTTCTATTTTCTCCTCATTCTATTTCCCCACAGTGCTTCCTGCAGCCCGAGTTTTGCATTTGTATTAAACTGGTGTTTTTCCTGTGATGATATTTCCCCTCACAGGTTGTCTCACTTCTCCATAGCTCTGGTCTCCATTTCTCATATACTTAGCATAAGGTTGGGAATATAACAGCAATAACAAAAATAATAACTCAGTTTTCATGGTGCTTTAAAATTGGCAAAGTCCTTTTCATTAATTATTTCATTTTGAGAAGAACCTTGTGAAATAGATGCTATTATCCTCATTTTACAAGTGATAAAACTAAGAGAGAAATAAAGAGACAGAGAGAGACAGAGAGAAAGACAGAAACAGACAGACAGACAGAGAGACAGTCAGAGAGAGAGAGAGAGAGAGAGAGAAAGAGAGAGAGAGAGAGAGGAGAGAGAGGGGGGGAGAAAGAGAGAGAGACAGAAGGAGACAAGAGACATAGAGAGAGAGACAGAGAGAGAGAGAGAGAGAGAGAGAGAGAGAGAGACTTACCAAGTACCATACATCTGGCAAATGACTTTGGTAGGATTCAATTCTGATTCCTAGTCTGACACTTCAATCCTTTATATCAAACCATTTCTCAGATGTTATTGTTAATAAAATGTTAGCAATTAGTAATAATAGATAGCATATCCATACTAATTTACAATTTGCAAAGAGTTCTACATTGTCGTCTCATTTGGCCCTTAAAACAATCTTGAAGGATAGATGCTATTATACCCATTTTACAGGTGAGAAGACCAAGATTCAGGATCAGACTGCTGGTAACTGTCCTAGATAAGATTCAACACAGGCATTCCTGGTTTCCACTACAGCACTTTCTCTATTATGTCAAACCACCTCACAGCTGTTATTAATTGTAAAAATGTTAGGAATTGGTAGACACATTAGAACACCCTTTGTAGATATTTTGCCTTTGATGGTGATCGAAATCTGCCCATTTATCTTAAGGCAGACAAAACTGCAAAAACATGCTACAGAGCACTTGTCTTTTTTTTTTTCCTTAATA
Source organism: Sarcophilus harrisii (assembly GCF_902635505.1). Classification (NCBI taxonomy): domain Eukaryota; kingdom Metazoa; phylum Chordata; class Mammalia; order Dasyuromorphia; family Dasyuridae; genus Sarcophilus; species Sarcophilus harrisii. Next base: position 318,984,895 of record NC_045426.1, on the reverse strand, counting down.
GTATTTTATTTTTCCAAATACACATAAAAATAGTTCCCAACTTTCATCTTTGTGAGATTTTATGTTTCAGATTTTTCTCTTTCCTTCTCTTACCTCCCCTGTCCCCAAGATAGCAAGCAATCTGATACAGATTATATATGTACAATCATATTAAAATATTCCCATATTAGTAATGTAGTGAAAGAAGAATCAGAACAAAAGGGAAAAACCATGAGAGAAAACAACAACAAAAAATGAAAATAGTATGCTTCTGTCTGCATTCAGTCGTCATAGTTCTTTCTCTGAATGTGGATGGCATTTTCCATCACAAGTCTATTGGAATTGTCTTGGATCGTTGTATTGCTGAGAAGAGTGGTCTATCATAGTTGACCATCACACAATCTTCCTGTTATTGTGTATAGTGTTATCTTCACTTTAATATTCTCACTTCATTCAGCATCATTTTATGTAAGTCTTTTTAGGCTTTTCTGAAGCCTTCTTTTTCTTCATTTCTTATAGAGCAATAATATTCCATTCCATTCATATACTATAACTTATTCATCTGTTCTCCCATTGATGGCCATCCACTCAATTTACAATTTCTTTCCACTGTAAAAAGAACATTTTTGTACAAGGGGGTCCTATTTCCTCTTTGGGATATAGACACATTAGTGACACTGCTGGGGATATGCATACTTTTATAGCCCTTGGGCATAGTTCTAAATTGTTCTCCAGAATGGTTAGGTCATTTCACAATTCCACCAACAATGCATTAGTGTCCCAGAAAGGGCTTATCTTTTGGACACAACTCATCATAAACCCCAGCCAGGTTCATTCTGCCATTGAACATGAAACCCTGGGTTTCTTTTGGATGCACAGATGAGGTACTTGAAAGGACCTGCTAATTGGCCATCAGTCATATGGTGAGATAATACAGAAAACAGAAAGACAGAATTTCTAATTTCATTGTGGGAAGGGACCTAAATTAATAGTTTGTTTCAACTGACATCTATACAGAAATCTTCTCTACAATATCTCTCATACATGCTTATGGCAGGGAGGGGAAATATAATGAGACACATTAAAAAAAATATGACTGAATAAATGGACCTGTTTTAATGCAGGAAATGCTCCTGGAACATATGTACTTATGTTGAAATAAATCAAATCAGAAAGTCAAGTTAGCAGGGCCTGTGTTCAAATTCTGCCAATGACTTTTTACCTTATGTAGATTAATTGCCCTCTCCTGCCTTAGTTTACTTATTTGAAAAAGGAGAAGGTTGGAATCAATGATCCTTAGTGCCTTTTCCAGTTGTAAATCTGTGGTATCATGAAGTAGTATCCATTATAATGAAAGATTTAAAAGCTCTGCTGGACAATTAGAGACAAGGAGCACTCCAAATATGGCAGTCCAGTTTTCAAACCTTGTCTCGGACACATAAGTGCTTCATTGCTTGACTGTTTTGAGCCTGTGTTTCATGAGAAATGACAATAATAGAACTGTTCAATAAATAATGGCATTCATTGCAAAGTTCTATATATTTTTAATGATGATGAAGACTGTTGTTGCTAATTGCCTCCTCATGATTATTTGGTCTAGAAATGAAATGAAGGAGAACATTTTCAGGGGGCAAGCCATGAACCAGAAAGTGGTTTGGTGCATTCCAGGGTAATCCTTAAGGCAACCCTTAAACCTTATCAAAAAGATTATTGGCCCAGTATTTGTTTCTTCAAAGTAAGAAAAAGATCATTATAGGGTAGGGCCAGCTGGGGGAGAGATTACATAGAAATAATGAGTCTGGACTTAAATCTTGAAGGAGTTGAAGAATTTGAATATTGGTAGATAAGAGAGTGAATGGAGAACAAGCAACATAATAATGGGGGTTTTGCTGTTATCAAGTTATTTCAGTTATGTAACTCATAGTGACTTCTTTAGGGATTTTCTTGGCAAAGATACTGAAGTGATTTGCCATTTTCTTCTCCAGCTCATTTTGCAGTTGAGGAAACTGAGGCAAACAGGGTGACTTGTCCAGGGTCACATAGCTAGTGTCAGGTTGGATTTATATTTGTATTTTTCTGACTCTAGGGCTGAATGCCAGCACTCAGCTTCCCAATGATCAAGGCTATTGTGTCAGAAATGAGTAAGGTATAGTAGAAAGAGAAAAAGATTTGGATTTGTGTCCTGGTGCTGCTACTTTTAGGATCATAGAAACATGTATTTAGGCTGGAAGGAAGCTTTAGAATCATTTAATCCAATTCTTTTAGGCCTCAGAGGAGGAAACAGGCTCATAGAGTCCCTTGCTTGAGGTGTCTCAAGATGATATTTAAACACAGATCCTTTGACTCGGAAGTCGACTCTTTACTGAACCAATTGTTTTCCAGGGTGACTTTAAGCAGTCACTTCTCTAAACTTCAATTTCTTTATCTAAAAAATGAGATTTAATTAGATATATTAGGTTTCTTTTAGTACTGATATTCTGTGATTCTGTGATGGTAGAACTAAAAGGTTAAAGGACTTAAATGTACTAAGGAGTATGGATTTGATAGGCTCTTAAATAAGAGAGTTATGAAAATGGGTATTTTGGAGAAAATTAGTCTGCCGTTGTTCTATAGAAAGGATAGGAGCAAGAAAGAGCAGGTGGTAGGAAAAGTAGACAGGAAACTAGAACTGACAGATGATAAGGATTTGATTGCGGTAGCAGATATGGAAATAGAGGAGTTGTGACATAAAAAGTTCAAGAGACATAATTTCTTGGTAAATAATTATTTTATTACATATGAATGGTCATTTGGCTGTCTCTGATAAACCAAAGACCCATCCTGGTGACTTTTTTGATGCTTATATATATTGGTTGGATGATGGAATTGAGGTGGTTGCCATGGAAACAATTGAATGACAATTTTATTTTTCACTCAATCCAAGTAAACTATCAGCCAATAAAGCTATGGAAAACAGAACTTCTACTCAAGTAAAAGGAAACATACCTAAGTAGAGACTCTAGCAGCAAAACTGGTGATTAGGGGAAAATACTCCTGAAAGGGCTTCATATATAAATATGACTGGTTGGATATTGTATACTATATTATACTATATATTGCATTATATATATATGTATATATATATATATATATATTAATCGGTCACTAAACTTTTATTAAGCACCAACTATGTGCTAGACTCTGTGCTAAGCAATGGGAATATAAAAAGAGGCAAAAGGCAGTCCTGCTTAATAGACGAGACAATATATAAATAAAATCTACAACAATATATAAAATATGTGACTAATAAGGACCAGTCAGAAGTAATTAACAGGGAAGGCACTAGAATTGATAAGGGCTGAGGAAGGCTTCCAGTAAAAGAAGAGATTTAAATTGGGGCTTAAAGGAAGTATTTCTTATTCCTATATCACTAGGAGGTAAAAGAAAAACTCAACAGCATATGGTCTATTTGATTAGTAATGCTAGTATAGCCAACTAAGGCTGTCTGTCTTATTAGATAAACAAGCCTTAGTAGAATGAAAAGGTTGTGGGTAAGATAAAGAGGAGATGATAAAGCTAAATGCCCACACTGTGAGAGGTTGGGGAAATGTATTAGAGTAACACCAGATTAATGTCTTCCATCTCAGACTCACTTTGGTTTATTTCAAAGCCTATGGTCATTGAGTGGAATGACATTACCCATATGATTTAAATTGTTATTTTTCTCCCTTTTCTGCCATGTGTTTATAGTTGAGTATGTCTATAGTCAAATTCATCTAAATTATATTCGTGGATAATATGACCCTATTGCTCTTGGTGATTGATTAGATAAATATTTGGGGGATGGGTGTGGGCAAATGAGAAACAGGTTGACTCCTAGACACAAATGACAATGATCTTTGTCAGACAATTTTCAACTACTTAAAAAATAATACTGGCTCACTGCCTGTAATCTACAAATATGAAATTCTTTTTGAATCAGAACTTAAAGAATCTGTCTTGTAAACAGATTACTCATAATATTATGGAAAAATAAGTACAGAATTCAAAGCCAACTACATTGATTTTGTGCAAGGAAAAAATATTTTCTAGTGGCAATTTTAGCTCCATATTTCAGAAGGGAATAAATCCTGCTTAGAAGTTGAGCCTTTTTCCTTTGATCATTATCACAAATGATTTCTAGATGTTTTATTAAATTTTTATAGAGGCATAAAACTATTGCATCTATCAACATTAAGACTGATTCAGTCTATCAGCTTGATATGTCACTGACCTAAGCTCTTTATTTCTCCCTGCCAATATAGACTCATTAGCTATCCAGTGGCTACTGCAAGGGTAATTATTTTTAATTATAGTTTCATAATTTAACCAATCTGAGGTTATCTGAATATGGCATCTGAAGCTATTATGTAGCTAATGGCCTAGGCATTTACATAACTTTGACTTTAAAGTGATAAATCTATAATGTGCTTAACTCTTTCACCAACATTAACTTCTAACATTTAAAATGCTGGATTAAACAATTAAATGTTCTTGACAGTGTCATAGATTTTATTTAATAGGAAGTGTCTAAATCTGGACCCAATTCACCTTATTTTAGTTAATGTAATTTCTCCCATAAGGAGTGTTAAATGTAAATCTGTCAGACAATTGTGGATCTATGTAACCACATAACAGTCCCTTTAAAGGGTGGCTTAGAATCATTCATATACCTATTATCATCCAGATGGTTAAGTTAAGATGAACATTCATAAATTGCAGCCAATTTATAGTTCATAGGAACATAGATCGAGAATGGGAAGGAACTTTAGTGAACATCTGGTCTAGCTATTTCATTTTACAGACAAGGAAACTGAGGTTAAGTGACTTGTCCAAAGTCATACAAGTAATGTATGAAGTAGGATTTGAGCCTGGGGTCTCTTACTCCAGAGATATCACTCATTTCACCATACCCACATTTGTATCCTATACTTTTCATAGACTTCATGTAATATAGTTTCCTTTTTTTGGTATCATCATAGACCATGAAGAAATCAGTACTTTTTGTCATTTTTACTTTCTAATCAGAAAGTGGTAGAGTTGAAATCCCTACAGAGCATACCTATCAGAACTTTCTCCTCTAGTCTGACCTAGATCATCCCTCCTTTCAAGTAAAACGGGTTATAGCATTTAGGCTCTAGACCCTGTGTACACACCTTTGGGGATCCCAGGGTTACAACTGGTCCACTTCTCCAGGGGAAGCGAACCCTAAAATCAAACTTTAAAGTTCTGATTTGGAAAGTTATAGGGTCATTCATAAAATTAAACTAATTATCCTCAGAGAGATTTTTTAACTTCCTATACCCAAATGAAAGAGTCTTAGTAGGGCTATCCCCACATGCATGCTCTGATGTTCATTAATGAATGACATAACCAGCAAGTGATGCAAAGTCATTCATGAAAAGATAATCGAGATTAAAAAATACCACAAACAGTGGTAGATAAGAAAATAGAATATAGTTGAGAATTTTCAGTTATGCCATAGTAGGGAGAGAGAGGAAAGAGGGAAGAAGGATGAAGACACACCTCAGCTTTATGCTTTGAAGATGAGGAGGGGAAATTCCCTTGATGATCATATGCTTTTTTCCAATTGCATTAGTATAGTCAGACTATTGTATGTAGTCAATGGCATTGTTCACTACAGGGACAGCCAGACTGTTTTTGACTCCATTTTGTCCTGCTTCCTAGTGTCCAAGGCTTTTTTTTTTTAAATTCTTATTTTACTATCTCATCCCAAATCCTACCCAACTCCTTTTCCTTCCCTCTAGAGAGCTTTTGCTAGCCTCCTCTGAGCTTTTTAGAAGAATCACGACATTTAAAAAGAGAACAGAGACGATGTAGTATGGTACATAAGTGTCTGGTCTTGGAGTCTAGAAGACTTGGAATCAAGTCTTTCACTTTGGGATCTCCTCATATAGATGAGATCACAGATGTGGGTCAGAAAAAACTATACTAAGCTATTGACCAAAAATGTTGATGATGTCTATAATTATTCATTAGTTCATTTTACATGATCATGTGTTTATAATAATACTTCTTAATTTTTCCTCATACCACTAAGAATCAGGATCATAGATTTGTAGCTAGAAAGGTTCTCAAAGGTCATGTGGTTTGATTCTTTAATGAAGTGCTCAGGAAGGACTAATGGTGCAGCTATGAGGGTTTGATAAATCCTTTTTTACCATTGACATTCACCTGCCCACAACTCTCATTTATGGTTCCAAGAAGCTGTAGTACGCTCAGTGGTCTCACTCTGATAAAACTATCTTGGCAGACAGTTTAAACCAGATAGAAGGTAACCAATAGACTTCAAAGTCATTAGTGAGCTGAGGGGGGACTACTCCTACCATGTGAAAACTTCCCCTGGTAGAATGGGTAGAGGGGAACAATTTGTTCCATGTCCATGAAGGCAGCTGAAGCAGATACTGTGGAATGGTTTGGTCAGACATCAAAGATGCCAAGATCACTCACTGCATGCTGGGGCATCACTAGTTGCCTTGACTTTTGTCTTGCCGGTGGACTTTGATGACTGTGGAAGAGAGAATAAACTGACAACTTTTTAAAAAATTTTTAATTTAATAGCTTTTTTATTTTCAAAATATATGAAAAGTATAGTTTTCAACATTCACCCTTGAAAAACTTTGTGTTCCAAATTTTTCTTTCCCTTCTTCCCAGACAGTAATCCAATATATGTTAAACATGTGCAATTCTTCTATAAAAATTTCCACATTTATCATGTTGTACAAGAAAAATCATACCAAAAAGGAAAAAATTGAGAAAGAAAAAAGCAAGCAAACAACAAAAAGATGAAAATACTATGTTGTGTTTCATATTCAGTTGCCATAGTCCTCTTTCTAGATGTAGATGGCTCTCTTCATCACAGGTCTATTGGAATTGGCCTGAGTCACCTCATTGTTGAAAAGAGCCACATCCATTAAGAGTTGATCATCACATAATCGTGTGTTCTCTAGGGTATACTCATTTTATTTAGCATCAGTTCATGTAATTCTCTCCAGGCCTTTCTGAAATCATCCTCCTGGTCATTTCTTATAGAACAATAATACTCCATAGCATTTATATATCGCAACTTATTTGGTCATTCCCCAACTGATGAGCATCCATTCAGTTTCCAGTTCCTATTCACTACAAAAAGAGCTGCCACAAACATTTTTGCACATGTGGGCCCTTTCCACTTTTTTATGATTTGGGGATACAGATTCAATAGAGACACTGGATCTACTGGATGTAGAGACGCTGGATCAAAGGGTATGCCGAGTTTTATGGCCCTTTGGGCATAGTTCCAAATTGCTTTCCAGAATGGTTGGATCAGTTCACATTGCCACCAACAATATATTAGGATCCTAGTTTTCCCACATGACCAACATTTATCATTATCTTTTTCTGTCATCTTAGCCAGTCTGAAAGCTATGTAAAGTTGTTTTATTTTACATTTCTCTGATCAATAGTGATTTTGGAGCATTTTTTCATGTGACTAGAAATGGTTTTAATTTTTTCATCTGAAAATTTCTGTTCATATCCTTTGACCATTTATCAATTGGAGAATGGTTTGTATTCTTATAAATTCGAGTCAATTCTGTATAATTTTAGAAATGAGACCTTTATCAGAACCCTTGGATATAAAATTTCAGCCCCAGTTTTTTCCTTCTCTTTTAATCTTGTCTGCATTGGTTTTGTTTGTACAAAACCTTTTAAATTTTTTCCTTTTATTATTCTTTTTATTTTTATTTCTTTTATTGACAGGACATATGCATGGGTAATTTTTCAACATTGACCCTTGCAATCACTTTTGTTCCAACTTTTCCCTTCCTTTCCACCACTCCCTCCCCTAGATGGCAGGCAGTCTCATACATGTTAAACATGTTAAAGTTTATATCTTAAATACAATATATGAGTACATATTTATTCAGTTGCTAGTTGCACAAGAAAAATTGAATTTAGAAAGATAAAAATAACCTAGGAAGAAAAACAAAAATGCAATCATTCCATACTCATTTCCCAGTGTTCTTTCACTGGGTGTAGTTGATTCTGTTCATCACTGATCAATTGGAACTGATTTGGATCCTCTCATTGTTGAAGATAGCCACTTCCATGAGAATTGATCCTCATATAGTACTGTTGTTGAAGTGTATAATGATTTCCTGGTTCTGGTCATTTCACTCAGCATCAGTTCCTGTAAGTCTCTCCAAGTCTCTCTGTATTCATCCTGTTGGTCATTTCTTACAGAACAATAATATTCCATAATATTCATATACTACAATTTATTCAGCCATTCTCCAATTGATGGACATCTACTCAGTTTCCAGTTTCTGGCCACTACAAAGAGGGCTGCCACAAACATTTTTGCATATACAGGTCCCTTTCCCTTCTTTAGTATCTCTTTGGAATATAAGTCCAGTAGAAACACTTGCTGGATCACAGTTTGATAACTTTTTGAGCATAGTTCCAAATTGCTCTCCAGAATGAAAACCTTTTTAATTTAATATAATCAAATTATCCATTTTGCATTTCATAATGTTCTCTAGTTCTTTGAACCTGATGACTTTAAGACATACGTGTAATGGGATTGAGGTAAACCCAAAACGTAATGAGTATAAACCAGTACAGTATAATAGGAGTGAGGAGAAACAGAGGAAATACCTTTTTGTCTCCTGAATTTACTCCAAATAGAATAATAGTCTTACATTTCTTATTGGTACAAGGTTTACATGGTTCACCATTAGTTAATCTTTAGTTCATGATGGTCAGATGCCCTGAGTGTTATTTCTTACCAGGGCAATTATCGTTTGCCTTTACCTCTACATGAGTCTTCTGGGCCATGGATATAATGTAAAGTGTACCATTCTGATCTAATTTTTTAAGACAAAGATCTATCTCAATAGTGGAATAAGGATTGCACGTATAGTCAGAGGACCTAGATTTGAATCTTGATCCATACCTGTATGATCTTTCAAGGCAACTGACTTCTGTGGAAATCAGTTCACTTCCCTGGGACTCTGGGTCTGAGTTTCTTCATCTATGTTGTTCATCCTTCCTTTTCAAAGAAGACCAATGATGTCAGAAGCGCTGTCTTGACTTGGGTTAAGTGACTTGCCTGGAGATCACACAGCTTGTTAATATCTGAAGCCAGATTTGAACTCAAGATTATGGAACTTCCTGATTCCAAGCTAGCCCCTTTATCCACCACCTAGTTACCCTAGGAGTACGTGTAAGAAAAATTACATAGGCTGAGATTGTTATAGAGAGAAAGGATGCTGGCTGGCATCAAAAAGATCAGAGTTCCATTGAAGCACTCAGTCAATAAACATTTATTTATAACTCTGTGCCACAAACTTGACCACCTATTATCTCTTCTGACCTTAATTTTCTCAACCACAGCGCAGCAGGCTATATCCACAGTGCTTTCATAGGGAAATAGGCATCTCTACTTGCAAGCCCACAACAATCAGTGTTAATTAGGGTAGGTTAGGCTTACAGACTTGATCAATTCTGACTTGGAGTTGGTTCAGGATGCTGTTTATCCACATGATAAATGAATTAGTTTCACTGGCAAGTGTTAACCACACTCTCATCTGGTTTAGTAACATGGCTGGAGAAGTACCCCCCGGAGCCACTCAGAACATGAGCTTGCCAGCTGGACACATTGAATCTATTTAGATGGAATCAGTTGACTTAATCCATTTCTCAAGGGCATTTTTTAAAGGATAGAGGGCTAGTCCCTAGCTCTAAGATGAATGATTTGCAAAAAATAAGCCATTTCCATGCTTTAATTTTGTTGGAAAGCTTCCTTGATTGAATTTTTGTAAATGAAATAATTTTTAAATGTACTAAGGGAAGTTGCATTTTTATTTAGGGATTAACATTATTCATAATTTTAAATTAATTATCTTTCAATTATCAAAAATATATTTTCTCTCCCTCTTCACTTTTAACCATTAGAAAAGAAAAACAAAATCCTTGTAATAAACATGCTTGCCAACCAAAACAAATACTTTCATTGTCCACATTAAAAAAAAAAAAAGTTTCATTTTCCACCTTGAATTCATCATCTCTTTTTTAGGAGGTGGGTATCATGCTTCACGTATGGGGATGTTCAGGGAGAATTAACAAGGGCTTGCAGAGCTGTTTTCAGTCCTGCTCATGAACTTTTAGCATCTACTCTTCTCCCAACTCTCACCTGTTGCTTCAAGAAGATGTAGCATGCCTTACAGCCATACCTCAATAAAACTACCTTGGCAGATGAGCTAAACCAGGTTAAAGGTAACCAACAGGCTTCAAAGCTATCAGTGAATTTAGGAGGGTATTTTTCTCCAAGCATGTGAAGCCTTCTCCCAGTGGAACAGGCAGATGAAAACAATTGGTTTAAATGGCCACAAAGGCAACTGAAGCAGATGCTGTGGAACACCTACATCTTGGTTAGTTGTCAAAGATGCCAAAGTCATCCATGATATCCTAGGCCATTGCCAGTCATCCTGGCTTTTGTCTTGGAATTTCCCATTCCAATTCATCTTTTACTCATCTGAAAAGCTGGTCTTTCCACAAAAATCCAGTATATTTTGATAACATCAGAAGAAAGAGTGAGGCTGACAGCTTTGTCCAACTCTGTCTCACTTAAATCCAATCCATGAACAAGTCAAAACATCACCCCATCATATCATGGGTCCAAATGAAGGACAAATAACAACAACAACTGTAACAACAACAGCATGTTTGATCATTGGTCTACTAGAATTATGATGTTTTAATTGCATTAATCAGTTTCCATGTTTTTCAAAGTTCTTTATTTTTACAATAACATTGTTCTTATTTTACTGACCACTCTGAATTGGCTGAAGAAGTCTTCTTAGGTTTCACTGAAGTCATTCCTTTCATAATTTTATATAGCACAATACGAATCTATTACATTTAAAATTTATTCAGTCATTTCCCAATTGGTGGGCACCCCATTATTTTCTAATTCTTTATTACCATGAAAATATTTTTTATACAAATGGGTCCTTTTCTTCATTCTTTTTATTTCCTTGGTATATACCTAGTATTGGTATTAGTGGGTCAAAGGATATACATAATTTAGTAATTTTTAGAGCATAATTCCAAACTGCTTTCCAACAGTGAATTAATGTGCCTGTTTTTCGAGAGCCTCTCTAACATTTTTTCATTTTACCACAATGACTTTTCTAAAACTCTCTCTCTGCTCAAACTTCCCATTTCTCTCTCCTTATGACTCCACACTTTTAGTGGACATCTTTGTTTTAAATTTCATTGAAAAAGTCATAACCATTCACCAAGGGCTTCTCTTTCTCCCTTCTTTGTCATCTCATATGACATGTGCCTTTCACTATTATTTTCTCCTTTACCCTTATATCACATGAAGAGATTGCCTTTTTCCTTATCAAGGCAAACCCTTCTACTTGCACAAATAATATATCTTATTTCTTCCTATCCTTTCCCTTGTTATCTCTACTCTCACACACTTATCTTAAATCTCTGTTTACTGACTACTTCTCTATTGTCTAAAACATGCCCAGGTGTCCACCTTCAAAAAAAATTTTTTTTATTCCTCCATCCCTACTGGTTATCATTATATATCTTTCTTTCTTTTCATGACTAAATTCCTTGAAAAGATGATCTACAATTGGTGTCTCCACTCTTCCCTTCCTTTTACTCTTAAGAATAACAACTGAAACTACTCTCTCTAATTACCAATGATTTCTTAACTGACACGTCTAATGGCTTTTTCTCAATTCTCATCCTTCTTGGCTCTCCACAGCCTTTGACATTGTTAATCACCCTCTTCTCCTTGATATTTTCTCCTCTCTAAGTTTTCAAAAAATTGTTCTCTACTGGTTTCCTTCCTACCTCTCTGACCACTTCCTGCTCAGCCTTTTCTGCCAGTCTTCATCTAAGTCTTTGGCCATCTTTTTCCCCCCTCTTCTCTACACTATTTCATGTAGTCATCTCACCAACCCCATAAATTCTGTTACAATTTCTATACAGCTGATTCTCAAGCCCTAACCTTGCTCCTGAGTAACATACTCACATTTGCAACTAGCTATTGGACATCTTATATAGACAGCTTGATCTTTTTTTTTTTTTCCAATAGTATTTTATTTTACCAAATACATGTAAAGATAGTTTTTAACATTTTTATAAAATTTTATGTTCTATTTTTTTCTCTCACCCTCCCTTATTTCCTCCATCTCCCAAGACAGCAAGCAATATGATATAGATTAAATACATGCAATCCTTTTAAACTTATTTCCATATTTAGACAGCTCAATTTCAAATTCATGCCCAAAACTGAACTCATGATCTTCCCACTGTTACTCTCAACAATCCCTTCTTCTTAAATTTCCTGTTACTTTTCAGGTACTTTTCAATACTTACAACCATCTTCCTAATCATTCAGGCTCCCACTAGAGTATAATCCTTCACCCCTCACTGTCTCTTACTCTCCATATCTAAATCAATTGCCAAGTTCTTTCATTTTTATCTTTGCAACATTTCTTGAGTCTGCCACTTTCTCTTCTGAGATACTGCAATCACTGGTGTAGGTTCTTATTACCTCATGCTGGAACTACTGTAATCATGTGTTGGCTGGTCTCTCTACATCAATTCTTTCCCATTCCAATTCATCTTTTATTCATTTAAAAAGTTGGTCTTTCTAAAGAACAAGTCTCCCTAATCAATAAACTCCAGAACCTCTCAATTACTTCCAGGATCAAATATAAAATCTTCTGATTAACTTTTAAGGTCATTCATAATCTGACCCCTTCTTATTTTTCTACGTTTTTTTGCATCCTACTTCTCTCTTTATATAATTTATAATTTAGTGACACTGACCTCCTTGTTTTTCCTTGCATAAGACATTCTATCTTTTGTTTTGGTGCTTTTTCACTGGCTTTTCCCATGTCTAAACTGCTCTCCTTGGTTCCTGTAAACTCAGCTAAAACTCTACCTTCTGCAAGAAATCTTTCTCAATCCTCCTGTATCTTAGTTTCTTCTCTTTATTGATTATTTCCAACATATCCTGCATATATCTTGTTTGTATAATTTTTTGCATGTTGTTTCCTCCATTAAATACTGCACTCCTTGAGAGTGGTGATTTTTTCTTTAACTTTTCTATGTATTCCCAGGGCTTAGCACATATAAGCTAAGCTTATAAATTGAGCTTAATAAATGCAGGTTGCCTTGACTTTTTGGTCAATCTTTATCAGTCTAATAGGTGAAGGTAGTACCTCAAAGTAGCTTAAATTTGCATTTCTCTATTGGTGATTGAAAACATCCACCCCTTATACTTATTTATAGCTTGGTTTCTTCTTAGAAGATGCAATCCATTCCTTAAAAAATTGCCTCATCTGACCAGTTCTGATGGACCTGGCCATCCTCAGCAATGAGATCAACCAAATCATTTCCAATGGAGCAGTAATGATCTGAACCAGCTACGCCCAGAGAAAGAACTCTGGGAGATGACTAAAAACCATTACACTGAATTCCCAGTCCCTATATTTATGCCCACCTGCATTTTTGATTTCCTTCACAAGCTAATTATACAATATTTCAGAGTCTGATTCTTTGTGTACAGCAAAATAATGGTTTGGTCATGTATACTTATTGTGTATCTAATTTACATTTTAATATATTTAACATCTACTGGTCATCCTGCCATCTGGGGGAGGAGGTGGGGGGTAAGAAGTGAAAAATTGGAACAAGAGGTTTGGCAATTGTTAATGCTGTAAAGTTACCCATGCATATAACCTGTAAATAAAAGGCTATTAAATAAAAAAAAAATTGCCTCATCAAAACTGCTTTATCAATTGGAGATTATTAAATTTCAATTTATTCTTATTCTTATAAATTTGAATCATGGAAAGGATTCATTTTTCAGAGACTTTTGCTGCAAAGATTTTCTCAAGTTACTTCCTTTCCTTCTAATTCCAGTTGCATTGGTTTTGTTTATTCAAAAACTTTTAAATTTTATGTAATCAAAATTGTCTATTTTATATTTGGTGATTCTCATAATACCTTTAGTCTTCCCCTATTCATAGATCAACAAAGGAATTTCTTTTTTTTCATCTAATTTTTTTCCATATCTAAGAGATGTATCCATTTGAAACATATTTTGATATATGGTATGAGATGTTGATCTAAGTATAATTTCTGTCTGACTGCTGTCAGAAATAATAATGAGTTACCTTAGTAATGGTTTTATCAAACCATTTGTTCGTTTCTGTATATTATCTGCCTACTGTGTTCTGCTGATCAACATTTCTACTTCTTAATTCTCATCATTGTTTTGATGATTGTTGCCTTGCAAAAAAAAAGACAATGTAGTATTTAATTACTGAGATATATATACATATATATATGTACATACACATATACATATACACGTACACACATATATACACATATTGCTGGGTTCCTATAATCCTCCCCATCATTAATTCCCCTTAATATTCTTAAGATTTTGTTTCTTGAAACAAATTCAGTTATTATTTTTCTAAGTAAGTAAATTAGTTTAAGTAGGAATATCTTTTTTTTTTTTTTTTACTATTATATCGACTCAAACTACTCTGACACAATGAATAGTTCTTTAATTATTTAGATTTGTCTTTATTTCAATAAAATTTTGTCATTATAATCAAATAGTTTCTGGATATATTTTGCTAAATAGAATTTCAAGTATTTTAGCCATTCTATTGATATTTTAAATGAGAATTTCTATTTCTATATCTTTCTGCCAAGTTATGCTGGTAATAGAGAGAAACATTTTGTTGTTTTGTGTTTGTTAATTTTTGTATTGATTAATTTTATATTCTGAAACTTTGCTGAAGTTATTAATTATCAAATTAATTCTTAGTTGTTTCTCTAGGGCTAAATACATCAGCAAATAATATTCAAAAGGAATAACTTTTTTCTTTTTTGTTTACACTTGTTCCTCCAATGTCTTTTTCTTGTCTTATTGCTATAGCTAGCATTTCTAATACTATATAACATAGAAGTGGTAATCATAATCATTCTTGTTTAATGCTTTGTCATATAGGAAACTAAGAGAGATTTCTAACTAAAGGAAATTTACAACAAATTCTTTTGTAGAGCAAAATGTCATTTAGTAATGCATACTTACCTCAAATGAACAATTTTAGAATCCTGTATTTTTATTTGTTTATATGTAAGTACACACATATAACAACATTCTTTTATTTTTTAAGTTGTAATGTATTAGAACATTTGTATTTTTTGTTCCCTTTCCTATTCCCTCCTATCCATTCTTCTCCTATATATCCTTTACATCATCTTCCTATCCTTAGCTTTTTGATAAGTTTTTATAAAATCATTTTTGGGCACTATGAAAGGCATCAGGATGGAGAACCTAATAAGAGGAAGACCATTTCAGAGGGAAGGAGAGGAAGTCAAATTCATATTGGTATGCTTTGCTTTCATTAAAAGGCACTTAAAAGAGCGGTTCAAAGTCAAAATAAGGTTTAGGGATTATCTGTGGACTTCACTATATATATTTTCTCTGTTCCCAACAAGTTCATAAAATCTTAGAAACACAGGAAAACCTTAGAAATTATTTAGTAAGATGCTTCCATTTTATACATACAGAAACTGAGGGGAACCTTGAAGATTTAACAAATGTATCCAGAATAACATAGTTATTTGTTAGTAGCACAGTCAAAATTAAAATTTAGGCCTTTTGATTCCTAATGCCATATGCCACTCTCCAATCTAATGTCAGTTGTACAGTGGGAAAAAAATTAGTGGAATAAAGAGCAATTTGTATTATTCAATGTCAATTTGAAAATAATTAGTTCAGTCAAATGAAGAAAGTGTCAATAACAAAGCAGAACAAATATTTTCAGTTGTCATTGCTAAAAAGTCTAATTAGCAAGCTTATGTAATGGATATCCAGTCTGTTCTGGTATTTTAAGCAGAATGGCAATGTGATTTTCATTGCAATTTTCCTCCTAAAGCCATCAGTCTATGAAGATTATCTAGACAATGGAAAGACTGAATTAACAGGAATCTCAGCTCATCATTTTGTTTTTCTGTTGATAATGAAAGTTTTATTGGCAATGTCAAATTAACCAAGGACTAAGAAACCCCCTAGTGCATGAAATCCCCCAGTGCAACAGAAATTCTTGTAAATAGTGTGCATATATTTATGGATAAAAAGGTAAATCAGGGATTTTAAACCTCTTTTTGTGTAATAGACCCCTTTGTCAGTCTATGAAACCAAGGGACCTCTTCTCAGAATAATCTTCTAAAATTCATACAATAAAATATTTTAGATTACCAAGAAAACCAATTATAGTGAAATAAAAAACACAATTTTTTCAAATCCCAGGTAAAGAACCCTTGGCTTAGATGAAAGGAAAATTTGGCTGAAATCTATAAAAGGAGAAATATTAATCGTCACAATAATAAGGTAGTGCAATTTTCCCCAGTGTCTTTCTTTTTTGATATTGTCCACTCTCTTAAATTCTATATGATATCAATTTAAAGAAAATGTAATTATGTATATAGTTAAGGAACCAAGAAAGCAAATGACTCCTTTATCATTAATGATCTTAATGATATCTAGTGAATGCTTTAGATAATAATGATTGTAGGTGCTACACTGCTAACTTGTAACTAGACCTTGAGGATGGTTATCATTGGCTCTTATTTCTAACTTCCCAGCTTGACTGCTAAAATCTTTGGACATAAAACTTG
This sequence comes from Sarcophilus harrisii, assembly GCF_902635505.1. Taxonomy (NCBI): domain Eukaryota; kingdom Metazoa; phylum Chordata; class Mammalia; order Dasyuromorphia; family Dasyuridae; genus Sarcophilus; species Sarcophilus harrisii. The sequence goes on along the minus strand of NC_045426.1, from coordinate 318,968,158 downwards.
AGATAAGGGATACTAGGCAGGAGCTATTCACTGTAGTTCCCCAGAGATAGGTCTTATTATGCAGTCTCTAAGTGTATCTTGACCTTGTTCCAGAATCTTGTGGGCTGAAAATAGCACTGGGCAACTCAGCAATGAGTCTCTGCCTAGACACAAGAGTGCAGAACTCAATAGATTTAAGTAAAAAAATATTGCTAAATCTTTATAGGGCTATTCTCTGGCTGTCAGGCATAGTTGCCTTTCCCCAACTCTCATTAATTCCAATGGCCTTAGTAGCTCAACTGGACAAATAACTACCTGTGTGAGCCTCCAGGGAAAATTAAAAATCTGAGTCTATAGAAGAAACCTAAGTAACAAATTTACTGCTGAGAAGCTAGCATGTGTTCTGTTCTCAAGTTTCAAGGAATGACTTTTGAACTGGGCATCTTAGGCTTTATTTTGAATATGGATGGACTCTCTGAGCTTACATAAGTTGAAATATCAAATTGTAATGAAGTCTTTCATTGTAATAGTTCACTTTTATAATTTTGATTTGACTGAGGATAGTAGTGGAAAGAATTTTTGTCTTGAACTTCAAAACTCAGATCTGAGCTTATTGACAATGTAATTCTGGCCAAATCACTTAACCCATCTAACCTCTATCCAAAAAAACAAACAAACAAAACAAACAACAACAACAAAAAAAAACAATTGTTTCACTCCTTCCTCCTCCTCTGGTTGTTGTTAGGAAAAAATTTGTAAGCTACTAATTACTATATGAATGCAAGCTATTCTTGCTAAGTCTTCTAATTCTTTATGGGAAATGTTTAGCTTGTTGAAAAGAAATCTCTATTTGAAGAGCTAATGTGTGAAAATGATTAGATTTGATTACTTGTCCCCAAGAAGATATAAAGAGGCCAATTCAGGATGAATGTAAGGAAAAAAATCTTAACAATTACAAATGTTCAGAAGAAGAATAGGCTGCCATGGGAGATAATGGCTTCTTCCTCATTGGAATTCTTCAAAAAGAGACAGGATGTTCAGGTGGAAGTTGGTCCAGATGATACATGTAGTCCTTTCCAACTCTTAGATTTTGTGATAAGAAAAAAAATTCTCTGCTCCAATGTCAATATAGGAAGAACAATTGTTGAAAAAAAATAAAATCATAAACTAAAAGGAACCTTAAAGATAATCTATTTCAACCTCTTCATTTTTTATAGAAGAGGATGTACAAAGGTTAAACCATTTGTGTGGGATTATAATGCCACTTAGTGATAGATCAAGAACAAAAGAAAATATTTAAAATCAAGCTTTGATGGAAATAAGTCAAGAAGTGATATCCTTCTCTGTTACATATATATATATATATATTTTACTCGCCAGTCACAACCTGTTAAATCCCACATCTTATTTTCATTTTAGTCTTTGAGATTTATCAAGCCTTCAAAATCTGTTTATCTTTTCTTGACATTCAAATTATCTCTTATAATTTACTTAGATATGTTTTATTAATGCACATGCTTCTGGAGCTTATTAATAGATGTCTGGAATACTCACAATCAAGTTGAGGAGACAGAACCACAAAAGCCAAAATAAGAACAGATGTCTTGACCTCTGGGAGATATGATTCTTTAGAGTTCCATGTTATAGAAATACTGAACCTAAGACTGAAAATTGAGCAATATGACAATATGAATGGAAGTCTTCTATAGGTGAGAAATATACTTGATATTTCAGTTTGCTAATATCAAAATTATCTGATAATTTCTTGCTGTGTCTTGTTGACAATTTCATTTCCTATAATATGAGAGGAACTGATAAGTGGTAAAAATTTTGAACAACAAGGATGAAAATACTATTTAAAATGAAAATGACCATTTCATTTTAGAGATCATTAGTCAAAAGAGGTCTCCTCTTTTGGACATTTACCTTAAACTTTGGGAATGAAAATTCAATAACCGCTTCTTAAATAATTGCTACATACTAGACACTTTTAGGCAATAAGGATTGAAAGGCAAAAAAAAAAAAAAAAGTCATAAAGGTAGAAGGGAACTCCAGAGGCAATCAAATTAAATCTTCTCATTTTACAGATATGGAAACTGAGTTTCAGGAAGATTAAGTCACTTAGGCAAGGTCACAGAGGTGGTAATGGTTAATTGTGAACTTAAGACCTTTGACTCTAGTCAGAATAGTGCCAATATTCATTCATTTGAAGCATATTGCCTCTTAATAATTTGTTTTTGTTTTTGTTTGTTTGTTTTGTTTTTTGCTGAGGCAATTGGGGTTAAGTGACTTGCCCAGGGTCATACAGCTAGGCAGTGTTAAGTGTCTGAGGCCAGATTTGAACTCAGGTCCTCCTGACTTCAGGGTCGGTGCTCTAAACACTGCACCACCTAGCTGCCCCCGCCTCTTACTAATTTTTTAAAAATTGATAAGAAATCTGGTTATGATACTCTTGCAAAATCTCTAAAAAAGTATAATTTCATAAGAGTAGGAATATCTACAAATGAAATACTTATTAGGGAAAAATATCCTGAAAAAGAAGAAAAGGAGATGACATCTTTTTTTAATTAAAGTTTTTTATTTATAAAAATATGCATAGGTAATTTTTCAACATTGACCCTTGCAAAGTCTTCTGTTCCAAATTATCCCCTTCTTCCCCCATCCTCTCCTCTAGATGGCAGGTAGTCCAATAAATGTTAAATATATTAAAATATGTTATATCCAATATTTGTACACATTTATACAGTTATCTTGCTGTACAAGAAAAATAGGATCAAGAAGGAAAAAAAAACTGGAAAGGAAAACAAAATGCAAGCAAACAACAACAGAAAGAGTGATAATACTATGTTGTGGTCCATGCTCATTTCCCACAATATTCTCTCTGGGTGTAGATGGCTCTTTTCATCACTGAACAATTGGAATTGGTTTGAATCATCTCATAATTGAGGAGAGCCACGTCCATCACAATTGATTATTGTATAGTCTTGTTGCCGTGCATAATGATCTTCTGGTTCTGCTCATTTCACTTAGCATCAGTTCATGTAAATCTCTCCAAGCCTCTTTGAAATCATCCTGTTGGTCATTTCTTACAAACAATAATATTCCAAAATATTATCATGACATCCATAATTTCTTCAGCCATTCTCCAATTGATGGATATTCATTCAGTTTTCAGTTTCTAGTCACAAAAGGGGCTGTCACAAATATTTTTTCACATTTGGGTCCCTTTCCCTCCTTTAAGATCTCTTTGGGATATAAGCCCAGTAGAAATATTGCTGGGTCAAAGGGTATGCACAATTTGATAACTTTTTGAGCATAGTTCCAAATTGCTCTCCAAAATGGTTAGATCCATTCACAGTTCCACCAACAATGTATCAGTGTCCCAGTTTTTCCATATCCCCTCCAACATTTGTCATTATCTTTTCCTGTCATCTTAGCCAATCTGACAGGTATGTAGTAATATCTCAGAGTTGTTTTAATTTGCATTTCTCTGATCAATAGTGATTTGGAGCACCTTTTCATATGAATACAAATAATTTCACTTTCTTCATCTGAAAATTGACCATTTATGTTGGGGAATAAATCTGAGTCAATTCTCTCTATATTTTAGAAATGAGGCCTTTATCAGAACCTTTGAACGTAAAAATGTTTTACCAGTTTATTGTTTCCCTTCTAATCTTGTCTTCATTAGTTTTGTTTGTACAAAAACTTTTTAACTTAATATAATCAAAATTATCTATTGTGTGATCAATAATGATCTCTAGTTCTTCTTTGGTCACAAATTCCTTCTTTCTCCACAGATCTGAGAGATAAACTATCCTATGTTCTTCTAATTTGTTTATCAATATCATTCTTTATGTCTAGATCATGAGCCCATTTTGATCTTATCTTGGTATATGGTGTTATGTGTGGGTCAATGCCTAGTTTATGCCATACCAATTTTCCTAACAGTTTTTGTCAAATAGTAAGTTCTTATCCTCAAAACTGGGGTCTTTGGATTTGTCAAACACTAGATTGCTATAGATATTGAGTATTTTGTTCTGTGAACCTAAACTATTTCACTGATCAACTGCTGTATTCCTTAGCCAGTACAAAATGGTTTTGACGACCGCTGATTTACAATATAGTTTTAGATCTAGTACATATAGGCCACCTTCATTTGCTTTATTTTTCTTCCATTAATTCCCTTGAAATTCTTGACCTTTTGTTCTTCCAGATGAATTTTGTTGTTATTTTTTCTAGATCAGTAAAATAGTTTCTTGGGGGTTTGGTATAGCACTAAATAAATAGATTAGTTTAGGTAGTATTGTCATCTTTATTATATTCACTCAACCTATCCAAAGGCACTTGATATTTTCCCAATTGTTTAGATTTGAGTTTATTTGTGTGAAAAAGTTTTGTAGTTTTGCTCATATAGTTCCTGACTTTCCCTTGGCAGATAGATTCTCAAATATTTTATACTATTGACAGTTATTTTAAATGGAATTTCTCTTAGTATCTCTTGCTGTTGGATTTTGTTAGTGATGTATAAAAATGCTGATGATTTATGTGAATTTATTTATTTTATATCCTGCAACTTTGCTAAAGTTGTGGATTATTTCTAATAGTTTTTTAATTGATTCTCTAGTGTTCTCTAAGTGTGCCATCATATCATCTGCAAAGAGTGATAATGGTTTCCTCATTTCCTACTCTAATTCCTTTAATCTCTTTTTCTTCAAGAAGACATTTAAATAAATGTGGCTATATTGGGTGTATTCCAATTCAATTCAACAAACTTTAAAACAATAAATTTTATTGATGATATATATTTGTGTGTGTGTGTGTGTGTGTGTATTTATATCAGTTAGCCCTTTCTTGATATTTTCTCATTTTTATCCCCTGTTTACCCTTTAGAATGATGTCTCTTTTATAAATAAGAACAACAATAAGGCAGAACCAATGAAACAGAGTGACTCTGATGGATAATCAGGAGTATTTTATACATATATGGAAAGGATGGAGGTAGATTTGCTCATCTCTTCACTAGGATCAGGATTGAATCAGTTATTACAGTGATTTGATATTAAAGGAACAGCTAGTTGGCAGGGTTGCAGAATTCATGGAGGGTAATAACATATAAGAAGACTAGAAAAGTAGGAAAGGACAAGGTTGTGAAGAGCTTAAATGTTAAATATGGGTGTTTATATTTTCTCCTAGAGATAATAGAGCTAGTGAAATTAACTGAATAGGGTGTTCATACTCTTAAGAAAAATCACTTTGGAAATTGGAGGATGGATTGAAATGGGGAGAGACTTGAGTCAGGGAGACTAATTAGAAAGCTATTGAAATTGATCAAGCACAAGATGATAAGGGCCTAAACTATGATGGTGGCTATGTGAGTAGAAAAAAGGAGAGCAATATAAGAGATGTGGTGAAGGTAGAAATGACAAGATTTGGAAATGAATTGGATATGTGGAATAAGTAAGAATTAGGTTTCAAGGATGACTTCAAGGTTGTAAACCTGCATGAATAAGGAGATGATAGTTCTTTTAACAGTAAAAGGATAAGGGCAGCTAGATGGTAGATAGAGCAACAGCCCTGGAATCAGAAGAACCTGAATTTAAATTGCTGCAGGCACTTAAAACTTACTAGTTGTGTGACTTTGGGCAAGTCACTTAATCCTAATTGCCTTGCTAAAACAACCAACCAACCAAACAAACAAACCCAACAACAATAAAAAATAATTGTAAAAGAGAAATTTGGAAGAAGGGAGAGTTTATGGGTGAAAGAGTTCTGTTTTGGACATCTTGAGTTTGAGACAACTTTGGTATATCCATTTCAAGATGCCCAAAAAGCAATTGGTTATAGGATACTGCATCTCAGGAGCTGATTAATCTTGGATTTATGAACAAAGGAATCAACTACATGATGATGATAATTCAATCCATGACTCTTATGAGGTTACCAAGTGAGAGAATGGTAGAGAGGAAAAAGAGAGGAGAGTCTAGAATAGGGTTTTGGGGATAGGGGATTACTAGGCTTGGCCTGGATGAAGATCTAGCAAAGAAAACTCAGGAGAAGTGGTGAAAGAAGAAAGAGGATAAGCAGGGGGGGAAATGTTATAAAAACCCAGAGAGGAAAGTATATCAAGGAGGATAAAATGACAAATGATGTCAAATGTTGCAGAGAAGTCATAAGAATGAGGATTAAGAAAATCCTAGATTTGACAACTAAGAGATTGGAAAGGATAGTTTCCATTTATTGAGTTCAAAATTAAGATTAAGAAGACAATGAAAGGAGAAATAGAGTAGTGAGTACATAAAACTTTCTTAATCTAAGAATAGGAAGATACAGGATGATTCATAATGAGAGTATCAGATCAAGTGAAAGTTTCTTAATGAAGAGAAGACATGGGTATGTTTGTAGGTGAAAGGAAAGGAGTCAGTAATCAGAGAGAGATTGAAGATCATAGAGAGGCAAGGGGACAATATAGGGGACAATCTTCTGGTGAAGAAAGGGAAGGATGCATGTAAAAGATTTGCTTTGTTGATGAGGATTTCTTCATGAAAGAAAAAAATGAAGGATATAGTGATATGATACGAAAAGGAGAGAACAAGAAGGAGCTCTCATTAAATGGTCTGATTTTTTTTTTATTCATTTATGAAGTAAGGTCCTAATTGGGAAGGTGGGTGGGGGGAGGATCATGATTTTATGATTTTCTCTAACTTTGATGAGCATGTGGTTTCGAATGAAGGAAACTGATGGTGGGAATAATTCGGAGTTGAGGTTAGGCAAGATTTAAGTGATGATAGAACAAATGGGAGAGAAATTTGAGTGTAGGGGAGAGTGTAGAATTGAACTAGTTGAGTAAAGGATCAAAATAGGGGAGGGAGAATAATATAGCTAGGACAAGTTGGGAAGGAACTGAGGGGTCAAGAGGAGAAGAACTAAGTTGAGTCATGAAGTATAGTGAAGGTTGGAAAGATCACGGTCATTGAACTTAGAAAGTTAAGAGTATTTGAGGAAGCATCAATATGTATGTTGAGGCCTTGCAATATGAAGGCAAGCCTGGGGGATGGAGAGAGTTAAGCATTGAAAGCAGTATCATTTAATTTCCATTTTGTTCACTACTCTATTAAAGAGAATATGTATTAAAATGTGCAAAATGGAACAAAACAAGTTTAAGAGGGAATTGGAGCAGGCTATAAGATGCTTTAAAATTCAATTGTATAGTTCTAAACTAATTATTATTTCAGAGTACATGAGGTAGACTAACAACTCTGATATGAGGGCTTGGTATATCATTTTCAGGTATCTACCTGGCACTACTTCTTACCTGTGGCTCCAAGAAACTGTAGCATGTGCAGCAGCCATACCTCAGTAAAACCATCTTGGCAGATAGGTTAGCCCAGGTTGAGGGTAATAAATAGGACTCAAACTCATTGATGAATTAAAGAGGTGTTTTCCCCAAGGAAGTGAAAAATCACTCAATGAAATGAATGGATGGGAATAATTTGTTCTAATAGCCATAAAGGCAGCTGAAGCAGGCAGTGTGAAGTGCTTAGAGCTTGATAAGACTTTGAAGATACCAAGGTGATCCACTGTATTCTGGGCCATTGCCAGTCATCTTGACTTTTGTCCTGCCACTGGATTTTGGTGACTGGAAGGAGAGTGAAATGGATGACTTTGTATAAGTTTGCCAATCATAAATCCAATTCACAGAGAGAGTCAAGACAGCATCCCTTTTGATGCTATTGATCCTCTTTGAAAAACAAAGGTCAAGCAATAATTATAATCTCAAAGTCTTCAAAGAATTTTTAGCATGTTTTCATTAGGGTTAAAATGAAGCAAACATCCTATTGTGTTGCTGTTCTTGTTTGGGTTATTAGATTATGTGGTAGATTTATGTTATGGTCATATAGATATACTGTATCTTCATTTCAACAAAGCATTGGCAATTGTACAACAAGAGAGAATTATGGCCTTGATGGAAGTAAATTAGGTGATGGTGTAGTCATTAAAAAACTATCTAAATAGTATTTATCAATGGATTCTGTCTTAGGAAACAGGGACATTTTTGTGTCAGGAATCTCTCTTGTGGTCTGATGAAGCCTGTGGACTCTTCTCAGAATAAAAATTTTAAGGGCATAAAATAAAATACATAGAATTACAAATGAAACTACTTAAGTTGAGAACATTATATACAGTAACAACAATATTGTTTTAAAAATGACTTTGAGTGAGTAAATAATTTTGACTATCATTAATACCCAGATTAACTATAAGGACATATGAAGAAAGATTCTATCTTCATCCAGAGAAAGCACTGAAAAACAGAAGTATATAAAGAATAATTATTATGGTATCCATCTCAAAAGGGAGGTGTAAGGAAAAAAGGAAAAAAGAAATTTACTTGGTAATTTTATTATATATTTAAAAGTAATAGCAAGTTGTACATGTGCAGTTTTATGTGAGATTATCTTTTAAAATTATATTGTTATTCAATTGTTTTATTCCATATATTAAAATAAAATAAATAATTTAAAAAAGAAATAAAGTTATCAGAACATTAAAAAAATATGTTTATATGCAACTATATAAAAGACTACTGATCTAGAGGGAGGTTTTTTCTTTTATACTGAACCATTTGATATAAATCAATTTCTTCCCATATGATGATATGAACAACAAGATTGTGATGACTCAATACAATGGGACTTTTAAAAAAAGTCTTAGGTTCTACCCAGCTTTTATTATGTCAGTATTTAGGTAAGTGATGGTCCTATTGTGCTTTGTTCTCGTCAGACCATAACAATGTGCTTTTATTTTGGGGTACCATATTCAAGAGTGATTATTACAGGAGTATGCTAATAAATGTTTAAAAACCAGCTCTCAGGGCAGCTAGTTGGTGCAGTGGATAGAGCACCAGCCCTGAAGTCAGGAGGATCTGAGTTCAAATCTGATTTCAGATGCTTAACACTTCCTAGCTATGTGACCTTGGACAAGTCACTTAACCCCCCCCCCCCCAGCAAAACAACAAAAACAGCTCTCTGAGGGAAAAAATGAATATATGATATACTTTTATGTTTAATCTTCATTATTAGCATGTTCATTACTTTCCTAAAGCCTAAATAATCAAACAATAAGTTCTGATTTATAGTGTTACAGTGTTTGCTGACAACTAAGGTGTAAATATTCATAGTGCAAATTTACCAGTCAGTTCTCTGAGTCTGAGCTGGATCCAGCACATATACCTTGACCTTTGTTGCTTGTCCTTTGCTTTTTGAAGAGGACTAATAACCCCACAGGGCAATGCCTTGACTCATGTGTGAATTGGATTTAAGTGAGTTAAGAGTTGTGCAAAGTAGTCATCCTCACTTTCTCTTCCAGAGTCATCTAAATCAATAAGATAAAAATCAAGATGAGTGGCAATGATCTGGGATGTAGTGGATGATCTTGGTTTTTTAATGTGTGACCAAGCTCTGAATAATCCACAGAGATTGTTTTGGCCACTTTCATGCCTATTGGAACAAATTGTTTTCACCTGCCCATCTACCAGGCAAGATTTTTCACATAATTGGGGTAGACACCAGTTACTTTTAACCTGGTTTAGCCAATCTACCAAGATGATTTTACCAGGGAATGGTCACTGTGCATGTTAACAGCTTCTTGTAGCCATACTTAAAATAGTTGAATGCTAGGTAGACACCAAGGATTGAGCCCTAAAACAGACTCAGCAAATCCTCATACCAGGAGTCCTCCTTGAATATTTGAAACTTCCATTGGCAAACTGGAAAAAGAGAGCAATCAATAAAGTGAAGAGTTTAAAAATTCTCTCTTACGAAGAATGGCCCAAGATCCTGGGACTGTTTAGTTTGAAGAAAAGAATGTTCAAAGGTTGTTTTCAAATATATTATGGGTTGTCATGTAAGGAAAGCTTAGACTTATTCTATATAGACCATTATGTGTCAGTTATGATTAATGGGTGGAAACAAAATATTTCAGTTTGATATAAAATGCTATTTGATCCTTGTAATTATTTATCAATGGATTGGATTGGTACAATGGAAAGAGCACTGAATTTTGGAGTACAATAATATAATGAGGGAATTGAACAACATGACCTCTAATATCTCTAAATCTTTTCTTTTATAATCTTAACGTCTATCACATAAAATGATAAACAACTTATCCTTGAAGTTGCTTATCACGGTCTGTCTGTTTCTGTCTCTCTCTGTGTTTCTTTTTTTGCTTAAGACAGAGTATAATAATGATGATGAGGAAAAGGAGAGGGAGAAGGATTCCTACCACATTACAAATGAGTTGGGAGACTCCTACATATGATTGTAATTTACATCTAATTTGTGGCAAACCTGAGAAAATTACCAATTAAAATCCAAGGTACAATGTTGTGTCTGAGATATACCTTTGAGCACCACTGAAGTAAAGCTAAATAACCATTTAACAGGGATGTTAGAGAGGATTTCTGTTTTGGGTGGGAAATTGACTTTGATAATCTTGAAAATCTGTATTAAGATTCTAAGAATCTGGTTGACCCAGAAACAAGCTGATGAAGATATCAAATGAATTAAAGTCATCTCAAGAAGGTAGATGGGTGACAATAAGAAATGGGGGTAAAGTGATCCATCTAGCAGTTCAGTCTTATGTGTTTCTCCCTTATTGGCTATTTTTTCAGCAACACCACTTGAATAAATGTACAATATATTTTACCTGGCTGGAAAGTGAGTGGGGGATAGCTCTTTCTGGCCCAGGCCATTAATTTTGTTTTTTTGAGGACTTGGAGATTTTTACTGAAGAAGCAAATAAACCAATGGTGCTAATAGAAAGAGGTTTTTTATTTCAGACACATTTTAATTTTTGTTATTTGTCCTTCGTTCCAGCCATCTGTGTCTAGTGGCAAGACATAGGTTAGCACAATTGAAGGTGGCTTCATATGAATTGGGAGACTTTGGCCTTTTTAAACTAAGGTCTTTCTTTGGGGGAAAAAGTTAAACAGAAAAGTGATTTGACTGATGTCACGCAGTGAGTTAGTGGCGGAGCTGAGCCTAGAACCCACCTTTTTTGATCCCCCATCTATGTTCTCTCTACCCCATGTCAATGATGTCCTAGTTGCTTTTGATGTCTGAAGGTGTAGAACTTTGGAAACTATTCAGCATCCTTTCTCCCCCTTCCTCCTCCCCATCCCCCACTTGCCCAGTGTTGTACAGCTAGTGTTAAATGTCTGAGGTTGGATTTGAACTCAGGCGGTGCTCTATCATTGCGCCATCTTGCTGTCCAACAGCTAGATGCTTCATTAACTCACAGGGTTTCCGTTTGCTCATATAATGAGGGAGCTAGACTAGAAGATATCTAAGATTCCTTCTAACTCGAAGCCCTGTGGTCCTTACTTGATGTTCAAAAGTTATCATCTCAGTGTCTAGGCCGGGATAATGAGGCTGTGTCTTAAACAGCTCACCTAGGCTGGAATATGCCGAGCCTCTGGGCTGACAGAGACAGGTGATGGAGAGCCCCAGACCCGACCAGGAGCGTGGCTCCAATCCAAGGTTGCTGAGGCTCTAAGGGTCGAGAGAGTCAAACTCTGATCCCAAGTGGGAGTAAATCTGGGCTCTGAGACTCAAAGGCACTCGGGGCACTCATGGGCGCTGTTGTCAGTCCTTCCCTTTAGGTGTACTGGGCTGAGGACCTCCAATAACGGGAGCGAACACTGCGACTTTCCCTTGATGCTGAGGGAATATTTCCAGCTGCAGAGATGCCGGCGGAGGGGATCTCACACAGCTCAGGCAGAGCAGGTGGCCGTTCTGGGCAGGCGTACCTTGCGTAGCCTTTAGAGCTGCTTGCGCCCCCCAAGCCCTCCTGTTGTCTCCCTGTGAGCAGACATCCGAATGAGTGCCGCGGGTGCGAGCAGCAGCCTTGGAAGCGCCCGCGGGCTCCTCAGACAGACGGAGTCCGGAGGCGGCATCAGTGGCGCCTCTTGCCCCGTTTAGGTGTCCCGGTGGAGCAGCAGCCCGCTGGCTTCCGCTCCAGCCCCCATCAGGAGCTCCCTCCTCCGCGGTACTGCATTATCTTATCACACACACGCGCGCATAAATAGATAATATATGATAGATTTAGATAGACATAGATACAGATATACATGCATATGTATGTGCACATATATACACTTACATACATATGTGTATATATACCATATTATACATCTGAATATATTATATTATTATGGTACTCTGTGGGTACTGTCAAAGAAACGCAAGGGCAGAAAAATCCAGAAAATTAGCCTAAAAAATCTCCTCTTCCCTTCTTCCCGGTACTCGGCACAATTCAAATAAACCTGCAGATTATTGCTCTTCCTCCAGCGTCCTTGAGACAAAAGTCAGAAATGAAGGAGGGAGCAGAAGGGGGCGGGGCGACAAGCAGGGGAGGCTGGTGTGGTGGAAAGAAGAATCAGGGTAACCAAAGTTTCCTCCTGTGCATTGTCCTAGAATATTTTGTTCCTGGAGACTCTTTTAACACGTGCTCCTCAGTAATACAATACCTTCTTCATGTTTTAACTCGAAATACAGAACTTTCTGTGCACCTTTTCTTTATCCTTTATGAGAATTTCTAAAATTCTCAGTGTCGCTCTTTTAATTGCATTGTCGTTCCTTGGATGAGACCTAACTAGGAAGAGGCAAATTGGATAGCATCAAAGAACATAGTAAAAGGGGCCACGCATACTAAGCTGGGACTATTTCTTGATAATTCTTTTTGTGAACCTCTTTTAAAGAAAATAATTTTTTAGGAAGACCTTTTCTGAGGAGTGATCAAGTTAATTACAGACAGCACTGTCACCAGCTGGCTGGCCACCTGGTCGTGACTTTTTTTTTTTTTGGCTATGGAACCTAGGAAATAAGAAAAAAAAAATTAACCCTCAGTTCTGCATAACTGGTATTTATGGTGATAATGACAAAGTGATGGGAAAGGGGTCAGAAATGATAATAATGATGATTTAGGGGTGGCAACAAATTTTGACTCTTAGAACTCTACGTGGGAGCTTCTTGTCCGCTGACCAATATGTTTCTGAAGGCATTGACACATATTCATCTGGGAAATTTCGCTGCAATGGAAAATAGAAGCAAGAGGCAAATTTGGAGCTAAACGGAAGAATGGCTCACAGATACTCCTTGGAGAGAGACAAAATGGAGATGGTGATGATAAGCACCTCATACTAGGGGGAGAGATTACAAGAATCATTATTTTAGATGGTATTTCTTTTAATGTAATTTAATGTAATACTGGTGATATTTGTATTAGCAAAAACAATTGTCATGAAAATAATTACAGCTTATACAGAAACATAAGTTGCTGTAGAGGAAGGGAGCTAAGTATTAGAATGGATAGAACACTTTACCCAGAGTCAGAAAGACCTAAATTAAAAATCTTAGTAGCTATGTAACCCTGGATAGTTACTTAAATCTCTGTTTGCATTAATTTCCTCATCTATAAAAACAAAGATTTTGATAGCCTCTACCTACTTGGTATTGTGAGGATAAAGTAGTAAAATAATTATAAAACTTGTTTTTAAGTTCTATGTAAATGTGATCATCATCATAGTCATTATAATGATTGTAATTATGTCATTTTATTATAAATAAATAATAAAAATTAATAATATAATAAAATAATAATTATTATTGAGTGATAGATATTGTATGAAAGATTTTAAAATCAAATTGAAGCATCTAAATCAAATCAATATCCACTCTAATATTTGGTGTCTCTGGTACAAAAGTAAGAAAAGGAGAGGAAGGGGAATAATATATTGGAAAGTCATTCAGGAAAAGTAAATGAGAGAGTCCAAAGACTGTAAGTTATACAGACATCTCATGCCTACATATCACAAACACTTTCTTCAAAGAAAAGGAATTGGTGGGCACTAGTCATGGTACACCAAAAATGGAATCAAGAAATGATGCTGACTTTGTTGTTCAGGCATGTCCAACTCTTCGTGTCTCTATAAATTTGTCCATGGAATGTTTTGGTAAAGAGACTGTAATGCTTTGCCACTTTTTTCTCCAATGTGTCTTCATTTTACGGATGAGAAACTGAAGGAAATAGGGGTTAAGTGACTTGCCCAGTGTTCACCCAACTAGTAAGTGTTTGAGGTCAGATTTGAATTCATATATTCCTAACTTCAGACTTGAATAACAATTTTTTAAAAAGTTATGTTGTACTATAAAAAAATTAAACCTGGGTTATTTAAATGGGGAAATTTAAATGAAAAATAAAAGGACATGGGCAATAGATAACAGAAAATAACTTTGACAATCACTATAATACTATAATCCACTAGGAAAGCCAATTAAATTACTGGTCATAATGGGGAAATCAAAATAAGCCACAAAGTGCCTTAGTCAGCAAATATCTGATTTACTTGGCACAGGGAGAGAAATAACCACCAAGATATTGTCATCTGTAACATCTTATGAAGATGAGCAATTATAAGTGGCAATATTTCACAAGGCATAGAGAAATGGTAGAGGGCAAATCAGTTTCTAAGAGAGCATGGCAAGATATTCAACCAAGCAAAATCATCTCAAAGAAATTCAAGGATGGGAATGGTAGAAAGGCTAAAAACAGAAGAAAAATGGAACTGATTTGCAAAAACCATTTAAACAAACTGTTTTCTCCATTAAGGATAGTGGAACCCCCACAGTTAGACCATAATGCCACATTTACTGATGTGCTAATAGTGGAGGTAGACATATCTTGGATAGAACAAAATGGAAAAAAAATGGATTGAACCAAACACATATAGAGTAAATCCCCACTGTTGGTGATATGATTGTGCAAGCACTGAGGGACCAATGTACAAGGCATCTAAAGGAAAAGAAGAAGCCAGAGATTTGGGGGGAATAACTTAAATATATTTCAACCCACTAAAGCAATCAAGAAACATCAACAATTTCTGGACTATACAGCTGCTCTCCCATCTATCTTGAAAGTCATATACTCATGGACTGAAGGCATCTTCAGATGAATGATATTAAGTAAAGTGAGCAGAATCAAGAGAACATTGTACATAGCAACAAAATTATGTGATTATTAACTGTGATGGACTTGGCTTTTTTCAGCAATGAGGTGATTCAAGATAATTCCAATAGATTTGGGGTGGAAAGTACCATTCATATATAAAGAGAGAACTTTAGAGATTGAACGTGGATCAAAGCATAATATTTTCACCTTTTCGTTATTCTTGTTGTTTTTTCCCCTTTCTAGCGTTTTTTCCCTTGTGATCTGATTTTTTTTTTTTTTTGCACAACATGATGAAAATGGAAATATGTTTAGAATTGCACATGTTTAATTTATATCAGCTTCTTGGTTGCCTTGGGGAAGGGGGAGAAGACAGGACAGGGAGAAAAATTTGGAACACAAAGTTTTGCAAAGGTGAATGTTGAAAACTCTTTTTGCATGTATTTGGAAAAAAATAAATTATTTCCTAGAAAATCATCCCAAAACCTATCAAAACAATTAAAATAAAACCCACACAAATCATCAGCATTTCCAAAAGCCCAGCAATAAGACATATAAAGAGAAATTCCATTTAAAATAACTGTAGGTAAAAGAAAATATTTGGGTGTCTACCTGCCAATATAAACTCAGGAACTATATGAACAGAATTACAAAACACTTCTCACACAAATAAAGTTAAATCTAAACAATTGGAAAAATATCAATTGCTCGTGGATAGGCCAAACTAATATAATAAAAATGATAATTCTGCCTAAATTGGTTTTCTTGTTCAGTGCCATACTAAACTGTCAAAAACTTATTTTATAGAACTAGAAAAAATAATAACAAAATTCACCTGAAAAAATAAAAGGTCAAGAATATCGAGGGGATTAAGGGGAAAAAATAAAAAGGATGGTAGCTTAGCAATGCCAAAGCTAAAAGTCTATTATAAAGCAGCAGTCATCAAAAGCACTTGGTACTAACTAAGAAACAGAGTGGAGAATCAGTGGAATAGATTAGATACACACTACATAATAATCAAGGCCTATAGTAATCTAGTATTTCATAAACCCCCAAACTCCAGCTTCTGGGATAAGAACTCATTATTTGACAAAAATTGCTAGGAAAACTGGAAAATAAAATTTCAGCAACTCGGCATAGATCTATATTTCATACCCCATAGCAAAATAAGGTCAAAATGGGTACATGATTTGGGCATAAAAGGTGGAAGCAAATTAGGAGAGCAAGGGTTAAATTTACCTATCAGATCTTTGAAGAAGGGAGGAATTTATGACCAAAGAAGAACTAGAGATGATTATGAAAGGCAAAATGAACAACTTAGATTACATTAAATTAAAAAGGTTTTGCACAAACAAAACCATTAGAAACAAGATTAAAAGGGAAGGACAAAGTTGGGAAAAAAAAAACTTTTACAGCCAATGTTTCTGATTCTAAAATATATGAAAATCTGTCAATAAAAAGTTATTATAATAAAAAATAAAATAAAATAAAAAAATAAAAAATAAAAAAAGAATTTATTAGAAGAAAAAAATAAAATATATGAAGAATTGTGTCAAATTCATAAGAATACAAATCATTCCCCAATTGATAAATGGTCAAAGGATATGAACAGACAATTTAAGATGACAAGAAAAAATAAGGATAAATGTTGGAGGGAATGTGGAAAAACTGAGACAATAATGCATTGTTGGTGGAACTGTGAAATGATCCAACCAATCTGGAAAGTAATTTGAAACTATGCCCAAAGGGCTTTCAACTTGTGCATACCCTTTGATCCAACAATCTACAAGGTCTACATGCCAAGGAAATCATAAAGGAGGGAAAAGAACCCACATGTGCAAAAATTAGCAGCTTTTTTGGGTAGCAAAGAATTGGAAAATGAGTAGATGCTCCATCAATTGGGGAATAGCTGAACAAATTGTGGTATATGAAGGTAATGGAATATTATTGTTCTATAAAAAATGATGAGCAAGCTGATTGTAAAAAGACCTGAAAGGATTTACATGAACTCCATACCAAAAAAAGCAGAACCAGAAATACATTGTACACAATAACAGCAAGAATATGCAATGATCGGTTATGAAAGACTTGGCTCTTTTTAGTGGTTCATTGATCCAGGGCAATTCCATAGACTGGATAGAAAATGCCATCTGCATCCAGAAAAGGAACTTTGGAGATTGAATGTAAATCAGTACCAGTTATGTTCACTTCTTTTTTCTATTTTTCCCCCTCTCCCATTTTTTTTCCCTTTTGTTCTTGATTTTTCTCTCCCAGCATGATTCATAAAGCAATGTATATTAAAAATAAATTTTAAAATGGAGAAAAAAATTTAAAAATAAAATACTATTAAAATTATTTTTGTTTCCTTATTCTGCTGGGAGAGTCTTCATATTCTTGGGGTAAATGACCCCCTTAACTCACCAATAGGTTTGAAGCCTATTGCTTATTCTCAACTTGGTTTAGCCCATCTGCCCAGGTTTTGTTTTGTTTTTTTTTTTTAAACCAAGGTGTGGTCACTAGCATTCTACAACTCCCTGAAGTCAAAGATGAGAGTTCTAGGCAGACATGAAAGGTGGATGAGCAAACCTGAAAAGTGCTCTACAAGCCCTCACACCAGAGGTACTAATCTTCCCTGAATATCACATGTAACTTAGATGCCTTGTAGAGATTGTCTAGCTGCATGCATAGCTGGGGCAAATAGCACAGATGGACAGTGAGCTGGAACCTGAATTGAAAAAGAAGAGTAGGTTGGTTTGCTTTTGAGAAATTACAAAGTTCTTTTTATTGACTCCCCAATTCCATGCAAGTAAAGGCTAATCTTTTCAATATTAATGCACGATTATTTCATGGTGGTAAGATGTACAATACCACTGCCTCCAAAGAATTAAAGATGAGTATCACAATGGAATGGCAATGGAAAGCTAGATGGTGCATGTGAACAGTCTGCAACATATAACTAATAAGAAACTCTTATACTGTAGTAACAATGATGATGATGACAATGACATTTAAATAGTACTTTAATGTTTTTTATTGAAATTTTTTATTTCAAAACATATGCAAGGATAACTTTTCAAAAACTGACCCTTGCAAAACCTTGTCTTCCAATTTCCCTCCTTCTGTCCATCCCTTTCCCTAGATGGTATGTAATCTAATATATATTAAGTATGGTAAAAATATATGTTAAGTACAATATAGGCATACATATTTATATAATTACTTTGCGGAACAAGAAAAATCAGATCAAAAAGTAAAAGAAAAAAAAAAGAGAGAGAGAGAAAGAAAATAAAATTCAAGCAAACCACAACAAAAAGAGTGAAAATGTTCTTTTGTGATCCACCCTCATTTCCCCCTCTCTGGGTGTAAATGGCTCTCTCCATCACAAGTCTGTCGGAACTGGCCTGAATCATCTCATTGTTCAAAAGAGCCATGTCCATCAGAATTGATCATCATATAATCTTCTTGTTGCCATGTAATTGTATAATCTTGTTGCTATGTACATTTTAATGTTTAAAAATGTTTTAGAATAGTATTTAAATGATTTTTTTATCCTTGTGACCCTGAGATAGGTTATTATCTATATTTTGCAGATGAGGAAGCTGAAGCTGAGGATATTAAGTGAATTGTCCTTTCATATAGCTATTATGTATCTTAATCTCAGGCCTTCTTGACTTCAGGTGTAGCACTGTAATATCTAGTTGCTTCATTGGGGATGTCATCTTATTCCTTAATGGAATATCAGACATATAACCAAAGTTCTCTGCTGGCAGGTACTCTAGTGATGTTAGGAAAAGGTCAGGAAGGCTCTGGAAAGTGACCCTTTATGAATATGGTGAACTTTAGGCTGAACTTAGACATGAACTACTCAGGATGAAAAGGCATGGATGAGGAATCTACCTCATTGGAGGGAACTCATATCAATCAAGTCCCAGATCCATCTCAATTTTGAGTAGCTTTTGTTTTTACATCAGTTAAGGTAGTCTTTTTTCCACTGTAATGCAGTCATCCTTTTTAAAAAGGGAGGAAAATAAAGTTTAACAAAAACAGTGAACAAATAGAAGTCTGACATTTTATACCATTATATATCATTTTTAATACTGACATTTTGTATATTGTGTATCATATTTAATGCTAGAAAATTCTGATCTCAGCACATAAATCAAATCACATACATTGAGATTTTATGATAAACAAAAAATGCAACTTCAAATGCAAAGGTGTGTACATATGTACATATCTATCTATCTATCATCTATCTATCTATCTATCTATTTGTTGATCCATACAATCTTCAAGCTTTGCCTTGGACACCCAAATGACTTATCCTGGATCTGCTCCCAGTCTTGAAAGTTAATTATAGTAAATGAGAATTTGGATGGATATTGAATAATCATAGGACAAATACTATACTTTTGTGTTTCCCCAACCTTCCTTCAATTTTGCCGTCTGTTCAATTTTGAATACTATACTGTTGTTTAAAGCACAATTCACTTTCTTCCCATGAAATCTTTCATAACAACCCTTCCCCCCTTCAGACTTCAAGTGGTTCTTTTTTAAAAAACTCATCATGTAACAATATAGCATACATCAGAGAATCATAGATTCCTTTACTGGATTGCCAGGTTCATGAGGACAGAACTTTTTGTTTTATATAAATTGTCTAGGATGATTCTCTTTCATGGTAGCCATTTATTATTAAACATTATACCTGTACTATACACATTTGTTGCCCATATCTTTATTGTCAAAGTCTGGTGTCAAAGCACCAGAGGCCTGCCCTAGATTTGGATAGACTTGGTTTTAGGTCCTGCTTTGGACACATCCTGGCTAGGTGACCAGGGCAAATTTCTTAAACTCCCAATAATATAGGAAATTTTCTCAGTCTTTAGGTTACAAGACTTGGTGATCTGTACTGATAGAAGATATGTTGACATTGGAGTTTTTCTACCAGATGAAATCACAGGTATTTATTGACACCTTTATTAAATGGTCAAAAGAGATAGTGAGACTTGTTAATATTTCAATTTTTTTTTAAAGCTATGGGACTTGTGGGTTATAAATCATAATCCAGTTTGGAGTCTAGTTTTAGAAAATCAGCTTGGGTACTGACCCTATATTTGCTCTGGATTCTAGAATTTGTGTGTGTCTGGAAACATTTTATTTTTCTAAGTGCTCTGGGTAATGATGTCACTGTTGGCTGCTTGCAAAAAGGATTCCAGAACTACAGAGAATATGTCTGTAGGGAATGGGAAGAGGATATGGGAGGGTTTTTGCAGAGAATTCCATCTATGTAGACAGCTGATCTGGATGTTTTAGGTCAGGTCAGCTCCCCAAAATGTATCCTTTCTAATAACAATTATTTCCTCCTTGGAGTTTTCTGCCTGTTTTCCTTAAGTTGGTGCTGTAGTTTGTATCAGCTGGAAAAATGATCTAAATTTATAGTCAAAACCCAAAAAATCTTAGATCTATTCTTCTTTTTTGACTTGATTCAGCATTGGAGAAATATGACTGACTTCTAAAGGAGGCTGAGAAACTTTTAAATGTATCTTCATTTTGCTTTATTATATGAAGGCAGCTGCTTTTGTACCAAAGCAGCATGTTTTCTGACTCATCACTGATATAGTCTTTTTTTTTTTTTTTTTGGTGTTTAATCCATACTGAGTTTTATTTATTTTTAATTTTTTTTTGTTATGTCTTTTTGTTTTTGTAATTTCCATCTTGTGGAAATGACTTCCTAGGATTGGATTGATATCTAGGTCTATGTCCTAGTATATAATATTCAGTGTTCAGTATTCATTTTCATCAAATACATTTACCGACGGATAAGAAAAAAGTTAATGGGAAACCTCTCCTCATGGTCAGATAGGTGGTACAGTGATAAGAGTGCTAGATCTGGAGTCAGGAAGACTCATATTTTTGAGTTCAAGTCTGGCTTCAGACACTTTCTGTGTCTGTCAAACAACTGTGTGATCCTAGGCAAGTCACTTCCCCCTGTTTGACTCAGTTTCCTTATCTGTAAAATGAAGAAGAAAACGGCAAACTTCTCCAGTATCTTTGCCAAGAAATGAAGTCACAAAAAATCAGAGATGACTGAAATGACCAAATAACAATAAGAACAAAAGCTCTCATGCATTTGCCTGAAGCACAGTGCCACAGCTGGAAGAAATCCTGGTAATTGCTTTTACTTTTACTTTATAGGCATATTTTGCTATTAGGAAGATAATAAGAGTCAAGACCTTTAGCTTCAGAAAATATAACTTGAGTCTTTGACCTAATTTAATACAAATTACTTCTGAATTAGCACAAGATAAAGATCGTCCGCAGATTTTGGCAAAGAATTTTGTTGTACACCCCCAAGATAAAGAAGATAAAGGATTCCTGCTCCCCTCTTCTCCCTTTGCCCCTTTTAGAAGAACATCAAAGACCTACTTTAGCAAAAATGAGTATTTGGTTTTGAGTAAATGATGTAAGTTAAGTAAATGATGCAAGTTTGGGCCAGTGTTTGTTTGGACAAACTTTTGCCAGTATTTGTGAGCATTTTGTTTTTGAAAGAAGAAATTTTTACAATATACTTAATAATTTTAATAAATACAAAGAAATAAAATTAGGAGAGAGGAATAGTCAAATAAATTATAGTGCCCTCTCATTTACTGATCCCCAGAAAATCAGGTTTGATGCAATCTCTGAATTAGCACACTTAAAAAAACCAGAGTTCATAAATATCCAGGGACGTATTAATGCAAAAATCAATCTGCCTTGCAAATATAGTGACAAGGAAGAAAACTTTCTTATGCACAAATGGGATACATTCTCTCACAGATTACCATACCATCAGTACCTGAAGAACACACAATTGGAGAATGTGTGACCTGGGAAAATATAGAGTAGACATGCATATTGGGAATATATGTGGCCAAGGAACATGTATAAAGGAGTATATCCCAGAATTGCCACAGGGAGAGCATTGGTCAAGAACATACCATGTTATGTACATAAGGTGCCACATGGAAGACTCACATACTTAAAGACACATGTGGCCAAAGCCCACTTGTGGCTAAGGCAACTTATACCTGTCTTCATCATGCTTCAGATACTTTTTAGCTCTGTGACTCTGGACAAGTCACTAAATCACTGCCTTAGTTTCCTCCTCTGGGATATGGGAATAATAATGGCACCTATCTCACAGTATTTTTTGATATTCAAAAGATATATCCTTTGTAAAACAATCTTCAAGCTTTGGACAATAAAATATTAGAATATGAAAGTACATTTAACAACTTTACCATTTACTACCTATGTGATTTTGAGCAAATTCCTTAATCTCTCAGAACCCATTACCCTGTCTATAAAATCAAGGGGTTGGATTCAGTGGCCTTGAAGGTCTTTTCTAGTCCTAAATCCATGATTCTATAAATCTCATTTTATAGATGAGTGTTTTCCAAATGCCATTCTCAATGACTTCCATTATCTGAATTGAAGTCCATGTCATAGACAACAATCTGACCATCGTTAGAAAATAGTTTGTAGGTAAGTAATATTTATCTAAAACCATCAGCAAACATTATGTGTAGTAGGGATAAGTTAGAAGCCTTCCCAAAACGATCAGAGGTGAAGCAAGGATGCTCATTATCACCACTGTTATTTAATATTGTACTAGAAATGCCAGCTATAGAAATGACAAGAAAAAGAACTTAACAGAAAATTTAACATATGAGAGTCAAAATGAAAGATCATTTTTAAAGGAACTCAACATGGACAAACTGTTTATGTCATTTTACATCAACAATAGGGTAAGCTAAAAAAAAAAAAAAGATTGGTAACGTAAAGGTAAAAATAATAATGTTATATAAATAAGGTACAGAGGAAGAATAGACATAGAGGCATTAGAGGGAAGAGGAAGGCTTGCAGTTCCAAAAACCTATTCACATAGGGAATGAATTCAATAGACAATACTACATATATTCCATGAAGAGTATAGCACCCTCCAAAAATCTATAAAGAAATAAGTGGGAAGGGATAGAGATGGATGGGGAAGCAAAGGGTGAGGGAAGAAGACAAGGAAGGGATCTCTGAATGGGGGGAGGTTAAGTAATAGTGAGCCAAGTTATGAAGCAAAATTTAATGTAAAAGTAAGGATAGGAAAGATATGTGTAGGTGGGGTTTGTGTGTTTGTGAGCATGTGTATGTATATATCTCTATATCTATCTATCTATCTATAAATATATCATTTCTTAACTACAGCCTGCTTGAGGGTGATGGAGGGTATGAAAAGGGGAAAAAGAATAAAGTAAAAAAGGTATGCAGCAGAGAACAAAAGACCAGTTTATAAGGAAGTAAAGAAAAGATAGACAATAGATAGATAGACACAATAGAATTTCTTCTAATATATATACATATTTTTTTATTCAATTGGTATTTATTGTTATATATTTTGAATCCTCCCTGATGTTCTGCTGGGCACAGAATAATGTTGTCTTTTGTTTTGTTTCATTTTTTGTTTTGTATTGCTTTTCTGTTTTTCTTTTTTCTTATTCTGTTTCTTCAAATAAAATAAATTTGGGGGAAAAAGAAAATGAAATTGAAGGAATTAGGGCAAAGAAGAAATAAAATTAGCACTTTTTACTAATGATTTGAGCATATACTTTCAGAATATCAGAAAATCAAATAATAAAGTGGTTAAACTAATTAACAATTTTAGCTAAGATACCAAACAAAGCCACATAAATCATCAGCATTTTAATATATTACCAGTAACAGTAACAGATAGAAAGAGAAATTCCATTGAAAATAACAGCCAGCAGCATAAAATAGTTGGCAGTCTACCTACCAAGACAAACCCAGGAATTATGTGACCACAATTATAAAAAAAAAACAAAAAGCAAAAAAAAACTTTTTGCACTAATAAATCCAATCTGGACAATTGAAAAATATTAATTTCTTATAAGTGTACTGAGTCAACATTACAAAATATGTGTGTGTACATGTGTGTGTGTGTGTGTGTGTGTGTGTGTATATATACATATATATATAATTAATCAATATAATAAAAATAACAATTCTACATAAATTATTTATTTAGTACCATACCAAACTACAAAATTTTTTATAAAGCTATATAATAACAAAATTCATCTGAAAGAAAAAAGATCAAAAATATTGAGGGGCTTAATAGTGAAAAATGTGAAGGAAGCTTAGACTAGTCATACTCTATCTCAAACTATATTATAAAGCCTCAATCATTAGAACAATCTGGTACTGTCTGTGAAATATAGCAGCAGCTTGGTGGACTAGATTAGATATACAATACACAGTAATAAATGATTATGGTAGTCTAGTGTTTGATAAACACAAAGGAAGAAGAGAATTTGAAATTCAAAATTACAAAAAGAATATTAGAAATTATTTTTATATGTAATTGGAAAAAATGTCAGGAAGTAAAAGAAGAAAGAAAAACTATTTCAGAGACTCTTCCTAAACCCATAGGAACTCTGTAAGGAGTCTAGGGTTTTAAGTTTAATCTTCATCACAAGATATTTTAAAATTTGTATAGAAATCAATGTAGAAATTAAAAAATAAAACAAACAAAACCTAACAACTTAGTGAAGGAGGAAAGGCCATTACCCTTTACCTCTCCCTTCATCATATCTGATTTTATTTAAACATATTGGCTGGCTACAAAAGCTTGCTGGGCTTCTTACAATTGTACAATATGAATTCCAATATTTAGGGCCTATGATTTCATTGGTATAGATAATTCTTTCACCAACTGAGATTACAATCCCTCTATGCATTAGAAGATGGTCTTCATACATTGCTATGACCAAACTTAATTAGGCTGGTCAACAAATTACCTTGTCCATGACTGTGAATGCAACTGATTGAATGAAGTATTTCTCAGTATTGAGAGTAGGCCTAAGTCACATGATCCCTGTTCCCAGAGCTGGGAGATCAGGCCTTGGACTCTGGGTCTGGGAGGGACCCTGGGGAGGGGGGAAAGAGGGAGAGGAGGGTGTCGCATGATCTCTGAAGAGTCAGACCCTGGGTTGCAGGAGGTGACAGGAAGTTGCAGAAAGCGATGTGACCTGTGGGAGGCAGAATGACATTGATGACCGTTGGTCAAGGATGGTTACTTCATTTTAGTCTATCCAGTGAAAAGGGTTGGGTCTTTTTTTAAATATAACTTGAAAAGGCAGAAACTGGTCAACTTCCAGGAGCAATGTGGGGCGTTGGGATGGCTCCCAGGTGTGTGTTTGGTTCTCTCCCTGCAGGGATTAAATAAATGCTTTCCCTTGGTACTGAAGATGTCTCTGATTAGTTAATTTGGGAAAGGGGTCTAGCACCTGTCTTATTGGGTCTATACTTGAAGCTGTGATCTGCCAGATTGGTACTTCAATAACAAGGCCTTTGAGAATTCAAGGTCCCCCTTCCATTGTGGAGCATCAGAGTAGCACTTCCAGGGGAAAATAATCAGAGATATTTACATTTAAGAATTTTAACAAAATAATAATCGTTACTACTGTGCAGCCCCTTCCCATCTCTCTTCTGTGCAATATAACATTTTGTTTCCATGAGCTTTTCACTGTTTTCAAATTCACCCACACATTTCCAATAATAGAAGTGGAGAATGAGGACACTTGTGAACTTTTCTTTTTGTAGGAAACTATGGCTGAAAATTGTTACTGAAAGAAATCTCAAGTCCATTAGTTCTGAATTATCATCAGCTTCCAAACCAATAGGAAATCAGACCCTCATTCCAAGCTCACTGTAGCTGAAAAGAACTTATTTAAATTTCAAACAGAATAGCACTAGGAAAAATCATATTCTATATATTTGACAAGCTTTTATTGTAATCAGAATGCACTGAAATGGGAAGAAGGTAAGGCATGGGCAGATGTATATGAAAGTATGTGAAAGACACAGTTTCTACTTAAATGAGCACCTATATTGACATGATAAACATTTGAAACAAAAAAGCATTACATGTCTCCAAATGAACAAGTGCCTGAGACTAAAGGTCTTATTGTCAGCATAAGTCACAGAGGGAGTTTAAAATAGTGATCAGAATGGAGTATGTGTGTAAGGGAATCAAAGCCTTTGAGAGATCACTATTCCTGAACATCTGGAATAGACCACACTGAATAATGCCTTTATGCTTTCATGGACTATTTTTATAACTTCAAGATCTTATTACTTAAGGTGGAGAAACTTTTCATTTCTACCAAATGTATACCACTGCAATAGTTACAGCAGTGCCAAAATGAAATCCTTAGAAATGACATTCTCTTTAATAAATTTTTTTTGCTTTCCCTTCCTTTAACTCTCCTTCAAAAAAGAGGGTACACTATTAGTCTACTGAATGGGATTAGAGGTCTTTTTTACCTGCCAGCATTAATTATTATTTGCTCAGGGCAGGTAGGTAAGGATGTAGCTATTTTCAAGGCCAATTTGTTGGTTAGCATGTTAAAGGTAAATGATACTATAGCTAGCTAAATAAACCCTGCTCGTAGGGAATATCACTGAACAGAACTCAACCAATTTATTGAGCTGAAAGTGTCCATTAAAAGAAAAAGGGTCAGAGTCCACTTTTTCTCTCCACTACTGAATGACTACTAATTCATCGTGCACAGGATAGTGAAGAGAAAGAAAAGTTTCAAGTAGGTGACTAGTGGTAAAAAGATCCATCTGGTCTGGACAAGAGAACCACAGCAGGATTCATTTATGCAGTGTGGATAGCAGAGCTTTTAACAGCTGTGTTCAGGACTGGAATGTCCTTCCTCAGCTGGATTAGGAGAATTTTCAAAATGCCAGCTCATCTAGAGCTGAAAGAACACTGTTGTCCCTTCTTCCCCCAAAGGAAGAGAGCAGAAAGTGTTGGATGACCACACAGATTACTGGAAAGTTGCCTGATTCCCCATGGGATAGTTCGAGTAGGACTGGATATAATTAGAAGAATTACATCTTGGGGTAGTTCAGTTTAGGCTTCCCCCCCCTTCTTCAAATTCAAGCTGGATACTGTTACCATCACTGAGACACACACTGTGATACTGTGGAAGTGAGCATTGAACTTAAGAGTTTGGAGATGAAACACAAATCCTGGTTCCCAAACTCATCTACTGTCAGACAAGAGGGCAATTTTTTTTTTTTTTACCACTCTGAACCTCAGTTTCCTTTTCTGTGTAATGGGATCAAGAGGGAAAAAGGATTTGGACCCCAAAAGAAAATGAGGTCTCATGCCAGTGTCACGAGGCGTCTCAAAAGAATTTACAGGCTTAGACCATCTCCAAATGAAGAGATGAAGATTTTATTATTACTGCCATTGACTGGCATGTTAAGTTCCAAAAGGGAGTTGGCCATTAACAAGAGGAAAGATGCAAACTAAGTTATGAAGTCCTAATGAACTTGTTGCCATAAGGTGGGTGATTTCTAATGAATAGAATGAATATTCTAATGAATAATGAAAGTTCCAATAGATGGGCTAAATTCTTTAAAAAGAGTTTAAGGGAAGTTGGGGACAGGAAAGTTCTTTTATAGGGGAAAATGATCTTGGGAATTGACATAACTTGATCTTCTAATTGAATATGGTAAACAGTAGGATTATGATGAGAAATTCAACAAGTAACAGAAGACCTACTGAAGAACAAAAGGTCCACTTAAAGAGATAATAGTAGTAACTTGAACAGTAATTCAGAAGTTTTGGTCAGCACCCACCTAGCTACCAAAAAGCCCATCAGGAATGCTGACTCTTTATTTTTTTTTTTTAGCTAACTCATAGAGTACTTGTAAGGAAAATGCTTTATAAGTCTTAACGTCCTATGTAAATGTGAATTTTTCTTAAATAGTCACAGAAATAGAGACATTTACCTATTAATTATTGTTTTTACACAATGTCCATTGTGCAGGGCTCTATTGAATACATGTTTACTTAGCTTCTGGAGAAATCCAAAGTAATCTCTCCATTTTTTCTTCTTCTTTTTTTTTTTTTAAATAAAGGAAATGTTCTAAACTTGTTTGTAGGAAACTCTTCCTTATATCTCTGCTTCAACAAGTTCTAACAAGTGTTAGTAGAAAGGAGGAAAGTTCAAGTTCTTTGGTTCTTCTCAAATTGAATGCTTGACTAATTTTTTTTATAAGTCATTATTTCAAATGAAGTGACTTAAATGAGTAAATGACTGGTGAATTATTGAATCGAATGAATTATAGACCAAGGAAAGATGCTGGTTTCACATTGCAAAACAAGTGACCAGTCACTTTACTTTATTTACATTTTAGTTTCTTCATTTATCAAATAATAGTTGAATATTACTCGAGTAGCTTATCTCAAAGGTTATTGTGAGGGAAAGACTGTTAATCTTAGAGAGATATAGAAATGTGAGTTGTTAATACATGTCAGGCCTGTGCTACCTATCCTTGTTATGAAGAAATACACTAATCTTTCTAATATGCTTTTGCAATAAGCAGTTTGAAAAGAAAATGCTTGTTTTATTTCATAAATTAAAAATAAGATAAATAATTTTTAAAAGAAAGAAAGAAAAATAACCCATGGAATATATACACCTTGAATGAAAAAATTTGGAGCTATTGCCTTGAATGTATTAGGTTAACACTGTAATGCTGGAGAAACTGAGGCAAGATAGAGATTAGAGGTTTTTAATACTTTATTAGAGGGAAAGTTTGAACTGGCGGCAAAACAGGATCCATGTTGACCCCAGCCAGCAAGATGGGACTCTTGTCTCAAAGTATCCAACAAGGAACAAGAGATTCCAGGGATTCTTATAGGGCCAAGTGATCAGGGAAATGAAGGCAAAGGGGATTAGAGCATTGATCAGTGGGAATTTTAGGAAAGGACCATAAATTCAATTCTGACAGGTTGGGGGTAAGGAAGGATCATAAATTCTGATAAGTTGGGAGAGTAGGAGACAGTAAGTCCAGTTCAGAGGGTCCCAGCTAGGTATCTGAAATAAGCTATCTGTAGTTTGTGACTCTTTGGAATGCTAGTGGTCAGGGCTCCCAGCCCTTATTATCTCAGTTCTAATGGCCAGGAAGGGGAGTTGCCACCAGGGAGACTGAGGCAGAACCATTCAGGGAAACTAAGGCAGGGAAAGGGAGGCATAACCACATTCAAAAGGAGAAAACAGGAAAGAGGTAGAAAAGTAAAATGGAAAAATATTGGGTTTTGCCCAGGTTTAAGATTCTGTGTACTAAGTAATAAAGATCACAGTAGAAATTTTTGTGGGCTCAGGAGAGCTGAAGGCAGATTTTGTCATTTCAGGTTAGTTCATCCTCCTGGAAAAGATGTCAGCCATTAAAAAATATAAATTCAGGAAAACTAGGTGATGCAGTAGATAGGACTCCAGCTCTGAAGTCAGGAGGACTTGAGTTCAAATCTGGCCTCAAACACTTAACACTTCCTGTTAAGAAAGTTGTTAGACAAGCCATTTAACCCCAATTGTTTCAGCAAAAAAAAAAAAAAAAAAAAAGCAAATGGATGAAGTCTAGGGGGACAAGCTAGCTCAATGTTTGCCAGTAAGAATTCTTTCTGGCTACCTTCTCACCAGCTCTCTTGCCCCTAACTTCTTAGACCAGAGATCATTATCTAGAACAGAGGCATCAGAACAGAAGAAAGGTAGCCCATTTATGAGTACTGAACCAGATTAAAGTTCAACTGAGAAATGTTTAACAAAATAGATAAAAATATAATATAACATAGATAATGTTCATTTGTGGTTTTCTAAGTCAATAAACAGCCTGCAGATATGTGTCTCTATTTGAGTTTAACATCAATGACCTAGAGAACTTACCCCTTGACTCCAGATCTTCCTTCATCCTGCCCCCTTGCTTTGTCAGTGCCTCACATGACCCACTATATCTATGATAAGGTCATGGGCAGCTGGGTGGAATTTGAGTTGCGGTAAAAAATTTGAAAGCCTAGCTACTCCTAAGGCAAGCTGGGAGGATCACTAATAGGATTATAAGTGGACTTTTTTATTTTGATTAGGCCTTTTGTTCTACTGGACTTTCATAGCCCCACCCTAGGTGCAGATCTCTGGTAAAAATTCTTAGCTGGATTCTTTGCATTTACAAAACCATCACCACTCCAGTTACTCTATTCAATTAGAAAACCAAGTTATGATGTCAAACCCCCGAGGTTATATTTCCCCTATAAAAAAAACCCTACTCTCCTGTAATTCCCTATATAACCCTTTTTAGGGTTACCCAAGCATAGCTAACACACCTCATAATGTTTTTCACCTTGTTATAACTAGCTCTTTTTAGGATGCTAAATCCCTTTTAGAGTTAGTGTGCTAGTCAATGGTGTAATCACTCTACCCCCAACTCTTTTTTGGGATTAATCCTCTTGCTACCCATCATAATAGCTAATGCCTATTAAGAGCCTAAACTTGTAGGGTTAGCCCTGTAATCCCTCATTTGCCATGACTTAATGATATCTCTGCTAGGGAACTTATCTTTCCCCTTATTCACTACTTTAAATAATATATATTCCTCCCCTTTCCTCCATTCCCCCCACCCCATTTACCTTTTAAGCTTCTCTTGAGCCCTATATTAATTTTTTCTATTTTAAATTTAAATTTTATTTTTTAATTTAACTTTTATTATTTTTATCATTAAACTATTAAATGTTTATTATATTATATAATTCATTACATATTTATTATTTTATATTTAATTATATATTTAAATTATTAATTTAAATTACTATATAATTACATATACTATATAATTAATAATATAATAAACATTATTTTAATTTTAAATTTTAATTTTAAATTAACTTTAATTTTTAATTAATTGATTGATTTTAAATTAAATGTAAATTTAATTTAAATTTAAAATTTCTATTTACTTCTGTTTTTTTTTAGTAGAAGTTATTGAAAGTCTTTTACTCCATTGAAGATCCATTGCCTTCCCTGAAAGATAATAATCTTGCGGTAATTAATTCTTGGTCATAATACCAGGTCCTTTGCCTTCCAGAATATAGTATTCCAGGTCTTCCAATCATTTATTGTAGAAGCTGCCAGATCCTGGGTAATACAGACTATTGCTCCTTCATATTTGAATTGTTTTTGTCTGGCAACTTGCAGGATTTTTTTCCTTAATATTGTAGTTCTGGGGTTTTGCAACAATGCCCCTTGGGATTTTCCTTTTGGATTTCTTTCTGAAGGTGATCAGTGGAGTCTTTTAATGACTAGTTTCCCCTCTGTTTCTAGAATGTTGGAGCAGTTTTTCTTGATGGATTCTTGAAGAATGCTATCCAAGTTCTTTTTTTGAGGGGGGCCGTAGCCTTCAAGTAGACCAATAATTTTTAAATTATCTCTTCTGGATCTATTTTCCAGGTTGGCTGTTTTCTCAATGAAGTATTTTACATTTTCTTCCATTTTATCATTCCTTTTAGTTTGTGTGACAAATTCTTGATGTTTCATAAAGTCATTAGCTTCCATTTGCACCATTCTAGTTTTTAATGTGTGATTTTTGTCAGTTAACTTTTGTATCTCTTTTCCATTTGATTAATTCTACTTTTCAAGATGTTTTCTTAGTGGATTTATTTTATTTTATTTAATTTTTGCATTTAGTCAATTGTATTTTTTAAGGAATTGCTTTCTTTTCCCAAGATGTTGGCTCTGTCTTGCATATTTATCATTTCTTTTCTATGATTTACCTTTTAAAATCTTTCTTTTCTATGATTTACCTTTTAAAATCTTTTATGAGCACTTTCAAGAAGCTTCTTTGGGCTTGAGACCAATTCATATCACTTTTTGAGATTTCCACTGTAGACATTTTGTCTTCATCTAAGTTAGGGTTTTTGTCTGCCCTGTAACCATAGTAGCTTTCTATGGCCAAGGTTCTTTTTTATTTCTTGCTCATTTTCTTTCCTTTTCTGTTGGTATTTCTTCTTTTCTTTTACTTTTATGGTCAATCTCTGCTCTTGAGGTAAAGGAGTTACTGTCCCAAGCTTCCTATGCATCTCTGAGCCTTGACTTTGAGCACAGGAGTCCCTTGTGTTTGCAGTGAATAGCTTTATCTGTTCTTTTCATTCTTTCTAGGAAACGGCCTAGTTTCCAGAATCTGCCCTCTGAGCTGGGACTGGAGACTGCCCTACTGGTCTGTTCCTCTACTGAGCCAATACTGAGGGTCTTCTTTGCTGCTCTGCTATAATTAAAACTCTCTCAATAGCTTTCCCAGATTCCATCTGAGCTGGACTGAGTACCCTTTTCACTTCGGTGAGAATGAACTTTCTTCAAGTTTTTCCAATATATCTTGAGCTGGGAAGTAGTTTTATTCCATCAGACTCTGTTCAGAGACTTGGTTTTGTGTAGTTTTTGAGAGAAACTGGGAGAGTTTGAACAGCTTCTTGGCTTCACTCTGCCTTCTTGGCCCCACTCCTGGAAAAATTCCCCTTGTTAATTACTAAAACCCTTTTTTCTCACTAAAAATTCTTATAGATTATCCAGTTCTTAGCAGCATAAGAAAATCCTTGCCCCTTGATTTGGAGGATATTTAAGTTTACAAATTCTTTTGAGACAACTGGTGATGCTGGCTTGTAACTCCAATATACTTTGAGATATCATCCCACATTCCATCATTTTGGTGGGTACCCCATCATTTTGGAGACTTGGTATAGGGAGAATATGACTGCACCCCATAACCTCAACACCTAGGAGGTCCAGCTACCCTTTATTTGACTCTCCAAACATCTTCTTGATACCTTTGCTACTTGTAGGCATATATCCTTTTCCTCTCTCCTTTCAATTCCATATACATAACCAAATCAATACTATCCTTGCTATTGGAAAAGATGTACCAATCTATTTCTTTATGATTCTACTCACCATTTATGTAACTTTTTAATGCAATATAGCCCTCCTTTGTACTATATCCCTTTTTAATAGTTCCCTCCCTTATTAGAATGTAAGCTCACTGAGGGTAGGAATTGTCTCAACTTTTGTATCTCCCAGAGTTTAGCACAGTTTAAATGCTTGATAAATGCTTTGCCATTAATTTTATTATTCATTTGGCAATCTCTTCAAAGATGAGAGCCTCATTATATGAAGGAAGCAAGAAAGAAAAGAACAAACATTTCTACTCTGTGCAGATTCTGTACCAGACACTGTGATAAGTTCATTGCAAACATCATCTAGTTTTGACCTGTCTTGTCACTGGTCTATGATAACTGGAGGAGAGACTGAGGCTGATGACTTTGCACAGCTCTGCCTCACTTAAATCCAATTCACTTGCAGATCAAGGCATCACCCTCCTAATGTCATTGGTTCTATTCAAGAAGGAAGGATGAATAACTATAGCAGCAACCAAATGACATCATCTCATTTCATACTCCCAACAAACCTGTAAAATAGAGGCTATTATTATCCCCATTTTACAGACGAGGAAACAGGCAGACAAGGATTAAATGACTTGTCCAGAGTCACACAGCTAGTAAGTCACTGAATCTTTGTGATTTTAGGCAAGACACTTAAACTGAGACTCATTTTATCATCTATAAAAAAGGGGAGAGGGTTAAACTAGATGTCTTCTGATGCAGCATTCTGTTTCTAGCTATGATCCTTTCATTCAGCCTCATCTTCTAATAGATACTTTTAAAACTATGGCAATCATTGTGCTGGAGAAACAATCAGGGGCTTCTAGGATTTAGGTGAAAACGAGGGAATAAATTTCTGCTGGTCAAGGTGACATGGTTGGAGTTTTAAAACCACATTGGTGATAGAGAGAATATATTTGCTGGAGAGAATAAGACCTGATTTCCTGGATGGAAGTGATATGGTAGAATAACCCTGGTCATGGGTCCAACATGCCAGAACTATGTTGAAAGAAATTTAGTCAAGTAGAGGTAATAGAGTTAGTAATATCTCTTTTTTTCCTATGCTATCCTTGCTCACCATGACTAATCTGATAATCTTATCCTGCTGTTTTATAAAGTTTAAAACTTTAGTAAAGTTTTATAGGTGCTGTTGGTATCTCTGAATGAGGTTAAAGACAATTTGGTATTTGGGGTGTTGTAATAAATAGGACTGAGGAGGCAATGATAGGATGAATTAGATTGAGAAATTCCAGCAGAGAGAGTTCAGGTAGACTCATGGGAATTAGGGAGAATGAAGAGACAATCTTTTCTTCTGAGATGAGAATAGAAAAACCCAAGTCTAGAAGTTAGATCCAGAACTGATAAATAAATTCAAAGGGAACAAAGCAAATGGGGTAGAAATTTCAAGGTTCAAAGAGTTCAAAATCTAGGGTTCTAACCAATCTAAAGTAGGTCACACTATCACTGAAGATCTGCAATAGCAAAAAATTAACAATAATTCAAGAGGTGAATAATTAATAACTAGAAAGCCTAACAGAGTATTGGTAAGTAGTCTTTAGGTAGTTAGTATTCAGTCATAGAAAAAAAAAAAAAAGGCCATTAGGATAAAGGAATCTAAGGCTAGATGTCCAGCAAATAGGAAATAGAGAAAAAAAGAACAGGGATCAAAGAGCTAGAGATTTGGGATGCCTAAAAGGAACTACTAAAGTGCCAAGATTAGAATGGAGCCAGTAGTAAAAGTAATTTAGTAAGACTGTTTCTAATACTATCTTCTTTATGTCTTCTGCCAAGTTTAAGATTGATCTTTCAGTTTGATAGTATTAGAGGATGCCAGAGTTAGATGGATTTGAGGATGAAGCCATTATAGTTCATTTCTTAAAATGTGATGCCCCATTTCCAATTATTGACTTTAGATATCCTACAGGCTACTCAAGGCAATTTGAAGGACTTTTGCCTGTGTCACAATCTAGTCATAGGTATTAATGATTTCAATGGATTGAGAGATAAATTTCAAATTAGGGAGATCTGGGTTCAGGTATGACCTCCATAACATGGCTGATTTTGTCTTCCTAAGCAAGACACTTAATCTTTTGGTGCAATACTCTAAGACTATAAATTACAGAGCAGCTATCAGTCTATATAAGTACATGGAGTTTCTATGTTAGATGTTCTCTATACTAATGAAATCATAATTCTGGTTCCCTCCTCCTATTCCCTCTCATGCTCATTATGTTAACCCTTCCTTGTTACTTATTATAAAGAACATTTTAACTTATTCTTTAAAAATTTTCTTGGTCTAAATTAGCATTTCTTTTGAAGGAAGCCAATTTCTTCTTGATTTTCTATTTTCTCCTTCCTTTTAATTGAGTCTCTAAACTGCTTTTTATAGTAGCAACATGTGACACCCCTGTGTTTGTCCATTACTGATTATTAAAGATTAAAAAAATCATTTTTAGAATTCTTTTCTTTTAAAATTGGGTTCCAAATACTGCAAATCTCCTTACTTCTATTCACCAAGAAAGCAAGCAAAATGATATCAATTATGCATGTGAAATCATATAAAACATATTTCCATGTTAATGATATTACAAAAAAAAGTAAAGCAAGAAAAATAACATTTTAATTTGTACTTTGTGTGAGTTCATCGATTCTCTCTGGAGGTGAATTTTTTCATCATGAGTCCTTTGGGATTGTCTTGGATTGATATATTCATTAGAGTAGTCAAATCTTTCTCAGTTGATCTGATCATTACAACATTGCTGTTATTGTGCACAATGATTTCCCAGTTTTTCTCACATTACTTTGCATCAGTTTATATGAGACTTGTCATACTTCCCCCCCTGAAACTATCCATAGTTGTTATATATTGTCATAATATTGCATCACAATCATATGCCACAACTTGTTCAGTCATTCCCTGATATTTAAGCATTCCCTCAATTTCCAATTCTTTGTTACCACAAAAGTAGCTGCTAAAAATATTTTTGTATATACAGGTCCTTTTTCTTTTTCTTTGAATTCTTTGGGATACAGACCTTTTGTGACATTGTTGGGTCAAAAGGTATATACAGTTCATATTTCCACATATTTCCAAATTGTTCTCTTGAATGATTGGAACAGTTCACAATTGTACCAATAGTGCATTAGTATATTTATTTCCCCCTATTCCTTCTTGCATTTGTCATTTCTGATAAGTATATGGTGGTACCTTAGAGTTGTTTTAATTTAATTTTTCTAATTAATTGTGACATAGCATTTTTTAATATAATTGTAGATATCTTTAATTTCTTCTTTTGAAAATTGCCTATTTGTGTCTTTTGTTCTTCATTGCCTATGATCTTTCAGCAAAATAAAATTTCCCTTATTATCTCTTTCAGTTAGGTCTATTTTTGCCTTTGTTTTATATGAGATCACGACTAATATACCTGCCTTTTTACTTCAGTAGCAGCATAATAGATTCTGCTTCAACTCTTTAATTCTGTGTGTGTTTTTCTTATTCAAGTTTGTCTCTTGTGTACAACATATTTTTGGAATTTGGTTTCTAGATTGAGCTCATCCCATTCACATTCATATTTGTGATTATTAACTTTTTATTTTCTTCTCTTTTTTTATTCTTCTCTCTCTTTTATCCTCTTTCTCCTTAAAAGTCTGTTTTGCTTCTGACCACTGCCTCTAAATTCATTCTCCCTTTTATCATTCTCCAATCCTCCCATACCCCTTATCCTTTCCCCTCCTATTTTCCTACTGGGTAAGATAGATTTCTATGCCCAACTATGTGTGTGTGTGTGTGTATGTGTGTGTGTGTGTGTGTGTGTGTGTGTGTGTGTGTGTGTATTCTTCCCCCTAGGAACCAATTCCAATGAAAGTGAGATGTTAATTGTTGTCAGTTTTTTCCCTCCACTTTTTTCACAAGCTTCTTTTATGTTAGAAAAATTTCCCCATTCTACTTTTCCTTTTTTCTTCTCCTAGTGCATTCTTCTTTCTCACCCTTTCTTTTTTTTTTTGAGATTATTCCAATAAAATCAACTCATATACATGTTCTCTGACTATGTAGCTTCTTTCTAACTACCCTAATAATGATAAGATTCCTAGGAGTTACACATATCATCTTCCTATATAGGAATGCAAAGAGTTTATCTTTTTTGAGTCTCTTATGTTTAATTTTTTTCATCTTTACCTTTTCATGCTTCCCATTAATTTTGTGTTTGAAAGCAAAATTTTCTACTCAGTATTGGGTTGGGTTTTTTTTTTTTTTTTTTGGTCAGGAAAGCTTGAAATATCCTTCCCCACCACTCCAAAGGATCATACTAAATTTTGCTGAGTAGTTATTCTTGTTTGTAACCCTAGTCTCTTTGTCTTCTGGCATATCATATTCCAAACTCTTTGATACTTTATTGTAGAAGCTGCTAAATGTAGTGTTATCTTGATCACAGCTCCATGATATTTGAATGGTTTCTTTCTGGCTGTTTACAATATTTACTCCTTTACCTGGATGCTCTGGAGTTTGGCTCTTGAGAGTTTTTACTATGGGATCTGTTTGTGGAAATAAATGATCAGTGAATTCTTTTAATTTATACTTTACCTTCTGGTCCTAAGATATCAGGACAGTTTTCCTTTATTTTCTTGAAATATGATGTCTTAAGCTCTTTCCTTGATCATTATATCTCCCTGACTTGTTTTTCAAGGCAGTTGTGGTTGTTATTGTTTTGATAAATTATTTCTCATTCTTTTTTCTTTTAATTTTGTCTTATTGTTTCTTGATGTTTTATGGAGTGATTAGCTATCATTTGCTCAATTCTAATTTTTAAGAAATTATTTTTTCAATGAATTTTTGTAATAAGGTGTTATTTTCTTCACTATTTTTTGTTTCTCTTTTATGAAGCTGTTAATTCTTTTCTTGATTTTCTTGCATCGCCCTCATTTGTTTTCCCATTGTTTTCTCTATTACTCATCTGTTTCTATAACTCTTCCAGGAATTCCCATTGAACTCTTGGATTCAATTACTAATTTTTTTTTTCCAAAGTTTTTGCTTGTAGCTATTTTTTCGCATTGTCTTTTAAGTTTACATCTTAGTCTTCTTTGCTATGATGGTAGCTTTCTATGGTCGAGTTCTTTTCTGTTTTTGTTTGCTCATTATTTCAGCTTATTTTTTGACAAAGAACTTTTTGTTAAAGTTAGACTCTATTCATCTTGGGGTGGGAAGGCATTGTCCTAAGCTTCAGATTTTTTCATGCTGCTATTTTGGGAGCTAGTTGTAAGGGGTCTGCAAATTATTGGTGTTTCCAAGGTGCAGTTATCTGGGGAGAAGTGTAGTTACTGTTTTTCTGGTTTGCATTCTGGTTTTTACCCAAATGGGTCTCTGCTTCCCTGCAGCCACAAGCATTAATATTCCTCTTGGCTCTGAAACTGTGAGAGGGTCCCCTGATCTTCTGTAATCACAAGTGCTAGTACTCCTTTCTGCCTTGAAACTACCATCAGAGATCCTGTTCTCTTTGAAAGATCAGAAAGTGTTCTCTTCACCCTGGAATTATGATCCAGAATTGCTTAAAGGTAAGAGTTGTCAGTTAACATCAGATGCACCCTTTACCAGTACTCTAATTTCTTTCTTACCAGTTGTCCATCTTTCTATTTCTGAACTGAGAGTCCCTGAAGCTCCTGCTCCATTGTCACCTCCACATCTTACTGCTTGCACTGCTGTGGCTTTTTCTGCTGCTATGTTCTGGGATAGTCCCCCCTTCAGGGTTACAGAGCTCTTCTGCTGATCTAAATTGTGTTTGGATGGAAAAAGTCTTAATCTGACATTTTGTTGACTTTGCAGCTCTAAAATTTGATTTGAGGAGTTTTTAAAAAAGTTGTTTGGAGGGGAACATTAGTAGAGTTCAACTGCTTTGCTATTCTATATTTTGCCATTTTGGCTCTGCCTGTCCCATATTCCTTTTCAGGAGTATTGTCTCTAGGTAAAAGGTAGAATTTAACTCAGCAATTTACAAGGTGGTTTCTTAAAAAAAAAAAAAAAATAGTCCAGATGATAGCAAAACCAAGAATCAATTAAATGTAGCTAAGCTATCAGATACCTCTAGTACATCAGACGAATATTACATTTTAATTTTAATTGTCTTTGTGCTTGTGCTCCCTACATGTGGAAAAGAATAAGGCATGCTTAGAGAGATCTCTTATGATGGAACTAGAGGTAAAAAACATTTAAATGACATAAAGGGAATATGGAAGTTGGTTTAGTTTAACTCAAGAGAGAATGAATTAGAATACTTTTCAAGAATCTTACTTTGATTTATGAAAATGATAGAAAAGACTCTTCAAATAAAAGTTTAATGATAGAAGAAAGTTTTTTTTAATTGCATTTCTGAAAAAAGTGAAAAAATTCCATACCCCATCCAACTCTCTTGTCAGAAGTATCAGGAGGAAAAAAAAATCTCTATGTGAGAGAGTTTTTAAAAAAAAAGCGTACATTCTAATTCTCTGCACTGTCTCTTGAGAGATCAAGAATTTTGTTTTAAGAATCCAAACAAATTTAAACTCAGGATTATTTGCTAAAGAACTAAACTTTTCCTGCCTGACCTGCCTTTGCCTAGAGGCAAACATTTTCTGTCCTTTTTTTGTTTTCTTAGAAAATAAGAGCAAAAGGAAATTTTACTACCCTAGGAGGAAAGCTTTTTGTTAAGTATTTTCCATGTATCTTTTCAATTCAATTCAACAAAGAATTTTAAAAATGCTTACTATGAGTGAGACATGTGCTAAGTACTATGGATACATAAGAAAAAGAAAAATTGTCCTGCCTTCAAGGAGCTATTTCAAGGAGGGGAAACCTTTAAGCTCTGACAGGGGTAGGGCTTGAGAAAAGTCTTGTTTATAAATGGACAAGTTATGAAGAAGGAGGGGGTCATCACAAACATGGATCATGAGTGCAGAAGTAAAGGAAGATGGAATGTTGAAAATGAGCAAATTAAGCCATCAGTTTAATTTGATGGAAAGTATGTGAAGAGGACTCTGATATAAGTCTAGAGAGATAAATGGAAGAGAAATTGTGAGGGGCCACTAAGACCAGGCTGAGGATTTTATATTTTATACTAGAGACATAGGGAGGCGAGTATAGGTATTTTTGTCTGTATTAACTTTAGATGAATTTCTTTTTTCTTCATAAAAAGTAAAAGGTGATTTTTTACAAACATAGAAAAATATTTACTTTTAATATCATTAAATCATTGTTAATATCAGATATTAATAATATCTGACAATAAATAATAATATAATATATACACAATATATATAATAATAAATAACATTAAATATCATTAAATTAATGTTCTATTTTCTGCTAAAGACCTACTCTCTATTCCCCCTCCCTGTGATCTAAAGAGGATGATGGGTCTTAAAGCCTTTATCAGTGGAACACAAGCTATGGCAACTCCCACTAAGATGAAAAGGTTTCAGGCATGAGTTTAATGGTGGAAGATCTGTTGAAAAGATAGCTCATGAAAGATTCATCAACAAAAGACTGGCCACCAGGTAAAATAATTTTTTTTTTTTTTTACTTTATGCCTAAAGTGTGGAGGGGTGAGCACTTGAATTTGGTGGAAAATAACCAAGTCATGATTTTTGAAGAACAATATTATGGATATGAACTAATGAATTCTCTTTCAAGTTCAAATTTCTTTTCAACTAAATTCTAATCAACTGGTGCCAATTAAGTAGAGTAAAATTAAGAGAATGTTTTGTTTATAAATTCAGTACACAATCCCACTAATCCATTGCTTAGCTAGGTGTTAACAGCCATGTATAATTGATGTAACTGCCATGAATCCCAATATATAAAATCTAACATGTTCAAGCAGTTTAACAGAGAGACCAAGTTTCAGAAGTAAGCTGAATTTTTCAAGGGAAAAGCTGTGTTTTCATCCTTGGAGACTAAAATTCAACATATTCAATCTAAAATTCTAAATTCTGAATCACATAACACTGAATTTCTTCTCTCTCTGTTTCTTTGTTTCTGTCTTTCTCTGTTTCTGTATCTGTCTTTCTCTCTCCTTTTCTTTCTGTTTTTCTCTCTCTTTCTCTCTTCTGTCTCTTTCTGTTTCTGTCTGTCTCTTTATCTCTATCTCTACTGTTTTTATCCCTTAAAATATAAGTTCCTTAAGAACAGGGACAGTTTTACTTTTGTCTTTGTATCTTAAACATTTTAGTATAATACTAAAGTACTATGTAGTATAGTAAAGTACTATAGGAGGTACTTAATAAAAATATGTTGAATGATTTTATTCTACTTTCATTCTTGGCAGTTATGTGGCACAGGAGATAGAGTATTGGACAGGAAAATTAAGAAGACTTAAATTCAAATCCAGTCTTAATTGCTCATTAGCTGTATGACTCTCTTATTTGTATCAGTTTCCTCACCTGTAATTTTGGGGATAACAGTAAGCCCTGCCTCCTAGGTTTGTAGTAAGGATAAGATGAGATAATATTTGCAAAGCACTTTGTAGAAATATACATCAGTATTAGTTATTATTTTACTTTAGCTTTCAACACCAAATTATTGGATTTATTTGGACCCAGATGGCCCTCTTTCTCAGGATATTGGCATCCTGAACTATCAAGTATCATGACAGCTGTTTCTGAATTCAGTTCCCCTCTCTAATCATTGTACATGCTCACTTTTTCTGATGAGCTGTCAGCTCAGGTTATTATTATTATTATTATTATTTTTTGAGTAAGAAAAGAGCTCACAGTCAACACTAGAAAAACAGTGACAAGAAACATTTTAACTAGGACAAGCAGTCTAGGTTGTGACAAATGTAGAGCAAAGTAATTAAGAGTTAGTATCCTATCTTGACATTTGTCAAATGACTTTTGGGAGGATTTAAGGGTGTTCAACAACATTTCATGTCTTTCTGTTTCTAGCACACCTGCATAAGTTGTAACTAAAACAAGACATGTTTTTCTTTTCCTTAAAGGATTCAGGATATTAGGTCTGAGTTGGAAAGGAGGCACAGTGTGAACATCTATTAAAGGACATTTCCACTTAAAAAAATTATATGTTTGGTTTTCACATCACCTTCATTTTTAAATAAATCCTCCCTTGCTTTTTTCCCCAGAGAGCTATCCCTTATAACAAAGTTTAAAAAAAGAAAAGAAAAAGGAATTTATTTAAAATTTTTTAAAATTTTATTTTTTAAAACTAAAAACAAAATTTAAGAAAATAGAAAAAGAAAGACAAAAAAGGAAAAACAAAACAGTTGTCATGTGCCCAGCAGAGAATCAAGGAGGATTCAAAATATATAGTAGTAAATTTCCATTTCAAGAAAGTATATATAATAATACAAGACATTATATTCATGATTGCACATTTTTTCTTTGCTTTTTTGCAGTTTATTCTTTTGTTCTCTGCCATGCACCTTTGTTTTATTTTGTTTTCATTTTGCTGAGGCAATTGAGGTTAAGTGACTTGTCCAGGGTCACAAAGCTAGGACGTATTAAATGTTTGAGGTCAGATTTTAACTCGGGTCCTTCTGACTTCAGGGCTGGTGCTCTATCCACTTCACCAACTAACTGTTCCTGCTGTGCATTTTTAACTTATTTTTTCCCCCTTTTTATCTCTACCAATTCTCCCTTCCTCAGCAGCCACAGTTAAGCAAGGAGATTTTAGACACACACACACACACACACACACACACACACACACACAAGACATTCATCTAAAATAAATGGATATGATTAACATATAATGTAGATTTCTTTCTTAATTGAATATTTAAATTTGACTTTGTTTGAGATCAATGATTATTAGCCCTACTTTTTTTTCTAATAATTTCTACTCCTGGTTCTTCTTAGAGTGTTTATGTATGTGTCTTATTTCTTATCCCTGTTAATTCTTCTATATTAGTATATTAGTTCTACTACTTAATTTGCCTTGCTATTATTTAATATCCTCCCACATAGATCCCTCCCTTATTTGCCCCTGCTACCCTTTTCCTCCTTCTTTATCCCATTCCCATTAATTTACATACCTTATCCTACTCCTATTAATCTAAACATACTTCTGTGCCCCATCTTATCCTATTCCTTTCCTCCTTATTTCTTTACAGATTTTGGAGGGTATTATACCCTTCATGGCATATATATATATATATATATATATATATATATATACATCATTCCCTCTTTAACTCATTTCC
The DNA here is from genome assembly GCF_902635505.1 of Sarcophilus harrisii. Classification (NCBI taxonomy): domain Eukaryota; kingdom Metazoa; phylum Chordata; class Mammalia; order Dasyuromorphia; family Dasyuridae; genus Sarcophilus; species Sarcophilus harrisii. The sequence continues at coordinate 318,925,150 of NC_045426.1, read as the reverse complement.
AATGAGTTTTCAGGTTTTCAGAGTGAGTAGATTTTCAAAACTACCAGCCCTCCTCTACCCTCTAATGCCTTTGTGTCCATTTTCTTCTGCACCTCAATTCATATAGCATAATTACTATTTTTACCTTTTCCTAGATAGTTTTGCTTTTTAGACTTAGATCATACTCAGCTCTGCCCCAATTTTTCTTTCGGACTACTCGATTACTAATGTCTATCTTAGACATATGGTTTACATTTCCATATATAAAACATAAGCAGCTTATTGTTTTGAGTCCCTTAAAATTAGATTTTCATGTTGACTCCTATATGTTAAATTTTCTATTGAGGTCAAGTTTCATTGAGAAAAAATCCTTAAAATCTGTGAATTCATTGCATGCCCACCTTTGTCATTCAATATTATGCTTAATTTTGCTGGATATATTTTTGACTACTGAACTAATATTTTGATTGTCAATATATAATATTCCAGGACCTGTGGTCTTTTATTGTAGCTGCTTATAGATCCTGTACAATTCTTCTTGTAGCTCTAGCATATTTGAATTGTTTTTTGTTTGTTGTTTGTTTCTTGTAAAATTTTCTCTTTGATCTGGTAGTTTTGAATTTAGCAATAATGTTCCTATGTGTTTTCCTTGTAAGATCTCTTTGAGGTGGTGATTGGTGGATTTTTTCCAATTCTATTTTCCCTTCTTGTTCTATCACTTTAGGAAAATGTACCTTGATTATTTCTTGTGTTATGTCAAGGTGATTTTTTTGGTTTCAATTCAATTATTCTTATGTTTTATCTTCTTGATCTGTTCTTCAGATCTATTGTTTTTCTTATAAAATATTTCACATATGGCTCTACTTTTATATTCTTTATATTTTGTTTTGTTATTTATTGGTTTTATAGCTTCACTAGCTTTCCCTTGCTCAATTCTAATTTTCAAAGAATTATTTTCTTCTTTAAGATTTTGGATCTTCTTTTCTAATAGGTTGATTTTCTTTTCATAATCTTGTTTTTCTTGGATGGTTCTTCTTTTTCCCTCAATCTCTCTCATTTGGTTTTTAAAGTCTTTTTTGAGTTCTTCTATAAATTCTTTCTGGTCAGGTTGCTGTTTAATGTTACTCTTTGGGTTAGAAGAGGCTTTTTTATTTCAATGCCCTCATTTAAGGCAAACCTCAGTCTTCCCTGTTTCCATAGTAATTTTTTTTGCCTGTTCTTCTTCTTCTTCTTTTTTTTTAATGATAACTTATTAGTATAGCTACCTCTAGTCCTGAGGCGGGAGAAGGGAAGTATGGTGCCTCTGGCTTCACTTCAGTTTTCCCCTCTGGCTTGGAACTCCAAACCAAAAATTCTACCCTTCTGCAAGTACATGTAACCAACAATGTCCCTGCCCAACTGCTTCTGTACTCATCCAGTGTGTTGGTTCTTCTTTTCCCCAGGATCTCCATCTCAGCAGCATAGACCTGGGGTTCTGAATCAGCAGAAGTTCACTTAATCTTCCTGGACTCAGGCCAATAACTCCTCTTGCTGTCCAAGAGTTGAAAGTTCCTGTGGTTAGAGCTGAGGCTACCTCTGAACCCAGCTAGCCCTAAGGCTCTCCCCTTGTTATTTCTGCAGAGCTAGCCTAGAGGTATTTACACTTCACATGGGTTAATCTCCATCCTGTGGTCTTTATTAAGGTCTTCTCAGATTGTCCCAGGAGGACTGTTTCTTCCTGCAGTCTATTTATTTTGCATTAGTCTATGTTCTCTCTGAGGAGCAATTTTGTTTTGTTTGTGGAGGAAATCTGGAGAACTTGGAATTTTCTGACTTATTGTCCCATCTTTCCAGAATCCTCAAAAAAGGAGCTTAACACAACCAATTTAAACCTCAGATGAGTCTGGGAGTATATCTCACCTCTTCAGAGAAAGGAAAAGGTTATATTTTCACCTTTCTTCTTTGGGATCAACTTTGACCATCATGATTATATAACATTCATTTTTTTTTTTAAATTTGTGTTGTTGTTCTTTCCACTTACATTGTTGCAGTTACAGTTATTTGTCTGCTTCTGTCTACTTTAGTTTGCATTGATTCATGATTTTCCCATGCTTTTCAGTAGTCTTCATCTAGCTGGTACAGTGAATAGAGTACCAGGCCTGAAGCTAGGAAGAGTCATCTTCTTGGGTTCAAATCTGACCTCAAATATTTACTAGCTATATGATTTTGGTCAAGCCATAACCATGTTTTTCTCTGTTTCCTTATCTGTGAATGAGCTTGAGAAGAAAATGGCATACCACTCCAGTATCTTTGCTGAGAAAATTCTAACTGGGACCATAAAGAGTTGGACATAACTGAAAATAACTGGCCAACAACAATAATAGTAATATTCCATTATATCGATGTATTCCAGTTTACTTAGCCCTTACTTAATCAATGGACTTCTACTTTGTTTTCAGACTTTGATACTACAAGGAAAAGTGATGCTATTAAAATTTTGATGTATATGAGATCTTTATATTTTTGATCTTCATGGGCCATATGAATAATATTGAATTATATGGACATTTTTATAGAATCATAGATTTAGAGCTGTAAGGGACCTTAGAATTCATCCTTATGTGTTTTATAGATGAGGAAACTGAAGCTGAGAGAATATAAATGACTTGACCAGAGTTACAGAGCTAGTAAGTATCTGAGATAGAATTTGAACTCAGATCTTCCTGACTCCAAGACAATCTCTTTCTCCACCTGTCACTTTCTTAGCATAATTCCAAGTCATTTTTCAGAACCTGTTCATAAACTGCATCAATGAAGCAGTCTAACTTATTTAGATTTAGAGTTCTTTTGAGGATTATTTATGTGCCTCTCTTTTTACAGCAAGTTCAATATTGAATACTCCTATCTTTTGTTATTTTTAACAATTTGCTAGGTATAAGATGAAAAATTAGAGTCATTTTGATTTGCATTTTTCTTATTATTTGGAACATTCCTTCATACAGCTGTTTAAAGTTTGCAATTCTTTTGAGACTTTTTTGTTCGTATCTTTTGTCCACCAATCATTTGTGAAAGCTTTTGGTCTTAGAGATTTGTTTTTAGTTTTCTATATATCTTTGATATTGGGGCCTTATCATTCATACACAATCTCTTCTCCTCCCTCAAATTTACAGCTTCCTTTTTTATCCTACTTATATTGATTTCATTATTGTAAAACCTTTTCAATTTCATGTAATTGCCATCTATTCTATCTCTCCAGTCTTTTGAAAACCTCCAGTAAGAGGAAATTTTATTACCTCTAGAAGCAGCTCATCTTATTTTTCAACTCATACTGAACTAAACTCTGCCGTTCTGGAGTTTCTACCCATTTCTCAATGAGGATAAATTTAATCTCTTTTATTTTAAATATCTGAAATTAATTATCATTTTCTCCTTAAGTCTTCACTTTTCCAGGCTAATCATTCCCAGTGCCTTTAGATAAGATATATGTTGCATGATTACCTGGTTATGTTTCCAGAATGTGAATGTTCTTTTAAAATGTGTGTGCAGAACCACTTTTACAAAGTCAAAGTACAAGATCATTGTTACTTCTCTCTATCTTGACAGTAAGTTGACATTTTAATGCTTATGTTAGTGTTTCGGGCTGCTATGTTATATTATGTTATATTATGGACTCATTGAACTTGTAGTTCATTCAGATTTTATATTTCTAGATCTTTTTTTATAAAATTGTCTAGCCAGAGGTCTCCCAAACTATGAACTTAATTAATATAATTAATAAGTTAAAGTCTAAGGTCAAGTCATCTTGAACATACTTTATCCCATAGTATCTTTGGAAATTGAATAGTATAGAGCTGGCTCAATTGACTATATTCATTAATCAATCAATCAATCAATATTTATTAAGCACCTGTGCCAGGCATCATGCTTGGTTCTGGAGATACAAAAAAGGAAAAAGAGTTGCTGCCCTTTAGAAGGACACAACATTTGAATAAATATATGCAAGGCAAGCTTTCTACGAAAAATAGGAAGTAATTAACAGGGGGAAGGCATTGAAATTAAATGAGGTTGCTGAAGGCTTTCAATAAAAATTGGGATTTAAGTTGAGACTTAAAGCCTAGGAGATCAGTAATTGAAACAGAGGAAAAAAAGTGTTTGAGGCAGGGGAAGTTGCTAGAACAAATGCCTGGAACCAAGAGATGGAGTGTTTTGTTTCTGGAAAAGCCAGGAGATCAGGTTCCCTGGATGGATCAGTACATGATAGAGAGGAAGGTATAAAAAGACTGAAAATATGGGAGGGAACTAGGTTCTGAAAGGTTTTGAATGCCAAGCAGAACATTTTGTATTTGATCCTGGATTTACTTCTTGAAACTGGCAGTTGATTTAGGTTTATTAGAGAAAGACACAAGGAGAGTCATATTTTAGACATTGTTTACTCCTTACAGACAAGGACAGTCATTTTTGTCTATATTCCTAGCACCTGCTACAGTGCTATATGTTAAATATGCTATAAAACTCTTATTGATTTAAATTAAGCCATTCTCTCTCTTTCTCTCCATATATATATATATATATATATATATATATATATATACACACACACACACACACACATACATGCATAGATATATATGTGTGTACATAAACATAAAGTATGTGTATATAAATAGAAAATCTTTATATTCAAATATATGTCAAGAACTTGATTTTAATTGGTGAGAACTTCCAATATGGAAACTTCCTCCACAAAATGTAGATCAGTACATTTATTATAATTTGTAGTCAGTTCTAAATAGTTGATTAAAGCACTGAAGAGTTAAAATGAAGTATCTTTGGCCACACAGCTAGTATATATCTAAGGCTATACTTGAACTCAAATCTTTCTGAGTCCAAAGTCAACTTACCATCTACTGCAACATATTGCTTCATATATACATGTATATCTGCATGTAGACATATATGAATTCACCTATACATAAGCCTATAGGAAGAAAGAGAGAGAGATAAAATGGTAAGATTCAATTCAACAAATATTTATTATGTACCAGGTGCTAGGTATACAAAAGAGAAAAATTAAACAGATTTTGACCTCAAGGAACAAGCAATATTCAAAATATTCTCTTCTAGTATCTCTGATCAATTATACTAGGTCAATCTGCCAACCCCAGGAAGCAGAATTTTTACATATTTATTTATTTAACAGAGAATGATAATGATATAAATAGACTACATGTCAATAGAATATATTAAGTATTTATACATAATTCTATGTAGATATGTACTGCAGAATTAAGAAAATATTTAAGAAAAGCTTATATACAAGGACTGGAATTTACCAAACAAAAAACCCAAATTCTTAAACATTTTTGGATTTAAAAAAAATTGAGAAACAAATATAATTTATCATTCTGTCAAACTCAAGAGTCTCTAATAAAAGCAGCAGGTTTAAGTTAAATAAGGCCATCAAGAATAGATATGTTGACATAGGTGTGACTAATTTTCTGTTTCTTAATAAGTTTTATTTTTGGTGCCTGTATATTTTGGGGCTAGTTGTGTAGGGAACTCTCAGTGAAAAAGTTTCTTTTAGCAATGCAGGTCAGCAACTATCTTTCAGTTCATAGTCTCAGAGAGCTGTCTAAGACACCAAAATATTAAGTCACTTAATTAGAGTCACATGGTCAATACATATGAGACAGGATTTGAACTTAGATTATCCTAACTTATTGACTCACCCTCTCTCCATTATCAGCATACTAAAAAGCAAAGCAAAGATAATCACCTAGACTATGTAGTCAAGCTATAGTTTTTCCAGTAGCAATATATGACTGTGAGAATTGGACTGTAACAAAAAACTGAGTACCACACAATCAATACTTTTGAATTTTTGGTGCTGGAGAAGACGTTTGAAAGTTCCTTAGACAGCAAAGAAATCAAATCGGTCTAGACTTTAAGATATTAATTCAGGCTATTCCCTGGAAGGTCAAGTACTAAAACTGAAGCTTAAATATTTTGTGCACATAATGAGAAGACAAAACTCATTGGCAAAGCCCCTTATGTTGGGGAAGATTGAAGGTAAAAGAAGAGGAAAGCAAAAGATGGGATAAATAGTATCATGGAAACAGTGAACGTGGGATTGGACAGACTTCAAGAGGTAGTAGAAGATAGAAGTATCTGGCATGCTATAGTTCTGGAGGTCATGAAGAGGAGGATATAACTGAATGACTCAACAAAAACTTTCCATTATGCTGTTATTTAGTTGTTAGAGGTTAGTTAATAGATAGTTATTAGATGGTGGATACATTTGAGTTGGGACATATCGGTGAGTACCTAGCTATTCTTGATTCTTTCTCAGATGAATTATATCTTCCAATTCTTATGGAAGTTGTGCTGGCTAAGCCATTGCCATTTATTTTGGGAAGGTTGTAGAGAATTGTACAAATCTGGAGAAAGGCAGCACCTTTCCCCCCAGGTTATAATGGAATCTTCAAACTACAGGCAATAAGTTTGACTTCATTTCTTGACAAAATTCAAGAAGGTATTATCAAAGGGATAGCTAGTGAACATATAGAAAAAGAAGAGCTAACAATGATTTTTTCCATCAAGAAGAGGTTTTTCCAGACTACTCTCATCTCTCCCTTTCACAGGGTTATTGGATTTAGATCAGGGGAATGCTGCCAGCAGAATATGCTTACTTCCAGCAAAGCATTTGACTCAGTCTCTCCTGATAACTTTGTGGACTGTATAATGGGAAAGAGGTAAATTAAGAGCTTGCTGAATGACTGAACCCAAAGAGTATTCACTAATGAACTAAGTCTCAAGGGAGATCTTTAGAAGGTTCTGACTCTTTGAGGCATATAGCTAATTCACTTCCATATTGATGTCTTGAATCAAGACATAGGTGATATGCTTATCTGATTGACAGCTGACATAAAGCTGGGAAAGAAAGTTATCATTTTGGATGATGGAACCAAGATCCAAAAAAATCTAAACAGTTATAACTTCAAATCTGAAATTAATAGATGCATTTGCCTAAGGATAAATATGAAATTTTACAATTGGGTTCAAAAGTAAATTTAATTAGTATGAAATGGTTAACTTCTGGCTTAGTAGAAAATCCCCTGAAAAAAATCTAGGAATTTTAGTGCTTTTCAAATTTAATATGAGCTAATAGAGTGAATAGGTTTGTGTTATCAACACATAAAAGGCAGGACTTGAACTCAGGCCATCCCAACTCTCTGGCTTATTCTGTCTCCATTATGCCTTTATCTAATTATAGATTAGTTGATGTATCATTTAATCCTATACTTCTTTTAGAAAGGAACAGTGTCAAGAATGATAGAGTAGACAGTCCCACTATCTTCTTCCCTAGGCCTCCTATATCTGGAAATTAGTTCTGGGTCCTAGACATTAATGTCTTCCATAGGAAGCCATGTGGGACGGTGAAGGACATCCAGATGGTGCCAAATGAGGAACAGTTGAAAGAACTAAGGATGTTTAGTCTGCAGAAGAAAAGACTTGGAATGGACATGATAGAACACAGTGTTCAGGTATTTGAAGGGTTGCCATGTTCTACTTGGCGCCATAAGGATCAGATCTAGATGGTCTCTAAGGTCTCTTCCCACACTGATATACTATAATACTATAAAAATATTAGAAATGCTGGCTCAAGAGGCAAAGGGAGTGAAGGGCACTATGATCATTTTTATCAAAAATTGATTAGCCATGCAAGATTTTTTTTTAAATCTTAACACAAACCATAAACAAAATATATTTTAAAGTATAATCCAGTGGTTCTCAAACTTTTGTTCTCAGTATGTTTATACTATTAAAAATTATTGAGTATCTGTCCAAAGAGTTTTTGTTTATGTGGGTTATGTTTATAGATATTCACTATATTAGAAATAAAACTGAGTTTGTAGACCTTCTGAAAGGGTTTCAGAAATGCCCAGGATTCTCTAGACCACACTTTGAGAATCACTAGTATGAGCAACAATATTCCAAGGTTCAGGGTCAGAGCTTTTAACCAAAATAGCCTCCTGAAATATGCCAGGAAAATATTTCCACATAAATATAAATGGACAATAATGTATGTAAGCAAAAACAGCTGTCTGAACAGTCTTTCACTGTATACAAGTGAATACATGTTGACATCACCATAGGCAGGTTTTATGGAGTGATTTGCTTTGTGAGTGTTTCAGTATTGTTTTTTTTTTTTTTTAAAGAAAATTTGGCTCTTTGTATAGATTCACTTCTTTGTCACTTCTGAGTACAAAGATCTTTGTCTCATCATTTCACAGGTGTGTCTCATGAAAGATAAAGGACTGTGAGTAACTGATGAACAAAACTTGGTCTCTTAGACCCAGATGAGAGCTGGGAGCTATTGGACCTATTCCTTTGTTTTTCTTAGAGCTTCATTTTAATCCTAATTGATTTTGTAAGTAGAGAAACATCAATACATTTTTACTTCTCACCATATAGCCAGGCACTTAAACAAAGACGCGCCTGAAACCTTAGTGTTCAGGGGTGGGGGAGGAGACTTGGGAAACTCTTAGCATTTCTCCTCCATGGGAATCATGACAGTTTGAAAACAAATTACAAAGTAAACCTATTTGTGATGCTTCAGATAAAGGCTTACATGGAGGTAAGTGAAAGTTGACTCAGAACAAGAGAGTAGGTGTTCATCGACTACAAAGAAATATAATATATATATATATATAATATATATATATTATATACCACATACATATGGGTTAGATCAATCCAGTAGCATAAATTGAAAGGCCAATAAATACTTTGATCTTTAAGCCATCTCTTTCAGATGTTTTGTAAAGGGTCAATTTTTTTTTTAAAGCATTTATGTAGCAGAAAAAGTGCTGTATTTTGGAGTTAGATTAACTGAGTTTGCATCCCAGCTATGCTACTTAAACTTTTACAAGTTATTTACTGTCTTATGGTTGCATAGATTTAGACCTGGAAGATACCTTGGAGTGAAGGTGAGGAAAATCTACAAGCACTTATTTCCCATTTTGTTATAGGGAGTGTCCTAAATGCTGGGGTGACCAGTTCAATCCCCTCATTTTACAGATGAGCAAAGTGAGGGGCTTAGAAAGGCGAAGTGACTTAGCTATGATTCCATAGGTGGTAAATGGCAGGGTCAGTCAGGATTGACTTGCAGGTCCTAGGCCTCCTAATTCAATACTCTTTCCATTGAGTCTTCCTGCATGCTTATCTGTACTTCTGACTTTAGCCCTTTATTTTTTTAAATAGTATTTCATTTTTCCAAATACAGGCAAAGAGAGTTTTCAACATTTATCCCTGCAAAACCTTGTGTTCCAAATTTTTCTCCTTCCTTCTCTCTCCCAAGACATCAAGCAATCTGACATAGTTTAAATGTGTTATTCTTCTAAACATATTTCCATATTCTTCATCCTGTGTAAGAAAAATGAGATCAAAAGGGAAAAAACCATGTGAAAGAAAAAAAAACCCCACAAGCAAACAACCAACATAAAAAGGTGAAAATACTAGCTTTGATCCACATTCAGTCTATAGTTTTCTCTCTAGATGTAGATGGCACTTTTCTTCACAAGTCTATTAGAATTACCTTGAATCACCTCATTGTTGAAAAGAGCCTTGACTTTAATCCTTTAAAAGAACTATGATTTCAAGTGCAAGTGCTTTGGCCATTATATCTTTGATACAGATACACAATCCCACTATGGTCAAGTATCAGTGGTTTAGTGAAGTCCTCTGATTCAAAATTCTATCACCTAGTATGCTTCATAAATATGAATTGATATTATATTGTATTAATTGACCTTTTAATAGATATAATAATGTAATATATAATATACTTACATATGTTTCCCTTGATAAACTTTTTGAAGTCTGGGAATATTTCAAGTCAACAAGACAACAAGAGGATACAAAGAAAAGCAAAAACAGATAAACTAGCACATATTATAGTTAGGAGTGGCTTTCAACTTTGGTTCTCAATCAAAGAGTTCTTTGAAATGCAGAAAGATCCAATGTAAGATCAAGATTCAAAATTAATAAGAATATGCCTATACCAGTTCTCAAAGAGCTCACTGTCTGAAAGGGAGGAAACAGGCAAAGATGTACAAATATAAGATAAATTGGAGACAAATAAGACGGAAGGCACTAACTTTAAGGCAATTATGGAAAGTAGGATTTTAGCTAATGATAAAGGAAACCAGGGAAGTCAGGAAATGATAGTAAGGGAGGAGAATATTTTAGACAGCCAGTGGAAAGGCACAATTAGGAGACAACACCATCTTGCTTTGCTTTTTATCTTCGGTATTGAGCACAGTACCTGGCTCATAGTAAGTACTTAAAAATACTTCTTTATTGACATATAGTGTTGAAAGGATATGTATGGGACAGTAAGATGGCGTAGTGGATAGAGCACCAACCTTGAAATCAGGAGGACCTGAGTTCAAATCTGATCTCACACACTTAATACCTTCTAGCTGTGACCCTAAGCAAGTCACTTAACTCCATTTACCTCAAGGGGGAAAAAAAAGAAAACATATGCGCTTTTCAGTAATGAATTATGTTGAGATAGCATACTCTTATCCTATTATATCTTGTCATGAACCTGGAGGGTACTGGTGTGATATAGAATTTTTTGTTTTTGTTTTTTGCTTTTTTCTATTTGGTGCATACAAAAATGAAATCTATGACCTTGGTTTTGTTATTACTATGTTAATAAGCTAAATGTTCCTCTACATTGATTAAAAAAAAAAAAGGAAGAGAATAGAGCACACTCTACAGAGTTCCACAGGAATGAGAGTGTAGAATGGTAGACTAATGCTATTCCAATTCTGGCTTTTCCACTTACTCACTAAATAATCTTTGACAAATCTCTTCACATTTTCTGGGGGGAAAATAAAATTTCTGCTAAGGAAATGAGAACAAGGTCATCCAAAATGAGAATTGTCATTAGACACGGTATTGCATGCATGCACAAGTAACTTCTGATGCAATAAACAATTAAGTGAGCATGCAGGGAGTGACTTCTTTAATTTCAGGCAGAATATCTGGAAACTTTTCCCAATAGCATGATGTGGTATCTCTTTTCAGTGTCAAGAAGATCTTATACCAAGCCTAAATATCCTGTGTTCATTTCATTTTATTCTGCTTTCCCTGCATGTGGAAAATAGATGGGCCCTGTCCTACATATCTTTAATCTCATATTCTAGAAGACAGTTTAATTTCCTTTCAGCTTGTTCTTCTTTTTTCTCATATTTTGTTTTTGGAGACAGTGATCCACAGTATTCAAATAAATACTGAAATTGTCACAAGACGATCAAATAAGATCTTTTTTTTTTCTTTTTAGTTGCACTTCATCATTTTTTTCTCATTTAAAACAAGATGGTCATTGGAAACACAGTGTACTTCTTAAACAGATGTTTAAAATATGACACAGTTCATTAATTCCAACCTTTTCAGAATTCAGTTTGCAGAATACTCTATATTGATCCCTACTTACTATGCCATTCAGAGGTGGTTGTGGGATAGTAACTGCTCCTGACTGCTTCCAGAGTTGTTTTCAAACAACTTTCATCCCTTCATCATGTCATCCCATGAGCTTGGAGTAATCCCAGTATCTTAATGTATGACAGTACTAAAAGCCAATACTATGGAATATTAAAAGAGACATGAGACCTTTTGAATTTTACATATGTATGACTTACATAAAATAAGAAATCAATACCTCAGCATTATCTGTTAGATACAATTTCAAGCCTGAGTTAGTCTAAGGGTAAAGTGGGTTTAGCCCTAATTAAATATGTAGCATTACATCTGGCTCCTGTGTTATTTAGGAAGATAGATCTGGAAGGGTCCTCAGAGGCTATGTAGTCCAACCAAGTCTAGTCATTTTATATAGCTCAGAAGTCTGAAGCCCAGTGAGACTAAATGTATTTCCCAAGGTTACCCAAACAGAATGCAGCAGCGGTGGTATGTAACCCAGGTCCCTGTCTGTAGAGTGAGTGTTCTTTCCACTGTGGGATCTTACACAACATCTGTTCCAGCTTCCTCATTGTACAAATGAGGAAGCTAGGGCTTTACTCTAAAATAGTGTGGAAGAAGAATATCACAAGGACCAAATAACATCCAGGAAATATAAAAGATTTCAAATCTGGCCACATGTTTGTTCTTTGCAGATTCCATAGATTCAAGCTCTATATTAGATCCAAGATCTGAAAGACACTAGAGTCCTGGATTTAGGAAACTTGTCATGAAGCATGCTCTCTCTATGCAAGGTACTCAGTTCCTTTGGTGGGAATCTTATTTTGAAATGGAGTTCCCTCTGCTTTTTCACATGGAATCTTACTAACAACTAGAGAAAGCCAAGGTGTGGTTTTCTGGAGATTTTGTGCTCTTACTTCTGTTATCTATCTTTCCATTGTGCATTATTTCTCATTCTTTCGGGTTTCATTACCTTTTCCCTCTCCACCTGGTATGTATTTGCCATTAAAGGATGCTATGAAGATAACCGGTTTTGCATTTTCTGTATTCCATGTCACATCCCATGATCCCTTATCTTAGACAGCAACTTTCATCTCACAGCTGCAGTTATAGCGCTGCCAAGTGTATTTATGGCAGTTGTGATGGAAAAAACAACAACAACAACAACAAAATCCCATAGATTTAGGGAATGAAAGGACCTCAGAGAAGAACTGGGCTAATTCCCTCCTCTTAAAGATAAGAAAACTGAGGGTGAGTGGGTCAGAGGTTTGCTGAAGGCCACACAGGTAGTAATGAGATGAACCTGAACTTTATTGTGGTTTCTTTCATTCCAAGCCTCCTGCTGCCTCATAAATATTGCCTCAATATTGCCAATCCTTTTGATTGTCAGGATTTAAGAATATTTCTTTGATGTGAAATAAGATCTCCTTATGATGCCCTCTATCATCTAACCAAGTGATAATAATTGAGAAGGTGCAGAGTTCAACAAATTGTGGTTCATTCTGTCAGTAAGAACCCAAGAAATTAACTGACCATTTTCCATACTCTGCTGCTATTCTAAACCATAAAGACACTATTTTTCTCCATGATACTTTGCTTTTGACCTGAAAGTGTTTGGGAACTGTTAAACCTTTCCTTACCTCTGTCCTCCCTCTTCCTTCCCACCTCATTCAAATAACCAAATGCATAGGTAGATTTTGTTTATTAACATAATTTTACCTTTAAAACTCTACTAACAGAGCAACTAGGTGGTGCTCCAGCACCAGCCCTGAATTCAGGAGGACCGAGTTCAAATCTGATCTCAGATACTTAATATGTCTTAGCTGTGTGACCTTGGGCAAGTCACTTAACCCCAATTGCCTCAGGGGGAAAAAACCCTCTACTAACTCCCTCCTTCCCCCCCTTTAACAGATCTCCATAGCAACTCCTTAGGATAGTTAGTTTTCTGTCTGTGTTGCAATGTCCCAGCATGCCTTATGTTAGAAAATTTTCTTTCAAGAGCAAAGAAAAACCAAGCATCTAGTGGCAATATTGTTCAATGCAGAGAATCCTCACACAGATTGCCACTCTGGATTTCATGGAACAAAAATATTGAAAATATCATGGAATTACTGATGTTCAGCTAAACTCACAGAAAGAAGCATCAGAGTTAGAGTCAGAGGGACCTACATAGTCATCAAGTCTAATCAAAAACTAAAAGGAATCCTTACCATAACAAACTTGATAAGCAATTATCTAATCAGAGGAATTCCTTATAATTTCTGAGGAGACATAAGTGTGCATGCCTACCTCTGTGGGGATGGTGGGGATGGGGAGGAATATCCCTTTGAAGCCTCCAGACAAAGATCTTTGTAATGTCATCATGTTGATTGGGGAAACTCATTACATTGATCAAAGAATGTCCCAATTAACCTTTATTTGACATATGTTGGATTCTTATCCCTCTCTTAGACTGTAAGGGACTTAAAAACAGAAACCATGTCTTGGCTAATATTTTCATTTTCCCCAGATTGTAGCATAGTGCTTTGTGACTAAAATATTTGTCATTTGATTAAATTAAATTTTGTATCATTGGCCACTTATAGACAAAACATAAATTTAAGATTTGAGGTTTTATTTGATATGAGGGGCTTAAAAAAAGGCTGACATAAAGTTGCTTGGTTAAACAGACAGTAAACATAGCCATGTCTAGAAATGTGAAGAATATCAGGCTCAAAACTAGGAAAGAGATTGGGCAATGGGCAATTCAGAAATTTGAATAATTCTGATATGATCATAGGAAAAAGAGTTAAAATACTGAAAAATATCATTCTGAAATATCACCATAACATTCATGGGCTACAAATCTCATGCAGAACAAAGAAGAACAAGATATCACAGCATCTGGGGTGTTTATGAGATGGTGCCTGGGATACACAAAAGAGATTATATCCTTGACTACCACAAAAAACAGGCAAATTATGAGCATATGGGTTAATTCTCCAAAAATGGGATATTAAAGTTATAAATCAGAAATAAAAGAGCTGTAGTCTGAAGATCAGTTTGAATAGCTAAGCAGAACAAAGGAATTTAACTCTAAATATTTTAGAAATCAAACTTGCCCTTCCATTGGAAAAATATCTCCTAGTTCACTGGTCTTTTTGAATATTTTGAATTTCTAATAATATTTTATTTTGATTTTAAAATTTGCCCAGGTGTCCTTAGTACATTTACTTGGTTCCTGCTATTCACATTGAAGAATGACTCTAATTTTTGCTTTTAAGAACTAATTAATTTGAGGAGAATTTGTTCTCGCGTTTGTTATCTTGTCAGCTGTAATCTCTTGATCTGCTTTTTTTTTTATTATGCCAGCCAGCATCCTAGAAAGGAATTTTTACTTCTTGTGGAAGTGGTGGCTCTTTGTTAAAATGCTAACTCCTTCCTTCTGCATTGTCTGTACTTCAATGATGAAGCAAGCTCCAAATCACTATATATAACATAGATTTTTTTCAGTGTTTACAACATCGCTGACTGCTGATAATTAACACCAAAACTAATAAAATTCTCACTGACAGATAGCCTCAAATTGAAAGGATTTTTGAACAGATAAATGCATGAGCTTAAATTTCCCCTTTGACAATTGCTTGGGAACTTGCCTGGGGAAAATAATTTCTCAAATTCTATTACTAGTGAAATCAATATATGTCCATTTTTGCATATATATTCATGAAGAAATTAAGAGTCAGTGATGAGAAAATAAACAATCTTATTCTTTTTCTATTTTATCTCTTATGATCTCTTCTATCCCTAGTTTAGGTAACTATTTTCTTTCTAGCCATAGGTATAAACAATACCCCTTTCTCTTTATTTTGAAATGATATGTGGATTTAATTTATATTTATTATATATTGTTATATTTATGGTTATCATATATATTATATTTATATATTGTTATATAATGATTACATTTAGGACATTTATTTAGAGCTAATGCATATTTATATGGTGTAAGATGCTAGTGTAGATCTCATTTCTGACAAATTGCTTTCCAGTTTTCCCAGCTACTCTTATTGAATAGTGGATTCTTCCCTAGGAGTTTGTGTTCCTAAGGTTATTTTTAAAAAATAAACTAGATCGTTTTTAGATATTTCTTATCTTGTCTATTCAATTAGAGAAAGACTAGGGAAGAGATAGATGGAATAAACAGATCAAAGGAAAACTTTTTTCCCCCATATGCTTGTAAGAAGAAGAAAAGGAGCCTAAGAAGTGAGAAAGAATGAACATTAACTGAAATGGGGATATATTTACAGAGAGAGAGAAAGAGACAGACAGAGAGAGAGACAGAGAGAGACACACACAGAGAGAAACAGAGAGAGACAGAGAGAAAGAGAGAGAGAGACAGAGAGACAGAGACAGACAGAGACAGAGACAGAGAGACAGAGACAGAGACAGAGACAGAGACAGAGAGAAACAGAGACAGAGAGAGAAACAGAGACAGTGACAAAGACAGAGAGAGACAGAGGAAACAGAGACATAGAAACAGAGAGACAGTGACAAAGAGAGACAGAGAGAGACAGAGACACAGAGAGAAAGATATGGCAGAAAACATGAGGAAGGGGAAATAATTATTTGAGCAAAAATTCTGTCTATAACATCCCCTAAAATTGGCTATCCAACCTCTGGTGGACAGATCCCTGAGGCTCTCTCCTACATATGTGGAGCCAGGTCAATATCACTCATTAAGTGGTTAGACTTAAGTCATTAGACTCTGGATTTAGTCATTAGACTAGGTGTAAATACACTTAACTGAATTGTCATTTAGCTCATTTCCTACCATCTAACCTATAAGTATAACTTGAGAGATTTTGTCATATAATTTGTCAAACATTTCTCCATTCTGTGGATCTAATAACCTTGTTTAAAAGGAAATGAGGTTAGTTTAGAATTTCTTGTTCTTGATGAATGCGTGTTGACACTTGGTGATCACTGCCTTTTTTCCCCTAAATGTTCACAGTTTATTTAAAAATATCTTCAGAATTTTGCCAGGGAAAAAAAGTCAAGTTAAACAGCTTAGAATTGAAATATTCTACCTCTTTTAAAAATTGACATGACATTTTTACTTTATCAGTTCTCCATGATACTTCAAGGATCATTTATAATATCTTAGTAATCCCTTTTGTTGTTCAGTTATTTCAGTTATGTTTGACTCTGTGACTCCATTTTGAGTTTTCTTGGCAAAGAAATAAATGGCCATTAACTTCTTCAGTTCATTTTACAGACGTGGAAACAGAGGCAAATAGAGTTAAATAACTTGCCCGGATTCCCACAGGTAGTAAGTGTCTGAGGCTGGATTTGAACTCAGGTCCTCCTGACTCAGAGCTGTTGCTTTATCCAATGTGTTGCTTAGCTGCCCAGTAATCTCAGTGTCCATTGAATCCTGCTTTTGTGAAGTGAATTCATAGAATTCAGCTGGATGCTATCTTACCATCATTCCTTCTTATCTTTGGTTTCAGTTTGCTGTTTAGCTGTTTTGTCTTACACTTTCCTGTTTGAAGAGCATGGTGGGAAAAAACAAAATCAAAAGAAGTGTTAAATAAATCTGTCTTTTCTTCATCCTACTTTATTATTATCTCATCTAATTTGATGTAAGGTTCTTTCTGTTTAACTTTCTTCTTTCCTTATCTCCCTTTCAAAGCTAAAAAAAAAAGTCTCCTTTGTTCTCTTCAAAATGCACTGCTACCTCCACACACTATTTTATCAATTATATTAATTTTGCATAAATATATTCTTCTACATTTGTATTCAAGACATGTCCTATTGTGGTCTTTCGAGGAAATGCCATTATCTCCTAAGTGAATATATATTTGCATATGATGGAAAATATCACTTATGTGTCACTGAACAGCTTCTCTTGTTAGATGGAATTAGGAATTCCTAAATTTAATTCAGCTATCTGCTTTATGGTGTACCAATGTGGAGAAAACAAAAGTGAGGGCAGATGGATAATTATGGATAGATCAATAGATAACCAAAGCAAATAATTTTAGTCTTAATTTTAAGTTTCTCTCCTAGCAATCTAGTAGAGCCACTAATAAGAGGAACATGGTATTAAATTTCAACTTCTTTTCTCCTTTTTACCCTCTGGTGAAGGGCTAATGCATAATGAAATTCCCAAGAGAAAATCAATAGGAGAAAGAAGCGGAAGGAAACTCATTGAGAATTCACAGATTGGCTATGCCATTTACTGGTAGACTCTGACCCAACCTGGGATGTAAATCTTATCTCTGATTTTTGGTCACTGGGTGATCATGGGCACAGTCACTTGACCGCTGTCTATCTCAGTTTCCTCATCTGTAAAATGGAAATAATAAAAGCACATATTTCCCAGGATTGTTGTGAAGATACATCTATGAGATGATATTTGTAAAGCATTTTGCTCATTTTTATTGTCATTATAATAATTATCATCATTATTATTTTTTTTTCTGAATTGGAGGGTATAAGAGAGAGAAGACACCCCTCTGATGGCCTTCAGACTATCCTTTCTGCCACTGATGATGGTGGGGGATGGAGAAGGTTCCACAAGGGGGATAGCACCTTATAGTAGAAAGAGCAGAAAGAGATTTAGGTTCTATTGGGAATTTTGCTCCTTACTAGCTAAGTAATTTTCCGCAAGGCCCTCTTGACCTCCATTTCCTCATGTATAAAATGAGAAGATTAGAGTAGATTTGAACTTCTTTCACTGGGGTCAGTGACCTTGTATTTTGAAAATATTTAGATAACTATATTTGGGTATA
Organism: Sarcophilus harrisii; assembly: GCF_902635505.1. NCBI lineage: Eukaryota > Metazoa > Chordata > Mammalia > Dasyuromorphia > Dasyuridae > Sarcophilus > Sarcophilus harrisii. The sequence continues at coordinate 318,906,929 of NC_045426.1, read as the reverse complement.
CGTGGTTTCCTTTGTGATCCTCTTTATTTTGTGCATTTAAAAACATCATTCTAAGAAGAGGAAGGAAAAAACAAGCTTTTATAAAGCTCCTTCTATGCTAAATACTTTTCAAATATTATTTCATTTACAACAATCTGGGACATAGATGCTATTATTATCTTTCTTTTCAGATGAAGAAACTGAAGCAAACAGAGTTAAAAAATTTGACCAGAGTCACACAGCTAGTGAGTCTCTGAGAACGAATTTGAACTCAGATCCTCCTGATTCTAGACCCAGCATTCTGTCCACTGTGCCGTCTACCTTGCTCCAACCTGCCAAAGGAAGGACACAAAATATGGTTAATTTGGATTTCCAGGCTGGGACTTAATCATTTCTTTCTCATTTCACTTTCTAACCTTAGGCTGTGGAAATCTTTAGCTCAAGCCTGCCTGTATACCTTCATTGATCTTTCTTGCCCAGCTCATGTCTCCCTGCTACCCAAAACCAAGACTCTAAACTCTCTCAAGTCCCTCAATGACAGGTGGCAATATTCCAAGAGAAGAAATACTGGAATAGAACAATTATCCATCCTCTGTTCATGGATTCTCCAGGTGGGGGTGGCCTCAGGAGCTTCCCACTTACCCCCCCCCAACACCAAAAAACCAATAAAATAAATAAACCATACACCCAGCAAGTTGCCACAGGACCTTCTTTGAATGGCAAGGTGTGTCTGGGAGCGGTTATAGGAAAAAACAACACTCTCCTCTCCTCTTCTGACTAAGTTAATTCTGACGGCATTTGTGAAAGGCACATAACCACTAACAATGTAAATGTTACAGATGAAGTCCAAACTGATTGACATCAGCATAAATTTAATATTAATCTTAGAATGTTTTCATTAATAGAATTTTCCAAGAGCAACTGGTTTACTCATTAACAGGTGTTCTCTTTATCAGTTCATAGCTAAGAATGTTGGCTTCTCAAGTGATACCAATGTAATAATAATAACCCAGTTTTCTATTTATTCTTCCAAGTTTTAATATGGAGAAGAATGTATTACATTTTAAAAGTATTTGAAGGAGTAGCATATGGGCTTGCTTTGCTTTTCTCCAGAGGACAGAACTACAAGAAAAAGATGAAAGCCTCAGAATGACATAGTTAAAATTGATGCTGGGAAACACATAATTATAAAATTATTTCTTTTTTTTGGGGGGGGGGCTAAATTTCAGAGGACTTTATTATTCTTATTTTTTTATTATAGCTTTTTATTGACAAAACATATGCATAGGTAATTTTTCAACACTGACCTTTGCAAAAACTTCTGTTCCAACTTTTCCCTTCCTTCCCTCCAGCCCTTCTCCAAGATGGCAGGTAGTCCCATACATGTTAAATATGCTACAGTATATGTTAAATACAATATATGTATACATATTTATACAGTTATCGTTTGCACAAGAAAAATTGGATTTAGAAAGAAGGTAAAAATAATCTGGGAGGAAAAACAAAAAGCAAGCAAACAATAACAGAATAAGTGTAAATGCTATGTTGTGGTCCACATTCATTTCCCAGTGTTCTTTCACTGGATGTAGCTTGTTCTGTTCATTACTGATCAATTGGAACTGAATTGGATCCTCTCATTGCCCAAGATAGCCACTTCCATCAGAATTGATCATCATATAGTATTGTTGTTGATAACTTGAAAGATTTTGTCATACAATTTGTCGTTTCTGCTCGTTTCACTCAGCATGAGTTCATGTAAGTCTCTCCAGGCCTTTCTGAAATCCTACTGCTGGTCATTTCTTAAAGGACAGTAATATTCCATAACATTCATTTAACACAATTTATTCAGTCATTCTGCAACTCATGGGCATACATTCAGTTTCTAGTTCCTTGCCACCAAAAAAAAGGCTGCCACAAACATTCTTGCACATACAGGTCTCTTTCCCTCCCTTAAGATCTCTTTGGGATATAATCCCAGAGGAAACACTGCTGGATCAAAGGGTATTCACAGTTTGAGAACTTTTTGAGTATAAAATTATATTCCTAAAATTATAACAATACAGAAAATATATAACATATAACACACACATACATAACATGTACAATATATGGAAACAATATTTCTAACGATGCCGAAAAGTAGAATAATTGCCTTAGGATTCAGTGGAACCACTGTTCCACCCTTTCTGGAAGACTTAAAATGGAGGCTGTCAAGAATCCTATATATAATGTTTCTGTTTAGATGGCAATAGAGCTAGAGGTCTTAATTTTGAGATTTTTTTTCTTTGACTCTCTGCAGCCAACTTGCAAAAATAATATTAAGAATAACTATCTTTGTATTAATATCAGCAAGGGCTTTGCCTATGACTTTAATGTTAATATTTTAATTAGAAAACCTTCATTAAGACAAATAAGAAAAGGAAAACACATGATATTGGGAAAAGCTGAAAAATCAGGATCTACAATTTTCTAAGTTTTGTATGGTATCACTTTAGATTGCTACCCATGTGTTTTCCTCTCTTGTTCTATCTTTTTAAAAAATAGTATTTTTTCCAATTACATGTAAAGATAAATTTTAACATTCTTTTTTTTAAAAAAATTCAGATTCAGACAGTATCTATGTTTTATTGTATTTTTATTTATTTTGTCAAATATTTTCCAATGATGTTTTAATCTGGTTCTTTTCTTTCCCTCTCTCACCTCTTTAAGATGGTAAGCAATTTGATATAGTATATATGTGTGTGAAATAATGTAAAACATTTTCACAGTAGTCATATTGAGAGAGAAACATACCAAAAAAAAAAAAAAGAAAAGAAAAAAACCAACAGCCCCCAAACCCAAAATAAATCCAAACCCAAATCACAAAAAAAGGTGAAAAATAATATATTTCAATCTGCATTCAGATTTCATCATTTCTTTCTCTGGAGGTGGGTAGTATTTTCATTTTGAACCCTTTGGAACTGTCTTGGATCATTGTATTCCTGAGAAGAGTTAAGTCATTCACAGCTGATTATCATACAATACAAATTACCGTGTACAATGTTCTCCTAGTTCTGCTCACTTCATTTCTCTTACTCTTTAAGCATTCTGTAAATCAATGTTTTCAAGCTTAATAGAAATAAAGGCCACCAATTTGTACATAGGGATCCCTGTAGACTGCATATTAACTTAATTTTAAAATGTAATATCTATGTTTTATTGAATTTTTATTTATTTTGTTAAATATTTTACAATTATACTTTAATCTAGCTCAAGCTCTACTTGGAGCTCATGGGCCACATGTTTAATATCTTTGCTGCCATTATTGAGGATCAGTACATGTAATCTAAGAGAAAATGTTTTACCAAGTTCAATCCAGTAACTACTAATCAATTAAGCAATCAATTGTGTGCAAAACAGTATGCTAAGCACTAGGAATATAATAATAAATTGAAATAGTTCTGATTTTGAGAGCATTACTTTTTCCTGATGTAATACCAAATGTATGGAAGCCATTGCTAGTGAATGCGTATATGTCAGCACATCAAAGAAGAACATACTCAATTTTCCATATATGCTGTCTTGCTGCACATAAAGATAAAGCTTGCAGAGAACTGTCATTTAGAGGCAGTCCAGTGCTACAAGTTCTGGACCTCAAGTGAGGAAGGCCTAAGTTCAAATCTGCTCTCAGACACTTACTGGCTTTGTAGGATCTTGAGCAAGTAATTTAATCTTTCTCTGCTTTACTTCCCTTATCTGTAAAATGGGAATAATAATAATAATAATAATAATATGTACCTCTTGGGCTTATTATGAGGATTAGATGAGATAATATTTGTAAAGTGTTTTTCAACTTTAAATTTGAAATGTTAGCTATTATTATTGTTGTTGCTATAGTTATCCCTTCCACATTGCATGGGATAGGGGTATGGCAACCCTTACTATCTGGAAAATTCAATAACAATTTTTTTGGCTCTTTCATACAAGAGAAAAAAATCTGAGTTATTTTGGCATTAAAAGATAAAATAAGTTGCTATTATATTTACGTATATTTTATGCATTTCTGAGTTTCTAACTTTTTCTATACCATCTGGTGGCCTTTGTATGTTGTTTATGGTTTTCACAAAACTTTCCCATATTTCCCATTTCATTTCTTATGCCAACTTGCAATATGTAGAAATCATGATGGAGAAAGTTATAATGTGGAAAGGATAACTGCCTTATCATTACTATCACCATCATTTAAATATAGATTCAGGGATTCTTTAGATAGGACTGAAACACTGTTTGGTCACAATTTTTCTTTCAAATATACTTATGTTTTCATACTTGAAGTCTGAGTTTTAAAAACTAAACCCAGCAATCTAGAAGCAGAATTATAATTGACTCAGGGCTGTATTTAGGGCAGTACAATGAAGACTTTGCTGAACTATGGAGAGCAATGATGACACTTGAAATTTTTTTTTTGCTATTTTCCTAAGCATGATTTGGCCTACTTGCTCTTGGTAAAGAATTTTAAATTCTGGTTTCAAAAAAACACTAGATAACTAAAGAGAGAGGGACCTTCTATCTTTCCTTTGTGACATAAGTAAGTCCATCTTAGAAACTGGCTTCCATTCCAGTTAAAAGCAAGAGTCATGTTTTCTTTTTGCCTTTATTCCCTTAGCTCTTTTTCCTTCTTGCTTCTAGACTAATAAAACAGACAAATCTATTTCTGGCTAATAATTATAAACTTTCACATCAAAGCTGAAATGCAGATTAGGCCACCTGCAAGGCTAACACTAATAAAAACTAACCATTGTTCTTGAGGGTCTGTCAGACTCCTTCAAACCCAGTGGGTAGCAGGAAAACCTTCTTGAAGTAGCAGTCCTATGGCCCTCTCTATGTCTATGTCTTCTGTGTTACAAATTAAATTTTTTACTGGCTTGGCTCAAAAATAGCAAAATGTGTCCTGTTTGCTGGGACAACCATTAAGCAGACATTTAAAACAAAAGCTGATGTGTTCATTTACTCCAACTCACTGGTCATTACTGTTCTTTGCTGGAAGAGGCTACTGTTTATGTTGATGGGAATATTTTTGGCTCTCTACAAAGATCACCCACAGGAATGGAATCTTTTGGAGCTTGCCATTTGTTAACAAAAAAAAAATTGGATAGATAGCTGACTTTTATATGATGAACAGAGACTGCTCCCCCAAAGGCAGCAGCTTTGGGGCACTACTGAGAATTAAGTCTGAACTGGTGAACTAGAAGTATAATATATATCACATCATTAGTTGCCTCAACCATTCAGGCCCCGTGGAATTAAGTAATCTAAAAGTAGTTATTTTACAATAGTCACCTAAGATTTTTATTGACATTATTATAACCCAGTGACAGATTCATCGTCATCACCTTCCTTACCAAGCTGCTATGCACATGTTAATGTTGTAATTATGGTTCCTTTTGACAAGGATGCATTAAGTATAGAGGCAATATGGGAAACCTTTTCAGCTTTCATTAATTCAATGTAAATCCAGGGCTTGCAAATTCAGCAAGGTTGTCTGGATTGGCTTAATTGGAATTGCTGGACAAGAACATTGATTCAGCTCCACTCAGGTAAAGATGAAAGTAATCATGACAGGAGATATTGCATTTGAAGGTCATAGAATTGTAGTTGGGCAGCAAGAGAAAGAGGAAAAAATCATGCAAAATAATAGAAACTTTATTAAGCATCTGGGTATAATATCCAAATGGTACAGTGTCAAATGACCTTGAGGTTCTAGGATTTTGTGACCCTTTCTTCCAGGAGAATATAACTGCATGATGGCACTGGAGCTAAAAAGCCCTATTTATGTAGTAAGTAAAACTTAACCTGTTGGAATGGCTTTAACCTGGAAGAAGTGAACCCCTAAGCAATTCAGTCATTTACTTTCTTTCCTTTTCACCACATGGTCTCAAGTTGATAATGGTAATAATTCATGTTAGTCTTATATTTTAGAGTTTACAAATATCTTGACTCAAAATGACCCTACAAGGTAGTTGGAATTAGTATTATTTTCCCTATTCAATAAATGAGGAAACTGAGGCTATGAAAGGTTAAGTTACTTGTCCATCTTCACATAACGAGTAAGTGTCCAAGGCAAGAGTTGAATCCAGATCTCCTGGCACTAGTACTAACAAGCTATTATTTTGTTTCTCAAGTTTTCACTTGAGATGGAGGGAAAGACGCTAAGTAATAGGAGTCAGGAGACCTGCTAGGGTTCAGCCTCATCTTTGCCAAATATTGCAAATTATTTATGTTGCTTGGACCTCAGCTTCATTATCTGTTCAGCAATAATAACTCACATTTATGACATTTCATGAAAGACTTCCTTTGTTAGAAATCTATGAAGTAGCAAGAACCTATTTTAACATCCCTATTTTATGGATGATGTGACTGAGGTATAACCATGTGACCATAGTTAAATGATTTGTCAACTGTTGGACCACTGGAACCAGAACTGGAACACTGCTATCCAGACTCCAATTCTATCTCTTTATAATGAGATGGTTGAATTAAATGATTCTAGTCATAGGATTTTGAATTAGAAGGGACCTTAGAGTTGACCCAATCCTCATTTTACGGATAATGGAACTGAAGTCAAGGGAGATAAAGTGTTCCAGAACCCAGGTTCTCTGACTCCAAATGTGGCACTCGTTTTTCTATTCCACAGTTTAAGATCCTTCCTACCTCTTGAGTCATATGTGTTCTTGTGTTGTCTGTCAGATGATCTATGACTTTGCCGTTGTACATGTGTCAGATGATATACTCCACAAGACGTATGCTATCAACCTATCTCTTCATCTATCCCTTTCCTTGTTCCCTATTGTTTTTCTTCAAATTCCCAAAATATCCCTTTGAAGAGAAAAATTATTGGTGGCACACTAAATTAAGTACAGAAATTCTGACTACTTATTATTCTTAGCATTTTTATTATTATGACTGCTGGGTCATTCAGTGAAAGAAAATGCTTGAACTGGAGTCTGGAAGACTTTAGTCTTAGACTTTCAACTCTAGTCAATTAACTGTTGCCTGCCTTAGTTTCCTTATTTGTAAGTGAAGATAATAATAGCACTTTCCTCCCAGCATTGTTTTAAGGATCAGATGAGATAATATCTGTAAAGTGTTTGGCAAACTTTCACAAATTATAAAAATATTATTTACTATTATTACTAATAATTACTAATAGTAATAGTAGTGGTGGGGCTGGTAGTTGTGACAATAGAAAGGTAGCATCTAGCATTTACCTTTAAAATATTTTTACTTAAGATTTTAAAATTCATTTTTTTTTACATTTACTGACACTTCAAAATATACCACCATCTTTCTTTTAAAGGTGACTGATCATCAAATAACTATGCTACTTCTACAAAGTGTGAATTTCACTGTGGATTTCTAGGTTTGGCTCAGAAGGAGAATTGGCAAGATGCCTTTCTTATAATTTTGCTACTGCAAATAGATGATACAAATGATCACTGAATGCATCATCACTAAGCATCATTAAAAAATGTCTAGAAACATAAAATCAGAGTCCAGATGTTCAGGATAAGACCAGAAGCATCAGATCACAAAACAACTTATCAAAAACGATTATTTAGTCAGAGTTCCAAATGAAAAGAGACAGTTTCTGTTTCTTCAGTGCTGATTGCCTACCCACTTTCTCTCTCTCTCTCTCTCTCTCTCTCTCTCTCTCTCTCTCTCTCTCTCTTTCTGTCTCTCTCCCCTGCTCCCATCCCTCTTACACCGATGTTGATCTCACGAATTTGTTATTGTATCCTTCATGGTAGGATAACTGTAACCAAAAGCTTCATGTTGCTAGAGAGCATTTCAAAAGGCAAATGGAAATTAGGTTTAGCACATCTGAGCAGACTCTGCCCCTCCCTCTGACCCCAAGTGTAACATGACATATCTCCTAATATATCCTCCGAGGTCTGGCTTGTGTTTGCTCTTTTTTCTTTGGCAATGACTTTAAATAACCGTGTTCTTATTACAATTCTCAGATTTAAAATTACGTTCTGACAGTCTTCTCAGGGCACACCTAAGAGGCCCTGTTTATCCCCAGCCAAATCAATTGTTCTCCCAGGTGACCCGTTTCTGGGAATGTTATTGTTCCTAATAACCAACTCAAACATGTATTTTCATTTAATCTTTTATTTTACCTTCGTTTCACATACCGTTGCTGCTTGTCGTGATATCTCCATAACAAGGCAATAACATTACGTCACCATGTGAAGTATGAAGTGGGGTTTGTTTTAATTACTAATGCTATTTTGCTCAGATTGGAGCTGGAGTTTGGAAATATATGCAATAGTCCTTAGGTTGAGAGGTTGGGGGAGGAAGAATCAGGTTCAGGTCAAAGATGGACTTAAAATAAAGTCTTTGGGAGATTCTCAGTGTTTTATGTGAGAGAATTCATTGTCTAGCTTTCCTCTCACATAACATACTGATCAGGCAGCTAGAATGGTAGATTTATAGTAGAAGTCCCAGAAGTAGTTACAATGAAAACACAGGTAGTCACAATGATTCCCTATAAAACCAACAGATAGACAGGCTATCCTCCCATCCTTCTGAAAACAAAACAAAACAAAACAAAACATAAAAACAACTCCACAGAGAGTCAAAGCATTATAAGATGAGAGTGGAAAAGGAGACAGTTTTGCTCTGGAACTAAGTCATGACAGAGCTATTTTTTTTTGGTTCAGTTTCCTGGTTTTCTACTACTATGAGAGAATATTTTATTTTTTAATTTTTTTGGGGGTCTGAATCTGTGATTTTGTCAACATAATGAAATTATGGTGAGGAAATGTCCTCTACCAATGCAACTTAAACCTTAGAAAGTTGTCTACTAGTACTATGAGTTTAGGATCCCAGACTGCTAGAGGCAGATTTTGATCCCAGGTTTTCTGTATTCTGTATTCCAAGTGTAGCTCTCTAGACACTATGTTATATCAAAGAGTAACATTGCTGGCCTGATGGTAGAAGTTGTTCTGGAAATGTCTTTCCAACAAGCAATGTCAACCATAGGAAATCTGACTTTTATATGTGATCTGAATTATTTCTATATTTTTATATTCATTGAATTCATTGCTATATAAAAAATGTCATGAATCTTTGGATAGTGGCTGCCTTAGGTATGAGAATGTTGAGAAGATAAATGTGGCACTGACATACTTACATGTGAGAATTTGTTGTACTGATATGAAACATAGATTAAACTTGGATTTACTTTCCTTATAGAAGATACTTATTCAGAGAATGTATAGATATTCCCTTCCTAGTTCTAGAGTATGATCCATATAGTAGAGAGAAGTGCTAGCTATAGACTCCAGAAAGAGATAGATATGGAATCCTGGATGAATGATCCATATAGAAGATAATGATATCTAAATGCAATTTCATGAGAATTCCATAAAGGGAGAAAAGAACTCCAGGGGCAAGGGTTGTAAGGCGTATCCTTTTGTCACATATATTCTTTGCATGTACGCCCTACTATCATTATACTTTAATTTTTTGCCCACTCTTCTCAAGAAATTTTTGTATATTTGTGGGATAGTATATGTGGGTTTTGGGGAAAATGTCTTTGTACTATTGGTTCTTATTAAACCTTGTAAAACACATTGTTGTCCAGTTATTTTCAATCATATCTCATTCTTTGTGACCCTATTTGGACAAAAATACTGAAGTCATTTGTCATTTCCTTCTCTAGCTCATTTTACAGATGAGGAAACTGAGGCAAACAGGGTTAAGTGCCTCGTCCAAGATCATACAGTTTATAAGTGCCTAGGCCACATTTATTCTCAGGAAGATGAGTCTTCCTGACTCCAGGGCCAGCATTCAATCCCCTGTCATTTAGCTGCCCAATTAAGATTAATAGTTGATTGTTAATGGAGAACTCAGTGATGGACGCTCATAAGGGACAGTACTAGAAATGGTTATTCACAACCCCTAGAATGAGAAGGAAATACCATCCGTTAACCTTTGGAAACTTCATGCAGTTTGGGAAAGTAAGCCTTAAAGGGCTCTGAGATATTATACAATTGTCCCAAGAAAATCTCCTTGAATTGTTATTTCCCCTCCACCTCTTCCCCCTCAGTAAGCCATTTGCTTTCCTTTGTCTTGCTTGAATGACATATTCCAAGGTAATGCAGACAGTGTTAAGGTGTTCTGACTATGGCTCTTGTTTAGGGTTTCTCTGTGTATCTTCTTCAGCAGAAGATATATTACTGGGAGAGGCTGAAACATCTTTCTCCATTAGCCTGGATAAGGCAGCCATGACTCAAAATAATGTGTGTAGGATTCTAGGGTAGGCCAGGAAGCAAGTGACAGAGTACATTCTCTTTCTTTTCCCAGACAGCATGTGGCCTGTGCAGTCTGTTCCCTTAACAGCCTCTTCATTGTTTCCCCTGTTATTCTGCTGATTCTGCAGCTCATGTGAGGTGTGGGAGTGGCAGACTGCCTGAGAAAACACTGCACAGTTCTAGGGGAGCATAGCAACTTTTATGGGAACATGAGAGTAGATGGCAGATGGGAGTGATTGTTAGGCATTTTCTTTTTTCTTTTTAATCCATATAATAATGATGAAGATGTATTTTTATGGAAGATTCAAATATCCATTTTTATAAAATTACTCAAGATACTCAAGGGAACTCTATTTTTGACTTTGAGTTGGGCTTGGAGTCAGAAAGACCTGGGTGACCCCAGGCAAGTCACTTAATTTCTGTTTATCTCAGTTTCCTCAACTGCAAAATAGAGATAATAATAGCATCTACTTCATAGAGTTGGATAAGGATTTAATGACAAGTGGATAAAGTCCTGGTGGATGTGGGGGATGTAGACACCAGATGGTCATAGGCACCAAAAGTTGGGTTTTGGTCATGGAAAGAATTCACAGTGGTCATTATGTTTGGTAAAAGGTGGATTTATTGAGGAGAAGAGGTTGCAAGCAAAATGAAGGGGCACAATAGACACCAGGAATGGTAAATATGAAATAAGAGCATATGAAAGACAAGTTCCTCAGTAGGACTCAATTATCCAATAAAAAGGGAGCATCCCATGAGATTGGGGCATGTCCTTAGCTGGCATGCTAAATCCTGAAAGGGATTTAGGACCCTAAAAGAGTTAGCTGTAAAGCTATAAAGTTTACAGTAAAGCTGTAAAGTGGAGTTGAAAAGCATAATGGAATTAGAAGAGATAACCACATGGCATGGGGTGGGGGGTAAAGGAGAAAGACACCATGAGGCAGAGTCCTAAGTGGCAGACTAACCTGAAGGAAGGTAACAGCCATGGGATGGGCCAGAGGTAAATTTATAAGGAGAAAGTAGTTTCGGGGAACTTGACAAAACTTGGATTTCTGACTGGATTATCTCCTGAAAGTGGGGCCAGGATATCAAACTAATCTCAATTGTTACTTCAGTATATCTGCCAACAAATCCCCAAATCACAAAGAATCAGACACAATTGAAAAATAACTAACTGTTGAATGAATTGAAGGGTCCCCTTTAAAGACAATTTTCCTCGATATAAGAGTACCTACAACCTCATTCAAGGAAGAAGCAATATCTTTTAGAAATAAAGAGCTCCCCCCAAAAAAAAGAAATAAAGAGTTCCCCAAAAATAAAGTTCTCACAATATGGGTTAAAAAAATCCCTTGGGGGCAATTTGATGGTGCAATGGATAGAACATCAGCCCTGGAGTCAGGAGACGAAGTTCAAATCTGACTTCAGACACTTAACATTACCTAGCTGTATGACCTTTGGCAAATCACTTAACCCCAAATATCTCACTAAAGCAAAATAAAACCCATTGCAAAATTAGATAACAAAGACTTATAGCTTATTTATCCCCATTTCTTATTCAATTTGCCTTTCTTTCTAGGCCCAGGATCATTTCTGTAACAGAGCTTTTGAAGAGCAAAGGGTGCTAAAGTGAAATCAGAAAGATGGAGATTTCCTTTTTGAATTCCAGACACTTGAAACAATGATATCTATGTATCAGAGAAATCATTTCATGTTGTACAGACATGTAAATAGGGGTTGTTGGAAATATTTTAGCAAAACAGTTGAGAAAGTATTTCAAAAATTGCACATTTAACCTATATTGGATTACTCACTATTTAGGATAGAGAGTTTGAAAAGGGAGAGAGAAAAAAAATTGGAACATAAGGTTTTGTAAAGGTGATTGTTGTAAACTTTTTTTGTATATATTTTGAAAATAAAAAGATATTATTTTAAAAAAATAAAAAGCATTTCAAGCTGTTTTGAAGGGCAAGATGAAGAGATGTAGACTATATAATACTGTATTTAACTTGATTTGAACCTGGTTGAATGACCAGATCCAAAAGCTAATATTTAGTGAGTCATTGTCAATTCAAATTTAAGTATCTTCTGGAGGGATACAGTTCTGTACCATTTAATAACTTGGGTGAGGGATGGAGGGAATAAACATTTATATAGTGCCTCCTCTGTATCAGGTATTTGCTGTGCTAAGTACTTTTTACAGATATCTCAGTTGATCCTCATAACAACAATGTTATTATCATCTCAATCTTATAGTTCAGGAAAATAAAGTAAACAGGTTAAGTGTGTTGTCAAGGGTCAGACAACTACTAAGTGTCTTAAGTCTGGATCTGAACTCAGGGCTTTCTGACTCCAAGTCCAGTGCTCCCTCCTTTGCAAAATCAGCTGCCTACTTGGATTAAAATATTTTTCAGATGACACAAAGCTGGAAGACATAGCTAACACATAGAAGCACAGAGTCTGCATCCAAAGAGATTTTGACAGGCTAGAACAGATGACTAAATCAAATATAATGTAATTGAACAGAGATCAATATAGTGGTCTATACATAGGTTCAAGAAATTTACTTCATAAGGGCAATGGATAACAACAGTTCTTTGGTAAATGATCAGGAACTCTTCCAAAACTACAGCTTCACTATTAGTTAACATGACTTAGACCACATTAAGAAAGGTATATAGTAATGAGAAAGTGGAAGGTAACTAATATCAGAACACATCTAGAATAGTGCTGTAAGGCACCATATTTTGGAAAGGGTATTAACTATTGTTATTGTTCAATTATTTTCATTTGTGTTTTAATTCCTCATGATCCCATTTGGAATTTCCTTGTCAAAGATACTGAAGAGCTGTCCAGCTCATTTTACAGATGAAGGCACTGAGGCAAACAGGGTTAAGTTACTTGTTCAGGATCATACAGCTAGTAAGTATCTAGGGCTGAATTTGCTATTTAGCTGGAGAAAATCCAAAGAAAAGTGACCAAGAAGTCATGCCATATAAGAATTGATGGAAAAATCCCATATATTTAGTTTTATTTAGCTTGGTGCAGAGAAATACAGTAGTTATTTTCAAGCATATTTTAAAAGATGCTACATGGAAAGTAAGATTAAACTTCTTTTGATTGACTCTGGAAAGTAGAATTCTGCAGTGGTCAGAAGTTCCAAAGAGATAGATTTTTGGCTTGAGAAAAAAACTTTCTGACAATTAGAGCCACCCCCAAAGAAGTAGAATGTTTTTGCTGCCACGAATGACAGAAGGTTGGTCCTCATTTCAATTGAAGACAGGTTATTGTAGAATGATCAGACCTTGGTCAGGTATGAATTGTGCTAGATGGCCTCTGAGCTTCATTCCATATTCTGTGATTCTTTGATCTCATAAAGTCTAGGGAAGAGGAGAGGAGAGAAGGAAGGAGGGAGACAGAGAGGGGGACAGAAGGAGAGGGAGAAAAAGAAGGAGAAGAAGAGGGAGAGGGAAAAGGAAAGGGAAAGGGAGAAGGAGAGGAAGGGAGAGAGGGAGAAACAGAGAAAGAGAGACAGAGGTAGAAAGAGACATACAGAGATAGAGAGAGATAGAGATAAAGAGACAGAGAGACAGACAGAAATAAGACAGAAAGAGACAGAGACAGACAGAAAGACAGAGAGATAGAGACAAAAAGAGAGACAGAGAGATAAAGAGTAGAAAAACAGACAGAAACAGAGATAGACAGAGGAGGAGCAGGAGAGGGGAGGAGGAAATGACATGTTATAAAATGGCAGTTGCTTTAAAACCAATATGTAAGAAATTGGAGTATTTAAAAAAATAGAACCAAGAAGGGGAATTGTGGTGTTTCACACATCCCTATGGGGTAGGGAGGAGGAAAACAGGTGTGCTGGGGATTAACAAGCAATTACCAGGTGAGGAAGAGTCAATAAGCCCTCCAGAGATAGTGGGTGAAGCCAGAAATCCATTAGATACTAGATCCACAGGAGTAGGTAGGAAAATATATTCTGGAATAACAGCTCCAAAATTAAGGTGGCAGAGGCAGAGGAATCTGGGGAACCACATGGAAGGAGGAGTCCAAATTCTGGTGGCTTGCTTCATGAAAGGAATCAGCCTAAGGCACATCATTTCATGACAGCTGCATGCTAGCCATGTTCCTTACCCTATTCCTTCTGGCTGAAGGCAATGCAGCTGTGAACTTTGGGAGAGAAGTGATACACCATTGCTAGTAACTTAAAGATTACTTGAACAGCATCATTTGATCAAGCTATTGGAAAGAACTGAGAAGAGAAAAGTGCTAAATGTCAGTGTTAGTTTTGAAAAGAAGGGACTGTGATATCAGAAAAGGGAAAATGGCAGAATCGTGCATTCCCAACTGTATGATGAGAAAAAATAATTACAAATAATAAAGTTGTGTCTTTGAGCTATGAGGAAATTGTTGATATGACTATCAAAGCTGACAGAAAAGGAGAAGGAAGAGGAGAGATCTAGTGGAAAAGAAAAAAATGTTAAAAGTAAAACAAAGCTTGTGTTGTATCTATTGACAATCTAGTAATGACTTTGTTCAGATTCTAGAATGTAATATTAAAGAGCTATTTAAAGATATCTAGAAAATCAAATAGCTTCATTAAGAACAGGTCATGCGAGTTTATTTCATTTATTGACAAGATTACTAAACTGATGGAGAACAGAGTGTCTAGACCTGAGTTTGAATTCAGGCTCAGACATTTACTAGCTGTGTGATCCTGGACAAGTCACATGTCTGATATAATAGATATAAGTAGATAGACAGAAAGAAAGAAATAAAAAGAGAGAGAGAAAGAAAGAAAGAAAGAAGTAGAAGCTGATCAGAATTGCAGTTCTTTTTCACTCAGTAATTTTGATTTCTTTGAAAGGAAAGCTATGAGTATAAATTTTTGAGCGGGGCTAGATGCCAACTAATTTCTTTGCTTTGATTTCAGTATTGTCAAATTGGTTTCTTACTGACAGCAACTGGAAAAGTCATTAAGTAATAAAACTTCACAAGTGATTTTTCCATTAATTAATGCTTTTGAAAAGACCTCCTTTGGCATTTCTTTTTAAAAAGATTTTCACTATCCATCTCCAGAGAAAGAACTTAAAGGAGTCTGAATGAGGATTGAAGGATACTTTTTTTAAAAAAAATTATTATTCTTGTTTTTTGCTTTGCTTTTTTCTTTTGCAATATGGCTAATATAGAAATGTTTTGCATAATTGAATATGTATAACCAAAATAAAATTGCTTACCTTTCCAAGAAGGGGGATAATGAAGGAGGGAGAATATTTGAAGCTCAGAAGTTTTTAAAATGATCAAAAGTTTTTATTTATATGGAACTGAACAAAAATGAAATTGTAAATAAAAAGATTTTCATCTAGGGAAAAAACCAATTAGTTTATCTCACTTGTGGAAGGGAGATAGTCCCCACCTTGATACAAAAAATAGAAGCAACTATTAAGGATAAAATATATGTACTCATCAACAAAAGAAATTACTGAACAAAAAAAAAAAGAAAGAAAAACAATGAATTGGGGAAAATTATTTACGGAAAATTACATAAAAATTGACATTAACATTATATAAGAAACTTTTAAAGATGCAAAGTGGTAACTCATAGTTCACAATGAAAAATTTTGGTCAATTTGCAAACCTGCAAGAAAAAATTTTCAGTATACAATAAAAATTGCAAGAATAACCATACCTTTTGACTCAATAATTAAGTTGTCTGTAATCTATCTTGAAAGTGTTAACACATACACAGATTTTATATATATATACAGAGAGAGAGACAGAGACAGAGAGACAGAGAGAGAGAGAGAGACAGACAGACATAGACAGACAGAGACAGAGAGAGAGACACACACACAAAGAGATAGAGACAGAGAGAGAGACAGAGAGACAGAGAGGGGGGAAGGGAGGTAATGAGGTAATGCATCATAACAACATTATATGCAACTGCAAAAAAATTAGACACAATATTTATTCAACAATAGAGAAATGATTAAAAATTTTAGTAAATTAATATAAAAGAATAACCTAAGGCCATTATATGGACAATTATGAAGAATTTTGAAAATTGATAGATCTTTATGAAATAATGCAAACAAAACCTCTATCCCAGAATGAGGGAAATGGAGTACAAGTTAACTAGTACTATAAAAGAGGGACAGTGAATGAGATAAATGGATAAGGAATTATGATGGGAACTTTGGAAGAAATAATAGAGAAAATAACTAGAAAAATGTGTTAAAATGAATCACTAAATAAATAACAAATTACTAAATAATAAATAAGGCTTTAAATAAGCTTGGTTATAATGATGGTTAGCAATTTTTTTAAAAATTTAAAATATTTAATAGATTTAACAATTTAACATTTAAAAATAAGTTAATTTTCATTTTCTTCATGTTTCATTTTCAAATGCAAAGAAAATAGTACTAGCATCATGCTTATAAGTATCTCTCCAAATGGTTCCCTAGTGTCTTGGTAAGTTTTTCTCTCATTAAAGCCACGAACAAGATTTTATGAATAACAGGGTTATGCATATAGTTGAAACCTACTTCATTTTCATTGTCATTCCCTGGCAAATCTAAAGCATTTGTTTCACACTTCTTTTTAGAAGAAAATTTATCATTGTCTTATTTTCCCTATTTATTTTAAAGAAAACATTTTTGTGGGTATTTATTGTTGAACAAAAGGAAACTTAAAGTACATTTTATTTTAAGTAATCAGAGTTAAGTGATTTTCCCAGAATCGCACACCTAATAAATATTTGAGGCCAGATTTGAATTCAGATTCTCCTGACTCTGGTGCTGGTGCTCTATCCTCTATGCCACCTACTATCCTTCTAAAATACATTTTATGTATTAAAAATACATTTTAAAATAGAAGGCTAGAGTCAGAGAACTTCCTTGGGTTTAAATTCCAGCTCATCTACAAAGATCTTAAGTCATTTAATTTTCCTCCTTTGAAAATCGAGAGGATTGAAACAGATGAAGGTTCCTTCTAGGTCAGTATTCTATGATTTATGATTCCTCAAAAACTACCTTATGACCCATAAAATAAACATCATCCATTTTTTGTTGGCATTTCAATCTGGGGTTGATAAGGTCTCAGGCTTATTTAGGTAGGGCAGGGACTTTTGCCTTCTTCTTGTATCATCAGTGTTTAGTACAGTTTCTGGCACATAGTAGGTGTTTAATAAATGCTTATTGATTGACTTAGCCCCAACTCTACTTCTGACAGTATGAATTTTGTTTAATGAAGTTACATAGAATATTACTACCCCATGCAAATTTACTCAAGCATGGAATCATATTGTTGATTGGTCACTAATTAACAAACTGGTAAACAAATCTTAGTATTTGATTCAATTTGATTGGTCACTAATTAACAAACTGGTAAACAAATCTTAGTATTTGATTCAATTTGACCGGCATATATTAAATGGTATTAAACATGTATAAAAGACATTGCAGTAGAAAGAATGTTGGATTTAGGGCCAGAGAACCTGAGTTCATGTCCCTCTCTACTTATTTCTTGTTTTTTATTTTGTTTTTTTTTTAATCAGATATTGTATTTTTTCAGAGGTACATGTAAAAATAGTTTCAACATTCATTTTTGTAAGACTTTGTGTTCCAAATTTTTCTCCCTCCCTCCCTTAACTCCCCTGTCCTCAAGACATAAGAAAAATCAGACCAAAAGGGAAAAAAAAATCACAATAAAGAAAAAAACTACCAAATAAACAAACAAAAAAGGTGAAAATACTATGCCTTGATTCACATTGACTCTCCATAGTACTCTCTCTGATGGTAGATGACATTTTCCAAGACAAGTATTTTGGAATTGCCTTGAGTCACCACATTGTTGTGAAGAGCCAAGTCCATCACAGTTGATCATCCCATAATTTTCTTCTTACTGTACATAATGTTCTCTGGTTCTGCTTACATCCCTTACCATCAGTTCACATAAGTCATTCCAGGATTTCCTAAAATCAGTCTGCTCATCAGTTCTTATATAACAATAATATTCCATAACATTCATATACCATAACTTAATCAGCCATTCTCCAATTGATGGGCAACTTCTCAGTTTCCAGTTTCTTGCCACTACAAAAAGGACTGCCACAAACATTTTTGCACATGTGGGTCCTTTTGCCTCTTTTATGATCTCTTTGGAATACAAACTATTTGGGATTGAAGAATATATAGAGTTTGATAGCCCTTTGATAGTTCCAAATTGCTCTTCAGAATGATTGGATCACTTCACAACTCCACAACCTGGTTTTTTAATTTTTAACACAAGAAACAAATGTTTGCCATCTATGTCAAGAATTGAGAATACAAGCAAAAATGAAGCACTTCCTGCCTTTGAAGAAGCTATTGCCTATTCAAATTAGGAGGATAATAATATGTGTTCAGGTAAGTAATACAAAATATATCATAACAATGATAACAATAGCTAATATTTATATTATCATTGTCATTGTTATCATCTTACTTGTGCCCTGAGGAAGCTGTTTGTGGGTCAAAACATTTAGAATCAGACAGTTAGAACCAAACTTGGAATGGCTGATTGGTTTAAGATCAGGAAAGATGTACAGCAAGATTATATGTTGTCACCTTATTTAACTTATATGCAGAATATTTCATGCAAGATGCGAGGCTAAATGAAGCAAAAGCTGGAATGAAGGTTCCTGGGCAGAATATCAACAATCTTAAATATGCAAATGACACTATTTTAAGGGCAGAAAGGGAAGAAGGGTTAAGAAGCCTATTGATGGAGGTCAAAGAGGAGTGTGTAAAAGCTAGCTAGAAGCTTAACTTAAAACCAAACAAACAAAAAAAAAACCCTAAGATCTTGGCAAACTAGTCTCATCTATTCCTGACAAATAGAGAGAGATGAAATGAAAGCAGTGTCGGATCTTAGATTCTTGGGCTCAAAGATCACTCCAGATGGTGACTGCAGCCATGAAATTAAGACTCTTACTCCTTAGAAAGAAATATGGGAAATATGGACAACATACTAAAAAGTAGAGACATCACCTTGCCAACAGAGTCAAAGCTATACTTTTTTCCAGTAGCAATGTATGGCTGTGAGAGTTGGACTGAAATGAAAACTGAAAATTGTAGAATTAATGCTATCAAATTGTGATTCTGGAGAAAAGTTTCCAGGGTCTCTTATCAAAGAGGATCAAATCATCCATATACTTAAAAGAAATTTATTCAGACTATTCATTGGAAGGTCAAAAATTGAAGCTGAAGCTTAAATACTTTGACCACATAATGAGAAGACAGGACTCATTGGAAAAGACCCTGATGTGGGGACAGATTGGAGGCAAAAAGAAGGGGAAGGCAGAGGATGAGATGGCTGGTATCATGGATGCAATAAACATGGGCTTGGACAGATTTTGAGAGAGAGTAGAGAATAGATGCCTGGCACATTATGGATCTCGGAATCATGAAGAATCAGACAACAACAAACATTTATTTTGTTCTTTAAGATTAGATAAACACTGTATATATGTGAACATATGTGTGTTTGCTTGCATATATATATATATATATATATATATACACATATATTTAAAATACAAATATACATGAGTTAATTTTAAGCTTAAAACTACACCAAGCTTTTCGGCACAACCCATATAATTTGATCCAAAATGAATGAAAAGTACACCAGGGTAGAGGGAAGGAATGAATAACAACCAGGGAAATCAGGAATGATAACTTTTATGGTCAATAAACTAGCTGTATATGATTGCAAGAAGTACATAAGACTTATTTGTAATAGCCATATCCATTTGGAGTGAAGTGGATTGTGGTCCCTTTAAGAAATTATATTTCCTATTGATCTGTGATTCCTTTCAGATTCTCAGCCCCTCTTTCCGGGATACCAGGGCCTTTGATTCACAAATCCTGGTCAAAACCATCCCTTTGAATTCCAATAGGAGATCCGGGCTTGTCCCAGCCCCCACTGGATCTGATCTGCTTAGGTTTCCCAACCCTCACCAAGACAACCAATATAATGAGCTTCCATCAACTAAAGTCTTTGCCGATGGACCTTGGCAGCTCCCTTTTCTGCCAGGACCTTCTGTCTACTGAGAACTGCATTCTCAGTGTAAAACTCCATTTTCCATAGATCTGCCTGCTGGAATAATATTCTTTTCCAGTGCCATCCTCTCCTTATCCTCACCTATTTCCCTAACCAGACTTTATGCCTCTCTGTCAGGATTTCTAACCTCACTTACAATTCTTATAATAAACCTCTTTTATCAATCTAGGTTTTTGGTTCTGTAAATTCCTTTATAGAGAACCTCTGTGCTGCCAGAAGGGAGTCCCCAAAACTCCCTACCCTTGAGTTGAATCCCAAGAGGTTGCAGGGGAGCCAAATCTCTCCATCTAGTTTCCTGAACCCCGAATCTGCCACTAGACCTTATCATTTAACTCCCTGACCACCAGAAACCTTAATTTCATTTTGGTTCCCTAAATCTAATCCTCACCAGGAGTGTGATTCATTGTATTTAGTAAGAATTAATTTTGGGGGGGGGCAGGAAATTTATAGGTTTTAGTAACTAATTCTGTTTGGCAGGTAAAGTTTTAATGACCAGTGAAAATGTGATATAGATCTGTTTTCAGGCTGGATATCAGGAAACTTTGCCCTAACTTTTAAATCTAGGCCACCTGTAAGTTTATCTTAGCCCTGAGTCAGGGACAAATTCTCTCATTAAGGGTAGATTGAGGTAGAAGGAACACAAGGGCCTTGGATCAGTAGCTAACTGGAAATATTAATGCTGGTTCTGTTCTGACTTTGTATCCTAATTTTTAATATTTTTATATTATTATAGCTTTTTATTGACAAAACACATGCATGGGGAATTTTTCAGCATTGATCCTTGCAAAACTTTCTGTCCAACTTTTTCCCTTCTTCCCCCTACCCCCTCCCCTAGATGGCAGGTAGTCCAATACATGTTAAATATGTTAAAATATATGTTAAATCCAATATATGTATACATATTTATACAGTTATCTTGCTGCACAAGAAAACCTGAGAAGGAAAACAAAAATGCAAGCAAACAATAACAGAAAGAGTGGAAATGCAATATTGTGGTCCACACCCATTTCCCATAGTTCTTTCTCTGATTGTAACTGACTCTCTTCATTACTGAACAATTGGAACTGATTTGAATCATCTCATTGTTGAAGAGAGCCACATCCATCAGAATTGATCATCATATAATTTTGTTGTCATCATGTATAATGATGGTTCTGCTCATTTCACTTAGCATCAATTCATGTAAGTCTCTCCAGGCCTCTCTGAAATCATCCTGTTGGTCATTTCTTACAGAACAATAATATTCCATAACATTCATTTACTACAATTTATTCAGCCATTCTCCAATTGATGGGCATCCATTCATTTTCCAGTTTCTAGTTTGCCAGTGTGGCAACAGGGTTGCCACAAACATTTTGGCACATACAGGTCCCTTTCCCTTTTTTAGTATCTCTTTGGGATATAAACCCAGTAGTAACACTATGGGATCAAAGGTACCCTAATTTTATTAAATGGTTGTGAGGAAGAATTATGATTGGCTGCTTCTAGACTTTCCCAGTGCTGATTGGCTACCTGATAATGGCTAATCTACTCTATTCCTGCTTCATTTGGGAACTCTGTATCTCAGACTACGTTTGGACATTAGATAATAGAAATGACTTTATATCTGTCTTCTCCCTTGTAGACTGAGATCCAAATTTCATCTATTGTCACATCCATGTTCTTTTGTACCTATCTTTCAAAATAGAATCTCAGTTTTAATCCTATGTTCCAATACCTTGTTTGATCTTGTGGATCTTATCACCATTTTGATTATAATTATATTAGCTAGTATTTAATATAACAATTTATTCTTATAACAATGTTGTAAGGTTATTGAGTACTAGCCTTTTCTGGTTCAGTCTAGTTTGTGTCTATCCAAACCCTAGTTCTTAAAAGATCTATTTAATACCCTGGGGAAACTTATTGGATGTTATCCCATGGACAAAACAACAAGCACAGCAATATATGCCAAGAGACCTACATTAGAGTTTCTTTGAGAGTTAATAGTTGTATAACTCTGGGCAATTCATTTTCCCTCTGGTCCTGTAAAATTAGAATTGTACTATATCTTCTCCAAGGCTCTTCCAGGCTTTAAACTTAAGATCTTATGAATCAGAGGAGACAATTTACTATACCTCCATTAAAATTGAGCAAATGGAATTGCTTATTAAGAGGATCCCTCTGGGATGAGTGTGTAGGGCAGGTATGGCTGGTTCTTCAGATTTTTGCTGAGAAAGACAGCAAACAGAGAGTAATGCTTTATTCATACTCTAGTAAGGTATAGAGATTGCAGAGACATACTCCACAGGGGCTATAGAGACAGGAAGTTAAAGAAAGAGATCACATGGAATTGGTGATGGGAGGCAGGCAGTCTGGGAAAGAAAATGGGAAGAGAAGAGGCATAGAGAGTCATATAACCATGGGTTGGAGTTGGGGGTATTTGAATATCATGGACCCAGATGGAGATGGAGGGGTGCTAGTGGGGAGAGATTTGGGTCTTATTTTTATGGGGTTTTAGTGAGAGAGACTTACCTCATTCTTACCTCATAACCTAATGATTAGTTCATGAACATTTCTACATCATCTCAATGTTATCAGCAACAACAGGTGTTCTTCTGCCTTATTGTAGGTTCTTGGAGCTTATCTGAAGTTCCAGACTATGAACAGTTAGAAGGATCAAAAGATCCTTACAGTAAGATCTAAATGGCTTCCCCTGATTTAGTTCACAGTCTCAGAGAATGGCTTTTAATTAAGTTATACAATTTGCAAATAACTTTTATGCTCTCCTAGTCTATAGGATAAATGACTTCTAGATTTCTCTTTGTAATCTTCCTGCTATTGTTACTTTATACTGGCTACTTATAATACTAAGTAGAATATGGGGGTGGTGGTCAGGAGAACTAGATCTAAATACAATTTAACACAAGAACTTACAATTTGTTGGGTTGTTCTAAGTCAGTGGTCTTACACTGAATATTAGTAATCTATTTTCATCACTACTACCTCACTCCTTCACAAAGACTTATCAAACTTACTGTATGATCATCTGAATGAACAAAAGGTTCCAAAATATAATTTGGGGGTGAAGGGAATTGCAAGGATATCAAGGTAACTTTAGGCTATCAATTTGAAATCCCTTATCAGTAAATTCTCTACTTGTCCCAGACCTCTCCATTGCTCTTTCTTTTGTCTCTCTTTGTCTCTCCAACTTCTCTTTGATTTTTTTCTTTCTGCCTTCTTTCTCTCTTACCTTCTCCCTTTCTCTTTCTCTGTCTGTCTCTCCCTTCCATTACTATTAATCTTGTGCTTCTTTTTCTGTTTGTCTTTTTAATCTTTATTTGTCTCTATCTCTTGTTCTCTTCCTTCTTCCTCTCTTTCCCTTTCCCTCTCTCCCTTTTCATCTCCCCTTCTCTCTTTCTTTGTCCTTTTGTCTTTCACTTCCTTTCTTCTCAAATGAAAGGAGAAATTATGACCTGGACTCTTTATAGACACTAGAAATGGTTGGAACATTGAAGAGAATATTCAGATAATTTAGGCTCAAACAACTTCTCCTAAAGAAGAATGTCATGTTTAGTTCCTGAGGTGTCCAGATTTGAGGCAGAAGTCTGGCTGGCAGATGGTCTGAGATCAGACAGCCTCAGGCAGGGTCTATGCCAGGGCCAGTCAGATGGTTAGGTGAATAACCTGAGGGATTACTAGTGTAGCTAGATTCTGTGTAGTTAACCAACAGGTGTCAGACTAGTGATCACAAGTGGGCGGGGGCTCCAGGCTAGAATACTGATTTATGCTTTTCCACAGGCACAGACAGGTTAAGGTGAAATCCTGGGCAAGAAACAGTTGAAGAGGTGAGAAGACCTCATTGGAATAGGATCAGATCACAGAGACTCATGGGAACTTAGAAGCGGGCTCTGAGGGAGTAAGCCCATCTTCCTGTACCAATGCCAAGGTCAGTCTTTTGACTGGGGTGGGAGTGGGGGTATCAGATCTTAAAGAGCCAGCCCAATGGTGTCATGTTCCTTCCAAGATGACATTTTACATGCTTCCCCATCTATAATGAACATAATAAGAACAACAATAACAGCAGCTCAATTTATATAGCATTTTGAATGTTTATAAAGTACAATTTCTGGGCATTTGTTTCTAAAGGCTATCCTCTATATCAATATATAGATATCTATATCTATACCCCTTTGTATAGGGTAAGCCAAAGATTCAGAAGGAGGCTGATTCTTTTTCTGGTGGTGTCAAAAAGGTCAGTTAGAACTCATCTGTGGAAACCATGACTTTAAAAAAAATGTAGAATCATGGGGAAAAGCACTTGTTTCAGAGCAAAAGAATCCATATAATAATACTAGCTAACATTTATATAGTACATACTATGCACCAGGCCATATGCTAAGCACTTTGCAATTATTATCTCATTTGATCCTCACAACAGTTTTGGGAGAGAAGTGTTTTTATTATTACAATTTTACAAAAATTGAAGCAAATAATCTGAGGTTAGATTTGAACTCATGAAGTTGGGTTTTCTTGACTCTAGGCCCAGTACTTTGTGCACTATGGTGCCACCTAGCTACTTCATTTGTCAACAACTGGTAAAAGCAAAATGAGATAGTATGGCCTAGTGAATAGGACAATTGACTTGCCTTGCAGAACTAGCTTTTTGACCCTGAGAAAGATGCTCAAATTTTCTGACCCTCATTTTCCTCATCTTTAAAATAAGGAAGTATATATGATTTGATAATCTTCAAGGTTCTTTCCAGCTTTTAGTCTATGATCTTATAAAGGATGTACTTGTAAGAACAAAACATCACAACTTAAAATTATAAAAAGGTCAGCAGTTCTCAGTGATTCTGTCAGCCATCATTCTTGATGGATATATAAGATCTCAGAGTAAATGGCAAATATTCACTTTGACAAAGAAACATAAAATTCATTTTTATGTATGTATTATAATAAAATAATAAATAAAATTATAATAAAATAAAAAAATAATAAATCTTTAATATACAATAATTTCAGTTTTATAAAGTGTTTTCATTACAATACCCCTGTGAGATAGGCAGTAGAAATACTATTATCTCCACTTTCCAAATAAGGAAATTTATTCAAAGTATAACACTACTTTTTTCCAAGTTTCTCTTTACTCCAAACTATTCTCCATGTAGCAAAGTAGTTTTCTGAAAACACAGACATTATAATGTCCCTCCCCTATTAAGTAAATTCTTTTAGCTCCCTATTACTCCTAGGGTCAAAACTAAATTTCTATTTGACATTTAAATTCCTTCACAATCTGAGTCAGACTTTTCTAGTTTTATTATTATATATAATTATCACATGTGATGTATACTAATTAATATATAAATATAATTTTAATATAATATATATTATATATTGTTCTTCACATACTCTATAGTTCTATCAAACAAACGTTCTGACTTTATCTTTTATGTGATCTCTGTTCCTTTACAGAGGCCTAGAATGAATGCATTTCCTGCTCACCTCTGCCTCTAAGAAGGCATTTTTTTTTTTTTTAATACTTAGGTGGAACACCACCTTTTACATGAAGTCTTTCTAGATTCCCCCATTTCTAAGTACCTCTCCCTCAATATTGTCTTGAATTTACACATATATACATACATACACATATGTTGGACCCCTCCCTTCCTCCATTTAATAATTGGTTTTAAGCTCCGTGAGGTCAGGGACTATTTCATTTCTGTCTTTGTATTTGAAGTGCTTGGCACAATGCCTGGAATAAGGTATCTAATAAATGATTGTTGAATGATTCTAAGGGAAAATGGATTCAACAGTTTTATATGACTAATTTAAAAATAAACTTCTAAAATATGACCAGGGCAGTTAGGTGGCCAAGTGGATAGAGCACCAGCCTTGGAGTTCAACCTAAGTTCAATTCTGGCCTTAAGACACTTACTAGCTGTGTGATCCTGGGCAAATCATTAAACCTGTTTGCCTCAGTTTCCTCATCTGTAAAATGAGCTAGAGAAGGAAATGGCAAACCATTCCAGTATCTTTCTCAAGGAAACCCTAAATGGGGTTTCTATAAATTGGATATTACTGAAAGGGCTAAAAAATAACAGCAATAACAGTTACATATATGTATAAAATAGGATGAGCAGCTTTGATTCATTGAAGCCTATTCAGGGAGTTCTTTCTAGAATCAAGTCTGTTGACAACTTTTTTTAAAGGTCTCACAAGGAAGAGAATATATTTGGAGATTGAAAGAAACATTGGTTTAAAGTTAACCCTGATGACAATTTGATAAATATTCTGCCGGCTGCCACTAGAAAGATCAGGGTACAATTAAGAATATTGACATTTTCTTTTAAGAAAGGAACTCACCTAATTTACTGGAATTTTTAGAAAGGTATTTACTAGAAAAATAAGCCAATAGTTGTAGAAATCATTGGGGTCTAAAGGTTTCTGGAAGTGTATTATTAAGTGCCAATTTTTATCTAATCTGCTCCATCATCTTGGAGCAGAAGAAATGGAATCTGACATCTTAGATTGAAAAACTGTTAAAAGGTAGAAAATACAATGAACTTAATCTATAACTGGACAGCTGTCATTCCTGACTGTCTTTATAAGAATTGGCTTGATGGTTATTCACACAAATCTAAAGCCAGTAAGTGATTAAAGAGAAGGGAAAACAAGAAGAGGATTAGAAGAGGAAGAATTTAGGTCATTTCGTGTCTGTGAGAAGCAACATGGCTGAGAAGACTCAGAGTTGGCTTCAAAGCCAGAAAGACTTCTATTTAAATCCAACTTCTGAGAACATGCTGTCTGAGTGACTCCTGAACAAGTCTCTTAAACAATTAATGCTCTAGGCAGTTCTCTTACTTTCCATTATGGAGAAGGTGCTGACCAGCACTGATGGAGAGATTTCTTCATTTAAAAAGTTCCCCATGTTATTGATCTCTAAATTCCAGTTTCTAAATCTAGCTTTACTCTATTGATACTTAAGATCAACCAAGAAGATAATGTGGAGGAGAGGAGAGAGAGGAAAGAGACAGTGGCATTTAGCATACAATACTACTAATGAGATAGTGGGTGGTAGTTACAAATGAAATCTTCCCCAGTATTTAGGAGTTTATTTTTGATGATAGTTCATGGGAATAAATTGGAAATATTATCGAAGACAAACTCCTCATAAAAAAATTCAAATTGAAACCTGTTTACAAGCAAGCATCCACTGACCCACAAGCATTGTGTACAATGTTGAATAAAAGTGGTGATAATGGGATCCTTGTTTCATCCCTGAAATTATTGGTAATGCTTCTAGCTTATCCCCGTGCTATATAATGCTTGCTGATGGTTTTGATAGATGCAACTTATCATTTTAAAGAAAACCCTCAAGCATTCATTAAGCATGTACTATTTGCTTGGAACCAGGGTAGGTTTGGGGGTGGAGAGGAGGAGAATACCTACCAAAAATGCAATTGTCTCTGCTTTTATGGAATTTACATTCTAGTTCTTCGTTCCTCCTCTCCCTAGTTCAATTGCACACCCTTTTCAGATTAGTTTTGCTCATTATGTTTTAGTTTCTTAGGGTCTTTCACTTCAGAGGCTAAGGACAGTTTCAAAGCCTGTGGTTTCTGGAGCAGCAGGTTCTCAGCTCTGGGATCGGGGAACCGCATAAACAGCAACTGGAGGTTGTCACTTACATTAGAGGGAAGCCACTGAGCCTTGAGCGAAACATTTAATATTTAAAAGCTAATGTGCCATGGAAGTTGGTGCATCTTCTTTAATTCTGGGCTCTAATACTGTGGTGCCCTGCTGCTAACACATAAAAATAAATGCTGCCAGCAGGCTCGGGAACACAGACTTGCATCAGCAGCTCACAGCAGTGGCAGAAATAGGGTTTTCGACATCTTGGGAAATGTGACTTTGCTGAGTAGATTTTTCAGAGAGCTACCCACCATACAGACCGGGAGACCATTTTCATCTCAGGTTTTTTGAACATATACTTGTGAATAATTCTCCTGCCCCTATCCAAGTTATTAGATAAAAACAAATTCCACTTGGCCCACAAAGTTTGCAATGGTGATATCCATATTTATTCTTTCATTCCAGGCCATATCCATCTTCTCTTATTGCTGCCCATATTGATAGACTAGGATAACACAAAATTCTGTCAGTAGCAAACATACTCAGAAATCCCAGAAATACGTCAAAAGAGAATGTAGGAGAAGCCAAAAACATGTCACCAAAACTATAACCAGCATGGAGTCACTAGGGGTTTCCCCACAGGTACCAAAATGGAATGGGGCACATATCCAGGATAACTACCTTGATGAGGTTCTGAATGGGGTGCTGGGCACAGAGAGAAACTAAAGAATTCATTCCTGAGGCAGGCAGGGAGAAGGCACTGATAGAAGTCAGTTTAGCTCCAAGGTCCCACCTGTTGGGGAGGTCGTCCAATCAGAAATCCAAGTTAAGTCATAGTCATGGACCATCCCATGGTTTCTACCTTCCTTTGGGTCAGTTTGCCTGGGCACTCTGCCTTGTAGTGTCTTTCACCTTCCCCTTCCCCTACGTCATGTGGTATCTCTCCTAACTCCACTGTGCTTCCCAACTCCACTTTTCCTCCTTACAGCTAACTCTGTTTTTATTTTTAATTTAATTAATTAAACATGAAACATTTTTTTTTGGGTGCTGAGACAATTGGGGTTAAGTGACTTGCCCAGGGTCACACAGCTAGGAAGTATTAAGTGTCTGAGGCCAGATTTGAACTCAGGTCCTCCTGACTTCAGGGCTGGTGCTTGTATCCATTCTACTAGCTACCTCCAAATAACTAACTCTTTTAGAGTGCTCAATCCCTTTCAGGATTTAGCTGCCAACTAAGGTTATGCCCTAATCTCATGGGGTGCTCTCTTTCTACTGGCAATTTTGAGTTCCACTGAGAAACTTGTATTTCATATGCTCTTCCACTGTATTTCATTTTTACTATCCCTGGTGTCTATTGTATCCCTTTATTTTGTCTGTAACTTACTCCCCTAAATAAACCTACCTTTTGCCAGAGAGAATGACCTGATGTGACCCAACACCAACTTGTGGTGCCTGCCATCATTTGGTGTCTACAACACCCACATCAATCCCACTTGCAAATTGCCCTCACTTGGCCTTAGCTTATCATCTTTCCAGGTTTTAGAATCATCACCTTCATATCATATGGATCACAAGGGCAGAATTACCCTGGCCTGAGGATCTATGACCTGGTGATTGATATAATCAGTGGGGAAATCAGAAATGAAAGTAGCACGTTCCAGGTATGATATCCCCTTGCTTCTAACCTCTGTCTTCTTCATACTCTCTTTTCCATTGTTCTCTTTGGAACTTTTCACTATTGTTAACAGAATCACTCTCCTCCCAAATCTGTTTCTTGCATCTTTCCATCTTCTGGTTCTCACTGAAAACCAGCTCTCTTTCCCAAGCACATCACATCTCTTGTCATTCTCTCCAAGTCTGACGGGACTATCTCTCATACCTCCTGATGGACAAGATGAAGAGGAGAGGGAAGAGATTGAGGAGGAGGAAGAGGAAGAAGAACTGGCATAATTCTAGCTCCCTCTGGGTACTATCAATTACTCTCCTCTTTCCACTAAACTGTTTCACAGTTTTTCCCTAATTCCAACTTTTGCATCCATTCAAGCAGTCTATTGGCTTCTCAGTTCTTCAACTTGCCTTACAGAAATTTCTAGCTAAATGCTAATTTGATTCTCCACATTGGAGTTATTTTTTCTAGCTCTGTCTCTCGGTGTTACTCATTTTTGGTTAATTTTCATCTCTAGCTACTTCCAGGCCCCCATCACTGCTTACTTGTCCCTCCCCTCAGTTCTAGTTCTGCAATTCTCTTAACTTTGCAGCAGGTAGTCATTTTATTTTAGGTCCTGCTCAATATCTTTCCCAGTTCTATTATTCTTTTCTCTCAGTCCCCAGAAAATGAGGCTTATTCCTTTCCCTAGAGCCCAGTTTCTTAAATTGTGGTTCACAACCTGAATGAATGTAGGGGTTACAAAACACATATGTACTATATATAATATAAACATATTGCATGCTATATATACTATAATCATATAATCAATATCAGTATATCTTTTATATATCTGTGTACCCAGAGTCATGTAAAAATTTCTCTGGGAGAAAAGCAGTTGCAAGTGGAAAAAGTTTAAGAAGCTCTGACCTTGAAGACTAGTTAGACTAAAAAACAAGTGCCTTATTTACAGATCAATCTTGTACCCATTATTCTTATTTCTTTTGTATGCCAGTCTTCCCACTTCTTGTCTTCACAAAAAAGGGTCCCTCAAAAGCTAACAAACTTTTAGTCTTGGCATTTCACAAGTATTAACTAATCTAAGTTAACAACTCCCTCTAGGGTAATGGTAGCTTATTACCATTTGCCTTTTCTTTCCCTGCAGTATCTGGGTGGTCTGGCTTCTCACATCAGAGACTCCCCCTGGGCCTAGGGGAGGGATACTTAAGATTTTTGGGGGTAATAGACCCCTTTGTATGTTTGCTGAAGAACAAGGATCCCTTCTCAGAATGTTTTTAAATGCATGAAATAAAACACATAGCTTACAAAGGAAATCAACTAAATTGCAATGCTATCATCAAAATATTAAAAAAATCAAGTTCATGAACCTCATGATTTAGAGGCTTCTAGGAGAGAATTCTGTTTGTTCTCCCTCTCTTCCCTCCCCACTTCTCTCTTTCCTCCCTTCTCCCTCCCTCCCTTTCTCCCTCTCTCTCTTCCTTTCTTTCCCCCTCCTTCCTTCCTCTATCTTTCCCTCTGGGTAGCTGGGTCAGGTCATTCAAATTACTCAGGGATGTTTTCTGGAACATCTAGAGGATGAGTAGAGTCATTACTTCCTGAACATTGGATGGATGGGGGTGGGGGAGTAAGGAGGAGAGAGAAAAAGTGAGAAAGATTTTCAGCCATTGGTATAAAAACTACAAAAGAAAAGTGTTCATCCATTCAATAGAGCCAACGATTCTACTCTAAATGATGGAGCAATGTGTAGAGCCACATAACACCTCCCAGCCATGTAACCATGTGCACAGCTGCTAAGAAAACCTGGATCAGAATGAGATTTGTAAACACTGAAGATTTTGTCCCTCCTTCTCTTTTCTCTTCTCTTCACCTCTTTTCTCTCCTCTTCACTCCTCTTCCCTCTTCCCCTCTCCTTTCCCCATACTCTTCCTTCTCTTTTCCCCTGCCCTTCCCCTCCCCACCTTTTCCTCCTCCTTCTTCTCTTCCTCCTCCTCTTCCTCCTCCTTTTCTTCCTCCTCTTCCTCCTCCTTCTCTTCTTCTTCCTCCTCCCCTTCCTCTTTCTCCTCCTTCTCTTCCTTCTTCTGTCTCTCTTTTTTTTTTGCTTTTTCTCTCTAATTTTCTCATTCTCTCATTTTCTCTCATTATTTTTCATTCTTTCTCTTTCTCTCACTTATTTCTCTCATTCTCCCTCTCTCATTCTTTCTCTCTCATTGTATCTGTCTCTCATTCTGTTTCTCATTCTTTCTGTTTCTGTCCCTGACTCTGTTTCTCTGTCTCTTTCTGTCTCTGTCTGTCTCTATGTATGTCTTTCTCTGTCTCTTCTTTATTCTTTCCTTCCCTCTCTTCATTTTGCATTGTCTTCAAATATAGCATCAGTGCCATGGAATTGGGAACTGGCTTCATCGGGTTCCTATGCCAGGCAGTCTCATCTCTCAGAGGGGCTCCCCTCTTTCTCCCTTCTCCTTGACTTATACTATTTCAGGTGAGAGGCAGGAACAACAAGAGCTGTGGGAACACAGAATGGAAGTTAAAGGGAAAATGAGATTTCCTTCACAGACATTTACTTTATAGCCAATTCTTAAGGAGTGAATATGCTCCATAGCACAGGGTATACTTGTAATAGTGAAACTAATTCAAATTTTATTAGTAGAGGTGACCCAGCATAATTTGGAGATACTATTTCAGTGCCAGTGTTTAAAAGCTAAGTGATTGCCTTTTAAAAAAATACATAAGCTACTAAAATGTGCTCTGCTTTGAATCGACTGAAAGTTCAAGACTATTTAGACAACGGCTGGCATTTATGTTCACCCAGGCCAGCAGAAAATGCATCTCTGGAAAGAGATTAAGGAGCTAAATCAAATGATTGAAAGATTAATTAAATCAGAATTTACATGTGATGACATAGAAAAAAGACAAAGCCATAATGATGGAATTGCTTGAATTTGCATTTAGCCACACAGATGTTTTATATAATATCATTAACTATGTTGTCTTGTGTGCCTATGGATCTTAACTCATATTCGTGGCCCACCATTGGGAGCATGAGTATCTTGGGCAGCCTGTTTACCATTGGGAATGGATTTGTGTTAAGCCATTCACATTTTTCCCTTTTCTGTGGATGATAGCACAGATCTGTTTGTCTTAGTTTATAAGTGATACATCAGTTGTTTGATTTGCATTAAGATAATAGTTTATAACTTCAGGAAGAAATGTAGGATGTTCCTCAATGCCTAACTCCAGAATTTCAGGGTGTTCCTTTTATTCACTTAAGAGAATTTTATTTTTTCCAATTACATGTAAAGATAGTTTTCAACATTAACTTTTATAAAATTTTGACTTCCAACTTTTTTCTCTCTTCCTTCCTTCCTTTTCCCCTTATCAATACAGCAGACAAT